>NC_134316.1:19127544-19847544 GCF_964195595.1 Calonectris borealis
AAATCTGGACTGCTTTAGATGTATCAGATTGCTTCCAAAACATAACAGACTGAGAGGCTTAAGTGAGATGAACAGGTCTAATATGATTCAAAACACATCTTCTTTAAAAACGAAATCAAAACCCGCTGTCAGGACAGTGTGTCCCACGCAGCTAGTATGAAAATGCCCCCGCCAGTGCAACGTGAGCTGGATACACGGACGTGCCTCCCCAGCGCCTCGCTCCCGCCTCACAACACGCTAAGGCAGGCCACCCCCTAACGCGCACGTCCTGAGCCGGCATAACCAAGCGAGCTCCTCTTTGCTTTGTGACCTTTCAGCGATCACAAAGGTCGTTTTGTCTTCCAGTAAATTCAGCCTCTGCAACCTCCCAAGACGACGGCTCCGCTCGCTGCCCTGCGGCCAGCCTGGGCCGTTGGGCCCCTCGGCCCCGGCTAAGGACGAAGGCCGCGTTGGGCGCGACCCGGGGAGCCCCTCTCCCCGCAGACCCCTCAGCGCAGCCCGGCGCCAGGCCTGCGCTCACCCGCCGCCCGGGGGCCCCGCCACCCACGCCCCCATTTTGTGGGGCCCTGGAGCCTGCGTGACCTGAGCGCGTACCGCACGGCCGCGGCGCTGTCACCCGGCGCTGAGCGCTGGCCTGAAGGCGGACATACCGACGTGCCACACTGACGGCGGCAGCTCTCTAGCTGCCCCAGCCCAAGGAGGCGGCAGAGCGGGGCCGGGCCGGGCCGCGCCGCACGGACAGGCCGCCGCTGTGGGCCCGCACATACCGCCCGCGCCGTGCGGGGAGGCGGGAGTTCAGCGGGCGGTCAGGGCCCTGCAGGAAACCTCCCTCCCTGCCCTGCCGCGTCCCTCGGCGAGGGGATACCCTGCTCCCCCGTCCCGCCGCCGCCTCCCTCCGCGCGAAGCTGGAGCTCTGCTCGGCTCCCCCCCCTGCCGCCACTACGAGTGGGGAAGCCCACGGCTGCTCCCCCCGCCAAGTGCGATGGAACCGGCCCGTAAGTCGAGGGAAGGGCGCCGCCACCGCCGCTCCCTCAGATGATCGCCAGCCCCAGTGGTCAATCAGCGCCTTCCCTTTTCTCTAGGCAACCCAGCGCCCGCCCTCAAGTGGAGGGGGGAGTGGGAGAGGCGGGCGGGAATGTTTACAAACAAGATTAGGGAGTAGAGGGATGGGGGGGAACCGGGGGGGCGGAGCCAGCGATTGGCGCAGCCACTGATCCAATGAGGGAACGCGCCGCTCGGCGGAAGGGCGGGGGGAGGCACGTAGAACGTTCTCAGCCCAACAGCCGCCTGGGTTCGCGGGCGCGCGCGCCCAATGACCGCTCGGCGGGGGGAGGGAGGGGGCGCGAGCGCCTGAGTAGGAGCCGCTCCTGACGGCGCCCCCTCCTCCCGTCTCGCTCAGCCTATCCCGGCTGGGCCGCGCTGGGCTCGGCTGGGCTCGGCTGCGCTCGGCTCCGCTCCCTGCTGTTGGGCGGGGAGGGCGGCCGGAGCAAGGGGGAGGGGAGCCGCAAGGACATGGGCTGGCTCTGAGGGCCGGGGGAGGGAAGCCGACGTGCGTGTGCCTCCCTGTATTTTAATAACTGTTTGTTGTTGGGTGGTGTGGGTTTTTTTCCGTTTTCCCCAAGGAGGAGGGGAGAACAGCCGCCCCCAGCGCGCCTGCATGGCTCCTCTCCCCCGGAGCGCCCCTGGAAAATAAAATCCGCCTCAGGCCAGGTGACGTCCCCCCGCCTCCGCGCTCACACACGGGGAGCGGCAGAGGCGGGGGAGCTCCCGCCTGTGAGAACATGGAGGGACCCTCGGGCCCGGTGGAGGAAGGGGAGCTGCCGCTCCTCACTGTCAAGGCACGAGCTGAGGAACGGTGAGCGGAGCGGGCCGGGGCGGCCGGGGGAGGTCATGGCGCGGGGGGGGGGCGCTGAGGGGAGCGCTTCTGCCTGAGGGGAGGGCGGCGGGAAGCGCGGGGGCTGGCGGAGGGGGCCCGGGCTGCCGGGACTTGGGGAAGAAGTGCTGAGGAAGGAGGTTGAAGAGAGTTGATCGGGACCAGTAGGGAAATCTCAGTGAGGGGAAAAAAGAGGATGAGCTGAAAGACATGGGCGGGAGCGTGTGAGATGGGGTCCCTTCTTTTATTTCTGAAAAAAGTATTTCAGTTGGATTTCTGCTGCGTATTTGGCTCCCCTGTGCCACTTCCCCAGTGGTATTTAACGCTTTTGAGGCAGATAAGGGTTAGTCTCTTTTTTTTTGTGTGTGTGTATGTTTGACTTTTATGGCTATGTCAGTATGGAGGGGGGCTGTTTCTTACAGTCCTAAATGGTGTCGTTTTATGTGACAGCTTTTCTCTGACTTCGGTGAAATGCCGGAATTGTAGGGAGGGGAATGTGCCAACATGTAACCGCAGAGTTATCTGGCTTTTCAGTCTATGAATCTTCTTGTAGCTTGGTAGTTACCTGAAGATTCTCTGGACAAGTAGTTCAACATGTGAAATATATATGACCTTTCAAGATACAGCAGAAATGCTCTGTCGAAGGTTGTTGTGTTGGGGAGGATCTTTACATATTTTTAATAGAGACTCTGTGCTTGTCAGAAGTTTCCAGGCAACTTGAATACTGCAGTAAATCGAGATTTTACTGTTAATTTAGAAGTGTGTTTAAAACATAATCAGGATGTATATTCTCTGTATTTATTAACAATGGAGGTGCTATTAACCCATGTCCTTCATTCCTTTTCTCTCACCACCTTTTTTCTCCATGATGAAGTAAAGGTAAGTCTTATGCTGTTCATCACAAAAATTTGAGAGGACTGCCCCCCGGGTTAATGTAGTTGACATTCGCCAATGGCCTGATGGGGAAGGCAGGTAGTGGTGCTGGGTCTCTTTGGTCGCATTCAGCCTTCTGTTCCCTCGGTCACTCGGGTTAGGGGCTCAGTGGAGGTGCCCCAGTGGAACGTAGCTATCACTGCAGCTTAAAAAGAAAAAAAAAAAAGCGCTCTTCCTGATAGCTAAGCAGAAACCAAAGGGACTGTAGTTTCCTTCTTTCAAGAAGCAAAAGAGCTGGTAGAAAACATACTTGTCTCGTTGGGTGTTGCTAGATTTCAGTGTGCAGGAGAAAAAGGGGTAAGGGGAAAGGAAGTGGAACACATTTATTCTATATATTTACCTACCTATGTCTAGATTTCTTTTATAAAAGTTAAGACAGGACATATCCCTGTGGGATAGTTATTTAAAGATTGTTTGAGGAATAAACACATTCATATAAACTAGACAAAGAGCTGTCTAATATAGCATAATAAGCAATTTTCATTTTGATCCTGACCTCAAAGCTTTATAGATTCAGGAAGTACCAATACTTGCTTTTAATTTAAAAATTCTCAACCTTGTTTGTGTCTTTTTAAGCTTCTGAAATTCAGCTTAATAGGAATCAGTTGCTTCACCCCTCCTCGTTCTCTTCTCCTTATTAAGTATTTAGAAAGCTCTGCTTTCTGAAAAATGCTTTCTAGCAATGGCTTGTCTATTTCTGGAGCATTAGGGTGGAGGAGGGAGCTGCTCTGTCATGTACTCCTGGGAGACTCCTACTCCTGAAGGTGTCAATAGTGTCATTGCTATGCAAGACGTATCAAGATACTGTTTCAGAACTTGTCTCTACACAATGCTCAGAGATATGATAATTTGACGAGAAAAATAGCAGCCAACTTCTGTTGATATAGAAATATATAAATAATCTATAGGATACTTTGGATATTTTTCTTAGTTTTTTTGTTCTGGGTCTGGCTGTGTGGATGCCTAGCTGCTGCCTAGGGTCAACCCACCACAGTTTTAAAGCGTGCAGCATGATTATTTACTTCTGCTTCATTTCGGGAAAGAGGGTGAGGGGTTGTGCAAGAACTAGAATTGGAGCCAGAGGATCTTTGTTGTTCTTAAATACTGAGGTTGTGGATCATGAATATCCTTTTAATGTGTGATTTGTTTAGATTCTAGTGTTCCTCTCTTCTCTGTGTTCTTTCTTTGATGTTGCTAGCTCTGTGACTAATTGAATGATTTAGAATTACATATCAAAAGTAGCTGTCAGTTGGCAGATGAAAAAGAGGTCAGTCTCCACAGTGCTTTGAAAGAATGTACTATTGTGGTAAAAATAGTGGCTTCTTTGAGAAGGGAGTGTCTCATTTTCATATTGTGGAAGTTGTTGCTTGAACCTCTTGATAACGAAGTCAAAGTACAAAGAATTATATATTCAAATCAACTAAATGCAGGTGAACGTACAGTTACACTTTGCATTTGCAATTAGTTGGGTCTTGGAATTGCTCTAAAATATTAAATGTGTTAGAGACAGGCATTGATTATGGTCAAGTGAGTAAGTGAACAAACTATAAAACTTGAATTTAAGATGAAATGAATATCTTCAAGAATGAAACAGATGATTGTTGTTACCTTCAAGCAAGTATTGCGGCATACGAAAATGCAGTTAGAGCATATGCGGTGCTATTTCAGCTCCCAGCTGACTAACCCTATCATACCACGCTTTGACTTCTTTTAAACTTTGACTTTGAAATTACAGTGCTGGCTTTGCTATGTAGGGTCAACCTTAATTTTAGTTCTATATCCCATATTCTTAGGGCCCTGAAACTCTGTTGCGTGACCAAAAAGCAATTGCTGAAAAAACATCACTTCATAGGCATGTAGATTGGGTCTACGATAGGGAAGGAACTGTGGTGTATAACACTTGAGTGCCTCAGTGAGATGCTATGTGATTTGCTGTATTACAAATACTGGGCACTGCTCTGTGTATATATATTTTATTTTAATGATGCGAAGAATCTGAATGTCCCCCTACTGCTGGGGAAACTGTAAGCATGCATGTGCTTCAGTGATTGTTCCTTCAGTTGGTTATTTTGCAGATTAGATACAGCAGTGACTTTTAGGACACATTTCAGTTAATAATGATTTTCTCCTAACATATTTAGCTTCCCCCCCCCCCCCTTCCTTTTCCTGTCACACAAACCATTTCTTCCTCGACAGAAACCTCACAATTCAGCCACTTCAGAATACTCACCATCCTTCTTTTCTCACTTTGGGAAGGAAATGAGGTTTTGGGAAAAGCGGAATCACCTTCTCTTTTTCAGGAAGTAGAAGAAAAAATATGCCAGAGATCAAATGATAGGAAGTGGTGGCTGTCTCTGATTCTCACTGAAGCTCTCCAGTGAAAGTAATAAGAAAATGAAATTTTCTGCAGTATCTGTTTCTGGAATCCTGTAAAGGAAAAGGTTTTATTTTTTGAAGGCTAACCTCAGAGTTAGTACAACTTCTAATCTTTTTGGAGACCTAAGAAGTTACGTATTATTTTAGAGTGAATATCGTTACCTCTTCGCATTTTCTGTTTCTTGGTAATGCCGTGGAACTGAACAATGGCAAATGGAAAGCCTATAAGAGAAAAATTTTTGTATGATGGGAAAGGATATGGGCAGAGGGGGAAAGACTTGTGATGTAGGAAGGTAAGAAGGAAATAGAACTGTTAACAGCCACCTCCTGTTGGCTTCTGTCGTAGCTCTTGTTTTTGGGGAAAAAATAAAATAAGGATCAAAGGATCCTGAACCTTCAGTGTATGTGACTAGGTAGGAGGTTGCCCGTCTTGAAGCATGCGTGTGCACTCCCTGTTTTGCCCAGTGAGAGGCAGAGATTAGCAAAACTGGGATCCTGAAGGGAGCTTCTGAGACATTGCATGAATGTATGGGCGATAAGCTGTATCTATGTTGTTTGTTTTGATTTAAGACATTGTTCTTTTCCTTTTGGCAAGTCCATTTTGAAGAGGTACTGGATTCATTTTAATGCTATCACAAACTTTGGGCTAAAGAACTTGCTTTAGTTTGCAGTTTGTCTGACTGTAACACGTAACATGTGAAAAGGCATGTATAGCCCAGAAGTCAACATAGCAATGGGCTGCAAGGCTCCAGAGTCAGAAAAATTTGGAACTTCCACTTGAGTCAAAGAGTCTAACTGATAATTCAGTGTGAAACTGTAAAAGGCTTCAGACAGTAAATACATGGACTGTTTGAAGCGTTTACTATTGCAAATTCTTAGTTACCCCTTCTTGAATGAGAACTTAAACTAGAATGGATTTATTTGTAAACTGTAAGGTTCATGTTACATCGTATGGTATTGTGAAAATTCCTATGGCTAAAAAACATGATGAATCATGCATTAAATAGCGTATTCAACCTTTGCTATGGAGCTACACCTGGCATCTCTACAGTATTCTATTTTTTATTTCTAAAAGAAAACGTTCTTGTGAAGGTTTAAAGATACTTCTAAAATTACATTTTCTGTAAGACAGTTTTTTTTTTTTTCATTTGGCTCTATGTACTAATTCTGTAAATATTGTTTAGAGATCAGGAGATATTAATAGTTGAATATTTCAAAGCTTGGATTGCTTTTACTTCTACTTTTCTCTTTTTAGCACTAAAAATATATGTGTTCTCATAGCGCTGTGGGAAGTATAAAGAGTGTTTTAAGAGAGTAAGTTTATGAATCATCCTTAATACAACTTAAATCTCTGGATTTTACTCTTTACAGAATCAATACTTCTAAAAAATGTTTTGTAGTTTAGGAATTTATTGTTATTTATCTTCTGGTAACTTTGATTATGATAAGCTTTGATTATGAAGGAGGAGAATGACTATTGATCCCTGCCTGCCCCCCCTGGTTTTGGAATCTAACAAACTTGGCTAAAATTATCTGTGAAAGGGTCTGATACCATTGCTTATTTTGCTTTCATTGCTTCAGTGATATTCTATAAAATATCTAATATAAATGAGGACTAGTAGTCGCAGTCTTCATTGTCAGCCTGTTGTTTAGCTTTGTTCCAATGTATTCTAAATGGGATGGTTTAAAAACTCATGTTGGATTCCACAAAAGAGTTAGGAGACTTATATGCCACTTCAGTGCACTTTAGGATTTTATTCATGAGGCACTTCAGAAAACACTTGCCAGAGTTGCTTAAACATATGAGAAAGCCTGGGTATCTGAGTGTGATTTGCAGCTATATTCTTCATGTAAATATTTCTGTTGCATCCCTTTCATTGCTTAGCATCATTTGATATTGTATGGTAAACATTCATTCTTTCTTTCTCTCTCTCTCTCTCTTTTTTTTTTAAACCATTATACAGTCCTAATGATGAGGTGCAAGCTCTGCTAAGATTTCTTTGCTTCTGACCCATTCTGTAGATAGGCAGATGATCTGGTTTATGAAGGACTGACGTTACACACAGTCACTTTATTTGTTTTTTGTTTTGTTTTGGGATCTATTGTGACTATTTCCTCTTCCCATTTTTTGGTGATATCTGTAAATATTTTATGCTGGCTTGGACAGATAGTTATAAAAGCTTTACCTGGGAGGGGATAATTCTTAAGTTTCCTGGTTAATGGCTGCATAAACTAATACGTAAATACCTTCCATCAGCATTTACATTTCAGTTGCTCTTTTTTTGATGATAAATGAATCTACATTCTGTTACTTTTAACACTGTGCCCGAAGTACCTGGGATTGAATAAAGTGGGGTTTTGTTTGGTTGGTTGGTTGGGTTTTTTAAGTGTTGTACTGATTTCTGATGATAGAGAAGATCAAAGTTGATTATATCGGGCAACCCCCGGTATCAATACAGGCTGGGGGATGAAGAGATTGAGAGCAGCCCTGCCGAGAAGGACTTGGGGGTACTGGTGGACAAAAAGCTGGACATGAGCCAGCAATGTGTGCTCGCAGCCTAGAAAGCCAACCGTATCCTGGGCTGCATCAAAAGAAGCGTGGCCAGCAGGTCGAGGGAGGTGATTCTGCCCCTCTACTCCGTTCTGGTGAGACCCCACCTGGAGTACTGCATCCAGCTCTGGAGCCCTCAGCACAGGAAAGACATGGACCTGTTGGAGCAGGTTCAGAGGAGGGTCACAAAAATGATCAAAGGGGTGGAACGTCTCTCCTATGAGGAAAGGCTGAGAGAGTTGGGGTTGTTCAGCCTGGAGAAGAGAAGGCTCCGGGGAGACCTTATTGCGGCCTTTCAGTACTTAAAGGGGGCTTATAAGAAAGATGGGGACAAACTTTTTAGCAGGGCCTGTTGCGACAGGACAAGGGGGAATGGTTTTAAACTAGAAGAGGGTAGATTTAGACTAGATATAAGGAAGAAATTTTTTACAATGAGGGTGGTGAAACTGGAACAGGTTGCCCGGAGAGGTGGTAGATGCCCCATCCCTGGAAACATTCAAGGTCAAGTTGGACGGGGCTCTGAGCAACCTGATCTCTAGTTGAAGATGTCCCTGCCCATGGCAGGGGGGTTGGACTAGATGACCTTTAAAGGTCCCTTCCAACCCAAACTATTCTATGATTCTATATCTTGTACTTAGGTATAGCTTCTTGTTTGAAAAGGTATGCACAATCTTTAGATATCTGTTATTTTGATCTGACCGTTTCAACTCTGTTCAGCATTAGATTATCTATAGCAACATTATTCATTAGCATCTTGCCTAATTACATTTTGGTTTTTTTTGACTATTATGTGACATACAGTGTTACTGCACTTTAAGCTTCTAGCTAACCATGGAGGTGCTTCTAGGTTGAATCTTGGTGACCTTGTAGTGATTCATCTCACAGTAATGACAAACCTCATAGTAAAATCACCTCTGTAGTAGCAAAAGGGCTACTGCTGATGAATGCAAATAGATCTTAACATGGAGCATTTTCCAGTTCAGTTGTGAGTCTGGATCGTTAATCTCAGATGTCCACACTTTTATCTTTATTTCAGCTTCTGATGTGCAAATGATAACTTTGGTTAGACAGATAGTCTTCTGCAGCTTCAGTCTATTTTCATAATGGTAATGACAGTTTTCTGTCATGTTCCCCACAGCATTTCATGCTTCTGAATTTCCATATACTGTATTCAGCTTAGCTAGTACTTCAGGGGTCTTTGTCTTCTCTGGCTGTGTAAAGTTTTGGCTTCCAGGCCTTCTAAATGGGATCAGCAGCTTTGTGAGATCTTGAATTTTTTTTTTTCAGTTCAGATGGTCTTCTCCTTAAGCATCTAATACTGTAGAGAATGAACAGTTGTCACCCCGGTTATCTTAGTTGTGATCCTAGAGTTCAGAGTAACATGAATTGTATTTTCTCTTCTTTGATGTGAGTTCAGAAGTGTGTGCATGTTTTATTTTTGCTCTAAATTCTTTTTCAGCCTAAGAAAAATGCAGGTAGTCTTTGAGATGGTATGCATTTAAATTCCATTTTAAGTTTGTAAGATAGTTCTCTGTCCTGATTAAATGGTACTCTTGTTCAGTGACCTGACAATTACAGTTGGTGATAGTCTGTCAGATTTCAAGGACTGTGGAGTATTTTTCACTTCCCTTCACAAATAGTTCTCAGTTGCTGTAACCAGTTACAATCAAAGTATAATTTTATATATAGCAGAAAAACAGTATAACATCCTAGATGCGTTTTCTTCAGTGTCTAACAAGCAATAGTTGTGTGGTTTCTGTTATGTAGGTTTGTCGTCCCCGCCCCTCTCCCCTCCCAAAAGGAATGTGCTAGTTTTGCTTAATTTCAAGGAAAAACACCCACTCTTCACTCTGAGTAAGGGATAATCTTAAGTTTGTGTTCATATAACTTTGAAAACAGCATCTGTTCTTTGTTGCTGTGACTTAAAAAATAGATCTGTTAGGTGAGTGGAGATGGGCCATTCTCTGAAGTAACAGGTTAGAATCAAGTTGATCTTGGTACCAGGCACTGGACACTTAATAGTTTGAAATATTGCAGAGTGTCTTCTGTCCTGTTCTTTTTTCTTGCTTTCTCTATTCTGCTTTAAATTGTCTGACATTCATTGTTCTGCTCAATAAAACAGCAGAGCTGGTCTCACGTTGCAGAGGATAGCAGAGACAAGTTGCAGCTTTCAGGCAGAGCTTGTCTTTGAAGTTTGCTTGATCTAGTTCAGAAGAGGAAGCTCTAGTTTTGTTTGTCTGCTTCAAAACCTGTATGCAATGGAGTCCAGAAACAGAGGACATAGCACGTTTTAACTTGAAAACAACCACTGTTGAAATATTATTTCTTAAGATCATAAAAGTACAATTAAAAGCAAATAAGAGTCATTACACAGTACCAGCTTGCACAGTTCTTAGTTCACACTTGGCTGTCTCAAAGTTCAGATATAGTGCAGGTGACAGTCATGTCTCTTATGTCATCTGGAGATCCTTCATCAAGCAGAAATACTTTGTTCTGGTTCCCAGAGTTAAACAGACTGTCCTGCTTCCAGGGGGCTGAGAATGACAATACTGATCTCCATGCATTGGTGTTCCTGCATGTGGAAGTTTGTCTTCGCAGTGGGAGTATTTCTAGATATTTGCTTTCTTTTTGCCTTCAGAGGTGATAACTGCGACTAGTACCACTATTTTCTCTTTGTTTTTATGGATGCCATGATGTCTTGGCCTTTCCCTTTAGTCTTTGTTTCTGGGTTGATCTGTTATATCTCGCTGTTGCTCTCAGCTGCATACTCTCCTTCTTACTGTGTTGGTCCAATGCTGATTGCTGTGGACTACAGTAGAAAATCAGTAAATGGAAGCTTTTCCTAATTGTGCACCTATGCAGTTAGCTTGTGTTCTAGAAGGTGCTGAAAGCTTACTGCTTTTTCTTCATAATATACCACCATCCTTTATACTGCCGTGTCATGCATACCTTCAGATCATTTGTGGAGAAACTCTCGTCCTGTTGACTTGGGCAGTACTTTCTTCCTGTCCAAGCTTAGTTCCCTTCCTTGGTACTCTACAGGTGATGCGTCAACAGACTTGAAGAAAAATGGCACGGAGAAGTAAATTTTCTGTTTCCAAAACTGCTTTTCTTGTGCTCAATTCTTAAATTAAGAGCTTTCCTAAAGCCACTGTTTTTGAATGGCATCTTTGCATACACTGACATGTTATGGTGCTATTTGCTAGAAATATTGCTAGCTGAATGCTAGAGTGTACATCCTGTTGTACTCTTGCAAGATACCTGGTCTTCATGCAGATTGCACAGGCAGTTGTTGGGTCAGGTTCTGATACCAATCCTAGCATAGTGATGTCTGTGAGGTGGGAGAAGCCTTTAACTGTTCTGGAAGTGGTAGTAGCAGTGGCCGCCTTGTTGCATCCTTTAAAGCCTCTCAAACTTGGAACAGTTGTCTTGTAATTCCTTGTGAAAGGTCCTCCAGCAGTGGTCATTTGGGTTCGTGGGAGTGACTGGTGAATAGAATTACTGATCTTTGGGGATTTATACTCCTGAAAGCAAGTTGAAGGAAATCTTGGTATGATGACTCTCGTTCTGGAGAAACTGCACCTGCTAGAATGTCAAAAAGTACTGTGCCTGGTTTCAGCAGATGAAGACAAAGAATTACTCTAGCAGCGTCATTGGAAAGAATGTGGCACAGGCACAAGCTTTTCAGCTTGCTTTTCTCGGGGTATAACTGCAGAGATGGACTGAGTGCAGCAACTGAGGCTGTTGGAGCAAGCCATTGCCAGCCGTGGCAACACTGGGAGAAGCACTTTCTGGGAATTGTTAATCTTTTCTTGTAGCTTTGAAGATTTTTTTTTTTTTTTAAATTAAGGATAATTCTACTTAATTCTACTTCTTACTTTATAGGGAGTAATTCTGAGAGAGAGTTTGTATGTCTCAAGTGTCCTATCGTACCCCGCTATGTGTTATGTAGCACCTTTGAGCTATCTGATCTTGTGGGACAGCTTTAAGTTTTCTGTTTGTTTTGACTTGTTGAATGCAGTTCTGTGAATGCAGGTTAACTATACATTTTGATAATTAATTCAGAAAGCACACTGTCTTCATAAAGTTTCTTAGAAATATCAAACCAAGTGAGAGTTTCTTGATGGAGTAAGTTAATTTCAGCATCTCCTATCAAAGAGTTTTCCTCTTTTGGTTAAGAGATCTTTGTACTTGAAATCTGTGGTGCTGCTACTGAAAGCTGCTTGCACATCTTTCCTAAGCCTCTTTTTTTTTTCCTCTTTTTTTTTTCTTTTTTCTTTTTTTTCCTCTTCCTAACTAGCCTTTAGACATACAGTTTGGGTTGAAGTTGCTCTCTGAGAGCAGCCATGCCAGCTTATGCAGCTTCTGCTGCTTGATGCTGCATCCTTAATTGTGCTAGTAAAACTGCTTATGCAGCTGCTCATTAAAGAGGATCAGGGAACTGAACTTGGTTAAGAATAATCAAATTTAGTTACTTTTTTGCCTTACTGCTTTTAAACTGGATCATTTCAATGAGCAGCTTTGCTGAATGGCCTGCAGTCATATTGATGCAAATGGATGGATAATACTATGATAGGAATGAAAGATGGAAAAAATGGGAACAGCTTAAGGCTTTCTTTTAGGAGCTTATAAAAGAAAAAAAAAACACAAACCAACAGCAAACCAACCCACCACAATTCCTTTTTTAAATAGGGCTGTTCACTTCCCTGCTTAGAAAAATGCCTGTTAGACAAAAAAAATAATCAGTGGTATAGACTTGTATAAATGTAGAACCTCCTCCCAAACTCCCCAACAAATGAAACAACTTTATAGCAGCTTAGATTTTTCCAGACTTGTTTGTTATGTAGATTCAAGGTCTTTCCTACTCGATAGTAGTGCAGAGTCTTTATAGGTTTAGTAATCCTATGTTAAATGCATTAATAGTTATTGGAATTCTGCTTATGTCATCCCAAGCGCCATATAATCCAAGAACATGAGAATATTCAGGGTGCTAGGGCTAAGGGATGACCTGATTGCTGACTCTGACTATGCGATTAGAGATTACAGACAAGGTGGAACTAAACTCTTCTCAGAGGTGCCCAGTGATAGGATGAAAGACTGTGTATACAAGCTAGATGGGCTTCAACTATTATTCTGTGATTTTATATCTTCGGGAACACCAACGGCAGCAAGAAAATTGCTCTCCCTTGCTTTTCAAGTTAAAAGAATACAGTATGCAACTGGAATGTCCTTTTAGTGCTGCTTATTTCATTCATCTGCTAACTTATTTCTACTGAAGCTGTAGTAATATGTCAGAATGATGTTTCAGTGTACTACATATCTGATGTGAATTTTTTTTTTCTTCAGCAAATTTGACAGGCCATGCAGAGAAAGTTGGCATTGAAAACTTTGAACTCCTGAAAGTTCTTGGAACAGGGGGTAAGATGCACTATTTTTCTAAGTTGAATGTTGGAAGTGTAGTTTTGTTTTCTAGCTGGGATTTTGGTAATTGGAACGTTCTTTAGGAAGATATACCACTTTTGTATTGCATAGCATAATTTTCTTCACTTTTTTCCGACAAATATTGTGCAAAATTGGAGGTCACATGTTCTACCTTACAGCACTTTTGAAGATGCACTTTTTCAAAAAAATGGAAAATAAATGGCTTGAGATTTGTGGCAATTTAATACAGTTTGTGAAAAATCTGATCTAAGATAAGGCATGATCTTGATAATTTAATTACATTTTCAGACTATGTTTTCATGAGTTTCTGGAAAAAAACAGCAATGTTAGTACGTTATTGAATAGGATGCTCCACTTTTTAACTATATGTTTAGAGTTGACACTGGCTCTACTAGTCTTTCTGCCCTATTCAAATCCCAGTAATTTTTAAGATGGAAAATGTTTACTGTTGTATTGTGGATTTCAGCACAATGTTGGAGATTTGTAGGATGTTGTAGGATTGCTGACTGTAACCAATAAAAAAAGCTTTGTTTCTCATTTGTTAAAGGGACACACACAGAGGCCCGTACACAGACCAAAAGTAATGGCTTTTATTCTTCTTGGTGTGCTTACGCTTTTTTTTTGGTCAGTATTAACATCAGATGCAGTGTTGAGTAGATTGGGATAATCATGAAGGTGGACTATTATCAAGGTCTGTAGAAGTTGTAAGTTAATTATAATATTAAATTTTGGGTGTTATCAGTCATTAACGGGTAACAGTGAGACTATAATTGCACAAGCTGCTCCATCACTGAAAAGAGCAAAGGGTTTTGATTTTCACATTTAGCTGTCATACAGATTCTTTCATAAATTCATTAAGCCACTAAATCACCTGAGAGTATATTTTTCTGTTTCTGAAGTAATTTTTTTAAAACTTATATTTAACAGGCTTAACAATTCAACCCTTGCTGTTAAATTTCAGTAGTTAGTGGTAGAGGCAAGGAAGCTTTAATATTCATAGGTATATGTTGCGTATTCATAGGTAGAAGCAGCTATGCTCTTCTGAAGTGGTCAGTATTGGTCTGAGTGGGGTTGACAAAAATGAAATTACTTACGATTATGCATTTATGTGGGGATGTCTTTCTCTCCTGCTGATGGAAACATTGGCTGGATTTTTAATTATACGCGCGTGTGTGTGTGTATATGAAAACTAGTCCCATACCTGAATTTTTTCCTTTTTCCTTACCACTGCCATTAGTCTGAGATCACCTTAATATTACAACTATTGCATTTGGAATACAAAGTAAGTTTTGGTAGTTTCATAAGTGTCTGTCTTCAAGTTCAGACTAGCAGTAGCCTGACCTCTTACTGTCTTTAGGTAGTACCTTTGAAATACCCCTTTTGGTGTTGTTAAATGGTTGTCTGTCATTCATTGCTACCTTCCATGCCTTCTCTTCACGAACAATTAGCCAAATTTCTCTTGGCCTGGGATACTCTTAAGCATAGCAGGTATTCTTTAGGTTCATAGTGCAAAGCTATCCTATTCATTCAGGTTAGCTGGGTAATTTTTGAGTGACCCCTTTCAGAAAGGGTTACTTCAATGGCTTGACAATGGGATTGACAGTATGTATATCTGTGAAGAAAAAAAACCTGAGGAAGCGTGCCTGTCTGTCTTCATCCTGCTGTAGTAGTCACGTTGCTCCGGAAACATCTTCTGTCTTAGTAGACTTGAAACTATTTCAAGAACTAACTAAAAGATTCCTGCAAACTTTAGGAATCCAGAGACACCTTGGGTATCCTGGAATGGCATTTGTAGGAAGAGTAGTGGTTTTTTTGTATAGAAAATGCTAGTGGCACTTTTTTAATACGTAATTTCAGTCATAGCCTGAGGTTCTTGCTTGGGAAATCTAGACCATCAGGGCAGTCAAGAAGCTTTGTTCAGTCTTAAGCATATCACAGCTAAGACTGGTGCACTAGGTGTGTCAGAGGCTGTTGCTTGCCAATTACTGGACAGCATTTAATGCAAATGACCTGATCAGAATGGAGCTAGTTCTGTTTGCTTTTGGGAAGTGACCATCTGTGAATTGTCAGTGTTTGCAGTAACATGGAATTGCTGAAAACAGGACTGGAATGGACTTGAAGAGGTCCTCTAATTGCTTGGCCCAAGACACAGTCAGTTATACCTGCATCATCCCTGATGACAATTCATTCTTAAAAGCCTCCAGTAGTAGAGATTCTGCAACCTTCCTAGATGTTCTTGCTGAGGATGTTTAATTTCCTAGCTTGAGAAGCATTCTGGGGACTGCAATAAGCAAAAATCCCCTCTCATCCTTGCAAGAGGTTTCTGAAAGAACAGTATTTCACAATAGGATATACCTGTGGTAGGGCATTACTTCCGTAAATATCATCCAACAAAATTTTGATGCAGCTCTGAACACTATCTTCACTTTCAGTGTGTTTCTAATTGTTATGATCAGAAGAGTTTCTGTGTCCTTTTCATTGACTTGACAGAGCAGAACAGAAACTGAAGCAAGATATTGGCTATTTGGCTAAGATGATCCTGAAATGTTCTACTGTGAAATAAATTTTTGTGAGTATGGGGCCTGCTGTTACAGAACCACAGATAACTTGTACAAATTGACTCTGGTGCTGTTAGTTTAATAACATACAACCCCCTTCGTAAAAACTTAATTTTTAAGAAGTTCTAGAACTACTTTGTCGATAGCAAGAATTATTGTGCAAGCACTCCATCTTAAGTATGGAAAGCCAACTTAAATGCTGTAGACGGTGCTGCATGTGAAAAGTCTGGGGCTATATGTTCAGTTATTTAGCTATCTTACTGACTGTATGTTTTTCCTGTGCAATGTACCTTGCTTTTTTCCTCACAACTTCCATAGCAAAGAGATTATTTTTCAAAAACTTTGTAAGACTCTAATCACCTGTTCGCATGCAAACTTTGCTTCAAGATCATAAGTGTGTTGTGTCATGAGTTGTAGGGTCCTGCTTAGGCTTGCAACTTCTTGTTCTCATACTTGAATTGAGGTCGGAGGAGTGAGTATGACTACTCTGACTTCTCAGTTCTTTGTACCGGAATATGTTTACTTGGGGGAATGAGAAGAAGCATAAATAAAACCATCTATAATCACCATAACATTAGTCAGAAATATTTGGAATAGCAGGGTCTTATTGCAGACTTGTCTTAAATGATACTGTACAAGAGTAAGGCCTCGTTTAGAACTTGTGCTGTCTTGTACAAAACTACTTGTCTGCATTTCAATTGTCGTCCTTAGGCTTGCTCTCACAAAAAATGAGGAAAAAGTTCAGAAGATATTTGCATGCCTTCTCTATTGATACGTAAGAGTCTGAATTATCTTGTTCTGTAGTTTTTATTCTATTAGAATAAGAAAGGAGGATATTTTCTTCAAAGTATATCTGACTAATTTTTATCTATGTATAGTTGGCAATCTAATTGTGGTGAAGCTAAATGCCCTCCCTCTAAACAATAACTGCCTGTTGGCTAGGTTGCAAGTTGCAGGTGCGTATTAGATGCCTTTTACCTTTCAGCCAGAAAAAAAATGTGATAATTTCATTATTTCAGAAATTTGAAATATTTCAAGTATTTTCAAGTGGAGGGGGTGGTGGTGGTGGGTTGTTCTGTGGTGGTCTTTTTCTTCTTACGTTGTTTTTTTCTTTTTCCTTCATTTTCAATCAGGGCCTATGGGGAAGGCAGGGTGATTCTGAGAACCTAGAGACCTCTCCAAACAGCCATTGTATCTCCATTAGTGACTTGCCCCCAAATTATGGGCAGGATGATAAGAGACAACCGTGGTGTTTTGGTTTTGGGGTGTTGGGTATTTTTGACAGTTCTGAGAAATTTTCTGTTCTTTTACACTAGTAAATTCTGTGAAGTTGAAGATGGGGCTGGGGGTTGAGGTCATCTTAGACAAATTGATTCACAGAGAGAAAAGGGATACTATTGCTTTTTTGGGAGCAATTTAAAGAAAAATGAGGAAGAGGGCATCTGATGGCTTCTGTTTACATGTTGCTGTGTATTTTTAGGCAAGAGCTATCTTTACTCTGGCAGTGAAAGCCTTATCCTGGTGTGAGTTTTTAGGTATTACTGATATTACTGTAATATAGGTAATGCTAAATAAAAGCTGTGATGCTGTTTTAAAATTCTTCACTGTGGAGTTACGCAGCATGCAAAGTGTTTTCAAACTATCTGATACTTAAATGATCTACAGTAGTGCAAGGCAGAAAATATTGAAACCTTACAGTCATATGAAGTGATGACTGTAGATGATATTTTAACTAATTACTGTATTTTAAATATAGTCTGCTATGAAGCAATTGGAATAACTAAGAATGATACTCAAAATATATTAAATTAAAAGATACCTTGCTTAAGTATATGTAATTGTGGTAGTTTCGTATAGACTTGGTGGTGTTTTTTTTCAGGTAACAGCAGTGAAGGTTTATTTAAACCTTCATTTTTAAGTTTTATTTTTTAAAAAGACAAAAAAAATTAAGATTGTTAGAAATAGTATCGTTGTGTACTGATGTTTCTCCTGTGGAAGTGAGATTTTTTTTTTTTGTGATAACATTTGCTTCATGCTGTGACTTAGCATAATTTCATACTTATTTTCTTTTATTTGCATTTCTTTCTTGCATTCCTTTATGTCTGGTTTGTTCTTGTACACACTTTCTCAATTGGAAGCATGCTTGTTATATTTTGCGTTTTGGTGTTAAAAGAATGTCAGAGTATACACATTCCTTTTTTGACACGAGTCTCACAGGGAAAGACAAGGAAGCAAGAATCTGAGTTAGTAGCCTTTTAATCTGAGTTGGACCCTTTTACGTTGCATTAAGGAGGTATTAATAGAATAAACTTCCCCATTGAAGAAATCAGTAAAACAAAATACGTGACACTATCCTACTGTTAATAAAGCTATTAATAATGTACTTGTTGCTCTGGGAGCAAATTATTGCTTACTTGACTTCTTTGACTTGCCCGTGTTATACTCAGTATATGCTTCCTGAAATTCCAGTCTCTTTTTGTTTTCATTTAAGTCCTTTTCTCCTGCTGTTCCTGTATAGCCTTGCTAATTTGGCATTTTCAGATTTCCTATCCACTGAATTCATGTTTCCAGCTGCCCCTCCTATCTAGTTATGGCTTTTTTCCTGTGACATAGAAAACTAGTGTCTATTCTATAGAACAAGGTTACTTTACAGCGAAGTAATCTAATTGCTTCCCAAAGCCACGAAGGGAACAACAGGATAGTATCACTGTATTGGCTTATGCATGCCCACTTGGCTTATTTGCTTCATTCTTTGTAAATGTGTTTTTAACATAAAAAAATTGTTAATATAGAGTGCATTCTGGGTCATACATTTTTCTACACATAGGTTATTTCTTTTTTCTACTCAGCTGTTGCTGCGTCTGATTTTAATAAAAGCCACTTTCATTCAGTCTTTCAGCTGTGCTTAAGAAGAGACAATACAAGTGGTTCCTGAGTATGTGCCCTAATAATTCAGTCTGCTGCTTGAACTACAGTCCATTAATAAAGAAGAAAGTAATTAGAAACAAGAATATAACTGCCATATATAAAAGAGAATATTTTGTACAAGATCTTTTGGAATTAAGTGCTTATATGGGAAGGATATTCCCCTTATATGTGGAAGATACTTAGAATCTGAAGGATATATTCATATGAAGGTAGGATGAATGTCAGATTTAAATAATCAAAAATCCTGTTATGCAAGAAGGTATGATGAAGTTCCATCTAAGAGGTCAGAAAGTATTCTGATAAAGTTAAGACTGTGAAATTAAGTTAGATCTTTCAAAGCATATTGAAGATAATATAAAATACTCTTCTCTCATAAAAGGAGGAGAGAGAAAGAAGTGGGGTTACTGTGTTCAGGAAAGAGAGCCACAATTAGGGAGGGTCTAAAAATAATCCCAAACGCCAATTAATATTGTACTTCAGTTTCTGCTGAGGGTAGCTATGATGAATACTGAATGGAAGGTGGGACGGCTAACCAGAGACAGAGTTTGGAAAAAGGAAATTATTTTTCTGTACAAAGAGCAGATGAAAAGAGGGGACTGTGTTCAATCTAAGAACCTGGAACCTGGACAAATTCATTCATCCATCCATCAGAGAATTCTGAAAGAATCTGGACATCAGATTGGAGATCACTAGCAAAGATTCTTACTGGAACTAATGTCAGAGGTGGTTCAGTATAACTGGAGAGAATAGCAAATGCAATCCTACATTTAAGAAGGAAAGGAAAGAAGAAGATGATCCAGTCAGCTATTGGTTAATTGTTCTGACCTCTTCTGACTTCAGCAGTATGCAGTGCCTTCAAAGCAATTTTGAAGAAAATAATTTACCTGAATTTTTGTAATAATTAAAAAAGAATGGCGTGCTTATCCAGTGGTAGATTGTCTTACACATGAGAGCCACCTTCTAAAAACTTACTCTCTTTAAAAAAGAAAAAAAAGTTAGGCATGTATTGCCTGACGTACCTATATACTGTAATAACATTTACTTCTTTTAAAAAGCTCAAGGTAAAAAAGCAAAAAAGCACAAAAGCAAAATGCTGATAGAAAGTATATTTTAAGATACAACTTACCCTCTCCTGTCTCTCTCTGCCTTTCTTGGTTATCTCTCACTCAATTGTTTAATGGGGCAGGGAATTTGTTCTTGGGGAAATAATAATGTTGAAAAAAGTCCATTAAAGATTCTTGCCTATCTGATATATAAGGAAAGATGACAGAGAATGCCTCATCTTTGACAGTTTGGTGGTAGACAATAAAAATTGGAAATGCTTGTTCAGAATGCAATTATTTGATCTTTGTTAAGGTTTTTGCTTGGCTTTTTTTTTTCCTGTTTTTAACTGCTAGAGCTATATGCCTTTCTGACTTTGCCATATCCCAAATTTTAATTCATATGGACAGATACCTGCACAGTGAGAGTTCTGCCTCCAAATTGTTTAGGAAGATTAAATCTAAATACTATATTAACAATAAAAAGTGCAGAGGAAAGAGGTCATTAGGCATGCATCATGCAAGAATACAGTGAAATTTATTCAAATCATAAAATATTTTGTACCTCTGAGCCTTTTCCTATTGTTGTCTCATGATTATTCTTACACTGATAGTAAAAAAGTAATTTAAGAAAGAGGTGTAGCTTATGTTAACTCTTGAAAACGTTGCTTTAAAACTGCCTATATACAAATGTCAAGTTTTGCTCGATTTAGAAGTCCGCATAAACCATCCTCTGTGCTACAAACAATAAGAATTGCTTGCCTTTTTGTGTGTCAGAATTAGCTGGCATGATGCAATGGGTTAATGTGCTTGCATTTATACAGAAAGAATAAAGAAGCAAAGAATACTTTATATTTTTAATTCATTGTCTTTCAGCAAGTGTGTACTTTAGAATATTCTAATGACTTGCTGGATTGTTACTTAGGACGATGTGTATTACTATGAATGTGTATTCATGAAAAAGGCGGTAGTGAAAGGAAAGTTTTAACCCCCAATTATATTTTTCTGCCTCACAAATTAAGTGGAAATTTGGTATAAATTATTGGTATGAAATCTCGTACTCATCTTACAGGCCTGATATCCATATCAATCAGCAACTAACTGATTTTTTTCTTTAACTTTAAATTTTTATTTTATTTCTCTTAATAAACTGCAAGGTCAGTCTAACATAGTTTGTGTTTGTGTATGTATATGTGTGTGTATATATATATATAGTATGTATTATATAGTCTTTTAGTTCTTCCATCATTTAAAAAATTTTTAATGAATTTTGGGGATGACTATTTGGTGCCTCTCTGTGTGTGTTTCTTTATGGGGGATATATTGCCGGTAAATATTTCTGCCTTAGAAGTAGTTGAGATGTGCATCAGATTTCATGAGAATGAACATTAAAATGTGGCTCTTTCAGAAATTTAAAAAAGCTTTTCTGAAATAAGATTATGGGGTAAGGATATTCTTCCAGTTAGCTTATGTGCCTTCTCCTTGCTGCCACTCAAATGAATTGCTTTTGCAGTGTTGTCTTTTAAGTAGATTTCTTGTGGTGATATCAGAGATTCTGGTGTTGAATATATCATGAGTCATTTGGTTAAAATAGTGCTACTTAAGATTTATTCTCATCAAAACTGCTGAGAATCGTCATCATTCTGTCAGTCCTTTTCAGATATCTGAAGAAACAATTTGTACCACAGTAAAGCTCTGTTTTGCAAATTCTTTTATGATAATGCTGGTATAGTTTCTAGAGACTTCCTTACAGCTATTACACTTACCAGATAATTTTCTCCTGTGCTGTATGTAAAGCTGTAGTAGGTGCTGTTTATATAGTGCTAGCATTCTGCCACTTAAGATGCATTATTGTATGTTTTTATAAAGTGTGATTAAAGATACAGATAGCCAAGTATTAAAATCTAGTGGCTTTTGTTTATTTTCATTTAGCTTAATTTAATGTTCTCCAACGCTTCTGATAAAACTACTGTTTCCTGGGAACCTAAGGAAACTTCTGTTTAATGCTCTAGGCTGGGCTTTTCAGAGAGGCACCAGGAGGTTCAATGTCAAACTCCAGCTGAAAATTGGTGAAAACTAGGGCTGCTCCCTTAAGCGGTTGAGAAATGCAAACTAAGGGCATTCTCCACACTGTTTTTGTTGCGTGTTAGTAGAATGCAGAAGTGTTATCTACATTTTTTGAGAAGTAACTCCTTAAAAAGATGTAAATACTACTTTTGGAAGCAGTTTTTTTAAACCAATGCTCTCAGTAGTAGGGGTCTGTGTTTTCAGATGCTAAAAATAATTTTTAACAAATAATATTGGAAGAATAGGTGAATAACATTAAAATTGTGCGTATGTATAACAGTATTACTATGGTCATAATATTATGGTCTGTACAACCTTGATTCAGATCACTTGTGTCTGTACATCATGACAGGATTTATGGCCCCTGCCTATTCTACTAAAGTAATCTTTTCACATCTATGATTATCCGTTTCTTGATGACCAGCTGGTGACTATTGAGTTTGACTTAGATATACTTGAGATCTTATAACTACAATTAAAGTTGGGGAATGTGATTATAATACTGAACATCTTGAAAAAGATTGTCCTGGGTATCTCACTTTTTCTCCCAAAATAAAGATGTGTTTACACTAACCTTTTGTGACTGTTTGCCATTATTGACAGATATGTTGTGAAAACTTATTTTATGAAAGCTCTTACTGAGAATAATGGGTTCTGTAAAGAAGGCAAGCATGATTCCTTAGGGTGTGATGAGTCAGGTAAAGAACTTCTTGAACAAAATTGTTCATTATATGAGCAGTATCATTTTTGTATACTAAATGAAGTAGAACTCAGTTGTAGGAAAAAACCACATGTAATTTGGTTTTTATTTATTTAAAACACTCTATTACCTGTCTGGAAAAAACAGGAAAAATCTGGAGTTACATGTAATTACTTACTGGGAACAGTTTATGCTATAGCATTTTTAAAGACCAACTAAATTTGAGTGTCTCACATCAGGACTGTATACCCTGTCTAGTGTATTTACAGCTTTGAGATACTTGAGCATTCTCTTTGAGAAAGCAATGTGAAGATAATTATAGGGGTTGGACAAAACACCAAGCTGGTTCAGTCTTCTGTCTTTCATGATGGCTTAAGAAGACCCTACAAGAACATGGAGAGGCATACAATGCTGGTTTCCTTAGTGAACTTGTAGCGGCCTGCAGTTTGGGAACTGCCTGAGCCAGAGACTTTCTTCTGTGTTTAGCAACACTTGGTATACTTTCGTGACCCTCAAGGATTTATATAATCTTTTTGAACTCATCTATATTTTTGATATCTGCAGCATAATGTAACAGTAGTTCTACAGCTTAACCGCATATTTGTTTGTGTGTTTTGGGCAGTTCTTAATCTTGATACCTAATGATTTCATTTGTTACCTTTAGTTATTTTATTTCTAGAAATAATGAAAAATTTTTCTTTACTTGCCTTCATACAGTTTTTGATTTTTATCTCGCTAGTATCTTCTTTAAGTACTCTACTTTTTCAGGCTAAATAAAAAGTCTAAGTGTGTTTAATTCCCTTCATAATTAGAAGAATTCTTTTATCCTTTTCTGTATTTTTTTAATGTTCTCCTGTGCTTTTTTCTGATGGGGGGAGGGGAACTGGGGACAGAAGAGGAGAGAGCGAAATGGTGTGCATCACTCAAGGTATGAGCACACAAAGACTTCATACCACAGCATAAGGCATTTCTGGTTTTGAGTTGAAGGTTTGGGGGATGGTACATTTGTGTCATTTTCCCCCTTCAATACTTTCCTTGAAGTTCTAATATTTTATTTGCTTTTTGGATTACCACTGGTGTTTTCTCATAGGGTTGTTGTGGTAACTCCAGGTATATTTTTTTGTTCCCTCAGTTATAACACTATGCACAATTAATTATCATATTTCACGTGGATTACTCATTTACCTATTTGGAATTTTATCTGCTATGTTATTTTTCAGCTACTTAATATTTTGATACCGTGATGGAGTTTTCAGCAGTCAGCTTCGATTTCTCTTGCAATGGGTAATTTACTAAACCAAGAAGATCAGCTTCCTCAACTGTTCATATATGACTGAATCAGGCAGGATGAATTCTTGTGGTGACCTCCTTTTCCTGAAAAAGCTGAATTTTTTTTTTAACCTTCTGGGTTTTTATCTGATAATACAGCTCTTCATTCATAAGAGGACCCCCCTTTTTTTGCTCCCATGGTTGTTTAGTGTTTTTAAGATCCTTTTGTAAGGCAACTTGTTACGTACCTTGGAAATCTGAATAAGTCAACCATATAATTTTCCTTTCTCCTGATTCCTTTGAGCAATTATTAATAGAAGTAATTATTACCATCTACAAAAGTAACTCATTTTTTCGCATAGTATCCTGTTTGTGTATCTACTAATTCTAACCTTTGCTGTTTCTACAGGTTTGCCTAGTAGAGGTATTATACTGTACTTGAGTACAGTTCCCAGGAGCCCTTTTTATTAAAAAAAAAAAAAAAGCCTGTTTGCCACTTCTTACTCCAGCATGGAGTGTATTTTTAACCAAATACGTTAACACCTAGATTCAATAATTTAAAGCTCTGGAAAGACAATCTTTTGGTCCTGGTGACTATTTCTTTTACTATTTATGTTCAGAAAACTTTATTTTTGAGATAATTCCTCTAGCTTATTCTCATTTAAGTCCAGTATGGGAGCCTCAGAAAGTTCCTGTATGCTAAACAGTGATGGGAAGAATTCATTGGCTTTTCTATGGGTTTTTGGAACTTCAGTGCTATAAAGCCAGTAATGAAAGCATAAGTTGTGCAAATATGGGCAGACTATTTTGAGGACAAAAAAGTAGCATCTCTCTTATTGCAAACTCGTGCTAAATTCTAGGTATAGGAGTTTTAGGTTATTACAAAGGAAGAAATCATCAGCTTTTAAAATTGTTTTTGAATACTGAAACTCTGATGGTTTTTCGCCCTCTTGCTGTGTTCAGTCACTA
The DNA here is from genome assembly GCF_964195595.1 of Calonectris borealis. Classification (NCBI taxonomy): domain Eukaryota; kingdom Metazoa; phylum Chordata; class Aves; order Procellariiformes; family Procellariidae; genus Calonectris; species Calonectris borealis. The sequence goes on from NC_134316.1 coordinate 19,152,251, forward strand.
AGCTCATTTGGTTGAAATTTTGCTCAGAAAAGGTCAGTCTGAAACAAAAAAAAAGTGTTCTGGAAGATTTTAGCCTGAATGGTTACTGTTTGCCATAACAATGAGTAATTGAAAATAATAATGAGATCAGCCAGACCTGTAGTGCGAGTAGGTGACTTTTTTTTTTGTTGTTGTTGTTTTTTCTCCCCACTTTTTTAAGCCTATGGAAAAGTGTTCCTAGTAAGAAAAGTAAGCGGCCATGATGCTGGAAAGCTGTATGCCATGAAAGTACTGAAGAAAGCAACAATAGTTCAAAAAGCCAAAACAACTGAGCACACAAGGACAGAACGACAAGTGTTGGAGCACATTAGGCAATCACCGTTTTTGGTCACGTTACATTATGCCTTCCAGACAGATACAAAGCTTCATCTCATTTTAGGTGAGTAGTTTTCAGGATTCAAGTCTTATGTTAATGAAAAAAAAAATAATCTGCCCTTTTATCTCCTTAATGTTTTGTAGTTTTTTTTTATGTGGTCTTAAGTACTGTGTGTTTGGAGATTGCATGAGAGACCATAGGAAGTAAAATACTGTTCATCTTCAACAGTGTCTGTGTTTGTGGTTTTCCTGTTTGAACTTTAGTGTGCTACTCTGACGGCAGGGGGGAAGTAGTATCAGTGACTTACATACAGCAAAAAATGTATATGACCACAAGTACCTAAAGCAGATAAATATTTTCTTGAACTTAGAAGGTGAAATTTTTATTTGCACCTTTTTAACCATTATTATATACTGCATTAGTTTTCTACAGATTTTCAGACAAACTGCTGTCATGAATGAAAACGTTCTTAATCTGTATGAATATGGGCGTTAAAGTGATTCAGTTTATTTTCTCTGCATGCTGCCTTTGTGTATGTGGCACAGAGGTTATTGGTAAGGTGGGATGATGAAACATGACTTTGTTACTGGGATTAGTTGGTAGGAAAGAAAAAGAAATTAAGGAGATGCTTAAGCAGCAGAAAGCCTTCTAATTCAAACATACTGCACATCTCACTCTCAGAACACGTATATTGTCCTTAATGTGATCAGTGTTTTCGAAATGTTGTCATCTGTCTGAGAGGACAGAGCTACCTGTCATTATGCTGACCAGTTAGTATGCTGTTTTAGCACTGAAATGCGGTAAACTGAAAGGTCGTATCAGGCAGGTCTTTTCTGAAGAAATTTGCTCATAACGTGGGCGATGCCAGTTAAAGATGATTGTACTTCCATTTATTTCTGGTCAAATTCCTTACAACGCTGGAATCTACAAGTTGTTGGTACAGTTTCCTGCTGTAAAATGCTGGTGAAAATACTTATATTGTGGATCAGTTTCTTGTTTTATGCATTGTGACACTTCATTTTAGTAAGTTTTACCAGTAACTTTCCTGTATCTCCTTTTACGAGAGATGCTTGATAATGAACTATTGTATAGCAAGCCTTATTAAACTTTCTTCATTCCGCTTCTGTCCTTGCCATTTTGCTTTCCATTTTGATGTGAAGAACCACATCTATTTCTGTAGTATTTGCCAGTTTGACAGAAGACTGATCAGGAACTTTTTTAGGGTTTTCAATTCAGATATAACTTCTGTATGTGTGTGTGTCTCTATCCCTACCACTATCCTTTTTCAGGACAGTAACGTTTTGGGGAAAGACACTGAGATTAAGGAGTTCTATTCCTTTTGCTTTATTCTGCAATTTGGTTGCCTTTGAAGAGTCTTGTCTTTCTCAGGAAGATGAAGGATTTTTCCTGATAATGAGGAATGTTTACTTCAGGAGCTGGAGGAGAGTATTAAAACCAACTCTACATCTTACTACTTCAGGAAGCATTTGATCTTTGAGTATTGAGATACTTGCATGTTTCAATTTTTGGGTGTTAAGAGGCAATCCAAAATCACACATTTCTGAAAGTAGAGCTTGTTCATATGGCTTGGTACCGCTCTAAAATTAGAAATATTTCTACCTTTCAGATGAGCAGCACGTTTTGCATTTGTAAGAAAATTACAAGCAACTTTTAAAAACTGCTTGCTTAGAGTATTTTAAAAGAACTGGAAAATGAATGATGAGTTAATGCTTGGATGCAGAATACATTTTTGTAGTGAATTATTTGAAGAAGTAAATAGTCCTTTAATTGAAGTACAAGTTTTGCAATACCTTTTAGCTTGTAACTTCCATTTATTGAACCTTTATTAATGGGCTGATTTAGACATTAAATTAATACAATGTTATTAATGTTATATGAATCTACACCACTGGCTGTCAATTCTTAGGAAGGTATTGTATGCGCATGCCTTAGTTTCATATTACTACAGTAAGATAACACAGGTGTCTGAGGAGCTCAAGCTTAAAAGGAGCATTCACTAAATTCCTTTTGAAAATGAGAGTTGAAAATTCTTACAAATTCCTGTGACTAGGACATAAAAGACATATGTAAAAATATTGTCACAGGCTGGAAAATGCTAAAGAGAAAGAAAAAGTTAGAAATACATCAGTAGCTTTGTGATTCCTTGATGTTAACCTTTAATAATCAAGATTTCATATTTTATTTTTTTGGTATTTAAGTTATTGATTAATAATTTGGAAAAAAATTTGAAAGATTAAATAAGACAAAATATGAACATGTATTATAGCTATTATAGAACCATTCTTCAAACCCAGATATTTTTAGCTAGAATGCAGTTTAGATCCCATTAGAAATATTAAAAAAAAAAAACCCAGAAAACCAAAACAAAAAAACCCTCACACCTGAGATGGATGTAGTTACCTAAAAATAAATACATAGTAATGGAGAAATTTAGGTGACAAGGAATAATTAGGAGGGCAGAAAAACCTCTTATATGAAGGGAGAATTAAAAGCTTGACACTATATTCTCGTAAGAATCAAAGAGGAGGGAGCCCAGTAGTTCTGAAGAACATTACATAGCAGGTAGTGTAGACTGGGCAAATGCCCACCATAACACAATGTTAAGGTGATGTTTAAAGCAAGAAATTCAAAGCTGATATATAATTAAAGGCTTTTTTTGTTTGTTTGTTTTTTGGTTTCCCACAAAGTCTGCACGAATCCATTCTCAGAATATCGGTTGGGGCCAGAAAGGTCTTTTTTTACTTCTTTTTTAGCAGAAAATGGGAATAATTAGAGGGGGTTTAAAAATTTCTTTTAATCACTTTTTGTAACAGGGAAAATCTCTTCTACCTAACATGGCCTAAAGCTACTTTGTAATTCAGCTGGGCTTCACACCCTCCCTGACAAAAAAAATAACTGTTTGTGCAAGTTTTTTATGTCTCATTATGTAAATCTTTGTAAATCACTTCTTTGATTTAGTTTTGGAATTTATGTGTTTCAGAGGGTTCTGAATTTTGGGGGGAACCAGTCTCTGCCTTTGTCTTTGTACCTAGCTGAACTTGGTCTATGAGCAACACGTCATTTTAGTTTCAAGAGGTTTTAGAATTGGAGCCTCAGTGCAATATTTAATACAGTTCTTCGTGCTGTCAGATTACATAGCCATATGAATTTAGTCTTGATCAAGTGCAGACATGCAGCTGCATTTCTGCCAGATTTCCAGAATACGGGGTTTGGAGTTGATTCCAGTTTTTAGGTTGACTTTAAGCTATGATTGAAAGAACAAAAGTATTGTATCCATGTGAGTACCAGTTCTATACAAAGCGTGTCACACAAGGTTAACCTACTAATAATTTAAAAAAAAAAAAAATCTGAACTGTCAGATGGAGTTTATATTGAAATAATTGATTCCTCCCCCCCCCCCCCCCCCCCCCATTGTGTCAGTGGTGCATTTGATCTAGCACCAAGAATTTGAGAGCTGGTTGTTTCATTGGACTGTGGTTAGTGTTGTAACCTGAATAGAATTAGGCTTGTTCTGCCACTCCTGTGGCAACTTTGGTTTGTATCTGTCCCAGTCCTTAAAACAGTACCTGGGAATTCAGTTCTTGCCTTGTACTAAGTTAGCAGTTCTGATTAGAAATACTTTAAAAATTTGTTTATCTTTGTTTTCTCCATGATTAGAATGCTGAAGTTTTTTTGGAAGAAAGAAGCAATTGTAAAATGTGGGTTATTTATACTTTATTATAATTTTTTTCATATGCTTACTGATCTAGATAAATAATCTTTCTCACGTTCCTTGATTCCACTAATATTCCTTCTGAAACAGAGAACTGGAGAACCAGAGAGAGGTCAATGTCTATAATTTGTATATATGCTTTCTCCTTCAGAGTATTAACTTTTTTATATAATAGGATTGGACGTTTTTCATGGATTTATGTATTATACCAATGAATCTATAGAAACTATATTCGAGAAAATACTAAGTGAGATGTTGTGGGGCATGTTCCCTGCTCTGTATATGTAGACCTCAAATACAATATGGGGGCTGTAGGGTTGCAAATTAATGGCTTTAATGTACACTGCTAGCACAAACAGCTCTGTCTCTAAAATGTGTTTATGTTGCAGTGGAGGTCTATTGTAATAATTACTTTTTTCTCCTCTCCCTGGCTGTGGGGAAAACCCTTGTGTCATAGCCTGCAAAGAATGTGTGTGGTTTCCATGAGGGAGTGTATGTGGAAATAATCTCCTTCAGTAAGTTTTGCCATCAAAGTTCCCCTTGCGAAGGGTAAAACTTGTAATTGCCCATAGCTGATTATTTCACCTAATACCTGTTTTCTGAATTGCCTGTCTTTATGTCAGTCTGCCTTGTTGCTCTTAAGTATTTTATAAAAGTGTACAAGTATTCTGTTTGTAGATATCATTTGTACTCCTTTCTTTTCATATTCCTAAATAACTAAAAGACTGATTTTGCAAAAAAATTCATCTTTATAATTTATGGATATTTGAAGCTTATTTTATGGTTTTGCTGCTTATTTACAAGTTGGTTATGTTCTTCTATCAGTCCTCTCAGAAGGAAATTGAGTATTGTACAACATGATGAAATATTACTGAATTACAAGAAAGTAAAAGCATCTGAGCCCAGAACATCTTATTTAATAACTTATAAAGTACCTATTAATATTCCAATAAGAAAATTAAGTTGTCAGAAAGTGAAGTTCTTTGTTTTACTTTTTAGACTATATAAATGGAGGAGAATTGTTTACTCACCTTTCACACAGAGAGAGATTCTCAGAAAATGAGGTGCAAATTTACATTGGGGAAATCGTTTTGGCACTTGAACATCTCCACAAGGTAAAGTAACTTTATCCTAGTGCTGATTTTGTGGAACTACAACTGTATACTTTTCACATCATCTAAAGTTAGTAAGGAGAACTATTTTTTTTTAGATTGTTTTAAATTCAGAGTAACTTTATCCAGCAATGGGACATTAGTTGTATAATTAGAAATACTTCCCAGTGAAGTGTCTATTCATGTGCACCAGATTAAGGCTACAAGTTTTTGTCTGCAGTGTGAAGACTGTTGTTATTGACAGATGATTGTTAATTTTTAGTAATCATTATGAAATGGTGTGTCAGTAAAACTAACTTGTAGTCAACATGAACAGTGTTTGAGTTGCATTGTTGTTCAGTTGTCCTTGTTTTGATACAATTAAATAGCAGAGTTCTGAAATTTTGGCACAACTATAGATATGAAAAGTGTTATAGTTTTCAGATGTAGTAAGTAGATTTGTAGACTATTACAAAGACTGTATGTATGGTCCAGAACATATTACAGAAGCATCCATTTTCATTCTTAATGAAAGCTGAACTGAGTTTTGTACTCAACAGCAAGTATTCAGTCACTTTTAAATTCAAAGGATATTGTATGTCCTTTAAAATTTAAGACATTCATGCACAGTGTAATTTCCGAGAATTTTTAAGTCGCTCAAAGTTATTTCTTCAAAGGCATTTTAAAATTGTCCTTTTTGAGGTGCAACTTTTAGGTGTCAGATTACCTTAATAATGGGAATTTTGCTAGCTTCGTGTTTAAATGCATTCAGCAATGTCTCCTTGATGTGGTTACACTGATCTGGAAATACTTTTTCTTATATTCTGTTTGCAGTTGGGGATTATATATCGGGATATAAAACTTGAGAATATTCTCCTCGATTCTGATGGCCATGTGGTGCTGACAGACTTTGGTCTGAGTAAGGAGTTTCTTACTGATGAGGTGAGTATTTGAATCTCCAGTAAGTGTGGACAGAATCCAGCAATATCACAAAGTCAGATTCTGTCTCATTGAAATCATAAACACATTTCAGAGGGGAGAAAAACTGCCTTCTAGACTCTTACTTCATAGGACAAAATCTAATAGTCTGTTTTACTGGGTTTTGGGCTTTCAGTTCATTGGTCTTTGGCCTGCCAGTGTTGTCAGACATTTTGTCTGTTCTAGTTTTCCTGAAATGCCTTCATGCTCCCTCCTGCTGCCCTTTATGTGAAAAAGGAGAGATCCACATAAGTCTGAAAAGCCACTTACATTATCATTTTCAGATGCCTTTTTAAAAATGCTTAACTGTGCTAATACTTCACAGTGACTAGGCAAATGGTATGCTATGACTCTTCTTTATGCTAATAATAATTAATGTATTATTATCTTGTCTCTTTCTCATGTCTCTGTGTCACTTTTGATAAGCTTAATTGCAAGCTTTTAGGATAAAAGCTTATCTCTTACTAAATATGTGCATAGTACCTAACATAGTGATCTCTGACTGTTGACATTAGTTTTAATTATTTGTAAGGTACAGTTTTATCTCCTACTATGCTTTTTAGATTTAAGAGTCAAAATTGCACAGGATTTTACTTCTGAGAGAATTTTAAAATGGCTATTTTTTGGCTTTCATTTTAGGTATCAGAGGTATTGAAATCTGGGACTGCAGATCTAGAAGTCTTTGTTAGAAGCAGCAGAGGGGTTTTCTAAAAATAGATAACTAGTAGTTTCCTCTAGAATATTTGCATTTCAAATGGAGTCTGGTAGGATTTGGGAGGTACCATTTTAAGACATATGAAATGTTACTTTCTGAAGCAGGGAAATAGTACAGATAATGTCAGTATATTCCTTTTAAATTATAGTGTGAAACCAAGAGGAGGTTCAGCTGCCATGACAAGGGATTAGCAGCAGATTGCCAGACCAGTGCAAGAGAGGAAGTACAGAGGGATGGAGTTTTCAGCAGGAAATAATGATAGTAAAAGGTGTGGCTAGGGAGAGTAGGACCTGCTTAGAGTTGTGAGACAAGCTGTGCTGGGCACAAGTGACAAAGTAAAGTACATGGAATGCTGTTACTGCACCGATGGGAGAGAAAAGGAGCAGTCCTCCAGCCTTTGAGCCGAAGTTGAATGAAGCCGAAATCTTCCCTGTGATAAGAATATTATAATGAATCAGGATCTTCTTTATGTCTCAAAACAGATGGTTTTAGGAAATATACTTATTTCTCATCTGTGCTTACCTTCGGGACGTCATTTACAAGCAGTGCAAGGAAAGGGGAGGACTTGGATAAGCATCAGACATGCGTGCTTTTCCCACATTCTGAATTGGATTCCTCTTCTCCAGTCATTAAATAAAACAGTCTTGCTGCTTGGTCATTTAATGTCGGTTCTTCTGACTGATCCATTCTGTTTTCAGTATATGCCTCAGAAATCTCTTCATTTAACCATATTTTTTTCTCATATTCTCCTTCACATTTTATGTCTTCTCTGTCAAAAAAGCGAAACATTTCTAGTGTTTCTTTTAAGGAAAAAAGTAATTGCAGTTGTATTGTTTGGTTTCAAAATCTAAGAAATTGTCTGCACTTGACTACAGTTCTCATGTGTGCTGTTGTAATTTAGCTACTAAACCTAAACATTATTAGAATGACCCATTTACAAGTAGAAATTGACATTTCATATTGTATTCTTTGTAGACAATTCAGCTACTACTAGAACACTTACAATTCACATTACAAAAGATACTTAACTTACATTTCTGAACCAATGTATTTACAAGAGTAAAATTTGCCTGTATGACTGCATAGCTTTGTATCTGTTTTCATGCTCATTGGTTAGCACTTTTAAATAAAATTACACAGCTGCATAAGTCAGATAAGAGTGTAGCATTTGCAATTTAATCAGAGCAGTATGCTTTCCTTTCTCCCCCTTTCTTCACACTTCTTTCCTGGCCCACCCTGCTTCTTGCAAGAACTTTGCCATTAAAAATGTATACTTATGCAAGTGGAATTTATTCTAGTAACTCCCCTCTTTGGATTGTATTTTTTGAAATAAGATATCTTTGGGTTATTAAGAATATATAAAAATTATGAGCAATTACAAGCATGTACTATGTTTAGAATTCTTATTGGAGATAATTCTTTACCATTTATTTATGAATTTTGGATGGTTTTGTAGTTAGGGATACTTGCTAGGGAACATCATAGTTCAATGTTTTCATTATCCCTGCTTTAATCTGATGGTTGTTAAATATTTCCAGGAACCTGACCAAGTATAGAATCTAACAGAAGTTCTTTTATAATAAAAAGAGTGTACTATTTCTTGACTACAATAACTGTAAGCAGATTAATTGACTATTCAACAATGAAGAGGTGGGAAGCTGCTTCTCCTAAGCACTGTTTGAGTGAAAGGAAGCAAATGCATGTGACTTCTAGGAAAACAAAAACCTATTGATTTCTGCCATGCAGCTACTGAAGCATGAGTGTGAAGAGTGCATTGTCAAGTATTCTCTTTGTTTTACAATTATTATGTGATAGTGCTTATAACATGCAAGAATTACAAATCCAAGCTGAAAAAGCAGTGCGGTTTTAAGAGCTCTAAAGCGTTTCATGCTACTGTTTTGCTAAAAACTGAAATTTGTCTTGTGAAATGGCAGTCTGGTTTTACCTTTGTTTTATCTTTAAAATGAAGTCTGTATGCTTGTATTTGCGTCCAAAAAGAAGAAATAAGCTGACTGGAATAAAGTAGTTGAGTAAAAATGAATTTTCACATAGGATAGGTCAGTATCACAAGGTATTTAGGTATGAAATTACTTTTGATATTCAAATTTTATTTAATATCTCATGAAGACCTACAGTTTGACTAGCCTAACCATAGGATGGGATTAGGTAAGAGATTAAGAGATTCAAATGAATAGTACCTTTTTAATATTAAGTTTTATGGCATTTGCATTCTTAGCCCCTTGATGAATTTAAGGATAGTCTTTCTGATTTTTTTTTTAACTCTCAACCAAATTGCAAAGAAAATCGGGGTAAAAAAAAAAAATCACTTTTTAGCCTTATGCTTTCATGCATCTCAGTTGAGTTCCTGTTGAACTGGGATGTAGAATATATTTGCACATGACATTAATATAAATTATTATCGGGGGCGTTGGGAATTGATAGGACTGACAGATTTTGTATTGAAACTTCTACAACACTGTTTTTGTTCATTGCATAAGTGCAATCACTTTGGTGTTGCTATTTTTTGCAAGTCTTGCATTTCATTTACCTTTAAAAAAAACCAAAACCACTAAATTGGTATTTTTTTTGCTATCTTATTTCTTGTGTAGTATCTTTATCTTCTGGATTTGTGGCTTAGGCATATTTTTATCTTTTTATCTCATCAATGGCTCTACATGTATGCTGAAATTGTTTTGATTTGGTTAATGTCAGTTTAACCTAGTCATCAGGTCTGGTCTTCATTTTAATGTTTATTGTTAAAATGCTACTTCATTTTTTTAAAATCTTTTTTTCCCCTCGCATTTCCTTTAGTTCTGTAACTATGCTAAAAATCATACTTCAGTATATATGGAGATCTTTACGTCTTAGAAAAAATAATCTGAACAGATTCATTGAATTATTGTAGTAGTAATCTATTCTGTCGGACCATTCATAACAATTAACATTTTTCTTGTTAATTAAATCCCATAAAGTACACTTTGTTCCAGGGTATAGTGAAATGCTTAATTCTTCTGCATTGGTACACGTCTTCTGCATTAGCTTAAGTTTGAAGTTGTTGTATTTGCTTAATGAAGTTTAAAAAAAATTATGTAGTAAATACTGAAAGTTGTTGGTTTTCAAACAATATATCTGAGAGCATACAAATGCCTTAGTAATAAATAATACCAGAGTAGATATTCTGTATGAGGGATGATTAAATTGTAATCTAATTATGTGTATTTCTGTCTGTTATGTAGAATGAATAGTTCAGATACATTATTGTTTTCCCATCGAAAATCTCTTGATCAGAGTTGCAAATTTAGTTAGAACTGTCAGATGCTTTTCACTGTTGAATTGTTGTTTGTTTTTGTGTATTAGCTGGTTGAGTGAACATTTTGTTCTCGAAAGAAAATTAGTATGTAATTTTATTATATTTTAAAGGAAAATTCATTAAAGGAACAATGATAAAGGTGGTTAGTCCACTATGGTTTTTAAGTAGATGAAGTAGGAAGAAATTTGTACACATTGGCTAGAGCAGTTTAAAGGTAGTCCAGGACAGAGGGAAGTGACTACAACTTGAGTCTTGTTTAGTGCTGTATGAACTGTCATCTTACTTGAGTGAGCTGGTAGATTAGCTGTGCATTTAACTTTAAAAAACCCTTTATAATTGTCTAATTAAAGTGATAATATCTGATCATTGAAATTTGATAGTGCATCCTCTGAATATTGAGCATTCTCTTGGGAAGATGAGTTAAAATAATCCATACTGTGGATGACTGTTACTATACCTGCTTGTGTTTTAGTTAGACAATTGTTCAGTGATGTAGACATAGCACAGTTACAAATAGATTTACATTTCTGCAAAGAGGAAAAAGTAAGAAAGAGTAGTGAAGTTAGTCCACAGAAGTTAACATTGGTTATAGATCTGTCTGGACAATTAGTCATTATTTCCCTTATTTTAGAAAAGAAAATGAAACAATGGCAAAAACTTTTTGCTTTAATTTATGTACTTCTGTTGGTGTTTCAGTGTCCTGAAATTGATTACTGAGAACATAACAAACACTCTAAAAGCACATAACCGACCTGGACTCATTTAATTGCAAAACCAGGTCATCAATGATGATGACTGTTTGTGCCTTAGCCCAAGAGGTATGCCTTTTTCAGTCCTTATCACAAAGATGATTATGCTTTCCCAGCATGGAGCAGAATTTTTGCAAGACAGATCATGATTCCTTACTGTGACTGCTCTAAGGATACTGTTTTCTTATTGTAATATACCATTTAAAAAAATCACATTTTGGGGAGAAATACTGATCTGTGTGTTAAATAGCATGGTATCTTCTATTGGATCTTAGAATAATATGTTGCTAGTCAACTTGGGAAAATTCTGTTTCTGTTTTCCTAGGGAAGAAAAGTAACTTTTTGAGGGCAAACTCTGCCATCCTCATTAATCTTTTTTCTCATAGATGGTCTTTTTTTACCGCTTGAATTACTGCAAATACCTAACTTCAATGAAATTTGGGCAATCAGGTGTGAAAAACTTACATGACCAGAGATTCATGGCCATATGAAAATGAATTTAGAACCAGATGGATTGCATTTGAGCAAAATTATCCGCTCCTACTCCTCTACCTTTTACATCTGGTGCTCTCTGATACTATAAATGTTTATTTGGCATCTCCTATGCATTTTTTTCTTTACATTCTCTCTTTTAAAAATAAATTTTTGAAGGCTTGCAGTGGCAGCCAGTAGAATTCTTCCCAGAGTCAGTACTCTTTTATACCTTATAACTTTGTCTCTATTTGAAGAGAGAGGATTTTTTTCAGGTTTTGCTTTGTATACCATTCTTCTCTCTTTTGGTAGTTACCTCTGTCTCCTCAAAAGATGATGCTTTAGAAAAAAAGTCTTCCAAAAATTGGAATTTTGAGAAGAACCTAGTACAAAATGTTCATCCGGGATGACAGTGGTACATACTTGCATTCCTCCCACACAATAATGTGCTGTTTCTGAATTTTTTTGCCTGCAGAACTGAGACTTTTGTTTTCTTTTCTCTTAGTTATTTACTTTACAAATCCATTATCAGGAACTGGTTTAACGAATTCCTTGCAGAATTGCAATTTCATTGCACTGCGAAAGCAAACATAGCCATTGTATAAATCCGTGAAAAGGCTTTCTTGAACCTCCACTTGACATTAGATGAAGGCTTAGCCTTGCGTTGAGTTATGTTTTGGGGCCACAGCTGTAGAGGTCGCATGTTTCTTGGCTGGCATGCAGTACCAGGTTTAGTTGTTCTTGCTCTCCCTTCTAAGTGCCTATTCTGATGGCAGCTGCTGGCAGGCAAATCTCATTCTTGCTTGAAAAATTCAGTAGCCTGATTCCATGTCTGTTTTAGAAGCAGAAGTCATACCTCTGGCATGAAGTATAGTAACCAACATGGTATTTTGACTTAACTGGCTTCTTCAAGTAGGAACAGCCACCAGGATACGATTTTTAATTAATTTCAGATGACCTTTATGTTTTTATTAATTCTTCTTGAGATGACATTTCAAACTAGTGGACCTTTGATCTGCCATATTGTAACCATTCTTGGTCTAGTCTAAACCTTTACTTCCATACTACAATCTTCATTATGATTTTGTTGAATGCAGCAGAACAGTCTAATAGTGTACCACTAAACATTTTTCCTGTCTTTGTTCTTCCTTCTCTGTCTCCTAGAAAGATAATAGTTTTGGTCCTGAATAGAAGTTACAGCTACAGAAGCAACAATCTACAGCTGAGAGATCTTTTGAGTTGAACCTGTACTCTTTCTGATATGGACAGCTTTAATTACCCAGTGTTATGTCTGGGTATTATGACAAAAAGGCTCCCAAAAGGATTCTAAAACAAAAAAAGAGAAAAAGAAGAAACCAGTCAGTCTGACATGCACTTTGGTGGAACAGGATTTTTGTTTTTCATTTTAAATCTACATCATGTCTTTGAACTATGGGAGGGCTTTTCTGTCAATTTTCATATGCTTTCCTCAATTGAGGCTATAATTATTGTTATTCCGGACAACTAAAATGGTGGTGAAGAATGTTACAGATCTGATTTCTATGGAAACTTTTTTCTTCTTGATGCATTTTTATTTTTGAGTTAAATATCAATAAAATCACGTTCAGATAGGATGACCTCTAAGGTTCACTGAAGGTATGAGGCCTGTTTCTGCATGGAATTTAGGCTTTTCATTCTTTACTTGTGATTTTCCTGAAATGCAAAATCCATTCAGCAGGTCAGCTTGTTAGTAGCACCTCTGCTATGTGGCCTCTACAGCATTGCAAGTAAATTTCCATTTATGACAGTATGCTTTTGATTTATCCTATGGTCCTGGTATTCTCATTATACTTACCAAGGGAACTCTAATGGCTCACTTAATCAGTAGCTCATAGACAGTTTGCTGGTAGCTAATGTATGAGATCCTGTGTGATACTGCTGAGCTCTTCAACTGCTGAAGTTCTTCAGTCTTATAATCTGTTTCTAGAGGAACTGTGGTTCTTGACTAGTTTGTCAGGGAGCAGCAGGACGGGCAGACTGCTCCCCGCATTAGTGTGAGCTGGGAGCTAAGGGTGACAGCAAGGCAGGTGTGGATCAATATGACCAGTGGTGCAATCCCTAAGTTGCCAAACAAGATGATCAGAGCAAGTCTAGTGGCAGTAAGACAGGCTCAGACAACAGTCCAGTGGTTATCAGACAAGCTTGTCATGAGGAGGGAGGCTTGACGTCAAGCCAGGATTTGAAGTTGGTGGATCAGGATCAGTGAGGTACATAGCCAAGTACAGGCATACCTGCAGCACAGCTGACATAAGGATCAAGAATGAGAGCCTGAACTTCAGCTCCCAACTGAAGGTGGAGGAGGCCCCAGCAAGGTTCCACACAGGTTAATCAGCTGCATTGTGTCAGTGTTGGTCTTGAGCGCAGATGCCTTAACCCGTAGGATTGGGGAAAGAGGTTGCAGAGCCTGTTGATAAGCTCAGGGCCCTGATGTGGTTATCCTAGGAAAGTTTTCACTATTTATGCTTGTAGCCAAAACCCAATTTACGGCTTTCAGAACTCTAATTACATCCACTCACAGCTGTAGAAAATAGCAACAATAACGATACTGTCCCTTGTATTCTAGAAATTCTGCTATATTTTTTCAATTTCTGATTGATGTTATTTGCTGCACTACTGAGAGAGCCCAGAGAGGGTCTAATTAATGCAACCTGGAAGTTAACTTTGAAGTTCCTTTAATGAAGGAGGAAAGACAACTTTGGACTTGAAACATTTGTTTAGAGGTATAAGCAGTTAAGGAAGGTAGTTTTACTCCAGCATATTTCCCTGGATTAGTCAAATGAAAATCAGCAGTGAGACTTCTCTAGCACAGTACAAATACTGGCATCTGTTCATACCTAAAAATGATCTACCACTTTAGGCATTTGAGAAGATTAAGAAATGGATTATATGTTGCTGTTGCAAGGGCAAGAAAATGATTTCATTTGATAACCTGTGAAACTCTTTAGGTAGGCCCATACCCCTAGTTAAGTCTGAGTCTTACTCCTCAATGCAGTAGCATAATATATCCTTTCTAGCCTTTACTGTCTGAACCTGCTTATTTCTCAACTAATTACTTTTTTCTTCAGTGACCTCATAAAAATAGTAGAATGAGTGATGCTTCTGTCAATTGCCAAATATGCATTGAATAAATTAAAATTATTAGAAGGGACAGTTTAGTGTGTATTGTTTAAAATGCTCTTCCTTGTTAACTAAGAAATTGGTAAAACCATAAAACAGAAGGGTTATTTGCCATACTATTGTGGCTGGAGCTATTCCTATTATGTTGATACTGATAAATATGCACACCAAGAGATTGCAGGAACCTCACAAAAACACATTAGCATTATTCTTCAAGAGGATTCACTGCCTATTTAGCATGTTTCCAGTACTATTACTTCTTGCTGCCATTTCTAATTCTGAATTGGAGTCTGCTTTTCTGCCTTACCCTCTTGAGTGAGACCTTCTGTGGAAGTGTAACATGCAGGTTTCGTTCGGGATGACTTGTTCATCACTGGATGAAGTGTCATAATCCTAGCTAGGTATCAGTTACAAGTATTTATGCAAAGAGTGTTGGGACTTCTGCATGTTCCATTTAAATTAGTACCAGGAGCTGTTAAATACTCTAATACAAAGTTAGATACTCGGTATCTTTTGGGACAGCGTTGCTCTCCTGAGCAATTTTTTTACTAAAGCCTTCATGAGAGCATACTAGGGATGTTAGTGGCCATCATTAAAATTTCAAAACAATGATACAATTTATTGTATGTCTTTTGTTTGAGCAGACTGACTTTTCTTCTGCTAGACTCTTGTAGCTGATGTAAAAGAAAGAGTAGACTTCACCACACAAAGTTAAAAGACCATGTGAGAAGAAGCATATGAGAAGTCATAGAAATTGTTCTGTGGGTTTCCTGTTCAGAACTTGTATGAAGCACTACTTAAGAAATAGAATTTCTCTTAGGTATAGTTAGTATATTGATAATCATACCACAAAAAGAAACAGTCATTTGAGGAACTTACAAGCAGTTTTGGATTTATTCAATATAACCTTGCTGTCTGTGACAGCATCCAGCACAATTCACAGCAGTCTTTCTGCAGATACCAGAAGTACCAGGCAAGACCAAATCTACTTGAAGAATCTGCTGTATTAAATCCCCTTTCTTAGTTTTGTAAAGACTTGTGAAGCATTCTGTATACCTAAAGATTTTTCTACATCGGGGAAATGTTTCCTGGCACAGTTGAAACATGCTATGCTCCGGTCTCATTGAATCATAGAATTATAGAATATCCTGAGTTGGAAGGGGCCCACAAGGATCATCAAGTCCGACTCCTGACTCCACACAGGGCCACCTAAAAGTTAAACCGTATATCTAAGACTGTTTTCCAAACACTTTCTTGAACACTGACAGGCTTGGGGCCATGACCACTTTCCTGAGGAGCTTGTTCCAAAGCTTGACCACCCTCTCAGTGAAGAATTTTTTTTCCTAATATCCAATCTGAGGTTCCCCTCATGCAGCTTTAAGCCATTCTCTTGCTTCCTATCACTCGACACCAGAAAGAAGAAATCAGCACCTCCCTCTCTGCTCCCCATCATGAGAACATTGTAGACAGCAATAAGGTTACCCCTCCATCTCATCTGCTCTTAGCTGAACAACCTAGTATCCTCATCTGCTCCTCAGAAGTCATGCCTTCTAGTCCTTTCATCATCTTTGTTGCCTTCCTTTGGACACATTCTGATATTTTTATATCCTTCTTATATAGTGGAGCCTAAAACTGCACACAGTACTCAAGGTGAGGCTGCAGCAATGATCTGTGTATTGGGACAATCTTTTTTTTTTTTGGACTTGTTAGCTATAATGTGCTTAATTATTTTTTTGGACTTGTTAGCTATAATGTGCACCGAGGATACAGTTGGTCCCTTTTTTCCACCTGGGCACACTGACAACTTGTACTGAACTTACCATCAGCCGAAACCCCCAAATCCCTTTCTGTAGGGCTATAGTCCAGCCTCTTGTCCCCCAATCTCTACCTTGATCTCTCATTGCAGGAGAGATAACTGCATCTGGTTTCCTTCATTAGAGATTGGTTGATGTACCTAGGAAACATTAATGACTTTCAAGGATGAACGTTCTCTCTGTGTGTTTCTACTCCTTGTAGTTTGTGGTATGCAACAGTCAGTCATCTTGGCTGAACTTCTTGAGAGCCAAAAGCACAACATCCCTGCAGGTCTTATTTACTCTAGAATGTAAGTTGGAAATGCACCATCTTGTGCAAGAGTTACAGTACTGTGGTGTCAAAAGAAATCTTAGTGTCTGCCATTCATTTCTATTCCATGTGATCCTTTCCCCAGTTGTGAGTCTTATCCCTGTGCAAAGACATCTTTTTTTTTTGGCATCTTTATCTCCCAAGAAATTACCACATGCCATGCATCTGGTAATATAAGAAGACTTACCCTCCATCAGAGAAGAAAACTTGGGTTGTAAATACTTACGAATAACAATCAAGATTACAGATTTTCATGTGCTAGAATGTTTATTCACTAAATAGAATTCAGAGCAAGGTCTTTATATTTATTGATCATAACTTTACCAGTTCCAAAAGATTGGTTTGAAAATGTAAATCTTCTGGAGACTGGCTTTCTTTTTGTCAAATATATTACTGCTTCCAGTTTATTGTAGGTGGGAGGCATTTTCGTGGAAGAGTGGTGGATTTTACTTGCAGCCCTGAGTATTTTATAAAAGTTGGAAACATAGTAGTAGCTCATGTGATTTACATGGTGTACACATTCACATGAAGTATAACCTGTTAGGTGATTGCTTAAAGAGAAGATCCAAGATGTGTGGAGTTTAGCTAAACTATGGTTTTCATCAGTTTGATTTTTCATCTATATACTTGATCTGAAAGTTGGTATGGAGAATTTCCAAAAAGGAGGAATTGTCCTTGACTTTAAGTAGAAAGACCGTATCTGTATTGGATTAAAAACCTTGTTTAAACTTGTTACATGATTTCAGAGTACTCCAACAACACTTAAGCATTGCTCTTGTCTTGCTAGGTCGTAACATTTTGAAACCTTCATAACGATGAGGTCAGATTAAGTGAATGAAGTAATTAAATTTGCCAACTAACAAGTATGGACAAGCATAGGAATCTCATAAGAATGTTCCTGAAATCTGTGGAAGAACCCAGCCAAAACATGCATAGTAATTCTATTATTTCTCCGTAACAAAAATGTGACAAGAACCAGTAAGTAATTCTTGTCTGGATTGGAGAATTTTTCAGTGGACTTGTGAAGGGTCAGTCCTGAGAGCAGCCCTGAACGCCTTCAGTGAGCTTCTGTCTGGCTACCTGGTTCCCTTCTGTTCCGTTGCACCCTCTTGCTCTGTGTCACTAGGTGCTACTCAGTTGCAGAGTTGTTGCTGACAGATGAAATACATGCTATCAGAGATTGCAACTCTGACTGTCTAACTCTAGAGGTTGTCTTTGTGTTCTTTGGCCCAACAGCACTTAGTGTTTCTAGGTTTTGGTTTTGTTGTTGTTTTTTAATATTGATTACACTAAAGGAGTAATTCTTAAGCTATTTGATTATGTTCCTAGAATATCTTACATGAATACAGAATGCAAGGAAATTTAAAGTCCAAGCCAATTTAATAGCTGAGAAGTGCACCTTCCCTAATATTGTGTAGTTTCCATTTCTTGAAATTCGTATGCTAGAAATTATGTGCTCTAGGGTTTAACCAAGCTTTTGGACTGTATCCTACCATTGCTTCTATTAGCAAGGAATTCCTATTAGAGAACACATACACTATTAAAGAATATTTAGAGAAGAGTGACTTTGTTTTTATTTACCTTTTTTTTAAAGTTGCAAAATTCATTTAAGGAGTCAAGTTTCATGATTCGAAGGAATGTTAGTAATACGATTTCAGAATGTGTCATATCCGATATTCAGGGTAGTAGTCCAGCACAGTTAAGAACAAAGTATTTGTGCATTAAGTAGTTGGAGAACAGAAGCAGTCTGTTCTGTTTCAAAGGTGACCTTTCATATAGTTGGAGAAGTGGGTCCTAATTGTGAATGCTGAAAAGAATGGCTTCAGTGAATACTTGGCTAATCTTCTGGCTAAAATAATATTCTGGCTAACATATTCACAACAAAGACCGTTGTGAATAAAATAAGCCATAGGATTGTAAGACCCAAGTGTCTGTTGGAGCAGTGGCATGTGTTGTTTGAATGCAGTTCGTCAAGGTGAAGAAATACTTCAAAGGCCATATATTTAAACATTAAATAATATGTCTTCAAATGGCAGAATGACTGTCTTAAGACACTAGAGTGCTTTCCATACCTGCATTCATACTTTGGAGATAAAATCACAAATGCTCAAGTTCTGAATCATTTTCCCAAAGCAGTATTTGTATGGCAAATAGATGCTCTCCTTAGGCTTGGTGCACATGTATAGAACAGCGTACTTGGAATATGCCTCAGTATTCTGAGCCAGATACTCTAGATAGAGCATCTGGTTATTCTTTGCAGGTGTGGTTTTTTTGTTTTGTGGTTTTTTTTACCTATGTTAGTGTTCTGTTAGCTTTATCTCAACTCACCCTTTCCAGCATTCACACCTCTGTAGTCTTCTTTCATGTTTTTGTTTGGGTGCTTTGCTTTGATGTGTGTTTGTTTTCTTCCTGAGGTCTCTGAAACAAAATCTTGTGGGTTCTTAAGACTTTGTTTGATCTTTTTCTTTGTTTTTGTTTTTGCTCCCATTTTTCCAATGGTCAAATGGCATGCTCCAGGTTGCTTGTCTCTCTCTTGTACAAACAGCCAATTTGGCAACACATGGGTGCATTTTGTGCTTAATGTTTGTATAGATTGTATGTTTCTCTTGATGTAACTTCTAGTTACCTGCAGAAGTCTAAACAGAAATCTTACTTTCTTTAGTACTCAGCAGCAATATACTGATGACACCATTGACTCAGGAGGTATTCAACACATCAGCCCTTGCCTGCTCGAGTCTTGAACCTTTCAGTGTGAGTTGTCATCTTTTGCTCTGGGGCTGCTTTGGAGCTCCAAAAGCTGTTCTCTGTACTTTGTTTCAAGCTGACTTGGATGCTCTGTCTGCCATGCTATGAGTAAGCATGACAATCACAAGATGCACTTTCCAATTATGCAGATCTCTGTTTCCAGAGGGTATGGTTAACTTGTAACAGTCCCTTGGGATCTTGTCCTCTACTCTCAGAAGACTTTTTTTTCTTTACAATTACTAGTTTGGCCCTGACCTTCAGACAGTTGTCTACCTGTGTCCTCCAGCTGAAGATTTCTTCAGCCAAGTATTAAAACGCAGTTTGTTTCTCAGGTGCAGATCTTTGGGTGCATGTCATAAAATAATGCAGGCCTTCACCCCCTACATGTTGGGAAACACGCGTCCTGAATCTGTTGTCTCTATTTATTTGCCCAGTTCCCATACCCTTTGTTAGGGTGTTAGGACATTGAAGCAGACATTTGCAGTGCGTCTGGGCTGTGTGAGTTTTTTGTGGCACTGGAAACTAACACCATCCTTCCAGCACAGTAACTTCTTAAATCAGACATAATGGAGTAGCCCTTTGTCCTAATAGTGGGCTGCCAAAAGGCAGTTTGGCCCAGTAGAGATGAGCCTTTTAGGAGCATGTTGTGCATGTGTGATTCCTTGGCTCTCCTGATGTCTGATCTAATTCCTGTGGATCACTTTAGAATTACAGTTCTTGTTCCACATACGCTGTTACGACCTGTTGAACAGTTAGGAGACTTAATAACTGTCTGAGCTACCACTGCATATGTTGCTAAACTGAATTTGCATTGCTGTAGACTAGGATGTGTACTCTCAAAGACACGTCTTTGTATTATAGTAGTGAATGTTTCTCTGTCAGTCAGGCTTTTCCTGTAGATGTGATGAGTTTGATTAGTCTCTGCAGAGAAATGGAGTTTCTTCCTCTTGCTTTTTTTGCCACTGCTAACATGCTTTTTTTACTTGATGAGGGAGCTCATTAGAGAACTCTGAAGGCATAAGTCCTCTCTGTCTTTGAGGAGAAAAATTTACACATATGCTTTCTACAACTTCAGGTAGTTTCAAATGCCTGCGTAGCATTCCTTGGTTATAAAGCAGGGCCAAGTGATGATACCACAAGATCATCAAGAGTGTGATGGTGCAAGACCTCCATTCTGTCAGCACTTTCGATTGAATTCTGGATCTAGGTTTTTTGATCTCTGGAAATGGTGTAACTGTGGTCAACCTGCCAAGGTCAGTGTACATAGTTTTAACAAAGAAGACACTGCTCTGAGGTTTTTTTCTTTTGGTGAAGTGACTGTCTTTGAGGACGAATGCTAATCCACATTACACCTCTCCATCTTGGACAGTATCAGAATTCTAATTCTCTGTACTAAAGCTGCTTGGTGGCTAGGTGCTGTCAACATTTCCTAGTTGGAAGACTAATTATGCCCTTTCTTTTTTCATGAAGGAAAAGGAAAATGGGATGCTAAAATAGATAATCTAGAGAAAACACTATAGGGATCAGAGAGACATAGTATTGAAAGTGCCCTAGCAAGTTAAAGCAGTAATATTTCACTAAGATTCTCAGATCAATCAGAATGATTGCAAGGAACTCAGAAAGAGGGCATATATTATATTGCCATGAGTGGAGTGGGAAAAGTTAGAGGTCTACCACATGTGTAGTACTAGAGTATTTACTAGAAACAGTCTGGTAATACATATAGGCACATCCACAGTGTCAGTGCATTACTCACCTCAAAGAATAAGTGTTAAGGGAATATAACTTGTTTTTCTAATTTAACAGAGGGTTGGTATAACAAAGTGAACTGCCTGGCTGTCCAGGTGAACCTATCTATCTTCACTGATCAAGAACTCTAACAAAATTCTCTTTGTATCAGTGGCTTCATGAAAAGTTGTTGCACTCTTAAGCAGCTAACCAGTTTGAAGCAGCCACTTTACTAAAAACTATGCTCTTGCATAAACATTCAGGAATGATGCTGAACTTGGTGAAATAAAAAACAGAAATCAAAACCAGCTGTTGTGTGCTAGAAGACTGAAGGCTGTCTCCAGATTATCTGTAAATATGAAAGCACTGCTGATTGGAAACGAACATAATGACACTTTTTCAAAGACAAGGTCAATATTGTCATATTATCACAGAGTTATTAGAGATGGGTTAGCCACACTTCTGTTTCCTTCTGTTAGTGTCTGCTTGCTCTTCTGTAACTCAGAAGAGGGAACCACTGTTTAAGGCATGCACGCTGAGTGAGGGAAGAAAATGAACATTGTGCATTACGCAAAAAATTCTTAAGCTCGAGTATTTGCAAGATGTGCATGTTCAGTGAGAATTCACCTGTAGGTAATCCAAGTTCAGTTGTTGTTTAATAACTTTCTTGTCTTACATCTCATAACATGAAAGTATTAATAATGTGGATTCTGGAATTGGGATTCATGTTATAAAGTTGAATGAAATGTAAATGGGGGGGCAAAATTATAAAATGACGTTTGGTGGTTGGTTTTTGAAATTTCTGGGGGGCTGCATACTTGATTTGTGAGTGAAATGTGATTTCACAAATGAATGGTGAAATACAACTTACAGTGATTTTTGTCACAGAATCACAAAATGGTTGAAGTTGAAAGGGACCTCTGGAGGTCATTTGGTCCACCCCCCCTGCTCAACCATAGTCACCTAGAGCCAGTTGCACATGACCATGTCCAGACGCCTTTTGAATATCTCCAAGGAGGGAGACTCCACCACCTCCCTGGGCAGCCTGTGCCAGTGTTCGGTCACCCTCACACTAAAAAAGTGTCTCCTGATGTTCAGAGGGAACCTCCTGTGTTTCAGTTTGTGCCCATTACCTCTGGTCCTGTCACTGGGCACCACTAGAAAGAGCCTGGCTCCCCCTTCTTTGCACCCTCCCTTCAGGCATTTATATACATTGATGAGATCCCCCTGAGCCTTCCCTTCGCCAGGCTGAAGAGTCCCAGCTCTCTTGGCCTTTCCTCATACGCTTCAGTACCTTAATCTTCTTAGTGGCCCTTTACAGGACTCTCTCCAGTATGCCCATGTCTCTCTTGTACTGGGCAGCCCAGGATGGGACAAAAAAGGAAACTCTTACTGGAGGTAACATTCTTTGAAAATGGTTTTAAACTCACATGTAATGCATAATAGTAAAGAATATTAGTGATGCCCTGTAAGAGGCATATTTAACAATGACAAATTTACATAAGTGCTCCGAGTGAAACTTCATACTATAAAAACTGTGTTCTGTAAGTAACAGCTAGTGGTAGTTGGTGGGGCTTGTAATTTAATAAAACACAACGTAAACGGAGGTGTCTGACAAAGAAGTATCTAGATTTTGTGACTTGTCCTGTCGGAAGTCAGGACTTTCTACAGCATCTGATGAAGGCAAATCTGTGTCAATTTGTAGTCAGAATGCTTTGCTTTCAGACAGTTGGCTTTATTAATGTTCTGGGGAGTGCTGTAGTCCTCTGAGCTTTTTTGTGTGGTTAAATAAGAAACTATAAGTAGTTGGTATCAGAGTGTTTTTTCTTAAAGGTCACCCTGTAATAGTCATAAGCTGGTTCCAACAGGGCTTTTGGAGTATGATGCTAGTATATGTAATGGCAAATCAGTGTTGATTATGAATAAAATGCTCAGTGAATCCATTTTTTTTCCTACCTAATGCTGAGTTCCAATTTACTACTTAATTTCTTGCTAAGAACTCCGCTTGTGATAATCATCTGCTTTCTTCTTCTTGACTCTGTTCAGCCTTGAATTTCAGCAGTAGATCATTTCTAAACTGAAAAGGAAGCAAGAGCTAAGGATACAAGTACTTACATATGCGGATTGAAGTTGGGGTTTTTATAAACCTCATTACAAACATATCCCAGAATGTTTTCAATTTATAAATGCCTGCTAGTGACTTAGAGTATGAGTTTTTCATATTGAAATTTAATTGTAAGAAATTATTTTAAATGATACAATACTAATTTTTTAAACCTCCAAAATTATTTTGGGGGTTTTAAATAGTGAATTTTGCAAGGGACAAAAAATACCTCAGACATGAATTTAAGAAAGAACTAAAACTAATTTTCAAATATTGTTTCAGAAATTCCTTCTTTCATATTAAAAGCTAAAATGATTGGAAAAGGTAAAAAAGGTAAAAACTATAGTTGAAAATCAGAAACACCAATTATGTATAGTAAGGATTGTAATTGTTCCTCAAAAAAGCTACTACTAATAATTCTGCATGTTTTGAAATGTTTTTAGTGGGCCTTCTCACCAGTAAAAGGTACCTGAGATCATAAGGGTTCTGCTGTACCACTGTATACGTTCATATACAACTCCCCAGTCTGTTTCTTGTCACTGTAGTATCTTGTAGCCTAGCTTTATTATACAAGGTGGAGACAAAAAAGACATAATTTTGCAGATGACTTGCTGAATTTGCAGCTAACTCAATGATAATAGTTTTCATCCATTTCTTTTGATATATTAGCATTATAAATTGTTTCCATAAATCTCAGCTTGGCTGCATTATCTTTACTCTTTGGAGAGGTAGCAAGCGGAGGACAGTTTCATTTTGATTTTTCACTCCCCTTCCTCTTCCTTCTTCCCCTTCTTCCCCCCTCCCTCCCTCCCAGCTGAAGGAAAATCAAACAGAGGGATATATGAATAGTTTTAGATTGGCTGATGCCAGGATGGAGGGCTAGGAATTTCTGAATATTTTTTTTGGTTTTGCTTTTTATCACGCTATTTTTCTTTTAGATAACAGGTACTGGAAAAGTTAATCAAAGAGAAACAATAGTGTGTCAAAAGGAAGTGGAATCATGAAAAGTTTATTATTTTATGGTTTTGTCTCAGAAGTTAATATTTCAAGTTAATATTTGGGCAAAATGAGGCCTATAACTATTTTGAACTCAGAATTTTACCCCAAAAAAACCAGTCACAGTATATGTATTTTAATAAATACAGTTTAATAATATGCTGTTGGACTGTTTAATTTTTATGTCTCAGGGTAGCACTGAGCACTATTTCTACTTGTAGAAGCTTCCTCTCGTTAGTGTAGTACATTCTCTTATATAGCACCTGTTTTAAACTCCAAATCTGAATCTACAAATGTAAAACCTGACTTTTGAAATATTTGCTTTTTTGAACACTCTTCTTTAAAGGACCTATCAGGATCTCTCCCCAAAATGCTAGAAGCTTGAAGGATAAGGGAGGAACAATGTTGCATGGCCCAAACACATGTGCTTTCGTCATTAGCAAGGTACAGCATGACCTCATGTTGACCTCAAAGGTAAATCGCTAACAGGGAACAATTATACATGCCTGTGAAAGCAGCTTAGTTTTGAACATAATCAAGACAATAACTTCAGTGTGTAGAATAAAATTAAATTTACAACTCTATCTGTCTGCCTTTCTCTTTCTCTCTCTTGTCTCTCTCCAAGTCTCTTCTTGAGAGAATGTTGTGTTTTTTATATATGTGTGTGTTGCAAAAGAAAATTACTTTTCTAGAGGTCATAATAAATTCCTAAATATGGGGAACCCAAAGGATCTTGTATCCAATTTAGTCAAATTGTACATCTTACAATGAAATGCTCTTTTTAATGGAAAGGTTTCATTTGCTGTCTAGAGTATTGATAATTGCAGCCTTCAGAATGTGGTGTCTATATTACCTTGGGGAATCTTGTGTAGTTCTGAAATGTATATAACATTTAGACTTATGGGAAAGTTTTTTAAATATCAATATGTTAATTTTTGTGTGCTTATCTTAGGCTGCCACACAAAGCTATGACATTTTATTTTTTCGTAGAAGACTGTAAATATTCATTAGCGTTATGTGATACATCTCTACATATGATGGAATATGATCTAGCTAGCAGTTCTGAGCTATTTGGAGAAGAATTGCTGCCAGCATCTTGGAACTGTTAGCCATATCTGTCCCATGTGATTTGTATAATATAATTGTTTGACATGAATTTTATTTTCTCTTTTTTTGCTAGAATGAGAGAGCGTATTCCTTTTGTGGAACAATAGAATACATGGCTCCAGATATTGTAAGAGGAGGAGATACAGGACATGATAAGGTATGTTCTATCTAAGCGTATTACTGAAAAGAAATTAATTCTTTAGGCAACCCTGTTGTTCAGCTTGAGGGATTTTTGTAAAATGTGATAGTGTCTTATTTAAACATGGCTTATTTCACGTTGTCCTAAAATAGATTATTGCCTATATTTAAAAACATGAATATGATATATTTTCAGTTTTTAATCCTTAGTAAAAGGCATATTTTTTAAAGGTATTGAGGCTCTTTTGTGTTCTATTCAAAATTTGTTCTAAACCTGCACTGGGACAAAAAAACTTAGCTGACACTTACTTCCTTTTAAATAAAAAAACTATTTAGTTCAGAGTGGGAAAATGGCTGTTCCGTGGCTAATTCTGATATATTTTTTAAATTGTACATCAGGGAAATCTATTATCTTTCTTGAAGTATGGAGTGGGTTATTAATGTTATTAATGTTATAAATGTTCTCAGATTGTAAAAATTAATTCTGTTTACCTTGAGGCTCAAGTTTTATTATGAATTAAAGTTTCAGTAATTGATGGGAAAGATCAAGACAACTGTAATTCACAGATTATATTTGAAACCAAAAAAACCCAACTCCCCAAAAGAATTCTACAGTATTCCTAGATAAATTATTCTGATTATACTGAGAAGTTTTGCAGAATATTTAATCTCTGGATTTTTTTGCTGTAGGATTGAGTTGACTTGTCTTTGTGTTAGGGGTCACGGAATATAGTTGATCACAGTTGCTCTTATAACAGCCTTTTTAAGCACTGGAAAATGTTATGTCACCCATCTCCTTTTTCTAGACTAACTGGACTCAGTCTGACTTTGCCTGAGAAGGTTCTTTATCCTTCTCTGTGCATTCTGCTTCTCTTTTGGTCTGAGTTTGCCTGTATATTTCTTCAGGTAGGGAGCACTATAGTGGGTACAGTGTTTCAGCTAAGAGTTGGCAGTTTGAAGTACAGCAGAATGATTACTTCCCTCATTCTTCTATTAAACATAAAATAGAATGTGCTTTGTCTTTTCACTTAGTCATTGTCTCACACCTACTTTGTATTCCACTATAACCTCTCTGCATCTTTTTCTACCATACTGCTTGCCTAGTCATTATTAAAAATGGAATTTTATAAACTTATGAATTGAAGCTTTTTCCTGCACTCTAGTTCTTAGTTTAGTCTTGCCAGTTTCAGAGCATCTCTCCGATGTGTCAGTCACTTTGAATTGTGATTCTGTCCTCTCACGTGCCTACAAATTCAATATTGTTGCTGATTTAAAGAGGAATCCTGTTATCTTTGGTTCTATCTGATACTTTCATTAGATGTAGTGCAGAGCCATACAGTATTCTATAAGAAAAAGCTTCGCAGTTTCATACCAAATGTTAGCTGATAAATAAGGATGATTTTTCAGTTACCTATGTGATGCCACACACTCTTTGCCTCACCATTGGCAATGTCATGTGATGCAGTGTTAGAAGGCTTTTAGTGTATTTCATATTTACTGCATATCTAGCAACTCAAAGATCTTATTTAAAAAAGAGAAAATGAGATTACTTTAGTATGCTATGCTCTCATTAACCAATGTGTTTGATTTGTAATCTCTTCTAGATAGCTGTATTGTTTGTCTAAAAGACTTACTCTAGTATTTCAGTATTTATTTTTTTAAAGTTTGATTTCTGATTCTGCAGATCCTCCTTTTCTTTTGGAAAAACACATGCCAAGAAAAAATTCTGGGATTTTCTCTGATCATTGTGTATTTGCAAACATAATTACTAACAGTACAGAGACTTCTTCAGCTAGTTCTTCTAGGCAGTCTTGGCTGAATATATGAAACATCAGATTTTGTCTATCTTGAAGCAAAAAACCTAAAATATGAGGCCAAATTGTCATCACTTCACTAACTGTCTTCCTATATTGTATTAATGTTGTCAACGTAAGTAAAGCAGACCTTCAGTTTCATTGATTTGCAAATTTTGTGGAAGTAAAACTGAGAAGTTCAAACACCTGTAGTTAAATTAGTTTTGTTGACATGACTAAACTAATTCCTTTATTATTCATAGTAACATCTTTTCTTTTGAAAGAGAGAAATATTTTGTAAGTTATGAAGTATCGGAGATATGAACAATATGATTAATATATGAGAAGCCAAAGATCGCATGTGTTACCAGGGAATATAAGATGAAATTCCATAGCATTTTCAGGTGCCCTGATTAAATTGTGCTATTTGTTCGTTCCTTAGTTTCATTCTCAAGCTCCTAAAAGCTCAGGTTCCATTACTTCCTAGCGAGGCTTAGGTTCCTCTGTTATTTTGAGTACATTTTAGAATTCTTATCACTTCACAATGGTAAAAATAAAAATTAATTCTGGGGGGACTACTTTAGTAGTCAGTGGAAAGAGTTCAGCTTGAGAAATTAGTTGAATTAGTTGAAGCAGCTAAGTGGAGAGATTTCAGAATAAAATTAATTTATCATAGAAAATATGTCCAATCAGTACTGCAATTGTTTATGCTTTATTGTATCCAGGTTTGCCTTTTTTTGCTTTGGGTGCATTGTTGCTAGTTGCTTTCTGGGTGCATTGTTTTGTTCCTTCTTTTGTTAACAATTTTACTTCAACCTATCATAACATATATAATTATTGTTGTTCTATAGGCTGTTGATTGGTGGAGTGTTGGTGTTCTTATGTATGAATTATTAACTGGAGCATCACCATTTACAGTTGATGGAGAGAAGAATTCCCAAGCAGAGATTTCTAGGTAAGGTTCAAAACAGTGAAGTAAATGTGCTTGCTCAAAGTGATACATATGCCATAATATGTTTTTTGAGAGTTTTAATCTAAAATTTAGGAAGAAAGTGCTACCAGGGTAACATTTTTAGATGCTCCAGTTCTGTTTAACAGAATGACATCTGGAAGCAGATAGGTTTTATTAATCTCAGGAGGTTATTGTAATAATAGAACTGACCTTTACAAAAGACCGGCGTTGTTCAAACTACAGTGGAACCACAGCTTTGTAGATATTCAACCCTGTTGCATGTTTACTGTTGAAAAGGAAGTCAAATGAAATATGAAATGATATGTAAATAGAATTATCACATTCAAAATCTTGATACATAATGAAACGTGTTTAGCTAGAGAGATTTTTGTCAGCTCTTGCTAGATCACTCTATCAGACTACAGGTTTAAAGTGTCAGGATGTACCCCACTCCCATCTTTTTGTCACAGGTAATATTTATTTTATTAGTGTATAATGTGAAACAAAGAATGTGATCTTTTCTAGCCATACTTGAGTATCTGAGAAGAAATGAAATAACCTATACCATTCTTACATTATACGTGTAAATTTTTCTTGACTATCAGCTTTGTTACGTTCACTAAACTCTACACTTAGAGGTTTGCTTTCAGTACCCCTGTAAAAGCATTGGAACATTTTAAAAAGACAAAGCAGTAAGCTTGCCCAAAACACATTACTGGAATCTCCCCTCAAAATGAGTATTTCCTATTACTGGATTTCTCTTGGAGCGGGGAGTTGAGGGCTTAAATTGCACAAATTAGTAACCACTATCAAGATCACCTTGTAAGTCCGGTCCCCAAACTAAGAATAGTCTTGCTTCTATTGGAATGTATTACCATGGTTCTGACCCTCACCAGAAGTCACCTGATATTTAAGGTTATAATGGGCAACAGAACATACATAAATTAGATAATTTATTTTACTTCTGTTATAAATTCAGGTGATTTCTTGGAAGGTTGAGACCTGTTTATTGGTTTCTACATCTCTACCAGAACAGGAGACTTAGAGGGCCACTAGAAAAAATACGGGAGGGCAGGGGAATTCTGGACTTTACCTTCTTGGTAATTATGATGGAGTTAAACTTACATTAACTCTTTCGGCCCTATTTAAGGTTAGAAATTTTGTTGATTGCTTACTTATGCCATGTCTGAATTGGTAATTTTGACTCCCAAGATTTACTAAATGGAACTCTGAAGGAGTTACAAATTTTTTGGAGAGAACCTTGACCTGATTTTTACAGATACAGTTTTTCCCCAAAACTGGAAAACTTTTTAGGTATGTATTCTACAGGATTTGACTGTCTTTTGGTAGGTCCTTGTGTACTCTTTAATATCTTAATCTTTCTGATAATATAAGATTAAATTCAAAGCTGAGAAACTGCAAGGTTGCTAACATCCATCCTCTGATGGCTAATAACCTAATTTCTGATCTAAATTTAGTTGTGGCAAGTTTACTGTGTTGTTGCTCTGTATGCTTTTATTCTGGTTGGTGTTCATGCTACACATTTACAGACAGCAATCCTGTAGTCTTTCAGCTTTTATTTTGATAAATTTAGGAGGCAAATTCTTACAGTTTTCTGTATTTAAAGATGTTCCCCAGTCTTCCTGTTTCCTGAAGAAGCCTTTTCTTAACTCAGCTTGTGTTGTTCATTCTTACATATGGACAATTTATTCCTGTTGATGTTTCAAGAGGGTCTTGTTTAAGAAAAGTAATAATTCACCATCTGAACAAAAAGATTTTCCTTCCTTTTTTTCTTGGGTTCCTCCTGTTGATGCCAATGATGGACTGATAGATCTAATTCCTTCTCCTTTTCTATCACTTCCAACTGATAAGCCCTTATTTTGTAGCTGAAATCTCATTAGTCCAACTATATATTAGTCCCAACTGCACTTCAGACTTGATTTCATCTGTCTTCTTTACTTCAGTAGTCGTAAGACCCAGGGTTTCTGGATCCTTTCCATTGATAGCAATTTCTGTGCTGGATGACATCCGTTTTGTGTGTTTGCAGTTTATTATGTAATGAATGTTATGTTCCTTTTAAGAGTGTGGCTGAGCATATGAGAACATTGCTGTTTTCTCTGTCCTGGCTGCTACACCGAGTCATGTGGAACCTTCTGGGGGATGGTGGTTGCTGCGTGCTTTGGGGAGCAACGGGCGTGTGTTTGGGGCTTTCCCTGAGGGTGAGGTAGAGCAGGAGGAACAGATGTGAGATATCAGCAGGCTGTGGTGCTCCTGCAGCCCAGGCAGAGGGTGAGAAGAGTAAGGTGCAGAAGTACATCTTAGAGAAGATGGAAAGAAAACCTTTTTCTAAGGACTGAAGGGAACTGTGTAGTTTGCTGCAACTTGGGAAGCTGTTGAGCTACTCGCTAGAGAGCATGTCTGAAAGAAATGATCCGCCCTTCCCGACATGCTAGCCTGTTAAATTTAGAAATTCTTGTTACCATATTCATGGCTTTTCAGAAATACCCTCCTTGTATTTATCTCTAGCGTGAGTACGCTAAGATCTTTCGAGAAACAACAGCTGAATTGTCAGTACCTGTCTTTATCCTAAGCCTGTCTGGCCTAGAAACTATGATCTTAATTTCCCTTTTTCTTTGATAATTTTGTCATTGGGGATACATTCACAATTTACACTTAATGTCCGTATTTTTTTTGATTGTTAATTCTTTCAATTATGTCTGCAGCCTTTTCTATAAAGTCGTCTGTTGAATTGGGATGCAGACTCTTTTACACCTATATTTAAATAAGTTCCAAATTCTCTCCCTGACTATCTTTGATCTTTTCAGTTTTGTTTCCTCTCTAGACTGATGAAAAACTGAATTGCAGATAACTTCATCAGATATTTACGGTTGCCAGTGGTAATGAAATCACTAACACTGGCACAGAGGTATGAGTTGGTACAAACTTCTTTCTTGATGGCAAAGTTATTCGAAACAGAGATTGTATTCCCTAACCTAATATACTTTAACTTGCCAATTGCAGCAGACTTAAAGAATTCAGTTTTCTCTTACTCAGTCAGAAGCCCTGAAAGCATAGTTTCCATGGTCTTTCATTTTTCTGAGTTTAAGGAAAAAAGTCGTCTTCTAAATGAATCCAGGTCCTTTTATTTTACCTAGGTGGGACGTAATCTTAGATATTTTTACATAATTTTATTCCCTTGTGTGGCACAATGGCTATCTGCTGTTAAATTTGAGCACGAAGTTTTGTTCTGAAATATCTCTCTAATGGACAGTTCAGTTCTTCTGTCAGAAATAGTTACTGTGTGGTTTGTATCTTTTTTACTCTTTCTGGTGAGAGATTGTATTCAGTTCTTTTGTCATAATCTTTTTGACAACACTGCGGACTTCTCTTTCATGGCAAGTGCAACTTAAATGCATACTTCAGTTTCCCCTGTCTCTGTCTTTCTCTCTTTTTCTTCACATGCTTGGTGTTATGGGTTATTAAACTTGATTAAAAAAAATTCACAGAACTATTAAAGTATCTCTCCTTTTCTAGTATGCCCTCTCCCCTTTCTTCTCCTTTCTTCCCAAATCTTCCTTTCATTTGAGAATTCTGGACTTCCATTGCTGCAGAGCCGTGGATGGGACCCATCCTGCAAAAGCATAGGCAAGGGCTGGGTTTGATGACAAACCCAGTATTTTCAGTTTGACTGTGAGTTATTTGTAGTGCTGACTTGAAAGACAAACAAATCCATTTTAGGGTGTTCACTTTTGAGGGCCTTGTCATACATACAGGGATTTAAAATGAACATGAAGTTTTTTGGAGTATTATTTTGCTGTTATGCAGGAGCTTAGAAAATCTTATCAGCTTTGGGGTTATGAATAGATAGATATCTATCTTTTCCATTTTTATACATATATCCATCTATAAAATAATCTGTAGAAGCATATGATAACATATTAGCATACTAATGCTAATAGCAGCCTATGCTCTTTATTTGACATAGTTGGTTAGACTTTATTTAAACTTCATGGAGGATGGCTGAAATTTGACCATCCGTTAGATGTTATCAAGATACTTTGTCCACAATTCTGCAAGAAACCTTTTCTTAATAAAATTGTTGGGAGGATGCATAGCAGGTATATACTGGGATTCCCTTCTTTATTCTCTGCCTGCGAAGACTCTAGTGATTGCTAGATCTTTTAAAGGACAGAGCGGTCATTAAATCCAACTTGTAATTTGCATGTTCTGTTCTGGAATTTCATCCTAGAGCTTATAGCTGTCTACCTAGAATGTACAGCATTTATATGCCTATACAGGAGTCTAGAGTCCAAGAACTGATAGACAATAATGTAATGATGCTTTTTCTAACAGATAGCAATGAATTAGGAAATCTCTGCCACATGAAGGAAACCATTTGATGCTAGACTTAGCGTGAATCACATCACATCAGTGACTCTGCCTACAGATCAGTAAAGCAGATGGTTTTAAGAATGTCATAAGTATTGCATCAAAGTCTCCGACTTGCCTACAACCGGGGATGCATATATAGATCGATTGCTCAAAGCTAGAACAGAAGAAGCTGGCATTAGTAGTTCTGAGATGACAGGGTATTCAGTAGAGTTGTTCTCAAATGTGAAGGTGAAAACTCTGCTTTGGAAACTTGTCCCTCTGCCCTTTAACAGGGTTACAGCTTGGGATTGCTTTCTCTTATTCCCTGAACATCAGGATGGATAAGTATCTCTTTGCTTATAATGCAATTCTGAGGGCACGGTTAATAGACTATAGTAACAGTTCTAGCATAAACCTAATGTTTCTGTTGGTCAGGTATGGTGATCCTTTCAGTTTTTTGTGATCTGATTGTGTCTTTTACCTGGTGGAAGCAAAAAAGCTTCAGGTTCTGCACTTTAGATGTTTTATTATCATCTCTTCCACAGTCAGGTTCAGGCATCTGCTTTCAGGCTAATCACAGTGGAGGGTGAAAGCTGGCTTCTGTCTCAGTATCACATATTTTGTGTCTGTATCTTGACCAAAATAATTGGGTTTTGTTTTTTTCTCTGTCTATAAGATCTTTCTTTGGTTGGCACCTAATGGTTACCACTTCCTAAACATTTTTGTCCTCCTTCCTTGTAATCAGTTGTGTTTCTCACTATTACTATTTTAAACAAGTTACGTAGCTATGGATGTTTATAGATTGGTCAATCTAATGCCAAAAGATAAATTGGTCAAATTGGTCAGTAAGCCAAATTGCCAAATCGGTCTTGTTGTCAGTAGGTGTTTTCATATTCTTTGACATAAATTGGATTTTCTCAGCTATGCAGTGCATCAGAATTTTGACTAGTTTAGCTGTTTACAGAGTTAATTAAAATGAAAAATTAAGAAAATATCTTTCAGCTTCTGGCTAACAGCATATTTTCCCCTTTCATTTTATCTTAACCACTGGGAGTAATCTGCTGTTCATGTTGGAAAACTCCCAGTGACACTGTTTGTCTTTATAAGGCCTTTATCAAGCATTGCAAGGGCATTCCTGCTTAAGTCCTTAAGATTATCACTCTGGAATGAACGAGGTCAGAATCGTCTTCAAATTCTCTTTAGACTGACATTGTAGTATAAGCCTTTGGCACATGGTTTTTGCATTTCTGGTTGGTTTTAAATACTATGCCTTCTGTAGAAGGATGTTTTATTCAGCCAGCAAACATATATCCCATCTCTACCGCTTTGGGAAAGAACAGATAAGAAACCTGTGGTCAGACTCTGTAATTTTTAAACTACGAGCTAGCATAGATCAGTGGTGGCAACTCTATGAATTTTTCGTAACAAAATCATTGAGTTCCTTGGCTGATTTGTCAGGCTCAGCAGCCTGCCTCTGTTACACAGGAGCGGCTCTGAAGATATTGATAAAGAGGAGGAGCATCTAAAGGTCAAGGTGTTATTTCCCTACTGTATCCTCCACTCACTGAAGATTAAGCATCTCCTTCTGCTCCTTATCATTCATTAGCATGTCCTTCGCATTATCATGTATGCTCTTGGTCTGTAGTATTTATGGGAGAAAATCATCAGAGCTTAAGTTCCTTCAAAACAATACCAAGGGGGTTAGCTCCTAGCTCTGCATAGTCTGCCATAAAGAAGGGTAAAATGCAAATGATCCAGGACTTCAAAGTGATAATCTCCTTGACCTATGCAAGGGATGGTTTCTCTCAAAGTGTTTTCAGTACAGCCAGAGTGCTCTCATCAGCAGGGGTAATCTCAGCTCAGAGGCATTGTACTAGGCTAGGGGAAGCACAAAATACAGCAAAGCAGTCCTTCAGCAGCTTTGACCATAGTTGCCACTTGGGATACTTAATTCTTCCTGCTTGCTTCTGTCTCTGTAACCGGACCACATAAACATGAAATGTACAAAAGGATGGAGGTGATTCAGAAAAGGAAAGGAAGGTTGATGCTAAAGGCCATAGCTTCTTTTCAGAAGCACAGACATCCCAGGAAGGATTTTGACACATGCAGCTTCCTTCCTCTGAACACTTTATGGGCAGCTGTTGTAGCCTTCAGTGACTTACCCTTCAGTACAACACTTCACTAATGTACTAGTGAAGCCAGACTCTCTTTACTTGATCAAGCTACTTGATTAGTCTTCACCAGTTTCTGCTTTCTCGCATGTTGATCCCATATGGTCTTTCTTTTCTGGCAGCTTGCTTTCCATCCTAATTAATGTATATACAGTCTCACGTACTTCAATTCCATGATAATTGTAAGTAGTTCCTGGGAATTCTAAATAAATTAGCTTCATTCTTCACTACTTCTGTAGTGTGGTTCTGTGAACCAGTCCAGAGCATCATGAATCAGCAACGTCAAAAGTATATCTGAACGAATGCCACTGGCGTGTATAAATGCAGCTTAAATGGAGTCTGCTTGTACAGCATGGCAAAATGCTGCCTTCTCTGCAGTGGGCTCTAGGAGGGCCAACAGATGGAAGATAACCCTCAATATAATCATAGCTTGCTTTTCACATAGCTAGATACCACTTCATTGTTAATTCTGCCTATAAAAAGAAATAATATAAAACAGTAATCTTGGCAAAAGGCAGGAATTACTGATGCTGTTGTCACAGAAGTTTTCCATTAGGTAAAATACAGTGTTACACCAAACTATTATTGGCAAAATATGTATGCTAATTGTTTTGACAGATATAATCTTTATAGGGGATTCCTTCCCCCAAGAATTTAAGGAGTGGTTTCTACCCAAAGAGCAGAATGTCAAGTAATAGGAAAAGTTACTTTAAAACGTGTCTCAGCTTCAGCTGGGACTTTCTGCTCAGTTACCACATCAATGGTACAACCGATTGCAGTTCTCAGGCTGACCGAAGACATGCAATATGTCACTGGAAATTTGCAATTAGAAGGATGAGACTTACTAGTGTTGTTACTGCGGAAGTACTTTTGGCTAAGCATTTTCTGGTAACTTTGCAGTGCAGGGTTCTATAAAAGACTTTCTACTGCTTAAGCTTGTTTCTCTCTCTTTTTCTTATGTGAATGTTTGTATTTGCATCAGAAGCCTGACATGCGGGCAAGAATCTTATTACTAGCACTTATCAGCATCACTACTACAGAGACTGATCTTCTGGGGCTGCACAGACAAATTGTACTCATTTTCTCTCTTTGTTACCCATGTTACCAATCATCCCAATTCAGCATCTTTTTTCAGAGACATTTTCAGATTTTTATCTGACTTGGCCGTCTGTAATCTGTGACAATTTTGTGACAGGAAAATGCTCTAGAATTTCTCTTTTGGATTCTAAGGACATCCCAGACTCTCAATCCCATTGCTTTAGAAATCAATTAAAAAAAAAAAACCTGACTTAGGGGTTTTTTCCTCCCTTCTGAGAGCCCAAAGAGAACTTGTCTCTTTCCAGGATCTTTGTTATATATCTTTCTGATTCTCTCATCAGAAAGGTTGATAAATACATTTCCTTGGATTCCTCTAACTGAAGTGATTTTCAAGCTAAGAAGACATTGTAGATTTTGTTGGCCCTCCTGTAAATGAAGTAATTTTGCTATCAAGATGTCCAGTCTTCTGTCTTAAACAGGAAGGTTTTCTCACTTCCTTACCAGCTTCTCCTTTCTGAATCTGGATGATTTCTGAAGAGCCTCTGAAGAGGCTGAATCTTTACTTCTCCACCAGTCCTTTTACACCAGTGGTGTAAAAATCCTCTTGTTTAGTGATGTTTAAATTTGGTATTAACATCCCTAATTAAGAAATCATTTGGCAATATTGTGCTTTCTTCTCCTTTTCTGTAAAGTGAAGTGTGTCCAGAAGTTGAAGACAAGGTTTATGGTTGCTGTTACTTCTGCTAGCAGAGTGGCTGTGATTTAGACCCTTATTGTCAGATCATCCTTACATCATTTAAAGATACAATCCATCTTAAAACTCAGACTGTATTTTCCTAACTCACTTCTTTGTTGCTTAAACCAAGAGGTTAGCTTGCTTTGTCTTTTTGTTTGCTTGAAATTGGATACTACGTCAGTAGAAACAACCCCTGGGATATGTGCATATTGAACTTGTTTTTGTCCTTCCACATTTGTCCTTCCACAAGGTTATTTAGGAAATACTCTGCATCTATTTTTGGAGTAATCCAAGAAGTTACATATTTCAAGATAAAAAATTTCCCATGGGATAGCTGACTCTAAGGATATGTCATGCAGTAACTTTAAACAAGATTTAGAAATGTACTGCAGTGATCAACTTAAGCTCTATCAGAGACATATAACAATTGAGATTTTAGTGCTGCTGCAACCTCATATAATTTCAGCCTCACAGTCCCTCATAGCTTTAAGATCTTTCAGTCTGTGTTTAGTGAAGGCACTCTAAGTCCTTCTTCTATGTATCATGCTTCCTGAAGTCACCACAGTGAGAGTATGCATATAGATATATAGACACCATGTTGAACATAAGCCAGCAATGTGCCCTTGTGGCAAAGGCAGCAAATGGTATCCTGAGCTGCGTTAGACAAAGTATCAGCAGGTTGAGGGAGGTGATCCTTCTCTACTCAGCAATGGTGAGGCCATACCTGGGTCCAGTTCTGGTCTCCCCAGTACAAGAGAGACATGGGCATACTGGAGAGAGTCCTGTAAAGGGCCACTAAGAAGATTAAGGTACTGAAGCGTATGAGGAAAGGCCAAGAGAGCTGGGACTCTTCAGCCTGGCAAAGGGAAGGCTCAGGGGGATCTCATCAATGTATATAAATGCCTGAAGGGAGGGTGCAAAGAAGGGGGAGCCAGGCTCTTTCTAGTGGTGCCCAGTGACAGGACCAGAGGTAATGGGCACAAACTGAAACACAGGAGGTTCCCTCTGAACATCAGGAGACACTTTTTTAGTGTGAGAGTGACCGAACACTGGCACAGGCTGCCCAGGGAGGTGGTGGAGTCTCCCTCCGTGGAGATATTCAAAAGGCGTCTGGACATGGTCATGTGCAACTGGCTCTAGGTGACTATGGTTGAGCAGGGGGGGTGGACCAAATGACCTCCAGAGGTCCCTTTCAACTTCAACCATTTTGTGATTCTGTATGCTAAAGGGTTTTGTGAGTGTATCTTTTTAAACCTGTTGACGTGTCTTTGCTATGTGTTTTCTGTATGTGCATTCTCAATTTTCCTTCAGAGTCCTTAGCTTCAATATCTACATTTGAAGTAACTGAAGGAAAACTTGCCTTCCTCTTTACATAAAACTGCGGGAGCTACACATATAAAAGATAGGTATTGAAACATGATTCTACTTAGGCTCCCAAGATTTTGAACTTCCACTAGCTTTATTTGATGGCTCCTATTTCTTGTATTGAAAGAGACAATGAGGCCTCTATCCACTTTCTCTTTACTGTTCGTCGTTTTGAGGGGAACACTATGCCCAGTCCCCTTAAGTCCCCTTTTCACTAAGCTGGACAGTCCTAGCCTTTTTTGTAGATCTTAATATGAAACACATTCTATATTTCTGATTAATCTTGTTGCTCTTCTCTAAAACTTTTACAGTTGTAGTGCCTCCTTTTTGCGAGTAGGGCATGAGCACGGCACACAATTTACAAGGTGCAGGCAAACCTCAAATGGCCCAAGTGTGGTTTTTGCTCTTTATTTTCTAATAATTTTTAACATTGGAATTGGTTTTGGGTTTTTGACTGCTGTTAGGCATCAAGTTGATATTTTTGTGGAGCTATCTGTTGTAGGTATGAGATTTCTTTTGAATAGGAATAGTAAGCTCAGTGTGTATGAAATGAGGATTGTTTCTCTTGTGGATTAAGTTACATAACTTATCTCCTACAGATGTCATGTTTCATGTCTGCATTTCCTCTAACCTTTCTTTATTAAAAAAAAAAAGTTGGTTTCACATTTGTCATCCTCTTGTCTTTGGGTACGATAGAAGTTCAAGTGAAATGTTAAATGCTACCATTAGTATGGTAACTCTTTGATTTAACACTCAACATGTTAAGTAATTACCAAGTAATTGTTATTTTGTTTGTTTTACAGGAGAATATTAAAAAGTGAGCCACCTTACCCACAAGAAATGAGTGCACTATCTAAGGATATAATTCAGCGTCTTTTGATGAAAGACCCCAAGAAGAGGCTAGGTTGTGGTCCCACTGATGCTGATGAAATCAAACAGCATCCCTTTTTCCAGGTAAAACAAACAACAAAACTCCCCAGATACCACTTACTCTACATTAGTGCCTTTGAAATCCAAGTCTAAAGGAGTTCTCTTGTTTTGTTAACAGAATAGTTTAGAGGCATGTTAATTGCATGAATAATTGCATTGAAGTTAGTGAGAATATCCATGTGCTTATGTATATGGATTTTGTGCATACTACAAGAAAGGCATGGTAGATTTTTTAATATATTCTGTCTGTTTCTAACAGTTACTTGAAGCAGCCAGAAGACACACTACTTAAACAGGAAGGTTTAATGGAAAAGACTTAAATTGTATGTTGTGTGTTGGTTTTTTTTAAAAGAAAGTTAGCCACTAACGTTATTAGTAAAATTTGAATATTGATAAAGTTCACCATTAGCGATAAACGCCTCCTCTGTATTTTCCTTTGCCTAATTAAGTCTTTAGTCGTTTAGTAGATTTTAATTCTGTTCAGATTTCAGTGTATTAACATTTGATTTCAAACAATGACAAAGATTGGATTTGTGTACAACATCTGTACTGTACCATCCATTGCGGTTAAAATTGTGTGCTTTCTTTGAAAGAACTAAGTATGTATTTCCGGTGCTTCTGAAGTTAAATGTATTTTTAATTAGTATAAATTTTGGAGTATTTAAAGTTGGTGGTTTAAATTAAACCTTTCATATAAATATTTTCAATGTAATTATCATAACATTCAACATGGGCAATATCTTGGCTTTTTTAACTTCTCAATTTCTTCTCATCCCTTCTGTATTTCCTTCCTCTTATAAGAGACTCTGACAAAGTAGAGTTAAACTTCCTTTATTCACTGTTTGTTTTGGAAGATACATTTTTTTCCTTATACAACACTTTCTAATCTTGACTTCATTTCGGTTCCACTCCTTTACAGTAATAGGGCCATTTTCTCATAACTACCACATCTATGCTTCCTACTTCTAGCCATGCATTTAAGTAAGAATCCAGAGGCATTATGCTCTCAGGGCTCTGGAAGCTGAGATTAGTAATTATGCATAGAAATCAGCAATGAAGAAAGAGTTGAAGATACTGCATGCATGCACTATGGCTTACAAAAATATAAATTTTGTTTCCTCCGAAATAGAGGAAGAAATCTAAGGGCTGTCATGCTAATTGTTTGGCTTATCTCCACTGTTAAATTCCTTTGTATTGATTTTTTTTTTTTTTTTTTTTAAAAAACTGGATTCTGTCTACTTCAATATAGGTATGATACTTCTAGCCTTTACCTAAGCAAATTAGTAGGGCATAACGTGAATGCTTTTCATCTGCCTGTGGAAAATAGCAAATGGAGTTAGGACTGTTTGTTTCTGGACAAGTCTCTCTTTCCAATACTTGTTTCTGTTAAATTTTCATTTGATTCAAACTTACTTTCCTGTTTTTGGTTTAGAATATGAATTGGGATGATTTAGCTGCCAAAAAAGTATCAGCTCCATTTAAGCCAGTAATCAGAGATGAGTTGGATGTCAGTAATTTTGCAGAAGAGTTTACAGAAATGGATCCGACATATTCTCCTGCAGCAACCCCTCAGACTTCAGAAAGAATATTTCAGGTATTTTAAGAATTCACATTAATTTTAAAAAAAAAAACAACAAACATTTATTGAACAATTCCATGTGTATAGCTAATTTGTTCAGCAATTGCAAAATGAGAAAGGTGGAAACAGTCCTACTGCAAACACAAAATTCCATGTCTCTCCATTCCCAGCTGAATGTTCTACCTGCTGGACTGCAGTCAGTCTGTCCTTTATTGATTCTTCATATCTAATGAGTCTTGTCATCTTGACTCCATCAGCCTGGGCTACAAGTTTTGACAACAGCAATGTAGTTTGCCCATGTCCACATTATGCTTTAGTTGAAGTACTCCTTTCGGAAGTCGGAGCTAACTGCAGAGTTGAAAGTCTTCCACGTCGTTTAGGAGTGCTCTAATTACTAGACTACTATATACAGATCAGTAACAAAGCTTTCCTTACCATCTCCTCCATGCTATTAAAGAGTGATCCCTACTTGGACTGTACTGTCTGGATGTCAAATGGGCAAAAACAGCCCATGTGCAGCCTTGAACTTGGAACCAAAGCTGCAGAGGTGAACAGCAGTTCAGATTGCTTTCTCTCCTCCCCTTCCTTGTGCTTTGTTGTTTTTTATTGGCTGTTTTTGAGCAGCTTAGTGTACAGGAATATAGCATCATATTTTGGAAGTTGTTAGATTTGTAGTGAATGTAGCAAGCAATGTATGCATCGTAATATGATCTGATTCATCCTGCAGTGGTAGTCACAGCTGTTCTTGTTACGATACCCAAACTGGGCACATCATTAATGTGAAGCTTATTTTGTTTTGCCATTTAAAATGGCTTGATGCTTACATCACAACATAAAAACTATTTTATGCCTTAACTTAAAAGTGTTGTGGGAAGCTAGTTTGAAGTATGAGCTTTTATCACTGTTGCAAAACAATTGAAGCTGAGCCAGGCTTTTAGCATTATTTACCAGAATTTTTGTATTGTTTTATCTATAACTGTGGAGAATCATATAACTAATTCCAGGAAGATACCTGTTCACATTGAACAGCATCATATCTACCCATTAATGAGCCAGTTACGGTTTCTGTATTATGTTATGAAAATTTTGATTTCTTTGAAAAATTCTTCTGAAACGTCTAATGTTTTGTATGCAATGTGATAGTTTGTGTGCAACAATTTCAAGCTGTGCCCTTTTCTGATGTCTTAATTTCATAGGGTTATTCTTTCGTTGCACCTTCTATTTTGTTTAAACGCAATGCAGCAACAGTAGATCCTCTTCAGTTTTATATGGGGGATGAGCGGCCTGGAACTACAAGTATTGCCAGAAGTGCTATGATGAAGGTAATAATAATATCAAGAGCGGAA
This sequence comes from Calonectris borealis, assembly GCF_964195595.1. Taxonomy (NCBI): domain Eukaryota; kingdom Metazoa; phylum Chordata; class Aves; order Procellariiformes; family Procellariidae; genus Calonectris; species Calonectris borealis. The sequence continues at coordinate 19,194,032 of NC_134316.1, forward strand.
TTAATTTGGTTAACTTGGAACTGCATATAACTTTCAAAGCAGCAATCACAAGCTCGGCTACAGATTACAAAGTAGTCATTATTCATTTATCTGTTCTCTGTAATGGCTCCTCAGACGATCCAAGCATATAATTTGCATGTGGTACTGTTAAGAAGTGGTTGAAGTTTAATCTGAAAAATGAGATGACTGTCTAGTATTCCAGAAGACTGAAGTATAGCAATGATAGTAATTTGACTCCTGATAGTTCTTATTCAGCCAACCATTGTAGATACTTTTGAAGCTACTTTAATTATATCAGAATGCCTTCTGTGATGTATTTACCCAGAAGTACGTATAGTTATGTGAAGCCTTATAAGAACACATGCTATTGTGATGTCTTCAAACAAGCACATAGTTTTGTGGATAAATGTATGTACAGCCATCTTTGATCCTGTTTGTCTGAATATTTTGTATCTTAAGTTATTGTAGTAGTAATGATTTATTTAGTGATTATGTTTGTTTAATATAACATAAGATTTACTCTTTGATTGTTAGAATAAAGTTTATGCATATTATTAAATAGAAGTTAAGATTATATTTTATCAAAAAGAGAGCTCTTTTACAATTTACATGTAGATGAAAAATTCTCACGAAACTTTACTCTTTGTCTTTGACTGTGTATACTAAAAGTATTCTGCAGAACTAAATACAGACAGTTTCCTAACAGGACTCTCCATTTTATCATCATTATGAACTGGATCTGAAAGAGAAACCATTGGGAGAAGGAAGTTTTTCCATTTGTCGAAAGTGCTTACACAAGAAAACTAGCCAAGAGTATGCAGTAAAAATAATTAGCAAAAGGTATAAATATTCTATAAGACAATAAAAATATTTTCTTTGCTTACTGTCACCCATGGATTAGAATAATGTTCGCTACATTTTTGGAAGTGGAAAAATGACTTTAAAATAATTTCCTATTTGAAGAATCTACATAAACTTATAATGACCTTATGACCTTTAAAAGATTCTGGGAGTCTTTTGAAACAAAATGTTATTCTTGTTGGGGAGAACACAAGAAGAAACCTAAAGAGTACTTTTCTGGTTCCTAGTTGTATTCTACCCTAATTTCCCCTAATTTTGCTCCTAACCAGAGTAAGGTACAAGGCCCTCCTATCTTTAGACCTAAGTGAACTGAATGTAGGCTTATGCTAGCTCACTTTCCTAAGCAGCCCAATTGATTGCCTAGGACATTGCTTTAAAGAAGGATTTGGAGTGTGGGTTGCCTCAGATCTAATTAATTTTGTGTGTGTATGTGTGTAAAATGGAATTAGACTATGGAGTTTTAAGTTGCATCTTGTTTCCTGGATGTTCTGAAGAGAACACCACAATGGAGGCAGCTGACTTGCTTTGTACATGGGGACCATCTGGTCCTCTTCCAGAATAGATACCTCTGGCAGTTTCTGCCCAGAGAAAAATGAAGATAAGGGATTCTTTGAGGGGTGGATGGATTTTTAGCTTAATTTTGCAGTGTTCATTAGTAAATATGTCCCTAGTGTGTTGTAGAATGCTGACAGGAAACAGAAGGGAAAGTGTAAACGTTTTGCTTTCAGAATGATAGTTCACAGTGATCTCTTCTCCAAGACATTTGGCTGTACCTCTGTTTTTCCAGACTTTAGAAGTAACTGTCCACCAGACTTAAGTGTTGCATTACATGCTTTTTGGGTAGGATAAGTTCAAGAATAAGACACTTAAATATAGGTGTCTGAGTCAGTTTTTAGAGGTCTGCTACGATTAATGGAGGCCTACTCAAAACTATTGGTGGAGCCTGCAGAGAGACTCGAATGACCAGGCACTAGCAGTGGGATTCAGTAGCTTAAACATAGGCATCTACGTAGTGCCATTTTAGCATCCGTTGGTGTCCTTTCTGTCCTCCAGTTCCCATCAGTCTTGTGACTACTACCTTTATGTAGATGTCTTCATGGCTGATGTCTTCCAGGCTGTCCTATGCTTAGGCCACTGAATCCTGCTCTAGGTGTGTATTTTATGGTGAACTAGTTCACCCTGTAAGATTCATTAACTAGAATTTCTCTCATTATAATGAGACCTTAGGCAAGTAGTATGCAGTAGACACCTACATTGGGTGTTTTAATCTGGAAATCTCTGCCTTGTGTCTACAGTCAAATTTTTTTTTCTGTGGTGCATGCAGAGCTGTAGATCAGTACTCCCATCTCATCTTAAACTAATGGATTTTTTGTTTCTGGATAACAGTGAGTAAACTAGTATTGACTTTTCCCATAGAACTAAACTTTTAGGAATTATGTCCCTAAATGATATTACTCACAGGTTCTTTTGCTCTTTCTCCTTCGTCTTGGTGGACCAGGCTAAATGAAGGTAAGAAGTGGTCTGTATACAGAGATTTTCTTGGGATTGCAGGCTGTGAGCAGACTCAGAGCATGTTTGTGTAGTATTTAGAGGTAGCAGTAAACCCACACTTTGAATGGCCATGCAAACCCGCCCTGAATAAGAAACTGTTAAACTGTAAATAATATTGCTCTGAGGACCATGCTAGTAACTCTTGCTAAAAGGAAAAGTATATTAGGTTTCTAGTAACTTCTTTGCCTCAAAGGCAGAGTCTTTCACTCCTACCCATCAAAGGTGCCAAAAAAGTGAATCCTACACCTAGACAAACCTTTTCATGATACGTGAGGTGAAAGCTTAGATCACGAGTTCCTCTGTGGTGTTGCTTTGTTAGTAGTGCTGGACCTGCCTCCATCCAACAATCTGAGGTTTATCTGTGTGTCTGAAGGCCAATGAAACAGTGGAGTCCTGTAAACTTGCTTGAGTTACTGTTCTAGAGCTTCCCATTTGTTTTTCATGACATTGTCTGCTTAAAACCTGAGATGGCAATTATTTGTAGAGGTGAAATACTCAGAAAAGTCCACACACAAATTTTAAAGCTTTATGTTCTTGATACTGAACCTTTTCCATCTGTTTCCTAGGTCCACCTTGTCCTGATGGTAGTTTAGGAGGGAAAGACTATCTGAGTCGGTTTTTTAATTTCTTAAGGACCTGAAATCACTTTCAGTTTAAAACAACATCATCAGCAGAGATGCAGGTGGAACAGCTTAGTTTACTTGTTGAGTATATGAAGCCTGCAGAAAAACTGAATTCTCTTGCACAAAATTCTCATTGCGGTTCTGGTCCTAATCAGGAAAAAAAAAAAGCAACCAAAAATTAAGAACACGTGTGGTGAGAGAGATTCTATCTGTGTTATCCATAAGGCCATTCTCTAAGTCAGTACAGGATTAGCCTTTCTTGGAGAGAGTTTTGGCAAAAAGTTTTGGGTATTATTTGCCCAAAATAAACCAACATTTGTATTTAGTGGAAAACAAAATGTTCTGCTCTGTCCCCATTCACACAGTTTTTATAACGTTCACCGTGTTCACTTTTTCTGGCTATAGATTTCAGTACGTGAAAGAGAATTTGTGCGATGATTTTTGTTCTGGAGCTAGTCTCTTCTTCTCTCTTCCATTTCAAATTTTTACAATGGCCTGTTTAGGGGTTCATTTGTATAATACAGTTCATATATATAGATGATGATACTCTTTTTTCTAGTAGGATCTCATAGTTTCCATACAGCTTTGGAAGTACTTATCTCCTATAAGAATGCAAAAGGATTAGGCCAATAATTTGAGTCTTCAAGGTAAAGCTGAACTAAATAAAATTGAAGCTGAACTAAATATTTGTAGGAACAGAGGTGAAGTCAAATTGTCCTGGACTAAGGGAAAGGTTTGTTTTAGGTAGAAACTACAATACCTTTTCAGCTTTTGCTGTAGCAAGTTGCAGTTGCATCAAAAACATTGTTTGATTTGGGTGTGGTTTTTTTAATGTCCTAACTTGCAGGGTTATGTGGAGAGTTCTGCTCAGCTTACTTTGAATATGCTTTTAATTGTGTTCAAGCAGTTGTAATATTAAAAAATCCGGATTGCAAGCAATTAAAAAAATAGGTGTAACACTTTAATGTGCAATTTGCTCAGTAAAATTGGTACAAAATGACTGCTCAATTTTTCCAGAATGGAAGCCAACACCCAGAGAGAAATAACAGCTCTGAAACTCTGCGAAGCACACCCGAATGTAGTGAAGTTACATGAAGTTTATCATGACCAGGTATTTTGAAGAAACTGTAATCAGCACTTGCCAAACACATTGCCATGTGTTTTCCCAAGAACTTATAGGAGTTAAGCGTACTGTTACTGTGGAGGCAGCTTTTTTCTTAGGGCTTTTGTCTAGTGAATATAGAAGATGAAGCAGAAGTTCTGCGTTCAAAGGAACTTGCAGTTACTCCAGCAAATCAAAAAAGTATTTGGAAGAATTAGTCTCGTGGATTCTGTTTCTGGTTTTGTCCTTGGTCTACTTTGTTAATCATCATACAATATATTCATGGCCCAGTTTCCTTATCTATGATACTGAGGTACCTAATCACTTTCCCTCAGGGTTGTCATGAATCTTAAAATAATATTTGTGAAATAATTTGGAAGTCTTGCATATGAAGATTACATCTCTAGCATTTTTTTCTTACATATTAGTAACTTAATGGAGATAACCAAGTAGCTTGCTAAATTATCAAATGTGAAAGTAGAGCCTCTATTTGAAAATACATTGAGATCAGTTTAGGGTTTATTTAGAGACCTTAGTTGTCTTTTTCCTTAGTGTAATGCAAGTCCACAGCATGTAATAAGCCATAATTTGATCTAACTTGGAGGTTGGCCCTGATTTAAGCTAGGAGTTTGGACCAGGTGTCCTGCAGAGGTTCCTTCCGACCTAAACTACTCTGATTCTAGTCTATGATTTTGTAACAGAACATGGGCTCTCTTGCCTCCCCACATATCCCAGTCTATCCCCATCATGCTGTTTATACAAGGACCAGCAGAGTGCTCATGTGGAGCACTTCTAAAATGAGCTGGGAGATGAAAAATCTGTACGGTAATCTTTAATGATAAGGAAGCCTTTTTTTTGCATTTATGTACAGTATGAGTACATGTGTGTAGAACAGGACACTTTTTTCACTTTGAGTAAAACGACTATACTCAGGAATATCTAAAAAAATAATGTTCTTCAAATTGCTTTGCAACTGAATAGGCTACTCTCAATCAGCCAACTCATTGTATTTTTAGTTGCTCCTGGTACCTCCCAGGTGTTATGTTCCAGATTACTCATGCACAATATTCTGAAGAAGCGATCAAAATTTTCTAGTTTTGATATTTCTGCGGTTTGTCTTAAAAGAAGTTCCAATTTTTAACTTGCTCTAATATCAGTCTGATCAAATTCTACATTAGTAGAATAGAGTATTGGGTTGCAGTCTCTTGGTGAGCCACAAGAAGTTTTCTAGCAGAGAAAACTCTTTATCCTTTCTGACTTTCCTGTCAGCTATTCCCAAGATATAAAGAAAATTTGCAGGAGAGGCTATTTTACAAGCACTACTAGCAACATGACTAGTAGACACCTTGTTTGTTCTAAGAAGCGTTACCGCTTTCTGTCCGCATAGCTCTGCTTCTGTTCCTTGATATCTAAATACTGTTAGCACCTTCTGTTCCTGACTATTTCTTTGAATTTCATTTTTTGACCTCTTCCCAGAACTTTTTTACTTTGCTTGCAAATATTCCTTTTGTTACTGTCATTCAGGGGAAGGAAATGCTAGAAGCCATCACATGCCTACATCCATTGCCTTCTGAGAATGCTAACTTCACTTTCCTGTCCTGAGAAGTCTGCTGTTTGTTTAATGGCAAGACATTTGAATTGCAGTTGATTGTGTGCTAATGTTGCCTTATAATCAAGGAAGTCACTGTTTATTGATTGTCTTGAAAAGAACAACCATCTAAACAACAATTAATTTTTTAATTTAAAAAAAAATACTCTTTAATGTTTGGGAAGATGTCATTGAGAAGATGTGATTCTAATGAGAGAGTAGCTTCGGCTACTACTCTGTAGGGGATGAAATCAGAAGAAATTCTAGAAAATCTTTGATTTCACAGTAGAGTTTCAGGGTGCTTTTAAAGGATTTGGTAACATTAAATGGCTAGATTCTTATGCATATTAATAGAAATATATCCTTACATCAGAACAATCTTAAACAGCAAAAGTCTAGCTTTTTCCAGCTTTATTTGTTAGCGTAAAGAAAGGCATTTCGTCTCCCTATAATTTATCCATTTACATGGTGGCATTGCGTTTTTGTAAATAAATACGGGTGGACATGGAGAAGACATCAACAGTCTTTAATCTCAGTGAGATTGATGTGAAAAATGTCAACTGAGATGTAATTTGGTGCTTCTCACTGGCCTTCCAAATTGCTATAAGTAGCAGTTTTATTTCTTCAAACTTTGAGAACTGTCGGAATAGCACCTAGCTCCTGAATGAACGTTGGTTTGTAATGTTAAATTTCTAACATCCCACATTTCTCTCTGTTTCAGCTTCACACATTTCTAGTAATGGAATTGCTGAAGGGAGGAGAATTGCTTGAACGTATTCAGAAAAAGAAACATTTCAGTGAGACTGAAGCCAGTCATATTATGCGCAGACTTGTTTCAGCAGTGAGCCATATGCACGATGTAGGAGTAGTCCATAGAGATCTGAAACCTGAGGTATAGTGACTTGCTTATGTATGTTTAGACATTAAGTTATTAAATATCTGGAGTGTGATGTATTTCTGTTCCGCCAGCTTTTTCTACTTCTACATTTTTAATAAAATGTTATCACTTTCACTTAGCAAATTCTGTAGATATTTTTCTGTTCATAGGTAAAAGTAACTGGTAGGAAACATTTTTAATTTTGTAAGCAATTTTCATTCTAACTTGTTTCAAAAACATTCTTTGCCTATTTGGGGACCGTTTTTACTAGTGGTAAGTATACATTTATTGTATGAAGCAGCTCACAAGCAGAGCTAGGTTGCTTGGGTACTTCGCCTGTACATTTCCACCTTTTGTTTGATCTTAATTCCCTCAGTAGGGCTTCTTCTGGAGGTACCCTTGTACTGTCTTCTGTCCCAGTTAAACACAAAATGAACCACAAACTAACGCAGCCAACTAACAAAGATGTGTGATTTGAGTTCAGTGAGTTTAGTAGTTTCCCAAAACTACTCTTGCCTTTCAGACAATTCAGTTTACTATGGTAAGGTTGACCACTGCCTTTCTTCTGCTTCCTGGAGCCAATATTTCCTCCTTTTTCTTTGCCAACAATGGGCTTGGATATGTATTAGTTTTCTTTAGCCCAAGAATAGTGTAGATTGATGTTAGTTCATCCAGTAAGGATGTTATATTGTATTGGTGATTACAGTCATCGTACCTCAGGAAACAGCTATTCCGTTTGTATCTGGAGTTTAAAATGATCCACTATTCCTACTGATTTTTCATCCTTTTGTGACATGCCTTCTGGTATATTACAAACTTACTTCTTTTACAGTAATTCCAATTTAACAGGTAAAGAAGTCTGCTAGGTGTTGGTATTAAACTGGTTTTGAAAATCAGTCCAAAATATATGCATTTGAAAACATCTCTGTATTGGAGTCTACTAAATAAACAATTAAATAAAGAGGGGCTATTGTGAAATTCTAATGTGTCAGTTGAAAACGTGACTCTTGGAAAAAGTTTCTCTGCTGACATAATCAAGGAAAGAAAACAGCTTTTGAAACAAGTCATTATTAAAAGGACAAAACCCAGAAATCCTTTCTTTCTTCATATCCTCATCATTTTAGTCTTATTACCATCTTGAATATGAAGGCCAGATTCGGTAAAGCAGAGCTTTGGGTGCATGGTAAATTGGGCCGTCTTGAATTCTACATGATGTTCAAGAACAGAAGCCTGGGAGGTCCGAGTAATGAAGGGTTAGCAAACACCTTGCAGAATGCATTGCCTCCACAAAGTTGGACTAACCAGACTGTCTCCTTCCTGCTTGTTGGTTTGAAAGTTACTATTTTAGGTTCAGACATGAACTTGGTATGGTATATGCAGGCTTCCCAATATAGATGTGGTTAGTGCACCTTTCTGTAAAAAGATGTATATAGGAAATTCTGTTGCTTTTCGAACAATTCCAGTCAGATTTGTTTGATGTTCAACTTCGACATCTAATGTGATACTGATAAGTCTATTTTAAAAAATATGGCTGGTTACTTGTCACTGAGGATGAGGCTTTTTTTAATTGTATGAACTAGAAGACTCTTCTGTTTAAGCAAGGTCACATATATTGCTTAGATCACATATATTGCTTAGATCACATATATTGCTTAGATCACATATCACATATATTGCTTAGATCACATATATTGCTCTGCAAAACAGAGGAAAAGTACTGGATAGAAAATAGAGAATTCACAGAAATAAAGAATTCATGTAGCATATGTGACCATTTGGAGCCTCTCAGTAGAGGATTTGAGGACTGTTTCTGTGAAGTGATCATTAATCTGTAAACTGGGTTCTAAACATGTTAGAGAAAAACATACCAAGGCAGAGATAATGTTGTTTATATATCCTTAAAATATATGTGGAATATAACTTTAAGTGTGGGGTTTTGTGAAACACGTTTTATTTACCTAATCAACACAGTAGTCTGAACCCAACTTGGGACATTTGGACTGTACCTTTCCTTCTATACATAACCAGTTTCATTTTTGCCTTAAGAAAGGAGGTCTTTTTAAACCAATGCTATTGCAGTTCTTTATTTACTTGTTGGCTATATAGCATCACCATAGAAAAAAGATGATTGTATTTATCACCTATCCTCATTGTATTAGTATTTTTGCTGAAATTAGGCTTCCTTCAGATCCATTGTGCACAATATTTTACTACGGAAAACTGACTTTTCTTATTGTGCATTAAGATACAATAGCAGTACAGAATGCAAAAATACTGTTTTGTAGCAGCTGTTCTCTTTTATCCGTAATGAATGCTCTCAGGTTCTTCTTATTGATCTGATTGCAGTCTAGCAATCATTTTTTTTCCCCTTCTTAATGAATTCGAAATTCATTAAATGAATGACTTTGAGTCAAAATTACATAGGGCTATAGGATTTCTAATACTGAGACTTCTTCTAGCATTGCATAGATTAAATAGCAAAGGCAACAGCAAAATTTTGCTCTCTTCTCTCAGAAGTTTAAGGGGGGAGTAGAAATCATTTATAATTCATCTTGGCCTTAGCCAGGTCTCCTAAGACTTGGCTTCACTCTTGTATCTTTCTTGACAAATACAAATACTCAGGGAAAAGAAGAACAGATCATCTTAAATCTTCTTCCAAACTGCTAACAACTTGTCTGTCCTCAAGTCCGAGATGCCACATTCCAGTCTGTAAAGCTGGAATTCTCGGGCACTACTGTATCAAAGTTTCTTTACCTTGGTGTAAGGAGTAGGCATTGGTTTGCAGTTGGACTGCTATGTGACTTTCAGTGCTTGAATGCCAGTTGGTCCCAGATCTTTTCCAGAAAGCATATCTATACTGATTTTGAGATCCATGCCAGACAGCAGTCAGTAGAACTACTGAGCTATTGGTGCACTTTCTAGTCCACCAATCTTTGCTTCAAATTATTCTCTTGCATTACTGTGCTCATGGCAGTATGGCTTCAGTGTGTTACCATTTGAGGACCAAAGACTATTCGGTCACAAGACAAGACATGCAACAAGTGTTCCACACACAAGAAAGCTGTCATTTGCAACATGCCAGAAGGAAGTGGAAGCTTAAGAAAATTTACTTTTGTTTGAGGAAGAAGGGAATTCTCCATTAATGTTGATGTCTTTGCTGTTTTTCTTGGCAGTGTTCCCTGAATTATTTTCCTGACTGTTCTCTGCTAAATACCCATTTTCATTAATAATCTCAGACAGAACTATCCTAACTTGCAGATATACAGGAGGCAGATAAACACATCACATTTTCTTACATCCCAGAGTACCGTCATTTCTACTTTTCCATTTTTTTCCCAGTGTCTCCCAGTTCCCCTTTTCTCTAGATAATGGTAAGTTTTCTGTAGTAATAAACATAGGAAAAAAAAAACTATTAAGTATTCTAACCAATTTTCTAGCCAGTGCTGGTATTGATTTTTGTCTTTGCATTTCAGAATTTATTGTTTACAGATGAAACTGATAATTCGGAAATAAAAATAATTGATTTTGGCTTTGCTCGTTTAAAACCACCTGATAATCAGCCTCTTAAGACTCCATGCTTTACTCTTCATTATGCTGCCCCAGAGCTCTTCAATCACAATGGTTATGATGAATCTTGTGATCTGTGGAGTTTGGGAGTCATTTTGGTGAGTGATAGAGGTTTTTAATTGTAACTTTATTGTATGTATTTACTTTTTGTTAAAATGCAAAGGACTTGACACAATTTCAGACTTGAATTGGGTAGATGCTGAATTCAAGCGAGGTGAAAATAGTGCTGCACAAATAATAGGTTCCAAATACAGATGTTTTCCAGGGGTGGAGATTTTTTTTCCTAAGCAGTAAATTTAATTAATCATTTCTGGGAATGGAAAAAATACTTGATACAATCTCGTTCTTAAAAAGAGATATTCTTGTTACGAGATTTTACAGGCATCCATATAATCTTCCTACAGTTTCAATTCAGAGAAGGAATCAGCCTGCATTCTGATTTACAGAAAATTAATTTCAATAGATATAAACCGGGTAGAAATATCATTGTGTTTTGTTTATAGTTTCCTGAAACATATGAATGTTTTTTCTAACAAGGACTCCAGAGAAAGTCTTGCATGTTTTAAATTTTTTATAGCCTCGAAGTTATGCTAGTCAAAGTTTTATTGTATAGCGCTGGTGATGCAAACAGCACTCCGTATTTAGTAATATTGGGTTGTCAGTACATACACTGTGTTTGTTAATACTGCTTTTGTTCTCATGACAGTATACAATGCTATCAGGACAGGTACCATTTCAGTCTCAAGACAAAAGTTTAACATGTACCAGTGCATTGGAAATTATGAAGAAAATAAAAAAGGGAGAATTTTCCTTTGAAGGAGAAGCTTGGAAAAATGTTTCTGCAGAGGCTAAAGAGTTAATTCAAGGTATGTATTCACAAATATTTCATGTACCTTCTATTTTTATCTCAAAAGATAAAATTTAGAGAACTATACAATATCTGGATGCTGTGATCAGAGTAACTTGACAGAGTAGTATCCACAGCTTGAGCTATGTATTGACCCCTAATGCAAGTTATGGGTAAAGGTGGACACATCAGAATGGCATTACAAATTGCTTGTATGCCTAGCAGAAAACTTTCTAATGTGGTGAGATGCTGTTAGAAGGTTAGCAGGGTTAGAAGTAACTGAAGAGCTTCAGAAAAAGTGAAGTCATGCTTTTGAAACATTTAAAAGCAGAGTTTTTCTTTTATGTTATTTTTGCTTTTGTAAAAACACCAGGTTGAGATAAATGTTTTAAAAGCTAAGCTTTTGCAGAAAATGAAAGCATTACTATAATTTTTTCCTTCGGCTGTTTTTGAATGTGTGTACCAAGACTACTGTATTTCTGAGCTGCTTCATTCGCGTTTGCAATGCTTCGATTCCCCTTAAGCTTTTGAGCATCTAATTATGTTTTCAGCATGAGATAAGACACCAATCTTAATTCTACTAAGATAGAGTTCTGAATTTCTGTGGAAGAAAGAAGAAGCAGGCTTGTAAGGAATTTTTGTGCCAAAAATGTAGGCATCTCCAGATTCAGACTTCAGTGGATCATGCAGAGAATCTGAGGCTTACTCTCTTGAACTTCATCCTAGACAGGTTTTAAGTGAAGAAATCATTTGGTAGTTGTGAGTTTGTGTGAAAAGAGATGTGAGTTACTAAACAGTTAAATAGCAATTTCTTGCATTTAATGATTCTTCTGGAGCGGATGATAGTATAACATTGTGTGAGCATTATCTAAGATAAATATTGGCATACCTAGGATAAATATTGTCATTACTTACTTATAAAAGCAATGCATGAGATTTTCTTAAAAAATAATTGCATTTTCTATTAAAAGAAGATAAATAGTTCACAACTGAAGAGAATGTAATATATTTCTATTAGGACTTCTAACAGTGGATCCAAACAAAAGAATTAAAATGTCCAGCCTGAGATACAACGAATGGCTTCAGGATGGCAGCCAGCTGTCATCCAACCCTCTAATGACTCCTGATAACTTAGGCTCTTCAGGAGCTGCGGTGCATACATATGTCAAAGCCACTTTTCATGTAAGTTCTAAGAAATCTTATGTCGTGCTAAATTTTGTAATGTGTTAATCTAGATTTTTGTATGTTTTAATTAAAAATATGTATTTGTCCTTATAATTCAGTGATTGCTTATAGCTGCAATTTTTTCCTCCATATCTAACATCTATGGTTGAGTACAGTGAAAACATGAATGATGATGCAAGAATAAATTTCTTGAAGACATTTATACTAATGGAGTTTTGGGGACTGAGAGACAGCTGTTCATGCAATATCTATCAGAAATAGTCTGTTTCTTAGAGAAATTTATTAAAAGGTCTTCAAACTTCTATAAAAAAGAGAAGAAACTTTCTACTTAACTTAAGTAACTGTTTGCCTTTTTGTCCGTATGGTTACAAAATCGAGGTGAAATTTCTGGAACATATCTAGTTCATGTTTTTAATATCATGGATACTTTTTTTAATGGACTTGCTTGTCTACCATTGTATATTTACTAAAAATATTTGAACTGCAAGTGTCTTATAAAAACATAGTGTTGATTCTCATGATTCCTTCTACAGAGAATAAACTGAAATTGAGCAGATTTATGCTGAAATACTTGTAGACGCTTACTACCAAGAAGAGAGAAAGAAAGGAGTTGTTAACTTGGAGAGGTCCCAATAATGCAACATAATCTGGGCTGAAAGAAAAACTGTAATTTAAATAAGTGTAGTTTCTGAAAATATAGCCTTAAAGAGGTTTAAGGCTTAATAAAAAAATACTTCTAAATTAAAAAGAACAAGAAGGGGAACGTGCCAATTAAGTGTTATGTATTGGCTTTTAAATACATGTAAAGGCTAGTAAAGTTACTGTCACAGCTACAATAAGAATTAGTACGGATCTGTCAAGAGATTATGGTTTATCTTACAACTTACCATAGAACATTTATAACAAGGTACGAGCCATAAAATGTCTTAAACCTCTTGAAAAGCTTAGAATTACCTTTTATTTTTAAACAGGCCTTTAACAAGTACAAAAGGGAAGGATTTTGTCTCCAGAATGTTGACAAGGCACCTCTTGCAAAGAGAAGGAAAATGAAAAAAACAAGTACAAGCACAGAGACACGTAGCAGCTCCAGTGAAAGTTCACATTCTTCTTCCTCTCATTCTCATGGTAAAACTACACCTACAAAGACACTGCAGCCAACAAACCCTACAGACAGCAATAACCCAGAAACTATCTTCCAGTTCTCTGACTGAAAAGCAGAGAATATCCTGTCTTGAAGATTTAAGTGGTTATAAACTTGGTAGTACTTATATTGTCTTCTCCGACCCTTTCTCCCTGTGGCTTACAAGCTACAGCAATATGTCTGTTGTTTTAAAAATGTATCTCAATCATACGTTTTTAGCTTTGTATTTCAATACATTTCTTTTTAGCATTAAGTTTGGTATCACTGGATATGGTATAATACTATTATACAACCAACATTGTATTCTCTTAGGGCTAAATTCCTAGCATGCAGTCAAGCTCAAGGTAAGGAGCTATGCTGCTCGTGGTACAACTTGGAGGAAGACTGTTTCTCAGTGTCAGAATCCTCCTCCCAGTTTCTTCCCCACTGTTCAAAGGAAGGAGGGCTCTGTAACATGTATAGAACTCTTGGATCTTCTGCTTTTACCCAACTCTGTGAAGAATGTCAAAGAATTTGATTCTTCATGCATGTAAGGAATCATTGGTACAATGCACCAAAGCAGTATAGTACTTCAAGGCCTTTTAAATTTGTGGTTACATTCTATCCCATTTATTTGAATTAAGTGCAAGATGAAGCGTTCTGGAACTCTTATATTGTTTTAAAAAGTAACTCCATATATCTTGTTCTAAACAACTGGGAATATAAGTTTTAGATTTTTTTTTTAATTTATTTAATTTTTAAAAAACATCAAGGGTAAAAGGTGTCTGATAAGGTGAGGTGTCTAGTACTGTGATACAATAATTTTTACTTCTACTTTTTGAATTTATTAACTTTTAAAATGTTTTACAGATTCTAAAATGTAATGCTATAAGAGAAAGTGAAATTTCATATTGAATGCTTTGGAAAATGGTCACATGTTAAAATATCTATTTCAAGAATTAATTATAATTTATATTTTCTTTTTATATTTACACAATAACTTTAAAATACGAAGATTTTTTTAAAGATGCAAAACCTCCACTTTCAACATTTGTTATTATAGGGTCCATACAAAATGTATACCACGTTATTTGAATTTTGCGTTGTGCAAATATGGCAGTTTAATAGTGACTGTAAAATATTAGAATATATGTTTTCTTTTTTGCACTTTATAACATCAAAAGGAGATGTTTTATAATAAAGTGCACTCAGATCTCTCTTCCTACAAGGTGCTGAGCACTGTTTTACGGGGTTGAATGACCTGAAATCCACCTTATTTGGTGGTTGTGGTCATTGTGAAGGAGAATTCTGTACTTTGCAGGAGTGAATCCCTGTATATTACCCACTGTTTTCATTCCTTACTTTAAACTGCAAAGCTCTTTCTATCTTGCTTTTACATTGTATATAACAAATACTAGATCTGGGCACCTTGTGTAGTGTAGATGTTAACAACTTATGCACTGGGAATACTAAAGGGAAATTATATTGAACACTGTGCTTCACAACTTGTTCACTGTGGTGTTCTACAGTGAAGTATTTCCTACTGTGATAGTATAGTATGTACATAACTGTTTGGAATCATAAATGTGACTTACAGAAACATCAGCATAAACTTTTAAATCAGCATATTTTATAAATTTATGGAGAGCTCTTTTATTGCTCGTATTCTAAATGACTAGGGGTGACTTAAGTGCTAAAGATGACTCCAGTTTTGCAAATGCTTACATGTGTAAGTTTCCACTGAAGTCAGAGAGACTCCTTGTGTAAAGTTAATCATATGCCTAAATTTGTGTGATGGAGGACTAATTGACTAGGGGATTTTGGTAACAGCTTGCTCTATCTTAAAGTAACCTTAATCCAAACCCTATGCAAAAACTGTTATAGGAATTGTTTATATCAGTGGTTTTATTTATAGAATTCTATCAGATATCAGTATTGACAAATACAATACATCCATGTTTACAGGGATTGTGTGTATCAAAACAAGGCTTTGAAGCCCATCATGTTTGTTCTGTGTTTCTTTAATAATGGCATTCTGAGGTTTTGGAATTGCTCATGTGAAATATTTTACTACTTTCTTGATGTGAATGTCAACAGTAATTGCAGCATTAATTTCAGGTTGATGTGAATATTGAGATTTGCACTGTTTATGTAGAAGTAGTATATTTAAAGATCAGTATATGTGCTAACACAACCAATTTTAAGTGGCCAATGTTAAAATATTGAAAAATAATTGTCAATGTAATATATTCAGGTTTGCTTTCTGAATGCTCTCTTTGGAAGTAATCTCAACAGTGAACATGGCTCATTTGTAAAAAGAATACTTTCCCTCTCCCCAATAAACTTGCTGTAAATACAACAAACAATCCACCATTAATACTTGTTATGCAGACGGTATGAGTAAACTGGGAGGATGGAGAACAGGTTGCTTGTAAAGTTTGCACTTTGAGGAGTTCTTGGAATTTGTTGTCTTCAGGGTGAGGACAACAAAAAAGAAATTTTCGGTTTGATTTCATTTAAGTTTAAGAAACTTTTGGATACCGGGTGGATTTGGAATATTGTGACTCAGCTGAAATAACTTCTTAAAGTTAGGAACACAGTACAGTTGTTTCCCTGTTGGGAAATTTAAACTGTTGCTTGACAAACTGATGAAACAAGAAAAAAGAATGCTTGCACAAGATACTGAACACTAGAGATAATGGCTGCATTGTCAGAGTTGTTTTCACACAGGTTTTGAGAGACTATTGTGAGACTGAAATTATTAGAATACATCACTTGTATCAAAGACAACTTTTATAGATGACTATTTCTGTGTCCTCTTTGTGTTCTAACAGTAGTTTTTAAATAAAAATTTAAAACCAGGGTAATACTTTTTGGCAGGGATAAGTACATTTAGGTGTCGCCTTGCATTTGCTTTGAACCAGTTACCTGGGGTAGCTGAAATGTTTATCACCTCTGATTTTCTGCAGCCTCCAGGTAACAGAGCTCTTGAGGAGGTGTGTTTGACACTAAGCTGTCTGAATTTTTAGATCAGCTTTACATAAACAACTGCTGATCTCCATTAAAACTGAGTTGCAAACTAAGCAGCTCAAGAGCAGGTTTACTTCTTGTTCAGATGTCCCTGCAGGAGACTAGTTGCTCTTGGCAGAACAATGTTGTCTCAGCTTAACCTGTTGCCCAACCTGGCACTCTAGATCATATAAAGACCATGGCTCAATTTTTCATACTCATACCACTATTTCAAATCTGAAGTGTACAAGCCAATCTTCATTAGTACTATAAATACTTTATATTGTCTTGGTAAAGAGGTGTTAGACTATAAATTGTGCTTATACTCAGATTAAGTTTCCTTCACAGTGCTGCTATGCATCAAGCAGCTTCAATGTCTGGTAATTATATCTCTCTACTGTCAGAAATGTAATGCAGTCAGCAATATTGTGGGCAGATTTGTTTGAAAAATCAAATTTCTTATCAGTAAAGATTTAAATAACTAGTGTTGTTATTAATCTAATCTTTAAAGTACTCGATATTCTATATTTCCTTGTAATACTTTTAGAAACACAAATATTAGTAATTAAGAGGTAATTCTGCCTTACAAAGGAAGTAACGTGACTTACTGTTCCTCTGGCTTAGTGAAATTTCTACACTTTTATATAAGGAAAAGCAGCTGAAATATTTATTGTTTCTTAATAGAAGGGTCAGTGCATTTGGCATATGTATTGCTTACTGCTATGAAAAAACTTTATTAAAATGCTTTATTGAACCGTTTTGGAGGGAGTAACAAAAATACAGTATTGCATCAGAATGGGTTGAGTTTTCAAGTTGGCATTGCTGATGTACATATTTTCTCAGCCCTTTTCCATGGCTACTTTTCTGAACAAGGTAAGGGTACATGCACAGCCATGTTCCCTAGTGCTCATCCAGGAACGGAATAATTCTTGGCAGGAAATATTCACAGAATGATGATGTATGTTTATTGGTTGTGATGAAGTAGTGCACAAGTGTCTTACATTTTTAATATGTGCATGTATTATGTGCATGTATGTAGACACATGCTGTATTGCACGTCTAGGCCTCAATTTAAAGTAATATGCCTTGTTTAAAAGAACCTGTATTTAAAAATGAGTTCTCGACTCACACGGTTTCAGAGGACCAGACAAGGGGGCTACCACAGAAGAGGAAGAAGGTTATGGGAAGTCAGAGGTGAGAGGCTCCTGAGAAGACATTTTCAGGGGTAAATTTCTCCCCTCGCTATCTCCGTGTGTGTGTAATATTCACTGACACTGAATTGCAAGCTTTCTTGCCACCCACATTTCCTAACTCTGCAGGTCTGTGAGTATGTGTGTGTGTGTCTACACATGTGTATCTTTATATGACATTTTGGTCTTCAGGTGGAATTTTTTGTTATATCTCAAGTATTGTTTTTACCAAGTTGGTGGTCTTCATTCTTTTCCCCCGTATATGACAGTCTTTCTCAGCTCCGATTTTTACATTGTGAAACATGACATTGCCTTCCTTCAGTTAAGATAGTTGACTGAATATTCTAGATTGAGAGAACAGGAAATAACGTGGCTGTTTCTGCTGTAAAGAAATAAAAGTGCTTTGATCTTTGTCTACTTGTGAGAAATACTTCTCAGTTTGCTTCTTTGACCCACAGGGCACTGGATTCTGTAAAAAAATAAGAAATGCAGAGCTGTTGGCTAGCTCTCGCCTGCCATTCCGCATTTTTATATATCAGTCATTTAATAGGTGTTCTGAACATCCAAAATCTATGTAGAAAAGAAAACTGAGGGTGATTCCTGTAGCCTGTACTAGTAAATAAAGTGATGCTTTCAATTACATAGACCAGCTGGAGCAGTCGTCTTTGTTGTGCCCGGAGGCAGCAAGAATGGAGAAATGTAAGACACCTGCAATAATGTAAATTTGAAGAAAACCCATGTATTTTGACAGCCTTCATGGTCTGTGTGATGGAAAGGGAAGTCTGCAACTGCCTGGGAATCAATGGTAAGTGTTTAGGTAGATGAGATAGTATGGGCTGGTCTGACAGCTTACTGTCACCCACAGGGCCATTCCTGATACTTTCTTCTGGCCACATGCTCCACCCTTTTCTTGGTTCTGGTGTTTGTATCACCTCTCATCCGGCAGAGACGGGGAAATAAGAGTGTTCTATTAGCTTAGTTAAGGCATTTTGGTTAACACTGGATTAATTGATTTCATAGTTAATCCAAAGTAGTAATGAAACATTGCAATACCTAATATGCTATAATGCCATGATTTTTGAAAACTAGTATTTTATTCAGAGGTAGAAGGAAATCCATACTATTCACACATAAAATCACTTTTTAAAATTGGCAACCAGTCTGGCTGTATTCACAAAATTCATGCAGAAGTCTGCTAACTTCCTTTGAAATGACAACAATAAAGCAGAGAAAAACAGAACTCTAATTGCTCAGGAACTGCTCAAAAAACCTATCACAGATGGAACTGCAAGCTGATTGCAAACTTGCTGCATTTTTCTTAATACAAAGATAATTCTACTTTGTCAACAAATCAAGCTTCAAATCTTAAAATTGTAATCTCATTTATGTTCATCTGATTTTCCTTTTTGTTGTGGTTTTCTTTGGTTTTTTTTGATTTTTTTTAAATACGTAATTGTCTTAGTGTGATTGTGACCAAAGGTTTATTTTTCATAAGTAAGAAAAAAATCTAAGGGTTTAGGCTAAGGCCTTGTGAATAACCAAAAGTAGTCTGCTGGGAAAGGTAATCACTATCTTTAGCTAGTTTAGTTCAAAATATACATATATATTACTGATATTTGCTGATAAACTACATCTACCCAATTACATTTTACATCAGTTAGGGGTGTGATTTTGTGTGACACATTCAGCTATGCTAAAAAAGCTTTCAAGTGTAGACTAGTCTTTGGAACAACAGCAAAGTGAGAAGAAAGGGGGAAGTTGTATTTAAAGACGATGATGCAAAGAGGGGACAATGCTCAAGGTTTGTCTCCAAGTTATGTTGACAGAGGTGACCAGGTGATAGTACCATCGTATGAGCTGAAGGAGCTTGCTCATTAATAACAGTATGTATCCTTTTTTTCCTTTAAAAATCAGTATACAGTGGAGAAGAGAAACTGAATGAATTCACAAAAGCAGCAAGTACCTCAAAGTTTTTCTCAGTTGCCTCCTTAATGAGTTCTCATCCTTTAAATATATAGCTCAGCTGTACATAATAGTTACTCTGTTGAAGCTATGCCTACTTGAGGGAACAGGATTCCACTGTCTGGTGATGCGTTCATTGGACAGTTACTGTACAAATCAGAAGTCAAGGTGCTATATCCCTCCTGCTTTTAATTTCAAGTGTTAATACTATTCTACTTAATACATATTGCCATGTCAGTCCATCTGTATGCAGCCCTGGCAGGTCACTTAGTTCAATTTTAAAGCTGTCAGATTAAAAGGAAAGCTTGAGATCTACTTCAACACCAAAGTAAGAACAGGCCTTTAATCTTAACCTACATCTGGATTACAAAAATGAATAAAAGCTTGGCATTGGCTTTCAACCTTGACAGTCTTATCATTAAGATGCTACAGGTATCTTTACTGTACTGATCTCTTTCGCCTGTGGAGAAAGAAGCCTGCAAGATTATTTCCTGTCAGGAAAAAAATGTCTTTTGCTGGAGTCCCAGTAGAAGAGAAGAGATCATCTGTAATTTCTACCTTTACCTCTGAAGCTGTAAAGGCAAAAAAATGAATTGGTGACAGATTCTGACAGCTGGTTATAAAGGAGCAGGCTGTGTTAATTTGCAGTGAGTGGAACAGCGCGTGCTGTTTCTTGTGTCAGTGTGGGCAGGGAGGGGGAAGAGGGAAAGAAATGGGAAGAAGGGAATGCTGAGCGCTTTGCCTCACAGTAATGTACAGGACATTCTGGTTGCATACCATTGCTTTTGAAGAAGCAATAGTCTCCACATTTAACTTAAAATCTTTAAGGAAAAAAACAGATTCACCTGTCAACTTTTTTCTTGGAGGGAAATGGTGCCATCTTCAAATGATAAAGGCGGCAACATGGACATTGGTTTCCTTAACTCACTATATGCCAGTTATGAACAGATTACAGTGAAGATTTCTTTTCACGTATGCACTTCTCTAAAATTCTTAGTCACATCAACAAAGTGCAAAACCTTGTGGCAGAAGTTTATCAAAAAGCAAGATGAATAATTGTAATGATTTATTTTACTCAACATCAGGGTATTCAGAAAATGAATGAGGATAGGGTTCTGATTTTGGATGTGGAAAAGAACTAAGAGAGGATCACTTTGTGAATGCTCAGAACTCATCGATGATTTGCAGAACCAGATGTCAGCTGAATGCTCCTGTCTCTAGAGCTGTTAAAGTCTGACTGTGCTGATCTGGAGGATGCCTGGCCCAGCCTGTTGTTGGCCAGTTCTGTCAGAGCCACTGGTGTACGAAAATCTGTTGTTGGGGCTTCTGTCTTGGATGTACTTCCCCTTATTTGTAAGTCTTGCTGACCACCGGGGAATTAACAGCTTTTGGGAAATCAGGTTCTTCAGCTGTGTTGGAATGATAACTGTAATGAAGGTTTTGATCTTCAGTCAGCTCGTCTTCTTCTCCAGGCCATGGTATTCAGAAATAGGAAGATACTTTTTTTTTGTTGCTCTAAATTGTGTGTTCACCACTGTGGTGGCTTCGAAGTTAATGCAAAGCAATCTGGAGAAGTACATCATGTCATTATTAACAAGTCAACCTTGGTTTCCCTTAGGAGACATTCTTTCCAGAGCTGTGCACAGCGTAGAGCAGCAGCGTGGGTATTCCCCTTGGATAGCTAGTGATCTGTGTGTCCATTGTTCCTCCGACTCTTGAAGTCATGCTGGGAACTCTTCTCACAGAGAAGAATTAAAAACCATAAGCTGAACATCTGAATGCTAGGCAGATGATACTTGGGTGAAGGCAGTTTTGTAGGTAATAACCAAGGATGTTTATTGGCTGTAGGGAGAAATATGCAGTAGGGAGAAATACCTGAACAGGTCTCTAAGACTGATAGTATTTGAGCTATTGCTGATCTCCAACACTGTCAGGAGCTTGTTTTTGGAGAAAAATGTGTAAATATGCCTATGTGTTTAAGTCCTGTGGTGTAGTGCTATCAGTATACTTAAAGAATCCCACATTCTTCTAGGGTACATTTGGGTTAAGTAGGTATCCTGGTTTCGGCTGGGATAGGGTTAAATATCTTCCTAGTGCTGTGTTTTGGATTTAGTATGAGGAGAATGTTGATAACACACTGATGTTTTCAGCTGTTGCTAAGTGCCCTCCTAGTCCAAGGACAGCTCCCGTGCCTACTGACTGAGCTAGGTGCACAAGATGGGAGGGAACATAATCAGGACAGCCAGCCCAGCTGGCTAATGGGGTATTCCATACCATGTGACGTCATGCTCAGTATATGAACGGTAGGCGTGATCCAGGAAGTACTGATTGCTACTTGGTTATCGGTCAGCGCGGGTGGTGAGCAATTACATTGTGCATCACTCATTTTGTATATTCTATCATCATTATTTTCCCTTTTCTGTTCTGTTAAACTGTATCTCAACCCACGAGGTTTTTTTCACTCTTACCCTTCTGATTCTCTCCCCGTCCCACTGGGGGTGTTGGGGGGGGAGTGAGCGAGTGGCTGCGTGGTATTTGGCTGCCTGCCAGGTTAAACCATGACAGTAGGTTATGCAGGTTTTGTTTGTGGGGTTTTTTTTAATTACTATTATTTATTTTTCTCCCCATATTGTATACTTAATTCTGTTCCTTTCCTGAGCTTTCAATTTATGTTAACCCTCTTACCTCTTTGACTTCTCTGTCTGCTTGTCCTGGAAGGCAATGCACGGATCTTTCTGCCCAAAAAGAACTGCAGAGTCAAATGTCCAATATATAGAAGGAATAAAAATATGAAGGAAGGCTATGCAACAAATCGTTCTCTTTATCAAAGGTGTAAAAATACCTAGCTTAAAATACACTGATCAATGAATAAATATCTTACTCTTCAGACAACTGTTATATTTGATAAATGGAATGAATAGCGTTAGAAGTACAAAAATAACAGTTTTAATTAAAAAAAAAAATTTTTTTTTTGAGAATGAGTGCAAACCAAAAGATACAAACTCAAATAGCACCTTCAAACTTGGATCTAAACACATTCTGAACAACAGGTGTCAGATCTGGCTGGCTGATTTGCCTCTTACACTAGGGTTAGGTTAGAACCATGCAGGAGAAATCTGCTTTGTCCTACGTATGTAAAACTTCAGATTTTCAAGAACCTGTACTTAGACCCAGCAGGAGCCCTAAGAGGCTGAAAGCTGGCAGTTATTCCTCAGAAACTTTGCTCATGAATCATCTTTGTGAACTGAAGATAGATAAAGCCCACAGAATGATAGTTCACATCCATCCCCAACCAGCTGTAGTCACAGTAACATTATTGCTTTCTACTTTATCAAGCAGCTAAAAAAAGCACAGATGTTCTGTGGTTACCTGGCCTATGCTGATAGGTAGAATGATCTCCAGGGCAGTGAAGCAGACTGGAAACCACGTTCAGGCTAGACCTTTCGGAGACTTCTTTGATCATGTTACTGTATTTCAAATAAACTGCAGCTCAGTCCTAATCTTCCCTGGAAATATCTAGTTGAACTTTTCATAGAAAGAAACTATGACATAGCGGAGTATACGAAGAGGAAAAATTTTGATTTCTGGAGAATCTCAGAAGACGGAAGCAGAATTTGTCTTTCTGCCAAGGTCAGCAAGTGTTAGGCAATAGACTTCTGAAAGGTTGCGTAGGGTGAGATAAAGTAAGTTGCAGTGTGTAAAGAACTGAATATTGCAAGAACATAAGAAATGTCCTGCTGAGTCAAACCAATGAGACCAGAAATGCATGCAGCACTCAAGATGCAGGTGTGGCATGGTTTAAAGAGTGGCAGAATGATGCCTGCTGCTTTGTTCTCAGTAGCCTTCCTGGTGATGCCTGATGTTTTGTAGGCTGCCACTGCACAATGCATCAAGGATTTCGGGGAATTGTCTGTGATTCCCTATCTGACGTCCTGTGTAGAACAGGGTATCAATTGTAAATCAGTTCGTCTTCTGTAGAACAAATAACTTGTGTTTGACCAATTCATGTTACCCAAAAAGCATGCGGTCTTGTTTTGGAGACATCAAGACTTAAAGAATTCACTAGCTCTTTGGTATTTGACTAAATATAAATTATTCTGATAGCTTTTAAAAAGATCTAATTTCTTATATAAATTTATTTGTCGCAGGTCTGCAGCTTTGTGTTCTTATTTTATTTTCTCCATTAATCTATTTGTAAATGCTGTTTTCTTTCCATGAAGTTTAATTTCCAAAACATAAAACCAGTATTTTGTTGGTTCTGCCAACTATTATGGCAGAGATAGACTGTTGATTGGCCTTGAGTCTCTTAACTCGTATTTGCTGTGCAGAAATAGCAGCTCGCACTGCTGTTATTGGGTCCACATTTTGCCAGTTCTTGGTGTTTCTGCCCATTTGGAGTACAGGTCTCTTGGAATTTGCCCCAGCTGATCCTAGGAAGTCTCCTTCTCCCCTCTCTGCTAAAGACCTTGCTTTTGGAACATCATAATGTAACTTTGTATGCAAATTTCCAGGTTTTTCTCTTAGGGTCACACCAGGCTAGGCAGGCTATACCCTACCACTGTCTTCGGCCTTCCTTTGGCACATATGCACAAGCCCAGTGTCCCCACGGATGCCTCTGGCATTCCATGAGCTATTCAGAGGGTTGTGATGAGACTGAAGGGGGCAATCCTTTGTTTTAGGACTGTTGTGTATTAATTCTGGATCTATAGATTTTCAAGACTTCTCTCCAGTTATTAACGTCATTGAAAAATCTAATTTAAATGCATGATTTTCATTCTTTCCAAACACAGAACAAAAATAGTTGCTGAACCATCCTTTATCTATATCACAAACATTTTTCTTATCTCTGGATAGTAATGAACTGATGAGGTTGCTACAATTTTTTCATTATCTTTATCCTCAGCAACTCCTGATCTCCGTGGACTCCTCTAACTTATTTCGTTTGTCCTTACCCATTTGTCGTGGTACTCACAACATATAGCAATTTCTCTTAATGCTTTGAACTGTAGCCTGCAGGTTTAGAAACTTTCAGAAATTATATATATAGTTTTCGACTCCCTCTGGTGGTCTGGCAATGTAGTTGGCAAGTTGTTTAACTGCTAATATTGACAGTAACAAGGAAAATGTTTGAATGCAGTATGACATTGTAGATGCTTCAAATTTAACCATCGTTTGTCCCAGATGCATTTAAATAGCAATGGGGAAAATATTGATGTTTATTAATAATACAAATAATTTTTATTACCAATGAGTAGCTAGGAACATGGGGGGGGGGGTGGAGAAAAAAAAAAACAACCAAGAAAAGGTGAAAATTCAAAGCTTTTCTTCCATGTAACAATTGAATTTATTTAAAGGGATTGAACTTCGGAACTGAAGAAGAGATGTAACTCAACTGCTGCACTCCGCTGTATCAGTAAATTCAATGTGAGAAACACTTGATCTTCATCTTCTCTTAAGTGGTCACAGAAGTGCAGTTTGAAACAGCAATTATGTAAAGATAGTGATTCCTGTGTAGACAGAAACTGATACAGGAATAAAACCTAAGTATGATTTTAGCCAATAACGTAATTAAATCAAACAATTATACTACAGAAAGAAGAGCTGCCACTATGGCTTTGCTAGTTGAAGAGACTTTATTTAGATTTAAGAAGAGGTTCATATTTACTAAAATCTAGTTTTCTAATTTCCTAACATGTAATAGGTATCTTATTTTTACCCTTAAGAAATAGTTAAAAATGATACACGGCTTATTTTCTGTGCTGGGTAGAACCAAAGGAACTGACAAGCAGTGGGCTAATTAAAGTGTAAGAAGCTTGCATCTTTCTAAAAATACATAA
Source organism: Calonectris borealis (assembly GCF_964195595.1). NCBI lineage: Eukaryota > Metazoa > Chordata > Aves > Procellariiformes > Procellariidae > Calonectris > Calonectris borealis. Next base: position 19,219,351 of record NC_134316.1, read on the forward strand.
TTATTATTTTTTAAATCCAGAATAGTTCTGTTCTGGAGACTTTTTGCATAAATGAGTCAAAAGAATAGGAAAATATCTTTGCCACTAAAGTTCAATTTGTCTACAAAGATGTTTTTTGGTTTTGGTTTTTTTTTTTTGAGTTCAGGCGAGAGATTAAGCTACAATCTGGATCACATCTAGAATTTAGCTGAACTGTGTCTATCAGTTTTGTTATTGTGCAAAGACAGTGTGGAGACCCTCTTTACCTGCTGCTCGACGAGCATCACCGTGTGGGACAATAGTTTGAAATACAGCAGGAAAGAGGCTTACCGTGAGTGTAACAGGATGGAAGACCCACGATTAGACCTTACCTTGGCTCTCCCCTGAACTTTAAAGTAGGCAAAGCATTTATTTGAAATTCTAAGACCTTTGAACAAGGCTGAAAAGTTTTACACTGGCACAATAAATATGAGAAACAGCAAACTATGGTATTTTTCTTCCCATTTTGCTTCCTGTTAGTTACTACATATTAATATAGGATAGCAACTTAACTGGCAATATATCTTTGTAAAAATACAGTTGTGGAACAAGTAGCAATTCAGATATAAATACTCACATCTATTCAGCCTATAAACACTAGTGAAGTGCTTTTTTTAATTCTGGGAGCTGACTTTTCTTCATGGTTGGTTTTTTTTTTGGTATGTGTAAATATATGCATTTGTCATGTGGAGGGTATTTCCAGAAACAGTATGACAGGTTTAAAATGCAGTATGAAACATTGGGCCAAAACAATATGATTTTAATATATATTGCTGGTTGAGTGATACTCTTTCATTGCTCTTTCATTGGCAATGCCGGTTCCCATTTAGCATGAATGGGCTTGGAAAGGATCTCTTTTGGAGTCTGACTTTTTATCTTTTGCAGCACAATTAGTAATTAAACTTCAGATTCAGCCTATCAATAGCAACGACTGTTAGCACTGTCATTTATTAAAGACTAAGAATTAACATCAAGGGATTTTATACAATTGTGAAAAATAAGTATTTGCTTGGTTGTACAGGCATACATTCCTTTTTAAGTATCAATTGTACTGCCCATTATTTCACAAGTGCAGTATGAATTGAATCAGTTTGAAAGCAACAAACTACAAAATCAAAAGTCCATTGTGAAGAAAAAAAAATGCTTTCCAGGTTCCTAGGTTTTTCTGAATTGTTTTTTGTGCGTGATTTTAACTTTCAAACAGCAGTAAGGGCTTAATGGTTTACAAAGTACATTCACAGATGTAACTATTTTATCTTTAAGAAAATAAACTCATCTGAGTACAAAACCCTGAAATGTTGAAATATTTTGATAAAGCATATTGCACTTCTTATATGACTATATTCCTTGCTATGAGGTGGGGGTGGCAGGTTTTAAAATGTGCATGTTGTCAAACTGTTGATTTTGTGGATGCTGTTCAGTCTCACTTCCCTTTAAATTGCATTTTGATACTCTCAAAAAGGAACCATGTGTCACTGTGAAATTATTTTCTCTAACAATTTTCATTTGGACTGTTTTAAATTTGGTAGAGATTACTGGCTTCTGTAGGAATGGAGAACTCTGCAGTTACCTCGTTTCATTAACAGTGTTATGCTAACTGGAAAAAAAGACTTAGAAGCAAAAATTTTCCTGGAATCTATAATGCTTATGAGTTGTGCTCTTCGCTGTAGAGAAATTACTTCTCACATTAATGCATTTTGGCCTGAAAATTTTTGTACTTCGCATTTGAGAAAATGGCAGACGGTAGTAGGAGCTGAATATGATTGCTTTAAAATGCAAATAATATTTGAATTGCATCTCTGATCACTTGCAATAGAATACATTTACATTTATCTTAATAGACATTAAAATGTGGTTTGAACTGAAAGAGAAGAAATTGGTAAAATAGGGATTTGTGCTGAGGAAAAACTTTTTAATATTGACTTTTTAATTCTGTTTTACATTTCGTGGAGATAAAATAAGGACTTTTGTGCTGTCTTCTGTAACATTTTATTTCCTTCAGAATTGTCGTCTTTCTGTGATGTATTCTGTAGAAACTCTGAGGAAGAAAATAGTTTTAATAATCAGCACTTTGATTAGCAGCTTCAGACAAACTCTACTTAGAACCACCCCCACACCCCCCCACACACTGGTCAGTGTGCCAGAATAAAACCAGAGTAGTAGGTAAACCTGCATATTAAACACTTTTTCTGTAAATAGTGAAAAACACTTGCCATTAAGCACTGATAGCCTTTGACACAAATTAGATGTTAAGCTTGGACTAACCTGTTCTCTCAAGGGCCTCCATACCAGTGAGCTGACTTCAGCAAAGCTGTCACGAAAACATTGTTTTAAACTTTTTTTCTTTTTTCTTTCTTTAGAACAAAGGAAAGCGAGAACAAAGGTGAGATTTGGTTCCTCCCCTGCCACTTCAGCAGTGAATAGTATTTGCATAAGAAGCCAGAAACTCAATCTAGAATAAAACCCAGTGATCCTGTAAGTTTGCTTGCATTTTTTTTTGCTCATGTGAGTTACCAGCATTCTATTTGAATATGTTACCTTTAAAAATGCGAGTACTTTTTGAATTGGTTTTTCTGATTCCTTATTATAGAATCTTTAATATTTTAGTAGAGATTAAAATGTTACTTTATTTAAGTCAGTGTTCTCCATAACTTTTACATTTTTACCAGTTTAAACCCCTGTAACTTCTGTTTCTCATAGTTCTGTATGGAGTACTAGTGCAGAAAACTTCTTTATCGGGTTACCAGAAGTATCAGAGTACCATATCGGTGTGTTCCTGTGTACTGAAAGCTCCTGTTTCTTCATACCAAACTCATGAAACTGCACTGAACAAGCCATTATTTCTCTTATTGCCCTGTGTTCGGCGGGATTGGAGTGGGAGAGGTGGCATAAGGCAAAATGGTTGACGAATATGTCTTAGTTACTTTTCCTGCATTTTAATTTTCCATCATTTTCAGAAACCAGGTATCTCTCTATATCTTCTAGTTAGGCAGCCACCTCACCTTACAAGCAGAGTTCCTATTTCTAGCAAAGTGCACGTATGCTTCAGTCTGTGCTAACAGTTTACCAAACAGGCCATTTCCAGAAACCAACACTTCGTTTCAGTTTGAAAAAATAAGTGGCAATTGACAAAATATGCAGGATCAGACTTCTTTTCTATATTACTTTTATGCTATTCATTCCAGATCCATTATTGTATACGATTATGGGTCATGTACAATGGAATTTTCTCAGAGCAGTCTTAAGTATATGGAAGTTTCAGTAATGTTAAAGCAGATTTCTTAATTGTTCCAATGCATTTCAAAATATACTAATTCCTTTTGCATAGATATCTCACTTCATAAATAGTAGCTGTTGAGATAATAAGCCTGATAAACTGTTATGTAAATATTTTAATACTATTCTTTTGCTGGTAGCTTTTATTGAAATGATGTGATCAGTGCTAACAAAATGTGTTTAAATTGTTATGAATAAATATGAATAATCTTCATAAGCAAATTAACTCTTTTCGAAAGTTGAAATTTTAGTTTTCACAGTCTTAGGTGTAAAAGAACTAGTAGTTGTGATAGCAAAGATTTCGAATTATCATTCCTTTCCTGTCTCATTTTTAATTTAATCATCTTACCTCTCCAGTAAAAAATCATGCTATAAGCAGTTTAATGTTCTCTGGATCTTCTGAAACCTCACTTAAGCAAAAAATGCTTTATTACATCTTTCTCCTTTTGCTTTTGTTGCAGTATTAAATCTTCTTTCTACCCCTGCAGTACTCCATTGTATTTCTTAATCAGTTATGTTCTGCTACTGTTTCTATTTCGCTTTTTACAATCTGAAGTATACTTTGTTTGAAATTAGACTGTGGCCTGAAAGCACTATAACAGCAATTTGATAAAAAGGCAGATTACAATATCTGAATTTTGTGCTATTATGCTTTCAATAGCACTGGGAATGAAAAGTAAATTAGTTGAAACCCCGAGACAGACAGTCTGGTCCTGTCATAGAGTTGCACTAGCTGTGATGGTCTCAGGATAGAAGCAAAGCAAGGTTTGTAGGAAGTGGATACTTATTACATTGAGGATACAGCCGGGGAACACAGGGACAAACTTTTAGTCACACAAGCCTGGTTCCACTCTTGATCAACTAATGATTCGATGGCAATTGTTGATTTCCCGTCTTTAAAAAGATGTATCCTTTTTCTGATCTTTCAGTTGATGACCAAAACCAAGCAAAACTTCAGAAAGCACCTGTCCCTAGCATATGTGACACACACTAACTAGAAAATTGTTTAGAAATTCTGTTATGTGGACAATGACTCTACCAATGCCCATAGGCATGTCATGTTTATATCTAACTGATCTATTTATACGACAGCACATAGAAGTGACTGGTGATAGTATTGTTCCCCGAGAGTTTGAAGACCGTAATTCACAGGGTTTGGGGAATAAGATATATAGTTCTTAACAGTTATGAAACAATGATTGACTTGTCTCAGGCTGGTAATGATACGTTTGCCTGAATTTGACTTCTGAGTTTGTGATCTTGGCATTTCTGAAGACTAAAATGTGCTAGATCCAGGGGAATGCAGTGCGTGTAACAGCAATAATAGCATCAGTCCTATATTTTGAGTCTTCAAACCAGCAGACAGATAGTCATCCTTACAAACTCAGCTAAATACCTGTTGACCTCACTGACTTCTCCTTTCTGGGGATAAAGAGTGTTAATTGTATGAGTCTGCACTATAACCCAAGGATGTGGAGCAAGACATTTAAATTATTTAAATTCGTATTGTGTCTAATGTGGCAGATTACACTGCATCTCTGCAAAACCTGTTCTTTCTGTCAGTGGGCTGATCCTTATTTTAAGAAAAGTAACTAGCGATTTGTGAGATTTCTCTTCAATGTAGTCTTGGTCTTTTTACTACATTTTTCAGTGAAAAACCAGTCATGGCAGTTTTCTGAGGTATATAAGTTTGTGGAACTGGTGTGTCGTGTGTGTGTAATGTAAGTATTTGACAAAGGTACATGGTAGTTATTGAACTTGTTTCAGCTAGTATTTTTATTCCACCCAAATGTTGGAAATACATTTATTTTCTCAAAACATAGGGCATAATCAACGTACAGTGCAGATCTTCGTTATTCAGGCGCTGCCCTACCCTCCCCTGTTTAACTAAGGCGCGGGTGAGTACTGGGCTGGTGGGCCACGCTCAGGTCCGCCTTTCTATGGGATAAAAAGAGCGAAAGAGTGTACCAGGTAAATGCGGCCGCTGAGAAAGCGTGGTGTGAGGTATGTGGGTGGAGAAGACAGGAAGGAGAATGCCTTTGAATGGATCAAAACCCCTAGAGCGAGTGTGGATGGGTGGTTTCAAGTTGGGGGAAAGAGGCGATCGTTAACGCGCAGGAACTAATTTTGTGTCACATTTTGTGGAAGTGGAAAAGTGTGGCAGACAGGGCGATGGTGCATGTTCATCATTGGCCTGTGGAAGAATGCGATCCGATGAGTTTCCATTTTTTTTTTCTCCCATGTGTAATTGGGCAAATCGTTTTAAAGGAGCAGTTCCTCCCGGTGGCCGCAGGAGCCCGGCCGTACCGGCCCTGCTGCCCGCGGCACCTCCAGCAGCGCGGCGGCCTCCTTAGGCAGCCTCTCCCTCTCCTCTGGGTGCCGGGGCAGTCACAGCAGCGCCCTGGCCCGGGCAGGCCGGCAGGCGGGCGGGCGGGCGGGCAGGGCCGCCCCCGCAGCCGCGCAGCTCGGCCCACGCTCCCCGGGCGGGCTGCGGCCCGCCCCCGGCCCCGCCCCGTGCCGCGCTGCCCCGCCGCTGCCCGGCAGGTGGCGCCGCTGCCGCCGCTCTCCGCCAGCGCGGCGCGGGCCGCAGCCTTCGAGTTCCGCCGGCTCCAGCCGCCGCCGCTGCCGCCGCCCAGGCGCCCGGTGCCGCCGCCGTCCTTCCCCCGCCTCCTCCTTCCCTCCCGCTCCTGCCGCCCCGGCCCCTTCGCCCGCCGGGGCCCATCGGCCCGGCCATGGCCACCAAGAAGGCGGGCTCGCGGCTGGAGACGGAGATCGAGCGGTGCCGCTCGGAGTGCCAGTGGGAGCGGATCCCCGAGCTCGTCAAGCAGCTCTCGGCCAAGCTCATCGCTAACGGTGCGGGGCCGGGCGGCGCAGGGCGGGAGGCGGCAGGCCGCGGCGGAGGGCCCGCGGGAGGCAGGGGGCGGCCGGCGGGGCTCCCGGACGCCGGGCCCGGCAGGTGCAGTCGGGCGGGCCGGCGTGAGGGGCCCGCGGGCCGCCCCGCGGTGCCCGCGGGGAGGTGGCGGGGCGTGGGGGGCCGCTGGAGGGGCGGAGAGCGGGTCGGGGCGGCCCGCGGAGCAGGAGCCCCGCGGAGGGCGGCGGGGAGGCGGGCGCTACTGGGGGCTTGACCCCAGCGTGCGGGCGCCTCGGAAATCGCCCCGGGGCGGTGAGCTGGGGCGCTCACCCCCCGCCTGAGCACCCCTCTGAAGTCCGAGGGAGGCCGCGTTTCGTCTCGCCGGCAGCGGGGCCCTGTGGATTTACGTCGTGAACTGCTGAGCAGTCTGATGGCTTATCATGGGTGTTGCAGGCACACATGCTGACAGTGTGCATGAAGCCCTAAATGTCCTTCTGCCTTCTGTGCACAGCCGGAGTATCTGTACACAGCGTGTCATATAAAGGTTTCCGTCCTTTTACTTGAAAACATACTTCAGCAATATAGTTTATTTTCTTATAAAAAAAATGAATGGTTTGCTTTGTCCCTTATTTCTTATATCACAAACTTTAAATGTTTAGCTGAAGGAGGTGAAAAGAACTGCTTCGTTCTGAGGTATGGAGGTGCCTAATGAACAAGGGAGATGGAGGGAAGTTGTCTTTGGCATGGATGCCTTCATTCTGTGTGTGAGAAAAGACATGGGGATAGTGTCTACCTCTCTGGGCTCACTCATCTGCTTGAGGTGCACCTGGAGGTATTTTTAGATAGAAATCAAGTCTGCAGAGACAGAACTTGCGGTGAATTCAGAGGTCATAAGTTAACATAGAGAGAGGATGAGGCGTAAGGTTAGTGTCACCGGGAGTGTGTTGCGAAGGCAGTGATAGCTTTGCACGTTTAGGCAGAGAAGAAAACTGCATAATTCAGGTCTATAGAAATAAAAATAAAGGAGGAAAAGCTTGAATCAAAGTAAAGAGAAGAGAGAGAATTTAAGAATAGATGGATGGGTAGTAGATAACCTTACATGTGTTGGCCTTAAGAACAGCTGGGGGATGATCCTGAAACGCACTGGTATTATACTAACTAAAATTAAACACAAGTGAAAAGGTGGAAGGTATCTTTAGTTTAAGGACATGCTGCATTGAGGTATAGACTATGGACTAGTTAGAGAGCACTTCAAGCAAAGGCAAATGTTTTTTGGCTGTCTGGTTGAGAAGAATGATCCTTCATAGTTTTAAGGTGTACTAAGGTATTTCAGACAAGTAGGGAGAGCTAGGCAGATGTTATTGACAGTTTGACTTAAATTTCTCTGACCTGGGTACTTTTTACCTAAGTGAAGCATATTGGAGAAGATTATGCAGCCTGCATAACTTTACACTTCAGTAATTTTCCTACTATGGTATCTTCTAGATTCTGTACCGGTCAAAATACAAATTATTGGAGCACTTCCTGATCTTTAAAACATGGCAAAGTATCATATGTAGATTTTGTCTCTTTCTGACAGCACAGGAATGATTAAATCAAGTCCAAGTTCTAGCTAACTGAGAACATCAACAGTCAGTAAACTAAGTGATTGTAAGGGACTCTCCTTTTGTAGTGGAGTAAGATAGGAAGAGAGTAATTTATTTAATGAAATACATGCCCCTGCTGTTGAGAGTGTCTAAAACTGTAAGTTTGTGTTCTAGATCCTGGTGTACCTAACAGGTTGCAGGCTGAGGTTGTGAGCTAGTGAGACTATGAAGGAGAGGCAGTGCCTCTGTTCTACCAGTGAAGACAGATATGAACTGAAAGGCGCTCTGATGCGTATCCCTGTTTTAATTAATCTGAAGCAATTAATTTAAGAAAAAGTACTCAGAACTTCACTGCTTCCTTCTGTATTAATGTCTAGTTTTACAAATCAGCTAGGGAATGGATAACAAAAGATCTGTGTTTTGGCTGAATGTGGAACAATATGTCGTAGGAATGATCTAAAAGTGTGAGAGGAGGAAAAAGAAGGGAGAGGATCTTCATTCTGTCCATATATTGGTGTGTAGGGAATTGGCTCTGACTCTTGAATGCTGGAGCATTTTAACTGAGGACATCAGTATTGCTAGGAATAAAGTTTATTGCTCTTTGAACGCCGATGGGAAGGGATCCTTTGGGGAACCCCTCCTGTAATCTCTTCAATCTTGTACTGTTGCAAAATAATAGACTGTTACTTTACCAGGACTTAATTACACCTCCTGTTTGGAAATGGGGATTAGAGAATTTGACAGAAATTTTAATAGGGATTATTTTTTGGGCTGTCTTGCATTGATATAGTATTTCCTATTATGAAGTTCCCATCCCTTGAAGCTTGCAACCCAAATTAGATGAAGGAAGAAATAGCAATAACAGCTCCCAGGAAGAAGGTCTGTGTGGATGCATAAGGCAATAATATATACTTCTGGAGAAGCACAGCGCTTGAGAAGTGCAGTATTTTGAGTGGACTTGACTATTGTATTGTTTATTCTGTTTTGTTCTGCTGATGGATCCTATCTACTCCCTCACAGAATTAGGAGTCTGTATAAAACCTGACAGTGGATCAAATATGAATGACAGTTTACGTAGGATTTTGGATGCACAAAAATGGCACTTACTAGAACCAATTTCTGTATCTGATGGATTGTATTTGAAAGGCTTTGTGAGCTTACTGAGCTTTAAGATAAAGAGGGAAGAGAAATGTTAATGGATTGGTTACTGCCTTTGCTATTCTGTAAGTAATAGTCACAATTTGGATCATGGAAAATGCGTGCTCTGTGTCAAGCCTTTGTTTTTGACAAAGGATAGATAGATGAAAGAGGGGTCTTTAACTCAGAATTGTTAGGCACTTACATTTCTCTGCTTCACATCCAGGACTCGGCAGCAGTAATAAGATTCATGCCACGTAATGCAAATCTCCGTTTGAGCTCTTGCTTCATCAGCACTCCTGTAAAAGATTGGGTCAAAACTGTTTCGTGCAGGGGTGGTGGGTTAGGCTTGGCTAATAGCAAATGCCCACCCAGCTGCTCAGTCTCTCCCCTTCTTTAGTGGGGCAGAAAATAGGATGAGAAGACTCATAGCTTGAGATAAAGACAGGGAGATCACTTACTAATTACTGTTGCGGGCAAAACAGGCTTGACTTGAGGAAAATTAATTTAACTTTTTGCCAGTTAAAATAGATTCAGATAGTAAGAAACAGAAAGACAGACATGAAAGCAACACTTTTCCTCCCCCCTTTCCCTGGCTCAACTTCACTCCTGTGCACCAAACTCCTGTGCCCCTCCCTGCGTGGTGCGGGGGGCAGAGAGGTTACAGTCGGTGCGAGGTGGTTTCTTTCTGCTGCTCCTTCCTTCTCACGTTATTCCTCTGCTCTGACATGGGCTCCCTGCTGGCTGCAGTCCTTCAGGAAAAAAATCTGCTCAGGCACAAGCTCTCCATATCCACCAGGGCATATCCACCTGCTCCAGCTTGGGTCCTTCCCAGGCTGCGGTGGTGGATATCTGCTCCGGCACCTGGAGCACCTCCTTCCCCTCCTTCTCTGACCTTGGTGTTCCCTCTGCTGTTTCTCACTCCTCTCGTTCCCTCCTCCTCTCTGTGGCATTTTCTGCCCTTTCTTAAATATGCTTTCCCAGAGGTGTTGCCAGCTTCGCCAGGCTCAGCTGTGTCTTGCTGTGGGTCTGTTGGAGCCATCTGGGCCTGGGACAGGGCAGCCCCTGCCCTGTTCCCACAGGGGCCACCCCTGCAGCCCCCCCGCTGCCAGCACCTTGCTGTTTACACCCAGTACAGCAGGGTTTACAAAAACTGTAGCAGCTGGCATAGAAATCATCGTGCTACTCTGAGGTTCACGAAGATGTGGTCCTTGGCTAGTGTTCACATCTGAGTGTCACTTCTCAAATGGAACTGAGACAAACCCCAAGTTGCTAGAAGTAAAATCTTAAAGCAGTTTTCACTAATGAAGCTTTGTGAGTGTTGCCAGCTAGTTTAACTAACTGAAAAAGGTTCCTTCTAAGAAAATGATCTGAAGAAATTTTGATTCCGCTTGTTGAATTTTGTCTAATATTGAAAACGAACAGCATGGTAGTGAAGCATGGTCATAAGAGTTAGCAAAAGCTCCAAGTACAAAATTACTTGTTCACAGATTATTGGAAGAGGTAAGATAGTAAATGTTGAACATCTGAAATTAATGAGAATGTGTTTTAAAGTGCGCCCAGAATTGGGAAGCATTGGTTATAGGATTCTTTTGTATTTTAAGCCAGTCTGAATGGGCTACTTTATTTAATAAAGGCCTTAATCTGACAAAATCCTGTTTTGTCTTGGAAAACTTGCTTGGCATCAAAAACACAGTTCTGTGAATGAAATGCAACGTGCCATAAGAGGGAAATTTTCTCTAAGATCACAGTTTAGTGTAGCAGTCCCCAAAATAACTAATGATGACCACAACACTTTGATATTAATGATCACATATATTTGAAATCCCCATTATTTTTTTTTTCATGAAAAGCTTTTATTTTTTATCTGTAAAGTTGCCCTTCTGAAATATTGAAAAATAGGACTTATGAAATACCAGTGATGATTCTTTTTCAGTAAGTTTATCATAACATGTTGGTCTTACAGATAACTTGTGTATTTTATTGAAGCGTTCAGGTTTATGAGGATTGTGTTTTGCAACCTCTCTGCAACAGTTTTAATGAGAGTACTGTGTCATTCATAGCTTTGGGAATTGGGATTCTCAGGGTGCCTAGAATTTTGTGGTGTTTGAATGATAATTTTGGAAGCTAGCAATCACATTTCAAAGCCGATTGCAAGCCCATTATGAATTTTTGATGAAACAGTAGCATCTCGAAGGAAATGGCTACAGTGGACTTCAGTATGAAGGTTGTGTCTGCTCAGAGCGTTCTCAGGACATCAATGATCTAATGTTTTCTTTCCTTCCTTTGGAAACACAGTGAGGAAACCTTAGGTCAGTTCAGTGGCAAGCTGAATGGATAAAATAAAGGATCCATGAATTTCCACAGGTATTTCCGGCCATTTGTTGTTGCTGCAATCGGAACGTGACCTTGCTCAAGTTCAGTAAGATGTATGGCTCTGTCTGGAAAGGCACTGAGGAGGCGAATGCTTATAGTTCAAGTGAGGTAGAATGATGTAGTTCTGTAGAAACCTTAGCCGGTGTGAAATACTGCATTACTGTGGGGAGAGAATGCATGCCCTGGAAGTTCGTGGATCTATACGCTACCAAGTGCATTGTGACATTGCCATGAAAATAGAACATTACCTACAGGTATCAAGTTTGCTGATGGCAATACACCAGCCTTTTAATACACTGCTTTCTTACCAATTGAGTTTCTTACTACCATTACTATCCCATTTCCATTTGTTGTTGTTTTGTTTTGTGTGTGATCTTTGCTCTGACTATCTTTCCTCTCAACAGCTTGTTTCTATAGTTTCTTATTATATCTTTCCTCACATTTAGTCTTGCAGAATAAGGGAGCAGAGAGGAGTTAGGAGCAGAGTAGCAAAACCAAAGGATCAGGAAGTATTTTACATGTCTATTTTTTTGTTTGTCACTTTTTATGCTGCTTCTTTATCTGGATATAAGTAGGATGTAAAAATAGAAACATCTTATCAGTTTTCATTTATTTTGCTCCCTTGTGAAATACAAGACCTCAGATGTATGGTTAAAGCTTATCCTCAAAGTAAACCAGGGATTTCTAAACCTCTTAGGACTCATGCCCTACTTAGGAGGTGTTTATCAAATTTGTTTGGTTTTTATACATACAGCTTGTAATGCAATTTATATATGCAAAGTTTTCCAAAGAGATCTTCATTTCTAGCAGAAAAGTGTGCAGACCATGATGTGACATGCCTTTTTGCGTTTCCACAAAAGTGGAAATGAAGCTTTTTCTTCATTTGTTACCTTTTTTGTTTCCCTTCTGTTGCGTTCACTATCATATTTACAGAACAAGCTTACCAAGGACACACATTTTTCTGAATGAAGACCAAAGATGGTAACAGTACTAAGATGTGTTGTCTTATTTTGTTTCTTCAGATAGCCAGGGGTGTTAAAACAGTGTAAGCAATAATGTAGATCTGCTGCTTGTATTCCAACTGACTTGTCATCTGGAAGAGAAAATGCTAGCGTAGTCAGTATGATTTCACAAGTAACCAAGCTGGTCTAACACCTTGCTGCTGTTCCATGGAGGAGTTCGTTCTTTCTACCTTTACTCAAGCTGCTCCTTCCCTATGCAGTTTCTCCCGGTTACATGTTCCTGGCCTCTCCCTTGTGTTGATGAACACCAGAGGTGGGACTTACTGTGCTGGGCCAGCAGAAAACTCTATGCTCTTCTTTCTGGGGTTAGTTTCTGCTGGCTTACTGAGCTGATTTGCCTCCTGCAGAGGTCTGAAGATCAGTATAACAGCTGGTGGAAAATGAACAGTGGTAGCAGCCAGTGAAGGGCAAAGGCGAGGGGAAGTTTCTTATTCTCCCACTGTGAAGAAGCATGTAATCGCTTTGAGTGGCATGAACTAAGTACTTCTGAGTATTTGGAGCTTATAGCTGCTTGCATTTATAATGATACTTCTGTATATTATGACTCTAATTATTTTAGAAATTAGACATCTCATATTAATGTTGGGTTGATTGCACTCTGTTGCTTTGTTGAAAATTGTAGAATCATAGAATCGTTTAGGTTGGAAAAGACCTTTAGGATCATTGAGTCCAACCGTAAACCTAACGCTGGCAAGTCCACCACTAAACCATGTCCCTAAGTGCCATATCTACACATCTCTTAAATACCTCCAGGGATGGTGACTCAACCACTTCTCTGGGCAGCCCGTTCCAACGCTTGACAACCCTTTCAGTGAAGATATATGAAGAAATGGTAGCCTGACTTATCAGTGTATATATACTGGTATATGTCTGTATTATAGCTGCTCTAGGTTCCTTTAACCTAACTTCAGGGGTTAAAGGTTAGCATTAACTTTTCTATAGGGAAGTAAGTTCATTAGCATAAACTCAGAATCATTGATACCACTTTTGTTTGAATTTGATTTGTATGGTAGTAAAGAAGGGGGCAGAAGGTCCTTAACCATGTCAAATGTGGGCCATTCTCCTCCTCTGCCAAATCTGGGCCATTCCCCCTCCCTGCAAATCCATCTTGTAAATAATCAGATTTTAGAATTTGATGGTTAAATTCTCTGCAGTTTTCTCTGCACTGAACACGATTTAATTGGTGATCTGATAAGACGCGACTGAAGACAACAACTTTGTAAAAAGCAAAGTGGCAGGATGTTCAGATAAATTGGAGGGAGAGATGTCTGACTAATAGTGCTATGTTTCTTGGTAGCAAGACCTTTAATCATTGGAGAGCATTTGATCTCTGCTCCAGGCTCTGAAGGAATCTGGGCATTTCCCTGGTGTCAGCCTATGTGTGGCAGAATGCATAGTGGCAGTTATTAGTAAGCTGCTGTGGTCAGAGATGTTATCAGTTGCTCTGTTGCTTCAGGAGATGTTGCATGAGTTTCTGCAAGTTCCCACCCCACTGATGATCTGTGTGTGATTGGTGTGATTCCTCTCAAAATGTGTATGCATAAACAGAAATCCTTTACTATAATCTCATGTTATCTTTAAGAGAAGAGAATGCATGAAACATGGTGAGCTTTTTTAATGTAGTTGTAATTTTAAATCTCCTTTTTAAAGATTTTGCTACAGTTTTATAGTGCGTATGCTGTTTTTTTTCCAATAGGATCTTGGTTCATTCAGTTCACAGAATAGACCGGCCTCTGGAGGTAGAGCCATAAATCTTAAGGCCAGAATCAAATACTTCGTCATATCATTCATTCTGTCTTTAGAATTATCTTGATCACTGCCTGTGGAATTATCACATGAGAAATCTGTAAAATCTTTAATATTGTAGTAGGAAGAAAGCTGTACTTAAGCACTTTGTTACTAAGCTTGTCACCCGTATTAGTATTCTGTAGAGATGGCAATGATTAATAAACAGCTCGAGTTTTGATACAGCTGCTCTACAGCTGATGTTTCTGATGTGTAACATGTAAAGGGCGATAAAGCAAAGGAAGGACTTTGAAATGTGTGCTTGTATTGTCTGGAAAAGAGGAGAGGATCAGGATCTGACCCTAGCAGATACTTAGGAGTTGTTTTTTTGATAGTGAAAGTAGATCCTGTTTAAGCTGTACTGAAAGAAAGGAAGAAATAAAAGAGGACTTATGTGTTACAGTATTTGGCATATGCTGCTCTTCCACTGCTAAGTTCCCTGTTTAATCTGAAATTGTGTATTGTTGTTCTGTTTTGGTTACTTCCTTGGCTGTATGAATTAGAGCTTCCCCTTCATTAGAATAAAGGAGTAGTCTTTGCAGCCTTGAGCTTGTTAGGTGCTGGAGCCCTGGTGCAGACAGCTCCTTGGGGAACTGACACCTATTATCTAGTTATGCATCGTCCCCGAGGTGGAGAGTGTTGCCAGGTTTCACAGAAGACTTATCCTTCCTTGTCCCAAAAGGAGGTGTAGACTGCTGCTTTCACAAAAAGTTGGTGGGAAATCACTTTTGGCTCTAGCCAGATCCTGAATGCAGCTCACCTGAGCCCAGTAACTTGTTTTATCTCCATAAAACTTTCGGAAAGGCAATGAAGATATGAAAACACCAACAGCTTCTGGGCCCTCCCCTATTTTTTCTGCAGTTAATTATGTGAACGAGTTGTTGCTTATCTTTCAAGTGTGCTTTATTTCAAATTCAGGTTTGTCTGGGCTCAGCTTCCAGGCACACTTCTGTTTTTTCTTTTTACCATTTAATTACAGTTAATTACTCTTTAGCTTAATGGGGAGAAAATGTTGTGCATTAATCAAAGCTCTAATGGGATTGCTTTAGAGCTGGGTTTAAGGAGGGGCAGAAGTAGGGGTGCTTCTAGAACAGCTGATAGAATTTGAAAAACAAAAAACAACAAACACCCCTCCCCCCCCCAAACCAACAAAATTGCTAAAAGATGCTTTCTGTCTTAAAACTAGTGGTTATGTATCTGAGACAATCATCTCTGAGAGTGACAGGTGTAGGCTACTGCCTTTCAAGAATTTACTTGAGGTTTCCCAGGTGAAGCTAGTTGGGGGGGGGAAAGGATGAGAAGAGGCTGGTTTTTGTGAGTGACTGGCTTTTGGAAATGGTAGAGAACTGCAAGATCTCCTCTTCTGGGGAACAGAGGCTCATCTGTGTGCTTTCACCTGAGCTTTGGGTCATCCCATAGATGAAAAATGTCCCTCTTCTGACCTGACAGTTAATCAGTCATTAATACAGAGAGATGTCCAGGGAGTGAAGGTGCGAACCAAAATCTCTAGATGGTGAGGTTTAGGAGTGAGGAAGTGTTCCTGATGTATAAGAAGTTGGGCAGAGTCAGGATCTCTTCAATCTCTTATTTCTTCTTTTTTGTCAGTCATTTTCTTTACCTTTTTGGGAGAACAAAAGTTGGATTCCATTGTCATCATCTGTCAAATTTGCACTGTGCTGCAATGTAGCTGTTTGGTGGAGCATGGACAAGAGCCACTGTCTCCATAACATGGTTTGGTTTTGCCTTCCATCTAAATAGTCTCTAGTCTTCTTGTTGTTGTTGTTGTTAGTAGCGAGGGGAGAACTGGTTTGTCTTTTGAGGAACAAATCATGGCAAGAAGCAAGATTGAAAAGAATTCCTAGCTATCACAGCATGTGCTTTTCCTGTTCTCCAAGTCACTTTTTGATCTTCTTTGTAACCTAAACAAAACATGAATGGAAAGAAGCTGAATTTTGATCATTCTCCCTCAGTGTGGTTACTAGAACTGTTCCCAGTTAAACACCCAAGGATGGTGGTGATCCTGTTTCCCACACTTTGTGCTTCCCAATCTTGGGTATGACCCACATTCGTATTTCTTGGTTTTACATTGCGTTTGACTGAATGGGCTAAGTTTAATTCAAATGTAAACTTATCAATAATCTAGATGATACATTGTGGCTGTCCTGGCTTGATTATTTACTATTCTGATGGTCTTAACATTTCACAGAATTTGGGAGCTTGCATATTTTAAAAAGAAAAAACAATCCATAAAAATAATATAATTTGAAACAATTGCTGCAGTTTTCTGTTCTTCTTAATATGTGCCCTCATAAAATAAATTTCTGTAGTAGTGGTACTTTGGAAGTAAATTTGCATATGCATAAATAGTGTGGGAAGCCTATAATATTTTTCTTTAAAGCAAGTTTTGGCTGTCAAGCAGGAAGATTGTCTAGATTCTGCATAGATGCACAGTAAAAGGGTGCCATGCCCTCTGCATACTTAAGAGGCAGAGAAGTGAATGACCGTGTATAATTAAAGGTGTTAATAAGTAGAATTAAGTTTCTTTGAGCAGCTGACTCTGTATTTTCTGCTTCTGGTTTTACATGTGTATCATCTGCATCAGTCTGCAGCCTTTCTGCCAGTAGTGCCTGTTGGTCTGCACATGTTCTCTAGCTATTCTTCTACTGTTCCCAGAGACCTGACTGGGCAAGATCCTGGGCAATCTGCTGTAGTTGATCTTGCTTGGAGCAGGGGTGTTGGACTAGACGATCTCCAGAGGTCCCTTCCAACCTCAGCCATCCTGTGATGCTGTGAATTCTTGCTACTTAGTAGTCAGTGATGGAATCCTAAGTGACACCTGTGTATCCATATATTGTTTTTCTTTTCTCTTTAATGTAAACCTTGTATAAATCTAAGATTAGTTTTAGCATTCATTTTAATTCAAGTAAGTTCTGGGCAGAGTTACTTGCATGAGTACTTGGAGACTTCTGCTAATATTCCTCTTCAGGTACAGCCAATGCTTTTAATGCCTGTTACATGCATCATGAACAAAGCAAATGTCTTTAAGTGGCTGTTTCTGCCAGATGAATATAAAATCAGCTCTGAATCCAGGATTTCCAGATCCTCCTCTGGAAGAAAGCTCCTTTTCAAAATGACCTTCTTAATAAATGTTCTGTGGGATGCTATACAATTTTTCTCCTCTTCAGCTGTTTTTACAGAAACTTTACTCTGAAATTTCAGATGTTTTAGGAAGTCTGAGGAAAAATCCTCTCAAAATAATGTAGCATGCAGCCTTACAGGTACTCTGAGCCTTCAGTTTTACCTTTAGAGAGAATAAGAGTTTTAGGGATTAAGTAGGAGGAGTTTCCTTTCTCACTCCCAAGCTAGTTTCCCTCTGGGAAGATTTGAAGCACCAGAACAGAGATTACAAGACAAGTCTTGACTTGTTGGAATCCTGCATGTCAACTTACGGACCCATTGGGATACTCATACTTGTCCTCTTTACTCCTTGACCCTTTCCTCCCCTGCTTTTAATTTTTTTTTTTATTTTTAGTCCTGAGTTAAGACTTGAGTTTTTTATTTCTTTCTCCCTCTGGAATCCAGAACAGGGCAGGTGAAGCAGCAGCGTCTTCTGTTTTTACAACTCCATGGTTCATCTAATTGATCTCACCTCATGCAGTATCTTCATTTGGAGCTAATGATAACCATCATTTTTTGACTTCAGTGCATTTGGACAATTGTGATTTTTAAGAGTCTGAAATGTGTTACCTGAAATACTGAAGACTTTGGTGGGGAGTGGGTGAAGTGATACGGCATGCTTCTAGATTTGTTATCTACTTGCTTACAAGGAAAGATGGAAGTTTGTTTGGCCAGTCACCTCAGATTCTGTAGCTAGCTTGCACTCTATTTCCTATTCCTAAATACTTTCTATTCAAATTCAGATCCCCAGGGCTTGAGTCTGAGGTTGAGCCTCTTTGCTTAAGTCTTTGTGGTAGGAGATTTTATTCTAATTCTGCACATTTTTCTTGCAGCTGTGTAATTCAGAAAAGAGTGAAACGAAATACTAAAAATACTTCTTTTAATCTATGCCATTTGGCATGTAAGGAAGAAAACACTGGTTTTCCCCTTACTCTTTCTGCCTTTAGATGTTGAGCTGTCAAGGCTCCATAATGTGTAACTATCTTTGTTAGCACAGGATCATGGGTATTCTTGCCAGCGTACGACAGCAGTATGACATGGATGTTTCATTGCAGAGGAACATCTTGTGCATGGAGCCTTGATACCAGGAGCAGGGTTGTTGATAGTTGTTACCACAGAGGTGATAGCAACTATGTTATCTGTGGGAGGCGTGTTTGCATTGTACCTTTCATGTATTTCCTTGTGATATTAAAAATACAACTGAAATAATTTTCAGGCCTTTTTAAAAAAATATTACATATTCTGCAATAATATTAGGAACACTTGAGAAACCACATAGATAGTAGTTGTGGCCTAGATAACCTTCAGTGTTTTGCTTTGGTTTTTATCCAAGACTGTTGAACCACCACAGGAAAAGTAATACTTTAATGAAGCAGCTATTTGGTACCCCACAGAACAACAGGTAGCAGGTTCATTAGTTCTGTTGAGAACACTTAATCATTTGCTATGAATGTATTTTGGTGTACTCTGGAATTGAATGAACTTTTAAAGTCACCTCTTGGAGAGGGATTCTGCAGACAAGAGACAGAGCTCCTAATCTGTATTCAGTTAGGGCTTTTTTTTTTTTCCTTGAGCTGTGTGTACTGTTGCCCTTTTTTTCCTTTTTCTCCCCGTCTCTCTAAACTTACTTATAGAAAGGAATTTAGAGCTAGATATTCCTCTCACCTAGCCTGCTCACAGCCCCTGGGTTCTTCAACAAATGCCTGGAGGTTGAGGTAGGATTCATCAGAAAACTGATTATTTTGTATTTTAGCATGTGATTCAGTGGATGATTCAAGATGGACCATGGTTTTAAGCTAATAGTAATAAGTATTCTTCATCATTCTTGACCCAGGATAAATGAAGATTAATCCTCTGTTTTAATTCTCTGTTTTTTTGAGAGTAACTGTTTCAGATCCCGATAGTGTTGTAACAATTTTGCTTCAAAAAGCAGATGTTAAAAATCAAGTAGCAAAGCAGCTGTCATTATGGTATTTTTAGACACTATTTTACAAAGACATGTCATCATGTGTGGTTTTTCCCCCACCTCGTATTTATGCCAGCCTTTATTCTCATTTTGAAGACGGTTAGGGCTGATCCATCTTGCAAAGAGCGATAGCCATGTCTGCACAAGGTTCTCAAGCCATTTTGTATGAGTGTATCTAAGCTTTCTCGAAGCTGAAAGAAAACAGCTTGCATGTGTAGAAGGTCTGGGTTTTTGCTTTTGCTTTCGGTGCTAACAGAAATTGATATTTCACTTAAAGCATCCTTTAGTTTGTCTTCCAGTTCCAAGATGCTCAGACTTGTCTTTGATTATAGGCAGAGGACATCCTGTTAGGCAAGTGATACTGTGCCTGTTAGCCACAGTGATACTGTGATGTTGCAGAAGCAGATGGGCAAGCTAGGCTGTCCTCCAGTTGGGAAATGGTTCTGCAATGCACTTGTGATGTAAGTCATCAAATATCCCCTAACTCTACTAAGTAATTGTTGTTGATGAACTCTTCAGCGGACGAATGGATGAATAAAAGGGAGTCTTTCCTTTGATCAAGAATTTTATATTGATCCATAACTATCTCAATTTTCTAAAAGTGGGAAACTGGTTTTCATGGTATTGAAACTGTTTACTAACAGTTTCTTTTTCTTCTGAAACATCTGTTTAGACTGGCTGAAAGACTGCTAGACTTCATGGTATCTAAAAACTTTACACAGTTTAATTCTGTCTTTATAAGTGTCTCATAGAAGAGTGTAATCTAGATCAGTCATACTGTGCTGGAAGAAAAAGAAAAGCAATTTCTTCTCAAACATTACTTACGTTATTTCAGGATGTCTTAAGGGATAGCTAAAACTGATTAAAAACTCTGCTAGAGCTATGGTTTCATAAATGGTTTCTTTCAGAAATGCCCACATAATTGGAATTTTGTTATAAGCACCATAGACGCTCGATCTTACTGGCACAGAATGGCTGACATGCCTCGAGCCAATGCTTTGTTAATAAAGCACACTCTCAGTCATAATTTGATTCAAAAATTTGTTGCCAATGTCTGGCTCTGACCGACTGCCCTAGCAGATGAATGACTCAGTAAATAAGAAAATCCTGCTTTGCAGCAACTTTTATGCTTTGCATTCTGTGACCTGTTGTCTTCCAATGTTAGTCACCAGCAGCTGAGTGAGTGCAGCACTTCTGTGATGAAAGCCAGTCTGACGGTAGCTGTTTCTCTTATAGTGCTGTGTCTCATGATATATAGCAATGGTATAGGAAAAGGGTGAGTTGTGCTGCGTATGGGTGACCTAGAAGAATAGCTTTTGTTTTGATGGATCTGTGTGTAAGTGCAGCTGTTGTTTTCTCCTCTCCCACTTTTACTCTGAAGGAGAGTATGTTGCTGCACTGTGACTGTCACTAGCTAGTATGGATCATTAGTTTCTCTAACTTACATTAATGATGGGAACAAAATATTTGGGTGCTATAGACTACTTTGATTCTCATCTTAAGGTGTCTGATAGTTTCAGAGTATGCGCCAGCATGGACTTAAGGTTTTGCTCTTGTTTGTGTCCTGTCTTTAGAGACAATATAATATTTTTTCAAGTCATTGTCAGAGAGAAGAAACTTACCTTAGAGTGAAGGGGGGAGGATGGGGGAGGGGGGAGAGAGAGAGAGACTAAATTAAATTTTCCAGAGGTGGCTTCTTGTTTCTCTCCTCTTATTTCCCTCTGTGTGTAAGAGAGGAATGATCTTACAAACTTTCTGCAGAGAGCTAGATCGGTGTTTATGCCTGTCTTGTTCTACTGTGGCCCCACAAATGGGTGACAGCTGGAGCTTCTAGAGCTGGTCGTCTTCTTTCATGGTGCAGCTGTTGAGCAACTGGAGTATGGAGGGGAGTATGGCTATACTCTGCTCTTGCATGTGCCAGTGCTTTGGTTACAGGCAAAATGATTATTTTCCCCTTTAGTAATAGGGACGGTTTCAGCACTTTGTTTTAAGAATCCTCATGCCTCAGGGAATGCATTTTCACACCTAACAGTGCAAGGTTTATTTTCTTTTTCCTTAGTGTCTAACCTGTTCTTCAAGATATCCGCTAATCTATTGTAACCATCCAAACTAGTTGTTTCACATGCTTCCATGACAATTTTGCAGTTTATATAAACAAAACATCTCTGACAGCTGGTGCACAGTCTAGCTGTGGTTTTTGCCTGTCTCTCCATAAAGATAGATCTACTGTATTTAAGTTAATTAAAGAAATGCTTGTTACAGGAGTGTGGGTCAGAAGAATTTTTGAGACCTACTTAAAGGAGATGCATATGAGAGGGAAGGCGTATGTGATACTTTCGTCTTTGGCACGTTTGAAGTTCTGCTGTTTGAAGTGTTGAAGAATGTCAATGATAGACCTCACTCTTTTCATTGCAAACAGCCTTGACGATATTTCAGCTCCTGAACTAAAGCACTGGTTTTACAGCGTCATTTGGATTTCTTGCTATGTTTGACGTTCATGTTTCCTCAAGCTTCTCTGGAAATGAAGTTTTCTCAGTGAAACGTTAAACTGAATAAAAGGAAAGCGGAATGTTGCTTGTTAAATGAAATACTTCAGGTTTGATGAGCACAGATCAGGGAGGAATTATCTGCTTGCACATCCCTTAAAACTTAGAGTAAACAGTTTAACATATTTTTACCCATTTTTAAGTCACTACTTAGCTTTAAAAATACAATTAGTAAAATTAATCTTCATTTTTCTTCTCCCAAGTAGGACATTACTATGCTGACCTCGGGTATTATTTTCAAGGCCCACTCTTTTTTTAATCACCTTTTTAAAGAGGCTCATAAACAAAAATTGTGTACTTGGAACACTCTCTGGAGTCTTCTGTATATAATTAGTAAAATGTCTGTGCTGAAAGGACCCTTCAGTGACCTATTCTTTGCAAGGCAAATAATTACATCCTGTGAACATGTTCTGAAGCTTACAGTTTTGTAAGTTTGGAGCGGGCCTCTGATCTCAGACTCTTTCACACAGCACATGTTAAACTCCTTATGCCAAAGACTAACCTGCCTTGCATTGGTGTACAAAACCAGCTGTCTTTTCTGAGCATGCAGTTTACACTCTTTGATTTTCAGAGAGATGGAACAGAGAGTTGCAGAAAGTGCAATCCTACAGAGTGCTATGCTAAAGTTATCTTTGAGCAGGGTAATGTTGGTCATAATATCTGACTTTACTATTTGTTTATAATAATACTGTGGCTACGCTAATGAAATGTAGAATTTAGAATAAGGCTCTAACAAAGGGGATTTGGTCCGAAATACCAGGTTTAGATTTGGTCAGTTTAATGTCTTGTTTAGTTTGCAGCTTGAAACTGAAGCTACACAAGCTGTTGATTTTTATCAATTATGTTTCTGTTTGAAGGAAAAGAAAGAACATGCAGAAAATAAACTATAGCAAAATAGATGCTGAGTATCTTTAAAAATAAAAAAAATCTCAATTTGGCATATTGCTTCTCTTGGAAAATTTGCTTTCTTGCAGCAAGTGACAATTGTCTGTACCATTTGTGCTTTTTAGTGTATGTATCAGTGCTTGCAGAAAATCTGTTGATATTGATGGAAAATTACTCCATTTGATGGAAAAGTCTCGTGAAGTGAAGCATTATGCCCTGACAGAGGACGACAGTGTTGGGCAAAGGGGGCACAATCAAGTCTCTGATACGCAGGTGGGTTGTGTCAGAGTGCCGAAAGAGCTGGCCAATGTCATTGCAAGGACCAATGTCATTTTTTTAAGGGTCCTGGTGATTGAGGGTGATTCCTGGTGACTGGAAAAAGGCAAATATGGCCATTTGCAAGAAGGTCAAGAAGCAGGTTGTTCAGCCTAACCTCAAGCCCTGGAAAGATTAGGAAGCATGTCCTACAGACAGGTTGGAAGGATGAGGAGGTGATTGGGAGCAACATGGGATTATCAAGGACTAACCAACCAGATAGCTTTTGATGATAAGTGACTGACTGTATGGATAAAGTGGGGACAGTGGATATTAGAATCATAGAATCATTAAGGTTGGAAAAGACCTTGTTACTTGGGAGAAGAGACCAACACCCACCTCGCTACAACCTCCTTTCAGGTAGTTGTAGAGAGCGATGAGGTCTCCCCTCAGCCTCCTCTTCTCCAGACTAAAAAACCCCAGTTCCCTCAGCCGCTCCTCATCAGACTTGTGCTCCAGGCCCTTCACCAGCTTCGTTGCCCTTCTCTGGACACGCTCCAGCACCTCCATGTCCTTCTTGTAGTGAGGGGCCCAAAACTGAACACAGTATTCGAGGTGCGGCCTCACCAGTGCCGAGTACAGGGGCACGATCACCTCCCTGCTCCTGCTGGCCACACTATTTCTGATACAGGCCAGGATGCCGTTGGCCTTCTTGGCCACCTGGGCACACTGCCGGCTCATGTTCAGCCGGCTGTCAACCAGCACCCCCACGTCCTTTTCCTCTGGGCAGTTTTCCAGCCACTCTTCCCTAAGGCTGTAGCATTGCATGGGGTTGTTGTGGCAGGACCTGGCACTTGGCCTTGTTGAACCTCATACAGTTGGCCTCGGCCCATCGATCCAGTCTGTCCAGGTCCTCTGCAGAGCAGATCAACACTCCTGCCCAGCTTGGTGTCATCTGCAAACTTACTGAGGGAGCACTCGATCCCCTCATCCAGATCATTGATGAAGGTATTGAACAAGACCGGCCCCAGTACTGAGCCCTGGGGAACACCGCTCGTGACCGGCCGCCAACTGGATTTAACTCCGTTGACCACAACTCTCTGGGCTCGGCCGTCCAGCCAGTTTTTTACCCAGCAAAGAGTGTACCTGTCTAGGCTGTGAGCTGTCAGCTTCTCTAGTAGAATGCTGTGGGAGACAGTGTCAAAGGCCTTACTGAAGTCCAGGTAGACCACATCCACAGCCTTTCCCCCACCCACTAGGCAGGTCACCTGGTTATAGAAGGAGATCAGGTTGGTCAAGCAGGACCTGCCTTCCATGAACCTGTGCTGGCTGGGCCTGATTGGACAACCAATCCCCTGGTTGTCCCGGACATGGCTCGTGAGCACCCTCAAAACGAACCGCTCCATGATCTTCCCCGGCACCGAGGTCAGGCTGACCGGCCTGTAGTTCCCCGGATCCTCCTTCCGGCCCTTCTTGTAGATGGGCATCACATTGGCAAGCCTCCAGGCGTCCGGGACCTCCCCCGTTAACCAGGACTGCTGGTAAATGATGGAGAGTGGCTCGGCAAGCTCCTCCGCCAGCTCCCTCAGTACCCTCAGGTGGATCCCATCCGGCCCCATAGACTTGTGAATGTCCAGGTGGCGTAGCAGGTCGTTAACTGCTTCCTCTTGGATTATGGGGGGTTTATCCTGCTCGCCGTCCCTGTCTTCCAGCTCAGGGGGCTGAGTACCCTGAGGATAACTGCTCTGACTATTAAAGACTGAGGCAAAGGTGGTATATTGTTGGCTTCAACTTTGTCTAGTCTTTGCACACAGTTCCCTATAGTTTATCTTGTAGCTCAATTGAAAACACAGGTGGTAGGTGGAAAACTGGCTGGGCTCAGCGGTTTGATCACAGGTCAAAAACAAAAAAAAAATCCTATCTGTGACGTATTAGAAGTGGGGCCTCTCATGGGTTGGTACTGCAGTCAATACTGTAGTATTTTTCTTGGTGATGTAGACACTGAGAATGCACCCTCAATGGTTTTGTGGGTGATAGAAAACTGAAGGGGAGTATATGACTGCTGTTTAGAGGGATCTCAACAGGCTGGAGAAATGGTCTAATGGCAAAACTCATCAAGTTCAGCAAATGCAAATGCCACGGTCCTGTACTTGAGAAGGAATAACTGTAACAATATAGCCTGGGGATCCACTGGCTAAAAAGCAGCTTTGCAGAAAAGGATCTGGAGGTCCTGGTGAACGACAAAGGGATCGTGAGTTGGCAGCAAACCCTTGCAGCAATGAGGACTGACTGCACGCTGCGCTGTGTTAGTAAGAATGTAGGTAGCGGTTTGAGAGACATTATTATTCCCTACTGTTTGTCACTTGAGACCACATCGGGAATCTTGTATCTAGGTTTGGGCTCCCTGGCATGAGAAAGACATTGGTATAGTAGAGTTATCCCTATGGAGGACCACCAAGATGATAAGGGGGCGAAAGCACGTGACCTAAGAGAACCAGCTGAGCGCGCTGCATTTGTTAGATCTTAGAGAGGGAAGACTAAGAGGGAATCCTACTGCTGCCATCTTTCACCCCCCTCTTAAGTACGGAGGTGGCCTCTTCTCAGAAATGCACAGTGAAAGTATCAGAAGCAATGGTCAAAAATTGCAACACGGGAAATGTTGAATGGATAGCAAGGAAAAAAATTCCACAATGAGAACAGCCAAATGTTGGAAAAGGTTGTCCAGAGGGGTTTGTAATCTGTGGAAATGCTCAAAACATCATGGGTATGATCCTGAATTGGCTGTCCTAATGTTGAAGTATGTTTCTTATTTCTTTTTCTTCACTTAGTACATTGAAATACCTTTTTATTTTTCATTTTTGCTGAACGAAATCTTTTCTTTTTTATTTTTGCTGAGACTTCAATGAAAGAGTAGCAAAGTTAGTGTAAATTGTTTCAAAAATTCCTGGAATTATACTGATAACATTGTGAATGTGTGAGAACAAACTGGGTCCTTCTCTACTTCTATTTCCTCAGAGGATTTAACATTTCAGGTATAATACATTAGAAGAAACTTCAAATGATAGGAGTTTTGAGAGCCTATGAAATTAAAAATGGCAGTTGTGCCAATTACAGATGAGTGGTGTGGTCCAGGACGATGAGCTGGGTGCAATAAAAAGGGATGTTTCTAGCTGGCTCTCTTGCTCTTCTCCAGAGGGCAAAGTGTAGTTGTTTGCCTTTGGCCAACCTCAACGCAGTCTTCAGGCAGGCCCTGAGCCTGCCAGAATCCTGGCCTGTGGCCAGGGTGGGGGGCAGTCTGGGGTCTCTGGCTTGGGCCCTTTCCTAGGAGAGTGCAGCTGATCATGACTGACAGAGCTGGTGGCTGCTGCTGCTATAAGGTGGTAGAGCAGTGGAGGCTGTGGACAAGGGATTTCAAAGCCGGGTGTTGCTCCCTCCAGGTGCTTATGCTGAGAGCATCTACTGCCCCTTTCCCTGCTTTTTACTGTACTCTGATATAATGTATGGGTAAAACTCATGTAGTAAAGAATTTTTTTTTCTCCTTGTTTTCTAAACACAGGAAAGACTCTGCAAGCCATATTAAGTCATAAATGTGCTCAGTCCTGATAGACCAAGCGCTTAAGTCCTCTAACTCACTTGTTTCCTGCTGCAGTTAACAATGGGTTTCTTGTGCATTACCAAAATACTGCTTATTTACTGTAGAACCTTCTCATTCTAGTTCTGTTCAGAAACATTAAATTTCCAGTGTGCAAGATTAGCTAACCTTCAATGCAGCATACCCTAAGCTGTATTTAAAATAGTATAGTGTGCAAACTTTAAGCCTTTTTATTTTTCAGAACTTAAACTTAAGTTCTCTTATTTGTTTTGTTAAATTGTACATCAGATATTTGGGATGAAAACATTTCAGTCAAACTTTATAAACTGATCAACTTCATTGTTAAGGGATGGGCAAATTGTATGATGGACTTACTGATGCATGTCAAATTCTGCCATTTGCCATATGAGCATTGAATAGGTAAATAAAAGCATTTTTTTGGTTGCCAATTAGTGGGTAATAAGATTTTATTGTTATACTATAGCTGTATTATTGAGTGGTAGTAATTTTTCTTTTTTTTGAACTGGGAATTGTATGCCTTTAATATGTATTTGGAAGATGCCGAGTGTCATTGTTTTTTCAAATGTCTCTAAAGTAATGATGCATGAGGGAGATATTTTGTTTACCCCTTCCTTATCTTTCAAGGAACCGATATTTTTGGCTAGCATGTATCAAAGTTGTATCCAGAGTGCATTGTGGGCAGGGGGGATAAATTGAGCAGAAGGTGCACAATTTAGGCAAAACAAACACACGTGAAGAGGCATAAAGGCGCTCTTCAAAGAAGAAAGTGCATGTAGAAAGTGACACTGCAGATTATTTGGTATTGTCTGATGAAGAGATGAGATGAGTATAGCTGAAGTATCAGGAGAAACTTTGGTGGGCAAAGGAATGAAACTGTTACTGCAAATTTAAGAGTGATGAATTTGACAATTATGGTCTGAAAGCCAGAAAATTAAGCAGGCTGGTAACCAGGCTGCATATGTGGCGTGGCTTGTCTTCATCTGGATGCTGAGATCTTTCCCTTCTGCAGTAGCGTTTAAACAGTAAAATGTGAGTGAATGGTTGTTGAGAAAAAATAAATGCCCAGATTACCATGGCTATCTTCCCCAGAACATCAAATAAAAAACATAAATGGAAAAATAATCACTCCCTTGATTCTTTTGCTGTTTGTCTGGTCTCTTAAACTCTCTCCTGAAGAAATTATGGTTTAAGAATTAGCAGTTAGCTGGAGGTTTTAAGGAAAAAAAATTCTAGGTTTTTGTCTTTCTACTTGATAGGACATATTACAGGACAGCACTGGTCCTTATAGCTTACTGTATAATGGCATTGTACATGGGTCGTATACTAGTCCAACTGACATGAGACTGAAATTTGCTGTACTTAAAAGCTGAGATAATGCTCATGCATTTATACTTCCTGAAGGAAAGCTTTTCCTCTACAGTAACAATGAGTTCTGCGTGTCCTGGTTTTTCAGTCCCTTCCCACAACCTCTAAGGACAGTGCTAAAGGTTATAGGGTGGTGAGCACTTTTCTGACTGTTAGCTTTTTGCCTTTCCCCTTCTTAAAATCTATTTTATTTATTATTAGTTCAAATTTGGGTTATTCAGACATTGTTTGCAAGGCATGATCTGGGCTTTTGAAGTCCCAGATAGTGAGGTGATGACTTTTACAGCTCTCTTCTCACTAGAAAAACTACTCAACACATTTCAGTAAAATAAGTTTAGTGGTCCTGGGTAAGGGCAAGGTAAAGGATGACTAGTTTCTTGAATTTCGGCAAATGTGGTAGCTGCAGCTTTGCTGGGCAGCCTGGTATTACGTTCTACCTTCATGTCTGAGAAGTGGTGGTATGCCTCCTAAGACACGGGGAGAGTGTCTTACTGAAGACTTGGGATGGCTGGAGCCTTAACAAGGTCTGAGTGATATCTGCATTCTTACAGCCGAGATATAGATGGTGATCAAAGACATCCTGAGGGACATGTAACTCAAAACCAGTTGCATAAATTAATCCAATATCTCTCAGTATTCATATTTGAACCTACAATAGGTGTTTTGTGAAACACACACCATTTTTTTGGTAAAGTGAATATCAGAAGTGTATCTTGTCATGTTCAGAAAGCTACATAAGGCTTTTGAATCAAGTGTTGCTTTTTAAGCGGGAAGGGGAAAATACTGACTTCAGGTTAATGTTCTAATTCCACTGAAATGTTAGTGAAATAAAATGATTTCTACTATTTCATGTGTTTGCTTTCATTTACAGATGACATGGCAGAACTTCTTCTTGGGGAGTCCAAACTAGAACAATTTTTGAAGGAAAATGCTCTTAAACAGAGTAGTAGTCCACTGGGCCCCCGGCCAAAGCTGACTGAGGTCAGGAAACATCTCACAGCAGCACTTGACAGGGGAAACCTAAAGGTATGTAAGTGAGTCTGAGCAAGAATTAGAAAAGCTGAGATTGACTGGAGTACTCTGCTGATCATGGAGAAAAATGTGGAAAGTGCTTGTGTGGTGTTTTATTACCAGTGCCACTCCCAGAACATCATCAGCAGTATGCTCTTTCATGGCTCTTTGTTTCTTCATGGATTTTTGTTCAGATAAATTTCTCAAATCTTCTTTCATTAGAAGAATAAGAAAACTGTCATTGTCTTCTGGGATGCTTAAGTGGAGAACTTACAACCTGTTTTGTGGAAGTTTTTCTTGGAGTATATAACTATATTGTTTGTAGTGCATTAAATAGAAATGTTAGAAAAATGCAAAATACTTCACAAATTTCTGTAATAGTCTCTTAAGTATTCAAGAAAGGTTCCTTAAGTTATGTTTGTGGGGGCGGAAAGTGAGGTTAATACTTGAGAGCGATTTTCTGTCATAACCTTTTGGTGTTCTTAACCATTCTGGCCTTTCTTTGCTTAACTATCATTGTAGCTACTACATCAGCTTATCTTATCTGTATCAGTGTCCATCTTTTGAGAGATCAAAAGGACTTTGTTTTACAGTCATCTGTAATGTTTTGTTTCCTGTGATTTGTGGGAGTATTAATTTCTCTTCTTTCTTCATTCTTCCATGAATCCTTTTTGCAAGACATTTCTCCTGCCCCAATACTTTGAAATTGTGCGAATTAAATATATAGGCTGTGGAACATATATCATTGAGTTTTGATGCTATGTTATTTTCAACTGTGCTTGTTGGTGTTAGGAAAAAATCATTGGAGGGGTTGCAACGATAGGCTGCCTTTAAATAGTTTTGTCACCTGGCAAAGCTGGATCCTGACAGAGGTATTTCTGGTGCATGTGTAAATAAATATGTGAATATATAAAATGACTGGTAGTGCTTTTCAGTAGCTTGGAGTGAGATTTTGTGGATTCACCCCCTACTGCAAGCTTCCCAAATATTACATGAAGACAGAATTTCGTTGGTTTGTAGCGCTATTACAAGAAATATCCTGAGGGTTTCTACAGCGCATATATACTGAAAACAGACCAGATAATTTTCAGAAAGAATTAGGTGTGCTTTCTCAGGAAAAAAAACCTTTCTTATTCCTCTTCCTTCTAGCCAGAATTCTTACAAGAAGCTAACCTAATTATGGCCAAATTAAATTACGTGGAAGGTGATTACAAAGAAGCTCTGAACACATATGCCAGAGTTGGAGTTGATGACTTGCAGCTAGCCGCAGTGCCACCGTATAGGCTACGGATGATTGCTGAAGCGTACTCTACTAAAGGTAAGATTGCTCTTTCCAGTATAATAATTTGGAAATAGTTTTTAAAATGTTAATTCACATCTTGTCCGAAATTAAATTTTTGGTGTGCGTATCATCAACACAGTGGTGGAGTACCACACTTGTAGATAAATAAAAGGATGGCTTGGCCCCTTTAAATTATTCAGAGTTTGTGCTAGGTTGACAAGATTTTTACCTCAATTAATATTCTAACTGTGTTGTCACCCAGTCAATTTTTTTTGATGTGTGTATTTAAAAGTCCTTCAGTATGTAAATGTCACAATAACTGTGGCTAGATGCTAAAAGTATTATCACTATTGCTGAAAGTTAAGAGTTACAAAAGTAGTGCAGTTTTGCAGTTGCTGTGGATGGAATTGGAGAACCTTGATTCACCATGATGCCTTCTACTGAATGTTAAAATGTTCAACCTAAGCTAAATTGCTTAACTAAATTGCTACTTAATTGAGAAAAATAGTAATAATGTGATAAAATGACTTGAAGCAGTGCATTTCTTGCGCAGTTTTATTTTTTTAATTTTTCTTACCTGAATATCTTTTTTAAAAAATTCAGAAAGTGAAGTTAATTTAAAAAAAATTTTTTTTTACTAGTCTAGTATAGTGAAAATTGTAATGCTGATCTTGTGTCTTAAGGTGGCAGTGCCACTTCAGTTTAGAAAACTCATTAATAGGCAGTAAGCTGGGTCAATGTGTTGAGGAAAGTGGCAGTTTGTATGCCGTAGGTTTATTAGAATTTACTATGTCTAAATGTTTACTTTGGTCTGCTTGTTTAAGCTTGGGTTTGGTGTGCATATGTACTTTTTGTTATGGCAAGAGGAGTGTCAAAGTCAGCAAACACAATTTAGGAGAGACTTCAATAGCATTCACTGACAACGGGTCAAGGATTGTTTCTAACATTAGTCTTGGAAGAGGGTGACTGTTTTCCACCAGCACAGTCCTCTAGTAAACGATAGACAAACATGAATCATTCCCTATAGAGATGTCAAGGAAATAAGAGAACTAACTGGTAGCAGAGACAAAAGGATGCTTCCTAAATCTGGGCAATATTTAGATTAAAGTGGGAAGGGAGTACATGGGGAGTTCTTATATATGACGTAAATCTGCTCAGTTCTCTCATACAGCATCTCTGTGGGCTTTTTGGCAATGTCTGGTATGGGTAGACTTCCACTCAGCTTTGTAGTTTTTTTGGTTGTAGTTTTTGTTTTGTTTTTTTTTTTTTTTTGTTTTTTTTTTTTAATCTATGAGGATGTCTTCTGAATTTGTCATGTTCTTTCCATGAAAATGCAATCTTGGACTTGATCAACTTTAAGTACCTAAATTTGCTTATATCTCCAAGGAATCCCAATAATTTAATTGAATCTGTTCCCAGAGCTCAACTCTTCTGGGTCTGTTTTATTTGAGCTCGTATATAACAGTTGAAACATGAAGGCATAAATTTTGCAGAAAGGATTAGTATTATTAATTTTACTTAATATAAAAATCGTTTATTAGAAAATAGTAAAATATGTATCTTTTCTACCCTGGAATGTTTTGTAGGTTCAGCTTATTTAAAAAAAAAAAAAAAGAGAGAGAGGGAAGAAAACCAGCATGTCTTCTGCCAGACATGGTGGGGGTTTTTTGCTTCTGATTTCAAGTTTTATACTTAAACATTGAAATCTATCATATCAAGCCTGATCTAATCTTGATCAGACATCATTAGTTTGGTCACTTCTACTGGGTGGCTGGCTACCAGTTTACCTGAGCAAACTATTGGGGTGTTTTTGTTGTTCTGTTCGTGTTCATCTTTTTTTACTACTATATTTCCAGTTTGAATGGACGATTAATAAAATTTAATATACTTTTTTCCCATGGTAGCAGGTTGCAAGAATATCGTCTTCTGTGTGTTCTAGAATGAGGTAGAGGTCACAGAGCAGTCTTAAATGTAGTATTCAAAGTCTAGATAAGTTTAGAGTAATTGACAGTTCAATAGTGTATGTTTCTACCCAATAGTGTGCAGTTAATTCTCCTCCTCTTGCCCCCTCCTCCTGGAATTTCTTCTTTCTATTTGTAAGAGTGGACTATAAAACTTTTCAGCCTGAATTCAGAGTCTTTTCAGAGGTGATTGAGGCTTGCAGGTATTACCCGACTAAATACAAGTTATTCTTACAGGGATTTTGTGCTTCACTACGATTTGTATTTCTGCTTGCAAGTTCAAGGATAACCTGATTATATAAAGATAAGACTCTTCTGAGTATTTAGATTTTATTTCTTTGGCAGTCATGAACATAGCACCATGTTATTAAGCAATGTGGGACTGTCTGTGCTGCCTGTTTGCAAGCATCAGCCTGGATGCACCGTTCAGTGCGGCAATCTGCACAAAGGCAGTTAAAGGTACCTGTTTTAGTTGCCCCATTTCAATCCAGTTTGGGGCAAATCCAGTTCCAATGGATTTGCAGTCTTGTATCTTCTTGTGCAGTGGTCTGATACTGAGGTACTTAGCCCTGACAAAGGCACAGGGCAGATAACTAAAGATAGTTTTTAAATGCCTTAAAATTTTTTTCGTTATTTAAGGTAGGACTACCTCCAAGTTCTTACCTTCTCACTCCGAGGTTTCATTCTGTAACCTCAGAGGTGCTAGATTGAGTGGGATGCATGAGGCAAAGCCTCAGAAACTTGATTAGCATAGGTCAGGACTCAGCACTGTTTAGATATCCCTCATGCAAAAGTTGAGAGGAGGTAACTACCACACAGTACACTGAATGTAGTGTAATTCTGATATTATTCTGCCTTCCTTCACCATTTCCTCAAATTCACAAGTTAAAAACAGCAGTGTAGTGGAGGACGGTTGTCTTTTATGTGGTTAACTTTGTGGACCTTTTTTGACCTTTCACTGGTGTGGTGGTTTTTTTGTTTGTTTGCTGGTGTGTGTGTGTGTGTGCCCATAGAATCCAGTTCTGGATTAGATCTCATGTTTTCTTGACTTTAAAGGAAGAGCTGATTTTGATGCTGTGCTTTTGAGTAATGACTCTGTATGTGTACATAGAAGGTGTTGTGTGGGATAGTTGGAGTATTAATAAAATTGTAGTTTTGATATTAAATTCAGAATTTTCTTAGATTCAAAGACTTACTTTAAGAAATTGAGTAGGGTAATTTTTAAATGTCATATAAAATATAGAAATGAAAAGATGGAGCTTTTCAAATCAACGGGCTACTTAGTATTTGCAAAAACATGAGAATACTTACTTGGATCTGTTGTTTAGTTTTTTCCCCCCGTCTGCTTGTAATTACATTTGACACAAAAGCAGAGGAAAAGCATCTGATAAAACAGTTTTCTGTAGCAAAATGTCTATGGTTGGAGCTGCCAGCTTATTTCAAAAGGGTGTGATGAAGGAAAGAAAAATGGGTATAAAAGGACATTGTTGAGGAGATGGGCAGGTTTGCAAGACTCCCTTGTAGCAAAGTGTTGGCCTGAAAGCAGGTGTATGAATGTTGCTGGAGCCGGCTCCCTGAAGCTGTTGCCTTTCCTTCTTTTGTAGTAGCGTTTAAGATAGTAGGTCACAGGAGCGGGTCATACCTTTAATATGAAGTTTTAAGAAGCAGTACAGAAAAAAGCAGATTTTTTTCCTTCTGCCACAGATTAGCTTAGC
This sequence comes from Calonectris borealis, assembly GCF_964195595.1. Classification (NCBI taxonomy): domain Eukaryota; kingdom Metazoa; phylum Chordata; class Aves; order Procellariiformes; family Procellariidae; genus Calonectris; species Calonectris borealis. The sequence goes on from NC_134316.1 coordinate 19,253,178, forward strand.
CATTGGTATCTGTTATTAGAGCTGTCTTATGCAGAAAGAGCAAAGCTAAGAAATGAGGCTGGGCAGGGGGAGGAGGAGTGAAGAACAGTCTTGAGATTGTGGTGGCAAGTCTTGGTTCAAAGTAAAATGTAGAGGGATTTTGCACATTTCTGGCTGTATTACGTATCTGATATTTAAGTATCTCCTTAGGAGTTACTACATTCCGATAAGTAAAGCAGGTTCCCTTGTTAGAAGACGTTCATTTTGTCTCTTTAGTATCCATTTGTTTACTTTCTTTACTAGCTGTGTTTAATTGGCAAGGCTCAATTCTGAGAGTGAGGAAAATCTTATGAAGAATTGAAATAAGACAAGATATGAATCCATAAAGAAGTAATTAAAGACTGTCTATGTATGACTTTTTCAAGATAGGCTTGTGTAGGTAGCTCCAACTTTTCCTACTCCCTTCTCTTACAAAACCAACCAGAAAACATTCTGTATACGCTGTTAGCATATAGAAGCATATATTTAGAATCCATTTTAATAATGGCTGAAGCTAATATCCTCCTAGGGATATGGCCTCTGGGAACAGGACAATTAAGATTCTGCAAGTTTTCAGCAGTATATGAATGAGGTAATATACTGGAAAGCACACATAAGCATTATTCAAATACTGTGCATGGCAATATCTCTTGTTTCTAAGCAATTTTTGTTTGCTTATGGAAGCAGAGATGAGATGCATGCACAGTGGGATATCGAGGTGTTAATTTGGGGAGGTGCAACTTGTCAGTAACTCTGAAATAACAAGTATATATTTAACTGGGAAATAAGCTTATTGAAATGTTTGGTAACATGATTCTGATACTGCTGCATAAGTCAAAAGACGTGATTGAAAAATGGATTTATAATGGCATTACAAATTAGTGAATCTTTCTACAAATGCTTATAGATGAGCATAGCAATTTACAGGTCTGACATTTCTTAAAGTCTGCAAATTTGTAAAATTGATTTTAGTAAATAAACTGTGTTTGTATTTACTATAGTGTAATAGATCAGTAGACTTCTGTGGTTATCTGTCAAGATGGCTGTGTTGTATCACAGTAACAAATTCTTGTTAAGATGTGAGGGATGTCATATGTAAGTTAGACTGTGACATTACAGGTTTGTAGCCTTTTACATCTCATATTGCCTGTTCAAATAGCTGTGTTTATATTTAGATGATGTATGTTGAGTAAGGTGAGTCTGTCTTTACTGCTGCTGGCCCATATTCAAATTTAATGTTGCATTTACCGAGTTAAATGATTGGCTATTAATTAGTTCTATTTACAGAAACATGGAAATACTCATTAGGTTCAGTGGAAGTGTCAGGTGCATGTGAATTATTACTTTGCACTTTGCAAAAGATGCTGCACTTAACTTCAATCATATACGATTGTAATGAGATCTTGTGCACTGCTAGCTTGTGTCAGCAGACACCAAGCAGCTCTTCATGGAAGAATGCTAAATGAAAGCTGTTTCAGTAATTATGTTGGGGATCTCTAGCCTCATTAGGCAATGGGTCAAAAATTCAACTTCCTTAAGTTCTCTCCTCCAATACGGCTGTGCAAATGTTGCAGCCCCTCAGCAAGCAGTTTGCAGACCACGGCTAGGAAGCCTGTGCTATAGATACTTCAAACTTTGTCTGTTAAAGCTTGTCTTTCCCCCCTCTTTTTTTGTGTCTTCTGCCCTGCTGGAGCAGGGACTGGGGGGGGTTTGTCCTGCTTTCCTCAGTGCTGCTTTTAGCTCCAGTATTTGAAATCCAAACACTGAATGAAAATAATTTGCTTCTTATTAAAATAGGCTTCTTTAGGACTTACGCGTTTTGGTGGTGTGTTTTTCTTGTTCTTAGTTTCTTCAGAATCTTTAGAATATTTTCAGAATCTTGCCTTTGGCAGCGTGAGGAGAGGGAGAAAATGTTGGACCAAAATTAAAATTAGTGATTCTGGCCTTTTTTCTCATGTCATGGGAAGAACTGGTGTCACAGTGGAGCCTGGTCTTTTTTCCTCAAGGGTGCTTGTAGGAGCACCTGACAATATACAGCAAAACAATTCAGTATAAATTCCATAGCTGAACCATCTCCTTTCTCCTGAGCGAACAGCTTCCTTGACACTCTGGTGTGCAGCTCTTCTGCTTTGGGGAGGGTTCATCAGAGATTCACTTGCTCCAAGATCTACAATGGTTATCAGTCCTTTTCCCAGCTTTTATTTCTAGTTTGAACTTTTTCAGCCTCTCCAGAAGTTGCTTGTCTGTCAAAGGGCTGTACTGTAAAGCAAGAATTGGCTGGCACATGATTTGTAAGAAGCAAATGCATCTGTGAAAATACTGATCTCTTCTGTTTAAAAATATTATAAAAGTCTATTCTGTGCTTTTAAGAAAATGCAAAGATTTGAATGTCGTTACATTTAGAGGCCAAGTGTGACCAATCGTTTCACAACAGTTCTCTCGGATGTTATTACAAGAAATCCCCAAATATTGTTAAGGTTTTATTGACTGCTTGGATTAGTAAGTAGGTGTTCACTTCAGAAAAGAGATTAGTGTTCCTGTTTCTTTGTTTTTTTTTTCTTTTTAACTTTGAGAAACTTCAAGACACTTAGAAGCACTAGCATAACTATGGTATTAGTAAAGCTGTGCTGATGAAATGACGTTGCACTACGAGCATACATGATAAAATGCGGTCTTGAGCTCTGGAAGGTTGTGCTTATGTTGCTCTGGGTTTCATCTAGAATGGATTTAATTCTCTTTAAGTATTTAAAGTGTTTAAAAGAGTGGCTAGCCAGAGCAGCTTCCCTTAAATTCAAGTATGCTGACAGAAGGGTGTATTGACCTTCTCTCTGATGCATTTTCTGGAAAGCTAATTGGGTATGAAACTAGCATCCTGACAGTTATTGGAGACTTTTTTTTCCCTGTGTCTTGGCATGGGGGGGACGAGCAATACAAGGTACTTGAAAAAATCAGAGAAATGAATTGTGTTTCCTTAGATCGCCTAAAGAAATAGGCAGTTCCTACTAAGACAATGTATCTGCAGTAACTGTGAAAGTAAGAGGTAATTTATTATAAATATATTTCCCTACTCTCTATTCTTACTTTTCCTCCTTTCCTTTATAATAATTACTTTACAAATACCAGTAGGCAATTGAAGAGGAAAAAAATTCATGCTTTGCTTTCTAAAAAAACCCTCTGCCAGCAAGTCACAATCTTTGATTGAGGACTTCTAGAAATAAGTCTTTCCCTTCAGTGAGATTAGCAGTGTTCATTCTAAGTTCGGAAATAAACTGTGGGAGTTCCTTGATAGCGGTAACTCTAGATTGTTTCAGTTCCTCTTTTAAAGTGACTTGTAAATGTTTGCCATAGTCTATATAATGGTTTATTCTAAATATATAAGCTAAATATGAAGTTTCTTTAAAAGGAGGTGAAACGGGTTTTTTGTGTTTGGAATACTTACCAGTGTTGCTTTGCATATCATATAGGGAAGAGTAAGTGCTGTATACTAAAAGACACTTGGATTTTGTGTGTCCATTTAAGGAAAAAAGGAAGCAAACCCGGAAATCTTTGCATCTATTGATGCAACTCTTCCTCTCTTGCAAAAGCATGTTTATTTACTTAAGTATAAAATAGTCTTTCACTGTTTTTCCTCTGTCCTTTGGCTTGTCTACTGAAAACAGTAGATAAACTGAGATCCGTTATTATTTGTGGTCTCCAAAGTTTAGCAGCACTTATACAGATAAGGTACTGTCTGGCATCTTGGAAAATCCTCAGATTTACAATGCAGTAAATGTGATAGGCTTTTCTCAGCCGTGTGGGATTTTTTTTAATGGTCTCAGTAGTGATCTGTGTGGTAGGAGTACTTGGTAAAATGGTGAAGTGCTGTGGATTCTTTTTTGACCTTAGAGGAATTTTTGGTTTACTCTGTATAATGAAATGGGAGTGTTAGTTAATCAGTTTTCCTACAGAAGTTATAAGTCTGCTTTCTTTTTTTTTTTTTTAAGTGGTTTGTAAATGAAAAGTAATAACTGTCATTGTCTTTAACGTAAAGCAGTTGGTTATCTAAGGATAAGCAAATCTATTGCATGGGGACTTCTTAAAAATTGTTAGTTCGTTACTCGTTCTTAACTGAGGAGTTCTCTTTTTTCGGGTAGTGGTTGGTGTGTGCATATGTTGTGGTAGGGCTGGTCTGCTCTTGTATTTGTAAAAATGAACTTGGCATAACCTCGACCACTGCTTTGAGACCATGGACACAAGAATGCCACTTGGAATAAGTGAAAAAACTATCTACTGTTTGCTTTCTGCATCTTTTACAAAATATGGACAATTTATAAAGTTTTCAAAGATTTAAAGAAAACCTTTGCCATTTATCATGTAGTTTAAGTATCAGGCATAGTCTTTTCTTGTCCAAATACTGTTTCTTGCTGTTCTACTCTTTAGACAAGCAATTTTAGAGTTACTTTGCAAAACATGTAAGCTTAACTAGTATGGGCTTGTATTCATTTCACTGCTTCTCAATTTCTTTTCCCTCAGGAGTCATCTTGCTTGATATCAGGATTAGATATGTATGAGATAAGCGTCTTCCCGAAATAAAACTGACCCAGTTTGTTGGAAGCTTTTTATTTGAAGGTGATTTTGACTGCAAGGGCTTAAACTTAAAAGCCATGAATATCAAAGTCAGCTTGTGATGCCAATTGATGTGATATTCTTGAATGCAGAATAAAACAAAATAACCAATAAAGATTAGATAAACCAATAGCTATGATCTTTACAACAAATGCAGTAATATTTTGTAGCAGTAACATGTACCTCTTTTCCGAATATCTCAAAAAAAGTTTGCAGACAGTTAAAAGAAATTCCTGCCCTTTTAAAGGAGAATAGCAGAGATTCCTGCCTGGCAGGTGTGGGAACAAGCACAAAGGGGAGAACTGATCTGTCTGAATATATGCAATAATCTTCAGCAGGTAATTGTTGCAAAATACTGATTTAGGATCCTGCCGACTACGCTGGTTTGTCGCGAATGAGTGATTTTGAGACCGCTTAAAGAATCACTGGCAAAGGTATCAGCAAAAGGTGATGTTAATAGAAATTTGTAAAAGTGCAACTTAACAGAATTCGATGGCAAGGTTCACTCTGTTACTTATTACATATATTAAGTATACACAGGGAAAATCGTGTCAGAATTATGTTGGCATGATTTATAGAAAGACCAAGAACAAAAATGGTAAGGAAGACCCTCCTGTTGAGTCACAAGGTTCAGAGTAGACCCCCTTGCTTTCTAAACTTCTCAGAGAGGAGTCTAGGTCTCAGAGAGGAGTCTAGGTGTGGCTGGATCTACCCCTAGTCTCAAACTTGGGCAATGGTTTATGCCTAAGGGGTTATATCTGTTTAGCAGTTATTTAAAGTGTCTAGCAGCAATCTAAAGTTCATTTACAGTTTTAAGGTAGATCATCAGATTTTGACAGCATTTAATCATTGACTAATTTAACAGTTACAAAGCAAGTTAATCAAGTTTAGTACAATTACTAAACTACAGATTATGCTTATTGTTAGTTATCTAAATCAATACATACACACATACAATATAGATCTATTCACACACAAGAGCCCGTAGCTAGATAAATTCTTGAAAGACAAAGGTCTATAGCTAGATAAAGATACTGGTTAAAAATTCCCCTGTGAAATACTGGAAATTTCCCTGTCTGTGAAATACTCACATTAAATGTCTTGGCATTTCTCAACAGGCGAAGGGTTGAGCCCCAAGGAGTGTCTCAGCCAAGGAGTGTTTCAGCCCAGGTTCCGATGGTCCTCCGAATATCACAGACTCGAGAGTTTGCGAACTCTGAGAGGCGTCCCACTCAGAGGGAGACTCTAGGCGCAGCCTGCTGCGGTCCAGGAGAACTCAAAGGGTCTCGCTTGGGACCACTGTTTATAGGTTTGCAAGATGATTGGCTTTAGTCATCAGTAAATTTCCATCCTGGCCGCTATCCGGCGTGGTCCGGGGTAGTAATTATGGTATTGTTCCACGGTAACCATGGTATCGTTCCACTTGAGTTATGATCCAGGTAGGGAATGCTTCAGGGCTGTCAGGGATGACAAATTATCCCCTGCTTTCATTCCCTGCCTTGATCAGGTAGCCGGTGTTCCTGGTACGATCAGTGTCGCTCCCCACCTTAGCCATGCAAGAGTGCCTGGTACGGTCAAGGGACGCTCAACCGCCCAACTCGTTATACAATGGCTAAGGCCCAACAGGAGTTCCTGAGATCATAGAGCGGCCCAGGGGAAGGGGGGAAATGCACCACCACAGTAATTTAGGGCCATATGTATTTGTTTGAAATTCATGTGTTTCTCAATTCTGTGTGTTACCACTTGCTTGTTGTTTTTTCAAGGGCCTAATAGAATAATCTCTTATTTTAATTCACTTTTTATCATCTCTCAGTATTCTTACAAAGAAGTGGGCAGTATATTATGTGGTTGTTATTGCTATGTTGCTATTTATACCTGTTTAGAATTAAAAAAAACTTTTATGTACTTTAATACAGTATTTCCTAAATTTCATCTGTATTTAAGAAAAAAATTAAACAAGTAATCTATTACAGAAATAATAATTTATTCCGGGTTTTTCTTCTAGTTGATATGTTTACATTTTTATTACAATATTGAGTTGTAATTATTCCGTGTGTCATCAAACCAAATAAAGTGTCCAAACCATCCTGTTAAGTGGTCATTTGAAGATAGTTCTCCAAATGATCTTCCTGCTCTAAAGCATTTTCTGCTTAAAATAGTCATACTTTCCTGGGTTGTAATAAACATACCAGGAAAAATACAGTTGTATAATAGTTGTATAATGAAGTTACCCTAAGAAATAGTATTATTAGTATTATTATACTTCATCAAAGGACACGTAGAATGTTGTACTTCCCTTCTGCATTACTTAAAGTTTCTGGCAGAGCACCTCTGGCAGAGGTGCTTTCATATCTTAAAGAAAATTCTCAGCTAAAATGTTCTTACAGTGAGTTTTTCAGATTAAAAAGATTATAGTTGTGGCCACAAAGTATAAAAATAGAAATAATAAGTCCAAGTCAAATCTACAAATAGCCAGTTGGGTAATATGTTTCCTGTAGTAGAGGATTACTGTGGCGCACTGGCTGTTCATGTCATGGGAGAGAAGAGGTGGGGAGGAGTGATCCGCTTACCAACTATCTGATGCTTTCAGTTATTTGACATTTTTATTGCAGCTCATTTATTGTATTTTATGGTCACCTCTAAGTCTGACTTTGAAGGTGTTTGCGTACGACACTGCAAACTTTCTATCCAGCATCAACCTTACATTTAGATCTTCTTATTAGAAGGTCAGTTCAAGCCTACTGCAGAAGCAGGATAACTGACCTTTTTCTATAGTTTAATCTTCCTGCTTTTGGGTCTATGACTTACAATTAGCAAAAAAACCTCTCAGATATTTGCTATTTGATTGAAAAATTGAAAGAAAGCAGATTAGCCTAGGCTACTTTAGGCTATTTTCAAATATAGTTTATTTTTAGAGATATGTTAGGTGAAAACCATAACATGTTAGGAAGTTCCAATGTCTGTTGTACTCAGGTGTGGCGGGTTTTTAAGAGACAGACTACTTATGTGTTTGCTGCTCTTTAGGAATGTGTAGGTTTTTGAAAAGTATGTTGAATTTGATTTTGTCTTTAACAGAGCCGTGAGTAGTGGAGACAGGATTTTGTCTTAACTGGATGTATAGTGAGCAAATAGAGCTGTAGGATATATGTTGTTTGTTCTGGTAAAAGGGTGGATTAGAGTGTAAAGGTGGCCAACAAACTCTGATACAGACTTAAGGCGTCCTCTCAAGCCAGAAATATGGCTTGATGGTTTTTTATACAGATATGTTATACTTCTACAGGGAGATATTGAAACTTAATAGATGTTTTAAAAGAATCTGGAGGTCACAAATATTGCATAGTTTGAGTTTATCGATAAATAAACTCCAGATTCCATGTCTGTGTCTTCCCAAGGTGTTTTAGTAGGAAAACTATTGCCATTCCAATGAAGCATGCTGTCCCCACCTTACATTATTGATGGAAAGAAATCCTTTGATAAACTGTTCTTCAGACTGGGGTTTTGTACTACCTGGCATCTCCCCAATATATAATTATCTGTTTTGTTTTTGCTTTTGTTTTTAGTTTCTCCAGCAATGGATTCTCAAAACCTTGGACGATGAATTGAGAATATGGTCATTTAAATAGTGTATTATATTAATGCCGGAGCAGTTGAAGGCGCTTTAGGATCAGCATTGACTGCAGACAAGCTGGAAGAATGACCTAAAATAAATCTCTTAAGAACATGTGGAAAGTGCTACACTTCAAATACAAATAATTATTCAAATAAATATAAGATGGGGTAACTGATGAGGCACTTGGCTTGCAGGATATGATCTGGTGGTCTGTTGCAGATCATAAACAGAAGAGAATGCTTCACTAATATGTAAGGGAAGGCCCTAAAGTTCTGCTAATTTGTATTTTTTTTTTTTAAAAGTATCCTATATCAAAACCAGGAAGTCTTTCATCTTCTCTGCTCAGTGCTATTGAGGCTCAAGTGGAGCCGTGTATCCAGTTTTGGCACAGTGAGTCAAGATAAAGGCAACCAGTCGGAGGTGTCCAGAGAAGATAAAAATGATTAGCTGTCAAGGAAGCATGAAAAGAGAAATGAGTGAGAATTGACATTCTCTGTTGCAAGCATGTCTCTCTTTCCCTAGATAAACATTGAAAAAACGTTTTGTAAAGAAAGGAATAATCTCTCTGTGAAGAAGACTAGGAGTAATTAATCTAGGGAGGGAGATCTAGCTATTAGGAAAAAATACTAATTGTGAGAATAGTTGAGCTCTGTAATAATTTGCATAGGAAGGCATCCCTGTTGTCAGAGGCTTTTAAGAACAGGTTAGACAAGTGTCTGGGGTTGGTTGATTCCTGGGTCAGATAGATGAATTAGTGTTCTCAAGGTCCTTTCCAGCTGTTTTCTCTAATTATCTTGAAAATAAGGGTAAGAGAAGTGGTTTGTGTAGAAGATAGCATTGATTAGTAAGAGTTGTTGGGTTTTTATTTTAGACAAGCAAAGACTTTTTTTTTCCCTTCACAGCACCCGGTAATGTATTTGTTGGATAAGTTTAATAAAGTCCTGAGAGGGAAAGACTTCTGTGCCTTGATGAGAGCAAGCTACCTCTTACTAAATTTAAATACAAAAATTACACTTCCTAACCCCTTATTTTTTGAAAATGTATTTGTTTTTATAGGTGCTTCTGCCTTGCGCAGTTACTAAGTTTAGTATTACCTTGAGTGCCTTTCTTCACCCTGCCTTGGTTTCTGTGATCACTCTGGAAAAGCGAAGATGTATTCAGTAATTTAAAACTGGTATAGAAAGACACTAGGCACTTTTGTGGTAGACTGTCATAATGTCTTTTAAATCAAAATTGATTTTAAAAAAATTGCTGCTTCTGGTTTTATAATTATTAAGGAGGAGTCACTGTTGTTTATGTATTTATTAGTGTCTGTATCAGAGGACCATACCTTCATAAGTTTTTGGTAATTTTTTTTTTTTTCTCTGTTTCTTCTCCTAATCAAAGGGGCTTAGCCTGGACTGTTTTTGAGGTATAGTGTTATATCTCATTAGTTTTTAATGCTTCATTTGAATTTTTTTTTTTCAGGTCTCTGTCTTGAGAAATTGCCAGTTTCTTCTTCAGCTAGCAACCTCCATGTGGACCGTGAACAAGAAATTGTTACATGCTATGAGAAGGCTGGGGATATTGCTCTTCTGTACCTTCAGGAGATAGAAAGGGTAAGCTGGGATGATTTGCTTAATTGAAGAAATGCATGGCTCATCTTTCATTGATGTGGTGTTACCAGCATTTTGGTAACTCAATTAAAAGATGTCTAATATTTGTTTTCTTAGGACTTCAACTTACAATTGGGCAATAAATTAGTGTGCCTTAATGGATGTCTGGTAGCTGTCCTTCTGACTGTTCTTTCATTCTAACCTCTTAGAAAATAGTGCTAGTAGTCTAAAAAGGGACAACTCCTCTGAACTACTATGTATATTCAAGATGCTGATCTGTGCCCTCTGTTTCTCTATGGTAGTTCATTTATGAACTTGGGATTATGGTGTCTTTCAAACACACGTGGGAATATGTACATTGTATGTATATACTTACTAGCTTTTCAGATATTCTTAAAAAGAATTATTTTCAAAATGAAGCTATGAAGATTGAAAATTAATCTTGTTGATGTTTATTTGGGGCCAATAACTTCACTGCTCTTAAATCTTCTTTATAAAACTACTTGAAGGTAAAATTCTGAAATAACGTTGTACCTGTCAACAAGACACTTGATGTATCAGTGGGGTGTCCAGAATAGTAACTGAAAGTGTGTTTGCTTCAACTAATAGGCACAATCCTGGGACAATGAAAATATCACCAGATAGGATAGCCAGATAAACATATGATTTTGAAATATAGGTGAACTTGAGATAAATCTTAATAGTTCTATAAATTGGATCAGGACAATGTTATTGGACTTAATAGCCCATTTGTCATTTTATCTCATGAATATATTACTCACTGTATGTATGAAACTACAGTTAGTGTTAAAAGTAGTTGGATTTTTTTTCCATAAGAGACAGGAGTCTGTCTACATCTGAATCTGGACTCCAGAGTTGCTCTACTTTTCATACTACATATGAGTAGAAAGATAGCAAAAAATCTGAGGTACTAGATATGTAGAAGACCTGTTTTTTATTGATGAAAGCTGATATATCTGACCTTCTTAATGTTAGACAAAATATAACCTACAAACAGCTCTGCAGAATAATAGGCAAATTACTTCCACCCTCTCCCCCCTCCCTGTTTCCGTTTTATAAGTTATGGATTATGAATTATGGAAAGTTAAAGTTAGGCTCTTTATTTGTAAAGAGTGTAACACTTCATGATTTAAAAGCTTCAGGCTTTATCTGAATTTAAAGGGATACATAGGCTCTTTTATTTCCTCCTCTTGTTTTCATTTACACCATTAACCTTGTCTTCTGTTTCTTACCACTTAGCAGAAACACTTCAAGTGTTATAAATACTTTTTCTTTAAAGAAAAGATTTGTGGTACCTGTTGTTTCTAGGAGTTACACACTACTGCATTTTATTTAGACTTTGAGATATGTCTGGGCAAAAGACAATACACTTAGGGCTCTATTCTTTGGCTTGTGAATACTATTAGAATGAAGCAAGCTAGCAATATCTATCTGACCCTGTTTTTCAGACCTATTGCTTACAAGCCTCAGGCCTGTCATTTGACAGTTGTCTTTGAAGGGGTTGTTAGATACAGTTAGGGTCACACAAGCAAAAGGAAGGAGAAAGAAAAATTTGATGTGATGGGGAAAGAAAAGTAATTCACACTGTTTTTTAAATACATACACTTTTTTTTTTTGCTTTGGGTTTTTTGTTCGTTTTGTTACTGTCTTTTAGTGGCTGGTAGACTGTGTGCGGTGAATATGAAGGCAAATGAAAGCTTATAGCTCTCCATTTTGAGAGAGCATTTTTGATGTTGATGTAATGCAAAATAAATTATTGCTAAATTGTTTTTTGGAAATCACTCTGGGGATCACTTTTAATCTTCTTACTGCTTTCTGCCACAGTCTTTCCTAACCTAACAGGGTTTTAGATTTTGAATACCATCACCTCCTTCTACCTAATAAGGTTGCAAATATGCTTTTTCATACATTTCTCTTTTGTATACCATTCTTCAAAAAATTTCTGAAAAAGTATTATAAAATTCTTCTCAGCGGCATTTCTGCTTGGTGAAGAAAGGACATACCCAAGAGCAAAAAGATTTATATTTAGGTTGGAATGGAGGTAAGGATAGAAATATTCTACTAGCCACTGCCTACAAATGAAGACTTCTCCAACATTAAGTATTAGCTTCTGTGTAAAGGTCCACAACACTTGATTTTTATTTTTTTTCCTAAATATGTTTTTTCCTTTTTATTTTGTTCTCTTAGGTAATTAATGCCAATATACAAAACAGAAGCCCTAAGCCAGGGCCCACAGCACATGAGCAAGAACTTGGTTTTTTCTTGGAAACAGGACTTCAAAGAGCACATGTTTTATATTTCAAGAATGGGTAAGTTTTGATTCTTTTTTTTTTTGTTCGTTTGCTCTTTTGTTTAGGTTTTGTATTTGTGATCTAACTGGGCATCATCATTTTTAGTAATTGTGGATTGTGTAATCATGAGGCCTCTTATTAATAAAGTAGTAACATTTTGATTGAAATAGTAAGGCTGCCCATATTTTATTTATTTACATACTGTAAAATCGCTTAATCAAAATATATTAAACAGAAAGCATTTTGTATTTTTACTTACTAAATTGTGAGAACTTAGAATACCTTAAACTTTAACTATCTGAAATTTCTTTTACTTTATTACTAGACACTGTTAGAAAGAGATTGACAACATAATGAAACTCTTGATTTTTATAATTTTGATTTTGTAATTTTTTTCCAAATTTCTTCAGTTATCACTTATTTTAACATTATGCTGCAGGATAAATGTGCATGAAGATCAACAGTATGTATACAAGTATACAGTCTCCATTGTACCTGCTCTATAGATCCTTTTAGATTTTGCATGGGAGATCCTTTATAATTTATTTTAAATAAGGCTTCCCTTAAAAGCCTAAAAATAAATTCAGATATTACAGAAAATGAAAAAAGGAATACAACTCTCCATTTTGAAGAGCTTCAAAACTTGGCACGAATGGTTTTTAAGTACATTTCTAACATTTGTTGTTGAAATCACATAGTTTAAAAATTTGTTTTTCAGGGCTTCTTATTTCACTAGGAAAATGTGGTTTGATTGAAATATTGGAACTCTTGATAGGACTACTGTTTTGTACCAAAAATGTTTCTTATTCTTTCAAATACATAAGCAGGAGATTAAGGGAAATTGTGCAGTGTCTGTAAAGAGTTCGAGATTTTAATGTACTGATGGTAGGGTGACAAAAGGCTATCCAAGTTTCCAAACCATTCAGGGATTTCAGCATGGAAATGATCACTAAGCTTTTGAAATCTCATTCTTAAAGTAATGAAGTAGTGCTGCAATAACACATGATCTGAGAGTTACGTTTTAGTTGTTTTCATCATTTAATTGCAGGAGGAGTGGAATGTTCTGAAAGTTAATTTTTTCTCATTTACTAGAGCCAAAAATAAAATTTCTGTTTTCATGCCTGCACAAAAGATAAATAAAATATACATAGTCAAAGAATCCCAGTGGCAATCGTGGTTAAGAACAAGCTAAAAATTCCACATTTTGGAGAATTTTGATTGAAGGCCAAGAATGGAAATGGTCCATCTAATCTGACATGTTGTGCCTGAAAGCAATCAGCAGTAGGCATAGCAGAATAAGATTAATCAGAAAAACAAAAAACAACCCCACAAAAAAGTCATGCAGTAGGTTATTAAGGAACATCCAGCCCATAGGAGTGGTTTTCCTAGACCGTATCAGTTGGTCTGGTGTGAACTTTGAAAGGTTGATTGTATTCCATGTACACTTTAGTCCTTCACAGTGAAGCTGTTGCTGTTCTTGTTACCTCCTACATATGCATATAATCTTTTTTGCAATCTTAAGTACAGTGGTCGCTTGTAGTTTATAAGGTAATTACACATTATATATTTAATTTTCGATTTCTTCTTCCAATTTCATTGGCGAGTGCTACTTTTTTGTGGTACAAGAGGAAGCGACGTGTTAGGAAAAATAGCTCTGTGCCAATCATTATTTTACATATTCCTGCAATTCTATCCTTTAGTTTCCTTTCTTAATTTAGAGCCAATCCCAATTCCTTCAAGATTTCCTAATATGCTCATTGTTCCAGGCTGCTAGTTATGTTGCTGCTTTTATGGTTCCCTTCTTTGTTTTTTTTTTAGTTTTTAACTTGGGTTTAACAGAACTGAACAGAACTTTAAATATGTACTTTTCTAATAGTGACAAATTTATAGCATGCATTTAAATATATGTATTTTAAGGATGCTTTGCTTGGTTTTTAAATTTGTCATCTCTCCTGCTGCTAGGTTTATAGCAATTAGATTCAAGATCTTTCCATTAAGTTTTGTGACATACTTCAAGTTTGAATTTAATCTAAAATTGTAAAGATTATATGAGCATTTTCAAGGAGAGGAAATGTAGATTTCTTTTAAATAAACTTTTATTGCAATTGAACCTGTAGATGTTAAAAGGGCTTCAATCCTGTGGAGGAGGCAGGGAATCACCAGAGTTTAACTGCTTGTGAGTGATGAGGGGGGAAGGAGAAGAGGAAAAGTATGCCTGTCTGTTTTTACAGGCAGACTAAATCTATTCATATTGCAATGCAGTGGAATCTCTTATTTATGTATGTTCATGAAGTGAGGCTGACACTCAGAAGAGTTGAATCTGAAATAAAATTCCTTTTACCAAACTATAACCTGGCATTGGTTTGAGTCAGTTTAAATGTTATCTTGTTACCAGCAGAATGGCTGTAGTCATTTATGCATTAGGGCATGCTTAAAGATCTGAGTAGATAGCTACGGATAAATTATATGGATTTTTTTGGTGGGTTTTTTAGACTTCAGTTCCACTCCAATAAGTACTAATAAACACCTCTCAAAATCTGCTGGAGAATTGAATTTGTCTGAAGTCCTTTTGCTATGGAGTGGGTTTTGTTGTTGTTTATCTAGGGGTCAGTTGGCTAATCGCTGCTTTTAATTATACTTCTACTAGAAATGGAAGCATCATTTTTGTGCATGTGTCAGTTACAAACTAGAAAAGCAAATAAGATAACTTTTATACTAGCTGGAAGAGCATAATTTTAGCAGTAATGTAGGGAGTATTGCTGCCTACCCAGAAGACTGGTTGATCCACTTTAAATTTTCCCTTTGTTCACTACCTGTACAGAGATTTTCTTTTAAGCCAAGAAATCAAGTTTTTGTAGAGGATTGACTATCTTTCAGGTATGCATTATCTTGTATGAAAAACTAGAAAGTGTTTGAAACCTAACTTAGCCTAACTGCTAAGTGCTGGCATTTTGAAAATACATGGAAAAGCAATTATCTAAAAAAAAAAAAAAAATAAAGTGGCAATAGTTTCAACGGAATAATGTTATTTTAGTGCTCTATTAAAACACAAATCTGAAGTTAATGTTTTCTTCCAAAGTGTACAGAATTTTAGTAAAGAATCAAACTACATACCCATTTTTCACTTGGGAGCAGAGGAACATTTCAGCTTGGAAATTAGTAACAAAGACATTGAGGAAACTGTTCTAAAACTTAAAGTAGGGTTTATGTGCTTTTTAAAAAACATTCTGAAATATATAACTTTAAATGTCTTTGAGGCTGATTATGCGGCTTCCATTTAGTCTAGTAGTTGCTTTGTAATTTCATAATTGAAGGAGTTCGAAGTCCTGATGTTGTTCCAAGAAAAGCTATGAGCACAGGAACTTTGACTTTAGTACTTTAACATAGCTATTTTCAAGTAAAATGCCCCTGAGAGAGAAAGGACAGCAGTTTATGTACCCAGTAATCCTTCTGTCCTAGTATTTGCTTTGTATTCGTGTTATGAGATAATCAAGACAAACTTAAATTGTAAATGCTTTTTATTTTTGAGGTAGTAGTGTTCAGAAATATACTGGAGGTATATGCTCTTAAAGCAAAAGAGCTTTCTGGTTGGAGTCAAATCAGGTGGCCATCATGTGAAAACCAGACTTAGCTAGCTTTCAGAGCTCCTTTTTGTGGCTTCTCCTGTATTTCACACCTTCTCCAAGGATATTGCTCTGTCAGAGTCCAGGATCCAGACTGCAATTTGGTCTATCTTCATCATGGTTCGCATGCTGAATCAAAGCCTGAGGAACCTGGACCAGATCTGTACTCCTCGTGGTGCCATTACCTGTGCTGGCACAGCTGCAGGGAAGCGCGACCTTCCCAGTCTTCTCCATGAAGTTGTTTCTCAAAGGCTGGCTTTTTCTCAGTAGAAAATTAACCCCCCCAAAACCAAACAAAAAACCGCAACTGTTTTTTCTGCATATGATTGATTTTTATTGGGTTACAAAATGTATGACAAGCACAACAACCAAAAAAACCATCCTTAGAGTTACTCATGTAAAGGACTTGTCTATGTAGAAGTTGTTTCTTTTATCTGTTTTTGTTTTTCCACCATAACACAAATAGGAATAGCATAGGAATATAGCTTTCATGTTAGTAAGTGAGGGTGAGTGGATGGAAGCCAATCCATAAGTGCTTCTGTTGCCCATATATACCTATACACTGCTCACAGCTGGAGATTTTACAGTGATGAAATCCATAAGAGAAGGATTTATGTAAATCTTGACGTAAGTGCGCATCAAGACTTGTGTGACTGACTGTCCACTGTATTAGAATACAGTGCAGGCTACCCATCACTCTGAATCTTTTGACACCTTGTTGCATATCCTACATCAGTCTCAAAACAAATTGGTCATTAAATAAAAAATAGAAAGTAAGATGAAATTCAAAAACATTGAAAACCTACAAAGTATCACATTCTTTTTATGTGAGATGCCACTGCTGTATTGGAAAGTAAACTGGAAATTACTTCTGCTGCAGTTTTCGAATCAACTTTGTCCTGGAGATAACTGCTTTCATGTTTGTGTGGTTAGGAAACTAAGGCAGAATATATTCAAGATAGAGACAAAAATCACTGTTTTGTGATTGCTAACAAAAATGCATTTTCAAAGGATACTTTAATATATGACATATCAGATGCTTTCCTTATCCCTATTTAAGATACTGTTCTTACTCTGTTAGTTTTCATTGAAAAAACAGAATCTATTTGAATGTGAGGGGAAATTATTATTCCCTCAGATCCTCAGAAAAAAATCATCCATCAACAATGCTTTCTCTTTCAATCCCTGTCTTGTGTGTTTATTGCTCAGAATTGTGTCTTAACTTCAAGAGTTTAAAATAAGATTCTACTGTGAAGTTACAGATAGAAAATCTTGCAGTTTTACATAGAGGACTAAGGTGGATATAAACATGAAGGAATCACTTTTATTCAAAATCATCTCAAATAACCTTTGTAATGATTAGTTATACAAAGCATGCTGAAAGAATAATGTTAGTATCTGAGTTGATCTTGAATTTCGATAATTTTAATAATTTGGAATTCTGATTCTAGCTCACTTTTTCCGAGAAGATACTAAGCGTTTTTTAGCCCATGTACAAGTCTTGCTGACTGTGGCTGTTGCTCACATTTGCAAGTATCAAATTCAAGGTTTTGGTTTTATGTTGTGATGTGATGGGCAGCAAACAAAATGGTATTGGAGCCTTACATTGGGGAGGGAGTATTTAGTGCACTTCCCCTGCTTCCCCCAAAATGCTTGCTTTACTGCTGTATTTAATACTTTTGCTTTATTTCCTTCTCTGGTTTTGGTATTGTTCTGAAGAACAGTGCTTCGCATGGCAGGTATCACATGGCATGGCTATGCCAAAAGTCTTCCTTTTTTTTTTTTCCTTCTTTTTGTCCCTTCCCTTGCAGCTTGTAAGATATGGTTTCATAGGATCATACAGGTTGAAAGGGACTCTGAGGGGCCATCTGGGCCAAACGCCTGCTCAAAACACAGCCAGTGTAGAGCAGCTTGCTCAGGGCCTTGGCCAGTTGTTCTGCATGTTGCCAAAGATGGAGGTTCAAATTCTGATGAAGTTTGGGGCTTAGGTGTTTTGTGAACAATGTTCATTAAATGTATCACCTGAATGTGAGCTGCAGTAACCTACAACTAATTAAGTCTTTCTAGTTTCTTTCTGTTAGTACTGATTTTTCTCTAAAGGACAATTAGTTGCTATACCTGGATGATAGTTATTTTCACCAGGAGAAAGACTTTGTTCTATGAATGTAGCATTTGGCCATTTCTGTTAAAGCTTTAGTAATAGTTTAACATGGAGCTTTTCAGTATTTTGAATTACTGGCTACTAATTACATCGGTTCCTTTTTCATATTGAAATCATGGTTTTGAATTGATTAAAAATTATGGAAGCTGCCAGTTTTAACTGCAAAAATATTAATTGATCCTGTTAACTTCAAAAGGAGGAAATTAGCAGGTAGGAGGACTAATTGGTGCTAGACTTCTTTATGATAGTAGTGGAAAGTGATTTGCTCAGCGTTAAGTGTGCCAAGGAAAGAGTGCATGTGTTTTGGTCACAGTGGAGATAAAGGGAAATGGCTCTTGGAAGAACTAGGAGACGAATTATGTACAGAGCTTTAAAAAAAAAAAAAAATACTAGTACTAAAGGATGATCCATCTTTATTTTAAATAGTAATAACTATTCATAAGCTATTTTTGCGAAGAGTTACCAAATTACATTATTTGGCTCTTCAACATTATCCTCTTAAGCTGTAGGCAGTGCTGTAGCAATCAAATTGTACCAGCGTGTTTATATTCAAAAATTAGTGAACAGAAGACTGGTACAGTGCTAAGAAAAGCTGAATACTGTGCAGGTGTTTGAGGCTGTGTGTGTCTGTTTTCATTTGTTATTGAGATTAAAAGCATTTGAAAACTCATCAATTCTTTCAAAGTATTCATTACTCAAATTATTTCCTTGTCATTGGCCAAACAATTTACAAAGTTGTTTCTAATTTTTTAAGATAAAAAGCAGTATTAGACTGACCATGCTGAGTATTCACTGCTGTGAATACCTTGGAGATATAATACCTATTACAGAAATGCTAGCCACCAGTTGAAGCTTGAAAGGCAGGCAAGCATTGCTTTTATATATTTAGGTGAATACTGGAAAATTCCTCTTCCCACCTCCTGATTTCCATCTCCTTTCCTTTTAAAATATGTAACTGCCAGGATGATGTGTTATACAGCCGGTTTACTGAGGAGAGCTTGTAATTTTTTTGTTTTGTTGTTGTTGACATGCAGGCATTTTGGTGTTTGTACTGAAGTAGTTTTGTTTGGGTTTGGTACACCTCTTAGATCTGACCTTTTCTGCCTCCCAAATTCTCCTTCCAGTGCTGGCCCACTGTCCCAAATGACCTTTTTCTGAACTCCCATTTGATACACTGTATTTTAAGCATGAGAAGGTGAAAGTAACACTTCCTTCTCCGGGTGTGTCGTAGTGCCCTTGTGCATTTTATTTCTCTCCTGTGCATAAGCATAGTGCGTATGTATAAATAATGTGACAAAATTTCAGGTTCTTTTTGTCTGCCAAATCCCCACGTTACTGCAGCGTGGTTATTTTAAAACAGAGTTTCTTTGGAAACAGTTAGCTCCTCAGACATTATATTCAAACAGACGCATGTCTGGTAAGCAACTCGGCAGTGAATTAATCTCATTTACTTCACTGTGATATTTTTATGAAACTATTGCCAGGATGTTTTATAGAGGTGATCTTATGTTCTCCTTCCTGAAAGAAGTGTTGCTGTAAGCCTCATGCTTAGGAATGCTGCATGAATTCTTACCTGCAATGTATGAACAGAGGAGGAGTACAAAGAAAGGTGATTACTAATAAATATTCTGCTTGTATGTTTTGAAGTATTTATACAGGCTTTTCTTTCCAGAAAGTGTTGTCCCTGTTAGTAGATACAACTCACATTTTGTGTGTTGTATATAGTATGAATTTGGGGAGTTTTGGCTCTCTTTCCCTGCCTTTCCCTAAGTTAATGTATTCAATTACATTCAACACTGGTTCATGATTAATTTGAAGAGTATAAAAATAAAAGACAGCTTAGTAAGCATTTTCAGAATTGCCATTGTGTGCAAAAGAGGAGAGGAAATCTTGTCCTCCTTCTACTTTGTCTTAGTAACAGCCTGACAGCAAATACAAGAGTTGGCAATAAGAGGATAAAACTCTTATTAGCTATACTGATGAATAAATGGCACATAAACAACTTAAAGTAGTGGAAAACGGTTCTTCTGATTTTAACATCTCTAAAGTGTTTTAACATGTGTTGTATATATACACTTATATGAAAGAACATTCTGAGGAGGAGCGGAGGTGGTGGTGTCAAGAGAAGTAGTAAACAAAATGTGTAGCGTCCTGACACTGTAAAGTGGAATTACCTGCTCTCATCTTCCCCATACTACACTCCTGGCGTGCATTTTTCTTGTTTGCTTTTTGCTGGTGCAGGTACTTGTTTGGCTCTTTTGTGGAGCCATGTCATTCTCCAAAATAGCAGAAAACAAACAGCAAAGAAATTATAGCTTTCTGTCATTTTAGTGAGATGAATTGATTCACTGGAAGGTGTGATAATGGCTGGTGTGGCTGTGAGAAAAGAGGTAGGACCATGCAAGTGAGAGTAGGAAGATGTGAAGAAGGAAGAATGGTGGAAAACAGGAACAAACACCAAGAGAGGACAATGGGGAGAATAAGACCTTCCTCTTTTGGTAGTGAACCATTAGGTAGACTTAGCTACCAGTGCAGCTGCAGTCTAGGCAGTAAATGTTTTCATTTTGAATGCATGAATGCAAGAATCGCTGCTTGACTGGGCTGTTTCAAGTACTTAGGCTTGTGTAGCTATAATGGCACACTGAAGGTGTTTCGTAAGCCCAAACGTCGATCAGGAACCTTCAAGCATCAAGCAAACATGATCTTCTGTAGGGAATTTGAGATACCTGGGATTTTTCTTTCTACATGAGATAACAATGGGTAAAACAAGAACTGTATCATGATGCTTTTTTTTTTTTAAGTGTGCTTAAAAAAAAGAGTAGTTTACATTCTGGCAGGAAATAAAGGATTTTCTACATGTAGTTCAGAAAGTAATACCCAGTAATAATAATACCCAGTAAAATAATCAATGTTTTGTGGAAATTATACAGTATTGTGAGAATATTCCAAGTATAAGTGTGAAAGCGAGAGGGGAAAACAGAACTGTCTGAAGTTGCAACTCTGTTGCCTTTTGGAGATAGATATCTAAACCCTACCAGGATGTTTACTTGAGGTGACTTGGATTGCATTAAATCTATCATTTTTCTAACTGTGGATAAAGTTATGCTTCTCCCCTCCCCTCGTCCCCCGCTTAAACCTGAGGAAAAACAGACACAGATATTAGTCACAACCATCTGAAGCATCATCAATTGTGCAGAAGACTTAGCATTGTCCATTTGGTCAGACCTTTATTAAAGTTATTACAGAAAGCCATAGAATTTCATAGAATCATAGAATCATTAAGGTTGGAAAAGACCTCTAAGATCATCAAACCCAACCATCAACCCAACACACCATGCTCACTAAACCATGTCCCTAAGCACCTCATCTACACGTCTTTTAAATACTTCCAGGGATGGTATCTCAACCACTTCCCTGGGCAGCCTGTTCCAAGGCCTGACCACTCCTTCAGTAAAGAAATTTCTCCTAATGTCCAATCTAAATCTCCCTTGGCACAACTTGAGGCCATTTCCTCTTGTCCTATCGCTTGTTACTTGGCAGAAGAGACCAACACCCACCTCGCTACAACCTCCTTTCAGGTAGTTGTAGAGCGCGATGAGGTCTCCCCTCAGCCTCCTCTTCTCCAGACTAAACAACCCCAGTTCCCTCAGCCGCTCCTCATCAGACTTGTTCTCCAGACTCTTCACCAGCTTCCTTGCCCTTCTCTGGACACGCTCCAGCACCTCCATGTCCTTCTTGTAGTGAGGGGCCCAAAACTGAACACAGGATTCGAGGTGCGGCCTCACCAGTGCCGAGTACAGGGGCACGATCACCTCCCTGCTCCTGCTGGCCACACTATTTCTGATACAGGCCAGGATGCCGTTGGCCTTCTTGGCCACCTGGGCACACTGCCAGCTCATGTTCAGCCGGCTGTCAATCAGCACCCCCAGGTCCTTTTCCTCTGGGCAGCTTTCCAGCCACTCTTCCCCAAGCCTGTAGCGTTACCTGGGGTTGTTGTGGCCG
This sequence comes from Calonectris borealis, assembly GCF_964195595.1. NCBI lineage: Eukaryota > Metazoa > Chordata > Aves > Procellariiformes > Procellariidae > Calonectris > Calonectris borealis. Next base: position 19,275,104 of record NC_134316.1, read on the forward strand.
AGGTGCAGGACCTGGCACTTGGCCTTGTTGAACCTCATACAGTTGGCCTCAGCCCATCGATCCAGCCTGTCCAGGTCCCTCTGCAGAGCCTTCCTACCCTCAAGCAGATCAACACTCCTGCCCAGCTTGATGTCATCTGCAAACTGATCGAGGGAGCATTCGATCCCCTCGTCCGGATCATTGATAAAGGTATTGAAGAAGACCGGCCCCAGTACTGAGCCCTGGGGAACACCGCTTGTGACCGGCCGCCAACTGGATTTAACTCCGTTCACCACAACTCTCTGGGCCCGGCCGTCCAGCCAGTTTTTTACCCAGCGAAGAGTGTACCTGTCTAAGCCGTGAGCCGCCAGCTTCTCTAGGAGAATGCTGTGGGAGACAGTGTCAAAGGCTTTACTGAAGTCCACATCCATAGCCTTTCCTTCATCCACTAGGCAGGTCACCTGGTCATAGAAGGAGATCAGGTTGGTCAAGCAGGACCTGCCTTCCATGAACCCGTGCTGGCTGAGCCTGATCCCCTGGTTGTCCCGCCCATGGCTTGTGAGTGCCCTCAAGACGAACCGCTCCATGATCTTCCCCAGCACCGAGGTCAGGCTGACCGGCCTGTAGTTCCCCGGATCCTCCTTCCAGCCCTTCTTGTAGATGGCATGCCTCAGTATTAGGATGATATTCTGTTACTGCTGAAGAGTTAATCTCTTGATTTGTCACATTTCTTGCTTTTTGCTTATATAGTAACTTGAATCAATGTAAAATAATTTCTGGTCTTAATACTGTGTAAATTACTCTTAATTGGCCAAAAGTTATTAGTTAAGAGTTTATGGATTTAAATCATCCTTATGTTTTTTGGTAAACATGTCAGTCATACCAAAGTTACTGAAATGCTGCTGTTCTGATAGGCATGCATATCAAGAGTTTTGCCTGCCCTCACTCCTTTCCTTTAAAACAAGTATCTTTCTTTTCTTTTCTATTTGAATTATTGGGAAAAAACCCCAAACTTTAAAACTTAAAATGTACCACTGAGTTTACAAACATTGCATTTCTTTTTCTGTATATAGAGAGAAAGAGAGAGAGGAGAGAGAATGGATGTTTGGAAAGTGGGCTCAATTCCAAAAGCAATTTCTGTTTCATCACTTTCATCAAGCAATCTAGATCTCATTGTTCTTGGTTATACTCCTTAAAACATGAATATTTGTAAAATGAGATATATATAGTAAGGCCTCAGCAATGAGTTAATCGTTAGGCTAGTTTAAGTAACTTAGCCTGTTCGCTGGTATGGCTCTGGATATACTTTTCTGTCTTAAGTGGGAGAAGTACTGACAATTTAGCCACCAAATTGCAGAGCAGGTGAGGTTTGGTCTAAGCTCACTACGCAAAAATTTACTTTAATTCCATGTTTAAACTATAAAAGGCAATGTTAGACTAAATATTTGGGTTTTTTAATTGATAAGCATAAGAGAAATGCCTGACAAAGCTGTTTTCACACTAATGGAGAAGATATTATAAAAATATGCTGTAAATACAAACGTTTGAGGTTAAATTTAAAACATTTTTTTGTAGCCTGTTTTGAGTGTATTGTGAGTAGATCTCACTCCCTTTGTTATAAGGAATAGTGTTTGGTTTTTTATCCTAACATCTTTCAAATATAGACTGCTTCTCACTGAGCAGTTTCTTTCATTCTTTTCCACTTTTTTTTTTTTTGGTGTGTTTAAAAACACAAAGATAAGTAGTATTTGTCTGGGGTGTGAGCTTTATCTGGACCACTAATGCCAAAGCACTGTGTTGTCTGATGCCAAATATGCTTTTTAAAACCAAGAGACTTCTTGGTGGTGATGGTGACAAATATGTTTGTGCCAAAAGTTTGTTACTGCTGGCCTACATTCAGGTCTTCTGATCCTGCACTGAAAGTCTGTCCTTACTGCCCCTTAATTTTCTTCCTGCATTTTCCTTGTATCATATTGACAATTATTGATCTCTCTCTCTGTTTAGGAGTGAGCACCTTTGCATAGATGCAGTTAAAATATTTTCATTATTCTAAACAGAAATGCTGCCTGAAGGTTTCAAAGTTGATCTTGCATCAGAATAATTAATTAGATTGTAACATAAATTATTGGGGTTTAGGGTGCAAATATGCAGACAGAAGGATGCAAATTAGCCCTAAGGGCATCAATCTGTATAGACTTTCAATAGTAGATTGCACCTTTAAATCCTGGTTCTCAGTCTTTAACTGATATAGTGCTACTTAAAGAGTCAAAGTAGGGTTTTTTTTCCCTGAAGATTTAAAGCAGCAAACATTTTAATTAGTCTTTAAAAACTAGGAAGATGCAATTCAAAGGGCTTGACTGAGCATGTTCTGATGGGAGGCAGTCATATAAACACATAGGTAACTAGCAGCGTCTATCTGTGGGCTGTCTTTGTCTTGTCTGAAATTACTGAAAATGTGTCAGCTCTGAGTGCATGTTAATGCACCTTAAAATTCCTTGTCTCAAGAACAGAAGGGATCTCAAAGTCGTTTACAGACACTGTGGGACGTTGTTTTCTAAGTTAACCTGCCCTTTTGCTCTGACATTCGATCAGCACGGGTGGAACTGCTAACATGAAGGCACATTGTAGTGAAAAGCAGGTAAAAGCTGTGTGCTTCCTAGGCTATGCAGGAAAAGTATGTGCCAGAATAGCTGCCACCTTCTTCTCCCAATGTTACAAACTGTTAACAAATACAGGAAATGTACTTTGCTAAAAGCAGTGCAGTGTGGAGATCTACCATATTGTTCATAGTGTATTTTGCTTCATTACTGTCTCTCAAAGCATTTAACTCAATTTTTGGGTGAGTTAGATTATAGTTTTGAAGTGTATTTTTTTTTTTGTATACTTCATGTAGAAGATGCTTGACAAATCTGTATTGTGTTTGTGTTCACTTGTGCAGTGGATCAGTGTTAAATGCTTTATGAAGCAAAAACTAAATTCTGTATTTGAAGTTGTTTTTTTTTCTTGTACAATCTTACTGCTTTTTCCATGATACAGTAGAACTTCAATCACAAGTTTCAGTCCCTTGCAGATGCTTATAAAAATGTAATAGGTAACTAATAACAACCTGTCATGAAATTCTTAAGGACTTTTAAAAGTTGCATACTTTTTCATAGAGTATTTTTTTGTTCTTGTAACACATCAAAAGACATAAACTTCATATGGAAAAAAATGCTAATTTCTAAAATTTCATAAATATTTAAATTATTGTGATTTGAAGTTCTACTGTATAATATATGTTTCATCTGTATTGGGAAATTAGTGTTTCCAGCTGACAAGTTCTCGCTCTTGCTCTTTTTTGACAATTTTGCAGGGAACATTTCCGTTTTTTGGCAAGTCTGTCTGTTTTTTTAAATCTTGTTATGAGGACACATCTGTGACTTCGCAATACAGTCCTGGAGAGAAAGCTCCATTCGTGGGAAATATGCACTTAGAGCAGAGGACTTAGGGATTCCAGTGGTCGGGGTTTGGCTTTCTAAAATATTTGGCATGTGGTATTACTGAATGGTATGTATTTCGGCTTTGCAAAGGTGCTGAAGGTATCCAGGTTCCACTGAGTTCAGAGGTTTTCTTAAAATTTTGCCTACTGACTTTCTGTAATTACTTCATTAGTACATGAAGTTGGTGTAATATTCATTAGCTATTAAGAGGCCTGCCTGTGTGAAATATATAAATAAATATAATCTTTCATGCAGTTATTTCCATGTCAGATGTATACACAAGATTAATTTTCTTTAATATATACTAACTGGTCACTCTGTGGTCAAGCTCTGCTGTAACATGTGGACTTTTTACAAACAATCATTATTTCTTTTGTGACTGGTGATTATTTCTTTTTAACCAACTGGTGGCATACTTTGACATAACTTTCAACCTCTTCATAGAGGTTTTGTTATTTGGAAATGCGAGTTCTTTTTAAATAAGCTTTTATATAAAAGTATTTTAGAAGGTGAACTCGTACTAATGAAAGATGTCTGTCTGTGCTAGAAACTAAAGTTTCTGAAATAGGCTGATAATCCTTTATTACATAAAACAGAACAGACATGACCTCTGTCATGTAATCTGAAGAGTAAAATAAATGACTAGGTCTCTAGGTAAAGTGATGAGTTCTACAGTTCTATAGCAAGATCCCTTGCATCAAACGCTCCGGTTTCAGGGATTCTGCAACTAAATTTAAAGAAAGTATCAGTGTAAAAATGCTGGCTTTTTTTGAATTTGTACAAAGTTGCAATTCAGATGATCAGTATTTTTATTATAATTGTAAATAAAGACATCAGAGTAAGGAAGGCAATTTCAACATCAGCTTTATAGTGCAGTGCAGTAGTGCTTTTACTTATGAAAAGCTTACACAAAATGTAATATTTCTTTTCTCTCTTGAGTCCATGTTAGGTAAATGTTATGCAACTTGCACATAAAATCACATCTTAAGATAATACAACTATATGACATAACAGTAATGATTTAACACAAAACATGCTTTTGATCAAATAATTTTGTTTTGCAACTAAACTTCAAATAGTGAAATGACTGTCCTATGTTATGTGTTGAGGTTGCAGAATTCAGTTGTTCAGCTCAGCAAAAAGCCATCCCAGTCCTTCACCAGTTCAAAGACAAACCATATTAATATAAAATAAAATGTTCTCAACTGCTTTTAAGTGCAATAAAAAAACAGATAGCTGAGATAACTGATACAGTGATGAGAAGAAGATAAAGCTGAAAGACCATTCAAAATAATCTATTGTTTGAGAAGAAAGTTCGGATCTGCTAAAATTGTTAGTATGAATGATGCCTCCTCTCTGAGGGTCTTGAATCTCTTTGCAAAAGCTGTTTAGGCAGCAGAAGTGGAAGAAACATAGATGAATAAACTTGAGTTGTGGAAGCCACACCAAAAGCCAGCTGGAGTCGAGAACAGAACACTGATCCCCCAGTCCTCTTCTGGCCACACAGTGGGCCTTGCTGTGTTTGTGCTCTTTCCTCTCTGAAAAGGAGTTTAAAATTTTACATTACATTCACTGAGGATTACCAGATTTATTCCTTTTTTATTTCCCTATTTTAAGGTATCAAGAGGCAGCTAAAATGGATTTCCACCCTCCTCCCCCAAAAGTTTATACTTCGAAGCCTAATGTAATTGAAAATTAAAACCATTGCAGTAGTGAGGACAACCTCAGTTTTGTTTTTGTCCTTTTTGGGGTGGTCACTTCTTACACTTTTCCTTGCTTTCTCTTGAGCTGTCCAGTGGTCATGAAAATGTTTATTTTTCAATAAGCTGGCAGGGAATGTTACAGTAATCAGTGGTGGGGTTCCCAGATGAATGAAGAAAAAAAGTATCTATCTATCTCACAGAAAGGCGATGATGATATGCAAGAAAAAAAAAATGATAGCATGGATTTTAACAACTTTATTGAGTAATATATTAAGATGTTACTACATCCAAGTTGGAATACTGTCAAATTCTATGTTTATATACAGGAACTTGACGAGAGGAGTTGGTAGATTTAGAGAGTTACTAAGAGCTGTCGAAACAAGAACTACACAAAATCTGCGAATGGTAAGTTGTATTAAACCACATTCCTATTGCAGCATCTGAATTTTAGTGGGCAAGTAAAGCATAAATATAGTGGATGAGTTAGAGACAAATAATCAGATACACAGTATATTGATCAGGATTTGTTATCCACCACTCTGAAAGGTTACATTTCCTGGCTTAAGTGAATGATTAAATTAAAAAGAAATGTTTGATACCCAGTTTCTTCCCTATTTCTCTTTCCTATTTGTGGTTATGGTTAAAACCTGACTGGTCTCTGACTGACTGTACTTTCAACCTTAATCATAATTGCCCTATTTATGATTACTATAGTTTCACAAGGGTGTTGTTTCATCTTTTTGTAATGTAATGGGACTGAGGGCAGAGTGCAGCGTCTTTATGTGTGTTCTATTAAGTTGGAAGTTATCAAGTTATCATTTCTTTTTTCTGATAAAGCATCTTAAAGGAAAACAATAAAAGCAAAATCATGAAAATTTGTTATTTATATTGTCAGAAAATAAGCCTTTACCAAATGAGCGATGTATCTTTTTTGCATCTTTTATATAATAAAGGGCCAAGCCTTGTATCTCTTGCTCTAATGTAATGATTTTCAAAATGTCCTAGATTAGTTTCCTAACACTAGGCCTTTAAAACTTCCAAAGTGGTAATAAGGAAGGTAATTGGTTTCTTAATTCATTTAATAACTGATTCCTAGTAAGGATATTAAAATTATTAAATAATAGACTTTCAATGGAGAGGGATAATACTGCAAATTTTAACAGAATAAAAGATGAAGGGGCTTCTTATGATGTAGGAATTAAGGTGGAGGAGGCAGATCATACGGTGCTGTCCGTGGCTTAAACATTACACATCTGTTTCTGGGAAACGTTGCTGGGAAATACTGCCAATTCTGATGCAAATGTGGATTTTGCCTTCTTTCCTACTGCCCTGGTACTAAACTCTGAGTTTTCATCATTGTGATATATAGTCGTGCAGCTTGTATGCATATGTATTAAACATTAAAGAGGAGACTAACCTGATAGTTATGGATTACAGGATGATTTCAAAGTTTTAAATTAATATTATGTACTTAAATAATATTTATGTAAGTATTTCTACACTTAAATACACGGTGCCAAGAATAGTTGATCAAAATAAACTTTTTCATACTGATCTACAACCTCGTTTCTCTCTTGCTAAGCTTTACCAGCAGTAGCAAACACCAGCACCTTGAAGTACAAGTTGTCAGAAGCCCCAGTCAGTTGCGGTTTGGACTGTGACTGTCCGTGGTGGGTTGACCTTGGCTGGCTGCCAGATGCCCACCCAGCTGCTCTCTCACTCCCCTTCTTTAACACGATGGGGAGAAAATAAGATAGAAAAGCTTGAGCGTCGGGGTAAAGACAGGGAGTTTGCTTACTAGTTACTGTCACGGGTAAAACAGACTGGACTTGGGGGAAATTAACTTAATTTATTGTCAATTAAAAGAGAATGTGATGATGAGAAAAAAAGACAAAAACTAAAACACCTTCCCCCCACGCCCTTTCCGCAGGCTCAACTTCATTCCTGTCTCTTCTACCTCCTCTCCCCTACCCTCCCACTCCCTGAGTGGGGTGGAGGGTTGTGGCGAGTCCATAACAGTTCCTCTCTGCTGCTCCTTACTCCTCACGCTTTTCCCCTGCTCCAGTGTGGGGTCCCTCCCATGGGCTGCAGTTCCTTCAGGGAATATCAACCTGCTCCACCACGGTCATCTCAGCAGGCTGCAGTGTGGCTTTCTGCTCCGCTGTGGTCCTCTCCACGGACTGTAGGGAAATATCTGCTCCACTGTGGTCTTTCCCACAGAAACATCTGCTCCAGGCCTGGAGAGGCAATAGAGGTTATTGAGCACAAAATATCTGAAAATATACCTGAATGTGCTCCACTCTTAGGAGGAACAGTTGGTGGTGTTGATACATCAGAAGTATCTGGATTTAACTGATAAGACTGAAAAATTGTTTGTTATTCCATTTTTTTTTCTTTGTGTTTAGAGAATTGAACTGGGTACTTGTATGTTTCAAACAGCAGTATGCCTGGTTTTTTGGATGTTTTAGAATAACAGAAAATATATTCTACATGACTTGTCTTCATTAGAAATAATCCAAATATTTTTGAAGAGTTTGTATTCAGCATTTCTAAGGAAAATATTTATCTTTACCGAGAGGGTGGTCAAACGGTGGAACAGGCTTCCTAGAGAGGTGGTCGATGCCCCAAGCCTGTCAGTGTTTAAGAGGCATTTGGACAATGCCCTTAGCAACACGCTTTAACTTGGGTCAGCCCTGAATTGGTCAGGCAGTTGGACTAGATGATCATCGTAGGTACCTTCCAACTGAAATAGTTTATTCTATCTTTCACTTTTACAGACGATAGCAAGACAACTGGCTGAAATTTTGTTACGAGGCATGTGTGAACAGAGTTATTGGAATCCACTGGAAGACCCTCCTCACCAATCACCCCTAGATGATCCACTTCGAAAAGGTTCAAATACTAAGAATTACGCACTCAGTAGAAGACCGCGGGTATACACTGGAGAAAAGTATGGCTGACTTTATACCTCTCTTGTTTCTGTAATTGCAATTGTTAACCAGTGCACTGGGTAATTTAGTTTATATTCTTGAAAATGTAGAAGGAATTGGGCAATGTGAATGGGAATGTTTCCCGTGCTGTGTGTGTATATGTATTCCCTGAAGAGAACTAGGGAAGCAACATGCTTCTCCAAGCGGAAGTTTGCACTGTATGCATGCGACCTTTTGTTCTCAATTCTCAAAATTTTTTTTTTTGTTGTTCTATACTGGGGTATATGGTAGAGTCAATATCTCATATCTGGGATTCAAAAGAAAACATGAATGGGTGGCAAATCTGAGACTGCACATTTTAAAAGTTGTGTGCTGTTTCTAGACCTCTATTCTGTCTTATCATAGAAAGGAAAGAGTTAGCAATATGGAGATTCAAATTCATCCCTGAAACGTTATAAAAAGTAAAACATATTTAGCAATTTATCTAGCAGTTTCAAAGGTAGTTTATTTCCCAAGGCAGCTACCTTTTAATCTTCTTAGGTTAGTTTTGGTATTTCTCTATGATGCCACCTTTTTGTTGAGTTTTATTCTTTCACTGATTCAGACAAGTGGTATGCTCTGGATCATTTTTGTGTAGCGTATCCCCCATATATAGTTAATTCTAGAGTAGCTTTGGTGTGTATCTTTTCCTTCTTGAAAATGTATGGGGTTTTTTCAAAACCCATCACCATTAGTATTAAAAGTGGATAGCCGCTTCCTTGAATTTGAACTTTTTCTTAAAAGTTAATAGCTTTTTGTTTGTTTGTATCTGATCAAATGAAAAATGGTTTCTAAGGTAAAGTTGTTTTCCTTAGACACACTCTGACAGTGCCAAAAATATATATTGACAAAATTTTGCACTTTATTACAGTCCTTGGGTGTAGCTTACTGCCTGAAAGTAATGTACTTGTGTCAAAGCATACTAGTGAAATCTTAACCATTTGGCACTGTCTTTTTTAATTTATTTTTTGTTTCATTGATACTAAGTTTGATCTGATGAAACTTTGTTGCATGCTTGTTTTACATAATCTGCAATCTTTGCACTGCTCTACTTGTGTTCTACACGCAAGTCCTTGTGGGATCTTGTATTTTGTAAATATATATTTAATACGGTCAACAACTATTGCTTGCTTGTTTTGATACATGGTGGAAAGCACTGTGAGCCACAGAACTGAGAAATAGATTGTAGCAGTGGAGATAATGATCTAGCCAAGATTGCTATTTGCCATAGTAGGACAGTGCTAAGTAATGCAGATGGAGAAGATTGAAATTCCGTGTAAACTTCAGGAAAAAAAATTACAGAAGAGATTGTGGAGTCTGGAGAATATTGCTGGAGATATTCAAAATCCAGCTGGACATGGTCCTGAGCAACCTGCCAGTTGACCCTGCTTTGAGTGGAGGGGCTGTACTAGATGATCCTCAGACACCCCTTCCAACCTCAACTATTCTGTGATTCTGTGAAATCGGTGTGATCTGGGAATCTCTTTTGAGGAGACTGTTGTCTGTTCCATGTTAAATTTTTGACCCTTCTTCTCCTAAGAATTTATTATTAGTAGTAGTATTAGTATTATTTAATATTGTTGTCCAACTGTAGGATTAAAACCCAGGCATTGTGAGTTTTTTAATTTTAGTCTTGTCTGACTATGTTTAGGATGTGACGTCATTAAAAAACAGTCTTTTGAGCTTTAGGAAAAGATGCAGCCATAGAGCTGAACATTCAATTTGCCAAAATAACTACTATGTTTCTCCGCAAGTACATAATTAACAAACTACATGCAGGCAACCTTTTTGGTAAAAAGAAATGCCTGGTTTGTGGATACACCTTGATCATTGCACTTAAAAAGTATGCATTTATTGCCCAAACACGAGGAAATCTCTTTTATGCAGTGTCACACATTTTCTCATTCAAACTACTTGGTTTCACACAGCAAACCCTAAGGAACAGTCTGTTCCTCTCTCACAGTATATATGCCTTATTAGTTAATATGAAAGCTTTTTTTCCATAGTGTGACTTTATTGTTATGTGCAAAAAAAGTCTGCTTTTATTGTACATTGCTTATAGAAGTAGTCCTACCTTAAATTCTGAAGAGATGTTTTGTGTTAGTGTTCACAGTATCTTTATATTGTAACCTAAAATACTGTCACGCTGCAGGCATTTGAGTTGTTTAGCTGCATTTATTGCAGATTTCTATTAATGAATACTTTATATAGTAGCAAGCCCAAATAATTATGGCGTCATTATTACTAGCAAGTAGAATGGCCTTTATCTTCAAAGATTTCTAGCAATTCTCCTTCCTTGATCCAGAATGCTCAGGCTCAGTCTTTCAAACTTATGTTCTTCATTCTCAACTCATCCTTTTGTAGAAACATGCTTCCTGGCAAAAGTGTGACTTTTTCCAGTGTAATTTTCTTGTTCTTGGGACATGCAAGCGAGGAGTTCCACAATTTCAACAGAGCATGTAATTAAGTCCTTTTCTTTTGTCACATCAGAGGGATTAACACCAGATCAGATAAAACATGTCTAGCCAAGTATCTAATCTTCAGCAGTGATTGAAAGCAAGTACCTAAGACAATGAATAGCAAGACAGACATGTAGGAAACGTCTTCCTAGGTATTCATCTGACCACCAACTCTGAGTCTTATATTAAGTGTACTGTGTTCTTTTGAGAATGGTGAGTGTGATTTGGCTAATAGCATGTATGATTTTGTTGATCTCTCTGTTACCGCCTCTTCAGTTTTCTTTATTCTCAGCTGAAGAAGCATTAAACTTCTTGGTTTGCCTTTGGTTGGTAGCCATTTCATGCTTCCAGTTACCTCTTTTGCTCTGCCCTGTTACCTTGGAATTACTTTACTCCTATGCCTGCATCTGTCAGGAGACACAGAAAATGTCTGAGTTCAGTCAACTGAATTGAGCTTTTTGCATACACAAGAAAGGAGTTTCCCAGTAGTTTCTGCATGAAGAGGATCTTCACTTCTTGAGACAAACATCAACTTATTTACCAAAATATATTCAAAGTTGTAGGAGAAAATAACATTTGCTTTCATTTTGATAAGTGACTTTTTAGTAGTACTCTTTGGGGCAACTTCCCTTTTTTCTCCAAGAAAGTAATTTCTCCAGCAACTATTTCCAATCGTTATTCTGCTTTCTGTCTTGTGAGCAACTTGCATTGATTAAAAAATAAAAATCCAACAATAAAACAACTGCTCTGGGCTCTTACCTGCTGTATATTACCACAGTACATTCACAATCTTGCTTTCAAACCGCCTGGAGTTCAGATGTGTTTTAGTTTCCATTATGTTTCAGGCATTTAATTACTCCTTAAGTTTCTAGTGCATTTAAAAAAACCCAAAAGATGTTTTAATCTCAGACAAGTTTAGCTTCCCATCTGTAATTTGTTGTAGTTTAAGCACCCTTGGAACTACAGGAATTCCTTATTAACAACAAGAAATTATTTTCTACATTTAAACAGTTAATTGTGGATGTATTGGTCTGAAAACAGGAAATAGTACTTGTGCTAATTCAGAAACAGTTTAGAGAAAGAAATCTGGAGAGTTAAAACGCAGTCACTGTTTGTGTATGTGTGTGAGAGAAAGGATGAATGAATGAATTCCTACCAGTCATGTACCCAATGCAGATTACTGTTGTCTGTCCGCCAGCATAGAAAAGTATTCAGAAAGCATCCAGTGTTCAGAGAAAGCGGTAAAGTTTTGTCGTGGTTAACCCGGCAGGCAGCCAAATACCACGCAGCTGCTCACTCACTCCCCCCGCCCCCCCAGTGGGACGGGGAGAGAATTGGAAGGGTGAGAGTGAGAAAAACTCGTGGGTTGAGATAAAGACATTTTAATAGAACAGAAAAGGGAAAATAATAATAATAAATAATGATAGAATATACAAAATGAGTGATGCACAATGCAATTGCTGACCACCCGTGCTGACCGATAACCAAGTAGCAATCGCTACTTCCTGGATCACGCCTACCGTTCATATACTGAGCATGACGTCACATGGTATGGAATACCCCATTAGCCAGCTGGGCTGGCTGTCCTGATTATGTTCCCTCCCATCTTGTGTACCTAGCTCAGTCAGTAGGCACGGGAGCTGTCCTTGGACTAGGAGGGCACTTAGCAACAACTGAAAACATCTCTGTGTTATCAACCTTCTCCTCATACTAAATCCAAAACACAGCACTAGGAAGAAATTTAACCCTATCCCAGCCAAAACCAGGACAAGTTTGCAAACTAGTCCTATGCAAACCTTCAGTATTAAGTCATAAGGAAGTGTACTTCATTAATATTTTAAGTGCTTGGAAGTAACAGTGGTTATGGCAAGGAGGCAGAGATTGCCATGGCTCTATTTAAAAATATTCACATCTATTGAATGCATCAGGAAAACAATTCTCAAGCATATCTGATGAAAGACTAATAGAAGTAATTATCCACATATTGCCTAAAATACAAAAGTTACCTTGTTCTGTGAGAGAGTTTCTTGTTGCCAACCTTTGAATCAGTGATATAGACTCAGCTCACATAGATTAGGTGCCAGAGGCTAGTTAAACTATGGGTACAGTTTTTACAGTTGTCAAATTATGTGCCGTTTTGGGATATTTGAATGTTTTCAACTCTGAGAGCTGTGGTGTTTTTGTTCTCTTATTGTGTTTGGCCAACTTTTCTGAAATGCAAATTTAGAGCATTGCAAAGAAATGCATTTTAACCAACCGTTTTTTCTATGCAAGTTATTCTCTGTTCTCTTTTCTGGAAATTTTCCAGTTTTTACAGTACTCTTACTATATTTGTGTAAGCTACTCCTAAAAGTAATGTATTCTGCTTAAATAATTAAATTCTTGTTTTGAACAGCATCTTTTGTCCTCAAGAAAATACAGAAGAAGCCTTACTGTTGCTGCTTATTAGTGAATCTATGGTACGTAAAAAAGAGTGAATGTGCTTGTGCTGTATGTGTGTGTTTTCCTTTTTTTTTTTAAATGAAAATAGAACTTTTTTTGTCATGCCTTACTTTATGACTTGTGTTTTATTCTCTGTTAGGAAAGCAGGCAGTTACTTCTGAAACTCAAGCTTCTGTTCCTCTGAGCCAGCAAGATGAGGTCTGCAAATGTTATGAATAGGAGTTTTTCTCCTTTAGAGTGGCTGAACTTAGCCTCCTTCTAACCATAGACAGGTGAACACAAAGCCAGGTCTTTCATTTGGCATCATTTATCAGTATGAACCACTGTTACACCAGCTGGTTGCCATTCACAGAGACTCAAAATGTAAGGTTTTTTTTGTTGTAAAAACCAAATCAAAGACTACTAGATGAGCATAATAAACATAGCCAAAAAGTATTTTCCATTGTGCATTAAATCTTAGATGTCACTCAAATTTGTAAATGACTTTTAATGATACTGGCATTCAGCCTTTCCTACTGGATTTTTTTTTTTTTAATGTCCTCATTTCCTCAGTAGGTGATTCCTTTCAATGGCCTAGTTGTGTCTTTTATCAGCCTTTCATATTTTCCTCTAGTATGATTTTACTAGTCATCTGTCAACTGCCATGTACTGACATTCTCATACCAGGTCAGTTATATGTGCTCAAATGGCAGAAATGAAAAGCTGAAGCTGGAATTTTTGCTGTTTTTCTAATTGGAGGGGTGGAACCTCTAGAATCTCAGGCATCATATAGTAGTCTGTCTCACTGCACACCAATGAGGCTTAGTCTTTTAAGTTCTATAGGGGATTCAAATGCTTTCATGCTCTGGCATAATTTCTTTTTTGATACAGTTAAATAGGATCAGAACATTTTAGTGAACGTTGTCCTATTAGAACTATTTTAAAGTGGCAAACACATACTCATAACCACGACACCATGACACTGCCTAATTATATCAAATGCTTGTTGCTGTAGAGCATATACCCTTAGCAAGCTTTCAATATTTTTTTTCTTTACAAGTAATTATTGCAGATTATCTGAGGCAAGAGAGTTTGTTTTGGGGGAATATAAAATCTTTCACATGACTGACTTGCTTTGGCTAAGCCATTTGTTCAAATTAGTTTTGGAGGGGGGAAAGGGGAAGATTGAGCATAAAAATATTCATCGCTATGAAGTTTTCTCTCTGAGAGTTGAGAACTCTTACTTCAGCATGCTAACTTTCTAGCTGTAGTAGTTATGAAGTAGTATGTGATTTATGATTTTGAAACCAGTGTTTGGGAAAGAAATAAGAACAGTTACAGAAGATTGAGTAATCATTGGTGTTTTGAGATGGTATTGTGTTATTAAAGTAGTATGATCCCTTCCTTGCATTGTCTGTGAATTAGTAAAAACACAGATAAGGTGTCAAGACCTGTCCTTCAAGTATTTATTCAAGTAAATATTGGAAAACAGAATGAGGACCTGACATTTAAGTAGCATTTTGTGTAAGTAAAAGTAATCAAATCACTGTGTATAAAGAAGCCCTAAATCATACTTCTAATTTCAGGGAAGTGGTGTACTCTAACATCATAACTTCTCATTTGGATTAGATCTAGTGCAACATATATCCAGAAAATAGAATCTTGCTAGTGGATTACAAATGCTACTTTTGTGTCACCTTGAGTTCCCTTAATTTCTGAATTCAGAAAGGATGCTTTGAGTAAGTTTTAAATCGTAGTATTTATGAAAGAAATGCTCTGGGACAGATAGTTCTGTGCTTTTCAAGTGTGCTAATTCTCTTATAGGTACATTTCAGAGTACAAAATGTCTCTTTTAGCCACATGACTGCTGCTACAGTGTATTGTCATGCATAATGAGGAAAGTCAGCTGCAACTCTGCCATCACTCTTACTGTAAGATGTCCTTGTATTCTAGCTGTTACACTTGTGAAGTATAGACTAGCCTTTCCTTATCTAGACAGGAATGAGTAGAAAGGTGGGATCTGAAGGACTGATGTCTTCACGTTACAGTGTGTGTACGTGTTGCTGCCTGTCAGCTGAGCTGTAGTAACAGAATCACAGAATGATTGAGGTTGGAAGGGACCTCTGGAGGTCATTTTGTCAAACCCTCCTGCTCAGGCAGGGCCACCTGGAGCAGGCTGCATCTGTGTCCAGACGCCTTTTGAATATCTCCAAGGAGGGAGGCTCCACAACCTCCTTGGGCAACCTGTGCCAAGTGCTTTGTCACCCTCACAGTACAAAAGTGTTTCCTGAAGTTCAGAGGGAACGTCCCGTGTTTCATTTTGTGCCCATTGCCTCTGGTTCTGTCACTGGGCACCACTGAAAAGAACCTCGCTCCATCTTCTTTGTACTCTCCCTTCAGGTATTTGTACACATTGATAATGTTCCCTCCCGAGCATTCTCCAGGCTGAAGAGTCCCAGCTCTCTCAGCCTTTCCTCATAGAAGAGATATTCCAGTCCCTTATTCATCCTAGTGGTCATTTGTTGGACTGTCTCCAGTAGTTCCATATCTCTCTTGTACTGGGGAGCCCAGAATTGGACCCAGTAGTCCAGGAGTGGCCTCGCTAGTGCTGAATAGAGGGGAAGGATTGCCTCCCTCGACCTGCTGGCAACACTCCTGCTCATGCAGCCTGGGATACCACTAGCCTGCTTTGCAGCAAGGGCCCATTCTGGCTCCCGTTCAACTTGGTGTCTAGCAGGACCCCCAGGTCCTTTTCTGCCAAGCTACTTTCCAGCTGGGTGACCCCCAGCATGTACTGGCACATGGGGTTGTTCCTTCCCAGGAGCAGGACTTTGCACTTCCAAGTCTTTGTTGAAGCCTTTGATGAGGTTCCTGTCAGCTCATTCCTCCAGCCTGTTGAGGTCCTTCCAGATGGCAGCACAGCCCTTTGGCATATCAGTTCCTCCTCCTCATTCTGTATCATCAGCAAACTTGCTGAGGGTACACTCTGCCCCATCATCCAGATCATTAATGAAGATTTTGAACAGGATCAGGCCCAGTATCAATCTCTGGGGTAAACCACTAGTTACCAGCCTCCAACTAGACATTCCACTGATCATCACCTCCTGGGCTCAGCTTTATGTTTTTATTCTTAGCTGATGGTAAAATGTCTGAGCATATCCTTTCTTCCACTGTGGGTGAACTAAGTTATACTGCTTGCGTTTGCCTCAGGCTTAAAGTGTGTATAGGGTAAGTGTGGCCAGCTGACGCACTGCAGCTTAACTGATTGTCTCTTTATTGTGTCTGAGACCGTGGCAGTTCTGAAACACTGAGCGCTTAAGTTTGTTCGTACATTCTGGTTTATAATTATGCAGAAAATGATTGTTCAAATGTATAAGATATTTTTAATACTTACAAAGGATCCTCTCCTATAACACTGCTTTGGCATTGTCAGCCATTTTTTCACAAGAAGTGCTAGTTCATAGCTTGCTGTGTACTTGCAAGGAATTGAGTAAAACAATGATTAAATGTGGAGTTAAAAAGGAAGAAGTTCTTGAAGCTGACAAAATATTTATGCAGTGTAGAAAGGAAAAGCCAAAGACTTCTTGATCAAAATAAAGCAAAATGTCTGTTTTGGGGTGCATGTGCGGGGGTATGTGTTTTCAAACCAAGCTGTGGATTATTCAGTTGATAAATCCTGAAATGTCTGTGCATTTTATGCTCCATGTATCTCTCTGAATCATGTATTGAGTATTAATATGCTTAAAATGTTATCCTGTTAAAACAGAGAAACAATTTATTAGCTCTTAATGTATGTCATTCCTCCCCTCTGAAAATGGGGGAAATAAACTGCCCATTAAAATTTAGTGTATTTAAGTAAATGTATTAAGGGGGCCATGCTCTTTCTAATTTAAAAAAAAAAAGAAAAGGGGAGGAGGAAAAGAGCGAAGGATCTTTAACTTCTGACTTCAAACTACCAGATAGAATCATAGAATAGTTTGGATTGGAAGGGACCTTTAGAGGTCATCTAGTCCAACCCCCCTGCCATGGGCAATGACATCTTCAACTAGATCAGGTTGCTCAGAGCCCCGTCTAACCTGACCTTGAATGTTTCCAAGGATGGGGCATCTACTTCTTCTCTGGGCAACCTGTGCCAGTGTTTCACCCCCCTCATTGTAAAAAATTTTTTCCTTATATCTAGTCTAAATCTACCCTCTTTTGGTTTAAAACCATTCCCCCTTGTCCTGTCGCAACAGGCCCTGCTAAAATGTTTGTCCCATCTTTCTTATAAGCCCCCTTTAAGTACTGAAAGGCCGCAATAAGGTCTCCCTGAAGCCTTCTCTTCTCCAGGCTGAATAACCCCAACTCTCTCAGCCTTTCCTCATAGGAGAGGTGTTCCATCCCCCTGATCATTTTTGTGACCCTCCTCTGGACCCGCTCCAACAGGTCCATGTTTTTCTTGCGCTGAGGGCTCCAGAGCTGGATGCAGTACTCCAGGTGGGGTCTCACCAGAGCAGAGTAGAGGGGCAGAATCACCTCCCTCGACCTGCTGGCCACGCTTCTTTTGATGCAGCCCAGGATATGGTTGGCCTTCTGGGCTGCGAGCACATGTTGCCGGCTCATGTCCAGCTTTTCGTTCACCAGTACCCCCAAGTCCTTCTCGGCAGGGCTGCTCTCAATCCCTTCATCCCCCAGCCTGTATCGATACCAGGGGTTGCCCCAACCCAAGCGCAGGACCTTTCACTTGGCCTTGTTGAACTTGACGAGGTTCACTCAGGCCCACTTCTCGAGCTTATCCAGGTCCCTCAGGCCTGTCAACCGCACCACTCAGCTTGGTGTCATCTGCAAACTTGCTGAGGGTGCACTCGACCCCACTGTCTATGTCAGTGATGAAGATACTAAACAGTACTGGTCCCAATACGGACCCCTGCAGGACACCACTGGTCACCGATCCCCATGTGGACATTGAGCCGTTGACCACTACCGTCTGGATGCGACCATCCAACCAATTCCTCATCTACCAAACAGTCCATCCATCAAATCCATATCTCTCCAATTTAGAGAGAAGAATGTTGTGGGGGACCGTGTCAAAGGCCTTACAGAAGTCCAGATAGACGACATCCGTAGCTCTTCCCACGTCCACTGATGTAGTCACAGTAGATATACTAGCATTTGTACTAATGGGAATATTAAACATCAAGAAATCTAGAAATAGATAACATATCAAGATAAGGTATTTTCAGGGGCTTGATGGTATAGTGGGAGAAGTACTGGGTAGTTGAATATAGGTAGTCTTAGCTACTGGGAGACCTTGAATTTTATCCTTTGCTCTTTAACAGGATTTCTCTGTGAATGTGGTCAATTAATTTAATCTAGTTCTAGCTCAGCTTTCTTCCGTCTCGAAAGGGAAAGTTTAATTAAGGAATTAGGTTTGCAATGTGCCTTTCACAAAACAGGGTTGAAAGTACAAAGTCTTACTGCAGACATGACCTGATTCCAAACCTGTGCTCAGAACCAGGGACAGTTTTCACTTCTCACTAGTAACTCATGAAGGTGATTGTGTGGTTATCCTGGGCAGGTTACCACTCACAAGTGACAGGGTAGTGTCGTAATGTTAATAAGGGAAAGGAAATTGATTGCCTTATTTTACAAAAGATGGAATAGAAGATTTGAAGATCCTTCTTAATATGTTTTATTTGCATACAAAAAATAAAATTAAATTTTAAAAAATGAATATACGTTATATTAAAAAAAACATTATTTGGTTTCTCAGAACTCTTCAATAATTTTAAATGCATTACCTAATTTATATAATTAGAATCAAGTAATTAAAAATAGATCCATATAGAAACATAAATCTTTCCACTAATATATCAAATTGGTCATTCTTGCTATCTATAAATTAGTAGCAGATACTATCTCTCTGTATCACCTATATCAACTGCTGACTGTCAGTCTGGATAGAACGGTAGTTACTTGAGGAAAAGGTAGGATTACAATGAATGACTTTGTTTCTTTTTTTGTGGTATGTTTCAGGCTAACCGTGATGCTGTACTGAGCAGAATACCAGAACACAAAAACGATCGTATCATCAGTTTGCAAAGTGCATCTGTAGTCTACGATTTACTTACTATAGCCTTGGGAAGAAGAGGTCAATATGAAATGCTCTCAGAGGTTTGTTGATAATAGCGAATATTCAACTGTGTCTTCATTGCTTATTTCTGTTAATCATGTTAATTGTGGTAGTACTTAAGGGCTAAACAAATATGGGACGCTGTCATTCTAACTACTGTATAAATACAGTAGGTAGTTTCCACCCCAAAACGTTTTACTGTCTAAATTTATACAAGTGACTTGAGGTGGTCAAGCATAGAAATTGTGTGAAAGGTGTGATAAATGTTGAGTGGCACAGCAATTCATGTGGTTTTTAGGCAGGGGGGCATGGATGTGCTTAAAAGGATACACATTAAATGGAGACAGCAGGAAGGAATGGCAAAAGATAAAAGCTGTTGTGGATATATGTGATAGATATAAATACCTAGAAAAAGGATTTGTGCTGTTTTATTTTAAAAGAAACTTTCTTTTACACCTCATAATATTTGGAGTGCTCCAAAGTCCTCGTAGTTTGTAAAATGGCTTTTAACAAAAAGTTGATAAAGCAGAAATGTATTACTTTTTCAGGACAGTAAGAAAGTGCGTTCTCTGTCTCAAATGTCTTGTATTTGATTATGCAACTTGCATGTGTTTTGTTAGATTGTGGCGATGTAATTCTTCAGGAAATTTTCAAGTATCGTTAACAGTTTTATACCTGAGAAACAACTACAGGTCTTTGGGCAGAGCAGATCTTTCTGCTGCTCAAAACAGTGCTCACCCAGCAGCAGGATACTGTTGTTGACCATGATTAATTATTGGTATCCTGAAGGAATACTTCAGCATGTGTGGTAGGAAGGCATACCCAGGGATTGATTTGCTGAGAAATAGTTTCTCTCTATCGTAACAGAGGACTTTTATTAAGATAAAAATGAAAAAAATGCCCCAATTCTTCTCTGATATATGTTGATAGTCACCCTTTAATCTGCATTTGCTGTGATGTTAAGCTCTGAATTCGGGTATTCTTCTTCTTGAAAGTACTTCATAGCTGCAAGTTGGGCATACAAGTCAGTATTAATCAGTACAACAGAAAGTCATTCACAAAACTAAGAAGTGTGAAAGCTCATACAGGACTGTCACCCTACAACATAATTTAATCAGGAATATTTCCATTTACTTGTCACTACCGACACTATCACCTTCATGGAGTTTTAGGCGGTTGTGCCAAAGCTGCAAGAGATATATTTTAGTCTAGAACTTTTTAAAAGATAGACATCAACAAATATTGTTAAAAAAAAAAAAAAGCTGGAAAAAGTAAATCTCATTTCTTTTTTCTAAGCAGCTGGCAACCTTTCCTTTTTATATACTAGCCTAGTAAGTAGGCAGGGGTACTATAGCCCTGGGTTCCAGTTTTGATTCTTTTATTTTGTCTGTGGTGTCGTGGTGGTTTTTTGTTTGTTTGTTTTGGGGTTTTTGTCTTTTTTTAAATATTAAACAACCATTATATTAATGGGAACATCAAGGTTCCTGGGATTCCTCCACTGTCTCCTTTGGGAGACTTTGGGTAGTATTTATGTCACAATAGACGCAGCTTCTCGTTTGCAATTCTTCTCGCCTTTCTTAATAGAGAAGTTTTTTGGCCTCACCAAGAAAGGTAGAGGTATCTGTGTTCTTAGCTATGTATCTTGAAGTCTAGGACATTACCCTGAAGGGTAGGAGGAAAGTCTTACAGTCCCCTCACATGGAGAAGAGCATAGAGCTTGCTTCTCTCACTGCTTGTGTGACTGGTTTAGCCCATGTAGCTGACAGATGAGTACCTCTGCCTGTTCCTTTTCCTGCTGTGTTCTGAGCACAGTTGAATGTTCTAACTAATGGAAGATGCTTTAACTCGACTTAGATCTTGGGTTTCAGTGCCTTTTAGAAGTTGCTTTTGCTGGTGGTGATCCTGGTTACAGACAAAAGCAGAACCACAAGTTCTGGAAAGTTAAAGAGTCTCCATGTTTGACCAGCTGCTTAGTTGAGGGTTTTTAGCCACTCAAAGCCTTGGGTTTTGACACCTAAAGTCTACCTAAGGCTTGTTTTAAGGTCTTTTCTTGTTTTTTTTTTAATCTGGGTCTAGCATCTTTGTAGTTATATTCCATCAAAATTGCATGTATATTCTTTTGAAATGTTCTCTTTGAAAAATAGAAAATAATTCCTGTATGTTTGAAGAATACTTTTCAATACAGAATAATTAAAATGTATTTATTTTATGTCCATAAAGTAACTATTCTAAACATGAAAAAAATCATGTTATGAAGACCTGATACAATAGACAATACTTATTTTAGCCTACAGATACTCTAGATATTCAGCTGCAGCAGGAGCTTATCAGGAAATGGTTACATCATCTCACTTGTTCCAGTTCTTGTCATCCAAAGAACAGCGGAAAACATAAACTTCAAGAAGCTCTTACAGTTTAGTGAGTGGTTAGAGGATATCTGCCCTCAAATCCTGCGGCCCATAGTCTGAAACTTTTATAACTTAGTATACATATATATATAAAATATATATGTAATACTTATATATGAAATACTTTTTTATATATTGCAATACTTAGTATACTAAGTATTACAATAAACACAAATTCAGAAATGTAAAAATATTCTGTTCGGTTATGTAATAGGCATGTAATTTTTTGCCAGCTTCATTCTCTGTGAGCTAATTATAATTGCTGTAGTGGAGCTGTTATAGCTTCAGTCTGGAGCTGGCCTCTTTAGTAAAAATGAGCATAGCAAAATGAAATAATTCTTACTGACAACAGCAGATATGAAACCTTCAAAATTAGCATATAATTTAATGCTAATTTAATATGTTTAATCTCAGTATAGTAAATAATTAATTTCCTTTTGGCATTCAGTTATTAATTTGAAAATCTCAGCAGAATATTGAGTGTGAAGTTAAAATTCTTAAAAATAGAAATAATACTGTCAGGTGAACCTTTTCCTCTGTTTTTAAGGTACTGATAAGTACTTGTCGTGCCATTGCTGTTTACAGTTTAGGAAGAGTGTGCATACAATTTTCATTTTCACTTAAGACTTATCTCCTGCCTTTTGAAGTTATACCTTCAGTAAGCTGATATTTATCATTCCTTCTTTCAGACTAAATAGGACAGTACCAGCAAGAGTATTTAAACAAACGTAATAAGTGGGAAATCAATTTTCTGTTCAATTCTTTTTTTCCATATAGAATCTGGCAGCTGTTTTCACTTAATATATTTGAATTATTTAAATTTTTAACTGCATGTATTTCAGGTATGAGTCTATACGAAAATTTTTATACTAGTATATCTTCGTAATAATTGAAGAATATGCCCTTAAATAACAATTTTCCCCCCAAAATTAGTGTTTAGAAAGAGCCATGAAGTTTGCATTTGAAGAGTTCCATCTCTGGTATCAATTTGCATTGTCCTTGATGGCAGCAGGAAAAGTAAGTCTTAATTTTTGGATGTAATTCTTGTATTGATGGCTTTTGATAACGACTTTTGGCACTTCCATAATTTTAATCTGTAGTGGTTTTGAAAATAATTCTAATCCTTAAATCAGCTAAGTAGACTGTACTCCTGAATTTGTGCCTAGTGCTGTACAAAGAATGTTGTTATTTCAATACTTTCTAACTTAGGAAGACTGAAAGGTGATGATAACTATCTTGCCAACAAGCTTAAGCTAAGCTAATTGAATATAAGTAGTGAATTATACCAGACCGTATTATCCAGTAACAACCTTGTTTAAGTGCTGTTTTGATGAACAAATTTTATGCTTCGGTACAAGTTAATGGTGATTCATGATGGTCTTGCTTTTTTTTTCTTTGCGAATTTCTGATTGTGTCTTTTTTTTAATATTACTGTCTTTGAGACTGTGTATTCTGTGCAATTAAAGTGAGTTGGATTTTTTTTTAATTTTATGTAACCTAGGAACTTATGTTATCATTCTATGCTATCTTCTATTTTCAGGTTTTCCTTGTCATGTTACAGGAAATAAATCACATGCATTATGTAATATAAACAATACTAATTTTCTAAAAGATCAGAAAAGGAATTACTTGTATTTTCTTTAGAAAATATTTTTAGAAGCACATTCGTTCTGGAGGGGCTTGATTCTTCTTCCCATTCTCTGTTTACTTAGAGTTATCTTCTAAACTGTGATTGGATAGAGGCAAGTGAATTAAAAAAAGAGGAGCAGTGCCACCCTGTTATACAATCTTGTATCAGAGCTATTCCTAAGTGCTGTTGTAACTCTCAAACAGCATTAAAACACTGCTTATTGTGAAGACTCTGTCCTGTTCCTGCTCTTTCATTTGCCTGGCTCAAATGTTGTGAGCTTACAGGCCTAGCAAAGTTTTAAATGCATCTCAAAACTGTTTTCTGAATCAGGTACCACTGGAATTATATTCTGGGCAAATGTTTCACTGGGGACACTTAATGATAGTTCATAGGGGTTAAACAATGACAGCAGTGCCTAAAGTCTTGTGTTTCACTTGCATGAGGAGTTGTGACAAATTGCCAACAAAATGTTTAGTAATGTCTCCTTCACATGGGAATAAAGTAAATGATGGAAATAGGAATCTTCTATCTGTGAAACATATTTATCCTTTTAGTAATTTCAATGGAAAATGTTTTTAACAGTCTGCTCGAGCTGTTAAAGTCTTGAAGGAATGTATACGTTTGAAACCAGATGATGCAACTATTCCACTGCTTGCTGCAAAGCTCTGTATGGGATCTCTCCACTGGGTAAGCTTTGCCATTCTTTGACTTTTCAGCAAGAGCTGTGCTAAAAGGCAACAAAATCTTGGTTTAGGGATGTAGCAATACTTTTGCACAGTGATTACATGCATTTGGTCATCTCTGAAAATACAGCACAGATACATATATGCACATGTGCATCCCTGTTTGCATGGCTAATTTAAAATATTTGACAGCAATGGTTATGTTCATCAAGGTAGTATTCTTGATACTGATCTAAGACACAGCTAAAAATGTATTAGAAATTGAAACGTTGGCACACAGAGATTAAAAATGCAACTTAGATTTCTGTTTCCTCTGTGCAAGAGGAAAATAACTTTTTTCGGAAGATAATGAGACAAATCTCTTATATTCAAGAGACTCTTCTGATGATACCATGTTTATGAATTCCTAGTAGGGACAATGTCTTTTTAAAAAATGTTACTGGAGTTGTATTTTAGATAACCTTGAAATTAGTGTATCTGTACAAAAAACATTAAGGTGATCAACGAACATCGTGTGGTTTTCAAGATACACGTGTAATTTTTAGGAGGAAAAGAGAAGGGAAAGGTCACAATCAGAAATTGACAAAATAGTGCAGTAGCAGAAACATGACTTGCTGAGTCTGACAAAAATACAGTCTTAATAATTAATGTAGATCCTAGTTCTGTAAATTGTTCCCTATGGATTGACTCTATATGGAGTAGCTTACTGTACTTAGCATTTACATTTACTGGAATGGATTCAAATTTTTTTTTTTATTTCTAGATTGTTAAATAGTGTGCTAGCATGAGTGTGCAGTTAAACCCTGATCTTTTACATGTTTCTTTATTTATGAGTTCTCATACATTCAGCACTACTATATGTGATGCAGAGTTCTGCATGGCTATGCTTTTTTTTGCAGGGTTGGAGCCATAGTTCTTGTAATTGATTTTCCTAAAGAAATGGTTCATGGGGCAAGAACTCTATTTATGAAATGCAAAAATGGTAGATGGAATATATGGACCAGAAATGCCTTTTTATTTTTTAAAAAAAAAAAAAAGTCAAAAGAAAAATGGCAAAACCACAGGAAGTTTAGAATGCTCTGTGTGTTATGTGCCAGAGTTTCTTTTAACCATAGGAGTCGGTGCTTCAGCTTATATCTGTGTTCTTTACTCAGGATTTAGCAGGAAAACTAATTTTCTAATGAAAAACGAAATAGTCCTTAAAAGCAATCATGGCTGAGATTTCAACAGACTCAGTGTGCATAATACACGTGCTGTGCGTTCTTCTCATTATAATGTAAGCTTTAGCTCGTTTTAGACTTACATGGATGTTTTATAATATTTTCAGTTGGAAGAAGCTGAAAGATTTGCCAAAACAGTTGTTGATCTTGGGGACAAAACATCAGAGTTCAAAGCAAAAGGCTACTTGGCACTGGGATTGACTTACAGTCTGCAGGCTACTGATGGTAAGATAAGAGTAAACATTCACATTTGGAAATTCCCACGTTGCCTGAAAAAGGATACCTAGCAGAATGCTAGACTTAAAATTAAAGCTTCTGTTTGCAATCGGTTTTTATCAGTCAATGTATTAAAACTTCTTCAATGAGCATGTGGAATGAAATCTCTTGATCTTGCGTATCACTGATTTAAATATATCCTTTTCAGCATCTTTGCGAGGGATGCAGGAGGTCTTGCAGAGAAAGGCTCTTCTTGCATTTCAGAGGTGAGTGGGTGTTAATGTTTTCATTTCATTCTGCTGTATGTAGTGAAAAGCTTTATTATGTGTTAAAAAGAGGGACCTGTAAAAGATTGTGTAATAAGGATTTCACATCTGGGAGTCTGCCTTCATGAGTACAGAATGTATTTCTTTAGCATTTACTTCATCATTTTCTGTCAGAAATATCTGAATTGATTTCTAAACATTTCCTTTTATTTCATTTTAAAGATATTTCTGTGGCTCTCTAGTATAAATTATTTACTCAAAGGAGAATTCTGTTCTGATCTAGAAGGGAAGATGGTATGATGCAAGGTTTCAAGTCATGGTTCAATGTGATGGTGTTTCTAGAAGAGTTGGTTGCTGAACAGATTATATAGCAGGGTTTTGCAATTATCTCTGTAGAGGCACTGCGATAACTGAGGCCCTGCTGCTGTGGATGAGGGGTGAAATGCAGGTAGTTAGGTAGTAAGCTAGGGGGAAGAAGAAAAAATTCTATCTGGAGATTTAACAGGCAGTGACAACGCAAATGCCCTAATTTCCAAGTGCCTTACACAGAAGTAGCGCTGTTGGGGACGACAGTAGTTCATTCTCAAGGGTTTGACTCTGCAAATGAAATGACAATAAACAGGTGAATAAGAACATCTCTACCCTAATTATAGAAGAAACAAATCTTGATGGCAAAGCTGGCAGAGGTGCTGCGATGTCTAAATATGTTTCTTTTTATGTTTATATATTCTTGAAAACCCTACTTTGGAGACACAGGCCTGAATGCTTCAGGGAAACTGATTTGTGCATTAATGTGAGTGCAAAGTCTGGTATTTTTGTTGGTGATTTTGTATCTGAGGGGTTAGGGTTGAAAAAGTGTTTTGCAGGTAACTTTAGAGTGAGGCTGGTATGTATTGGTCTTTCCTTTTTCTGACTTAACTATTCCTCTGTATGTAAATATGTTTTAACGTATCTTTGCTCTTCCTGTTCCTTAATGTTTTAATAGTTTTTATTACATCAGCATTCTTTCTCCATGTTGAAACTGAACTTTCTACCTCCTGCTTTATATCTCAGTTCTTCACCCATCCCTCTTAACACTGACTTATCATCACTGTTTCAAAAATACTGTGCTAACCATTTCTACCCATTCACTACTTTTGAGGTTCTAATAGTGATTTGCTTTCTTCTGCTGATTCTTTGAAACAGCAAGGGATGAAATGAACCATAGCCTGAAGCTAGTCCATTCCAGTTCAGTGCCTGCGGACTCTACTCTCCAGTTTAGTGTAGCGATTCCCAAAATTCTGAGAGTTGTTCCCTGCTATCGATCTGTCTGGAAAATTTCCATTTTCTGAGGTTTGAGGTTGTGCAGTGTTTTGACCACCCGTAAACATGAGGATGCTTTTATAGGTAGCATATTGCTTATTGTGATAATATTTTATTAGGTTACTCTAGAAAAAGAATAAGTCGTTTGAGTTAAAAGACTATAAGCAATACTCAGTAGGTTAGGAGAACTATTTTTCAAACGATATTCAGCTGCTTATTACTGTGAAATTACTCTTTCACACTCTCTGTTCAGATATTGTTGCTTGGTTGTGTTATGTTGTCTCTCACCCAGGAACTTTTCTGTTTCATTCTCTACATTTGAATAATAAGCTTCTTGATACCTTCTTAACTGTTCAGTTTCGAAGACTTCCTAGGAGCGAATAGTGCCAGTTGAAATTTGAAAACATATCTAGCGTCTCTTCAGTGAACCCTTACACATGTCCTTCAGCTATATAGGTTGAGTGGAACTTCAGTTTTGTAGTGATACGAAGCTTTGAAATATTTGTGCTAACTAGCAGAATATAAATTTATACACAGAAAGTCTTGGGAACATGAGGATTAATTGCATGTGATTTCTATGCAACTTTCTGATGCTTTGGGGTTTTCTTTGTTCTTTTCTTTTTGCAGTTGATACAACCTCTTAGAAACAATGTTTTGTATTTTTAAGGGCATGTTCCAAGGTATTGATGTTAAGTTTTATGTTCATCCTTTCTGCTGGCCTTTCTCAGAACGAACTTGTACAGGCTTTTAATTAGTATCTTTCGGAGGTTTTAGTAATGTGCAGGGTATATGTTTTGAAAACTCTAGTGAATTGCTAATATTGCTGTTAGTGATATTGCTGATTTGAGTAGCTTGGACTCCACACAGAATCTTGAATAGAATGATTTGGCCCTTGAAAAGAACAGAGTTTCTGCATATCAAAAATCCCACAGCTACCTTCTAAGAGAAGGGAAAAAGTATGTTTTGAAAGGTGATTGTTCTGCATATTAACATGTTTCCCCACTTGTGTTCTTAGAGAGACTCACACCTGATATATCAGCTGTACTGGAAATACACTTCAATGCGGTTGATAATGTTGCTGGTTCCTTGTGTTGATAACATAGGTATCGGATGTTACCGAAAATTTGTTACCATGGAGCGTATGCTATGCTCAGCATACCAGAGTCATGCCCATTTTCTCTTCCCACATCTTAAAAATAAATGTTTTCCAGGAGGTGGAAGTTGAAATTCTCCATTCATCTCCTACACGGTTTATAAAACAAGCAGCTGTACTGGGCTCACTATTTTGATCTGCCAAGTTTTTTTGTTTGTTTGTTTGTGGTGGTTTTTTTTTTTTTGTGAGTTTTTTAATCACTTATCTAGAGGACCAGTTCCTGAAGAAGTAGAGGTCCTGAGGAAATACAGTTATGTTTTGGACCCTTGCCTATGCGAGATTTCAAGGCTGCCAGTTTGTGATCGTGGCCATTTGAGAAGGTGCTTGTTGCCGTCTTTGCACAGTGCTGAGAGGGTGTTTGTTTCACTAACTATTTTTTTTTATTATTTTGGAAGACTCTTAGTGCTTTTCCTGTGGTTGGTGTGAATTGACGTTTCACAGAACTCGCCAAATAGTTGATAGATAGTAACAGCTTTATTCTTTCACTAGCTGAAGCTTGAGTGGCTGAACAAGTACTCTCTAAGTTAAAATCTCTTGTTCTCACTTAGTCTTGCTTAATTTGTGAACTTAAATTTTAAGAAGGGCTGGTCCTGGACCCTCTTAGGCTTCATATTTGACTCCAATCTCCAATTTAGAGATAAATTTAACAAAATGTGAAACTGTCTCCTAATAACTTAAACTACTTTGATATGTGTTAGGTGTAGTTGCTAAGTTAATGGAGTCTCTTTGGACTTGAGAAGACAGAGGTTCATGATGAGTCAGATCTTATGCTGCCTTTCACTATAAAGCTATGATGAAGAAGCTGTCCGGCCTAGATTTTTTTACATTGCTACATAGCAAGGTGCTCTACTAAATCTCAAAGCAACTCAAAGCCAAGAAGTAGCTGCCTTCCTAGGAGGCTTAGTATGCTGGACTGAAAATGTGCTTAAACTTTGGGAGTCTGAAGAATGAACAAAACTCTGATCTACTTTGCTGCTACTCATCCTCTTTGAGTTCTGTGCTTCAGAACCGTCCTGGTCAGGGTCAGTGCAATTGCTTGGGTACCCCTCATGCCGATGACATAATTCTTGTCTTTGAAGGCATGTTGGTTTTGTTTGGTGTGGGTTTTTTTTTTTCCTTGTCTTAGATAATTACATGTAGTGTTTGTTTAGGAGTATATTTTAATTGAAGAATCATTTTGTATTGCTCATTTTTAAGATTTATACTGAAATTACTTAATTTCTATTAAAAATGACATAATTGTTTTCTATTAAAAGTGACAGAAAAGTCACTGGAATGAATACCACTTATATCAAAATATGAGCATACGTGTAGTGAAGAGATCTGAATATGGGTACATGGATATGTATGCGCTTGTGTATATGTCTAACGTGTATTAACAGGGGAAAAATTCACTGGTTTCTTGTTTTGTTTCTTTGTTTTTAAGGGCTCACAGTTTATCTCCAACAGATCATCTGGCAGCATTTTACTTGGCACTGCAGCTCGCCATATCCAGACAGGTTAGTTGTGTTTTAAAAGCATAGCCTCACACTGTCATATGAAGTTTAGAATTTGTATCTGTTGATGGATACAGATGAAGATTTCTTCAATAAAAACCTGGTTTTCCTTGTGCATATATGCATATCTATGGAAAAAAACCCTGACATATTAACTCTGAACGCCTTCAGTCTTGTGCACTTCTCCAGAGTTCTACCCCAATATTTCCAGCTCTAGGATTAGAACTAAGACATGTCATTCAATTTATTTGTTTCAGCATTTATGTTGCTGGATGGAGAGAAAAAAAAGTCAATTTTCACCGTGTTTTTGCCTGTTATGTGTAATCTCTGCTCAGACTGGTTATCTGGAGAGTGGGACTCTTGAATCTAGTCTTTAAGGATCTTGATAGTGCTTAGGAGGTAGGAGGTTTGGTTATTGTGAACAAAATTACAAAAATTTTGTAATGTGTGTAAGAAAACTGGAAAATATTTTAAAGTTATAAAAGAGATCAGAGCTCAGTCCAACTTGTACAGCTGTTATGCTTAAGGGATTTAGGATTCTATCATATATCACATGAATTTGGATATTGTGGAGCAGCTTTGTATATGTCATGGTAAGCCTTTTCCTGTGTGATGCTTATTTTAGGAAGTAGTTTTGAGCACAGTAGTTTACATGCTCTAAGTGACTACTTTTCATTACTAATGAGTAGCAGAGACATTGGACTATGTCACATTAGAGTGGAATGGATTGTCACTTTAATTGCACAAAATATTTTTCAGTATCAGGCTATGACTGTACTTCTGAATTCTAAACTTCTCATGTTGCTTAATTAAATTTCCTGGGTTTAGCACTTAGTGTACTTATTTTGAGCAAAAGAACAGGCAGCAGAAAAGATGATGAAATTCCATGTGAAGAAAAGTTACTGTACTGTTGCAGTCTAGCTATACATTTTAGTTAATGTGTTACAATTAAAATATTTTCAAAATCATATAGAAATACAACCAATACTTGAAAAAGAATAGTAAGTGAATATTTTAAAGTGCTGAAGGGAACTGTTTTAATAAAACTTGTATCTTATTTTCCAGGACTAATATATTATTTAATTTTTACCGTTCACTGTAGAGCATCAGGTCCATTTTAAACTTCTCAGTAGTGTCTTACAGGAGTCTATAGAATTCTTCATGGTATCCAGGTGAATATTTTGAAAATTTTATGGACATGCAATCAAGTAATAGGCAATACTTCTAATAGTGGTACTTTCTTTTTCTGTCCTTTTTTTTTTTTTAATCAGATACCAGAAGCTTTGGGTTATGTTCGTCAGGCTCTGCAACTACAAGGAGATGATGCCAACTCTCTTCATCTCCTTGCACTCTTGCTATCAGCCCAGAAACACTATCATGATGCTTTGAATATCATTGATATGGCCTTGAGTGAATATCCAGAAAATTTTATGTGAGTGAACGTCATGTTTGCTTTCTACGCTTTCTCTCATATTTATTTTTCTTAGATTCTCATCTCATTTATTTCAAGAGGGGGTGGATTTGAAGATTGGTCTGGGTTTTTTTCCAAGAGTGTTCCTGCCCATTTAATGCAAGTCTGCTTTTTATTAAAGGCTTGTTAAATAGTAATTAAGGATTTGGTTTTGGAAGGGAGGCTAGAGCTGGACAGTTGATCTTATTTTGTCTTTTTCTACAGATTTTTTGTTTAGATAATTTTCCCCCTTTTGCATGCTTTAGAGTATTTTTTTCTGTCTTCTGTTTTTATGCAGTATTCTAAGAAGGGTAAACAGGACTTTACCATTACCTAGGATAGATTTATCCCATCCTACATATAACTTTATGCATCTTGTATGGAATCTATTCTGTAAAATACATCATAACAGAGAATCTCCTCTTTTGCCTGTATATTAACCAGTCATCTGAAGTTGGCTGATGGATAACTAAACAAGTGAACAGGGAAGAAGCACATTTGGTAGATGTTCTCTTGTTGTTTAAGAAAGAAATAATTCTTTGTGTTTGTTGTTCATGTTAAGTATAACTTAAAATACATTTGGATTTTGTACTTTTGTAAGGTTGTGGTTTTTTTTTTTTAATTTTATTATAAAAATCTAATGAAACGCTTCACAGCGAAATATCTAGGGGATGGCTTCCATTAACTTCCAACGTTCCGTTCCAGTGCTTTACCAACAGTCACCAAGTTTGTAATCCATAATATTACAAATATCCTAAATGCATATTTAGACAATTTTTTAAAGTATCTCAACCTTAACTTTTAAATGACTGGCCTGTATCATCAGTTGTTACTATATCAACATACCAGAAAAATATGATTTCTTTAAGAATTATTACTTTGAAAATAGGAATTATAATGTCTTTCCTTCCTGTTCCTTGACATTTTGTGCCTCTTGTTGGCTGTCTATATGAGGTACTGTTGCCTTTTCCTCATAAATCTGACTAGGACCTCTGTTGATATCACTTCTCCTCAGAACTTCTGTGGCTCGCAGCCAGTTCTGTGCAACTGCTTTTGTGGCCTTTTGCTGTTTCTCGCTTCCTGGTTTATCCACACATGTATAACTCGTCTCTGTTCTTATTAGGGGCTTCCACACATGCTTCATGATTTCAGAACTATCTAGCAGTTCCTCTCCCAAACCTGTTTGTGCTTTCCTCAGATCTGAGGGGCCTGTCAGTAAGTCATGGTTTGAGAAGCAATTGAAGTATCAGCTAACTCATTTTATACCCTATTATTGTTAAAAACAAATATGTTCAAAGCACCATGATCTGTCATCTTCTGTCTGGTTTTGGTTCATCTTCTGCCACTTAGTGGCAATGTAAATGACAAAGCAGCTGCTGTATCTCTCAGGATATTAATAGTCTAGAAGTACTTCTGAAACTGCAGTTCTCCCTATTATAATAAGAGAACAAAGGATCATTCAGTAAAATGTTTAAAATTACTCTTGTGAGCATTCAAAAGCTATTTATGGGTTTTTCAAATATGGTTCATGGCTTTTCCGAACTTGTTTATAATTGCATCTTGTGGTTAAACATGTTGCCTGAGTTGTTTGTTTTAAAAAGTACTGATCTTTCTGTTAATGTATGTATGTATATTAGTCATATGGGTCATAATGGTGGTTCTAAATTGTTAGTCCTGTTGTATAATACAAACACCTGGTGATACAGTATACTAAGGTACAACCTACTGGTACAGATCAGGGAATTTGGGAGGAATATCTTGGCAGTAGGAATCGCCATCAGAGGTGGCAACAATTGCTGAAGAATCCAAGGTGAGACACAGCTATATGTGTATCTAGACAGTCTTTTAGAGTCCTTTTTTTAGTGCTTGCTTTTAGAGTCTTGTTTTTAGTCAGGTTACTTCTGGTTCTCAGAGAAGTCAAGAATATGATTGAGATTCCTTGTGTGCTCTCTGCAATTGATACTGACAGCCAGCCAGACACATCTGGTCAATAATATAAATTTGGATTGATTCCTTCATGTAACTGGGTTGTTTTTGCAAGGATTTATCAGCAAAACCTCAAGTTTACAATGTGTTTGTGCGCGCTATGTCTGGTGCTCTTGAAATGGTTGACAACGTATATGTGCATATATATATAAAATATAAAACACAAATGCTTAGTGTATTGTTGATTCTATTATTCTGCAACTTCTGTAAACAGTACAATCTAACCATACTTACTAGCAGACTGGGAAGAGATCCTCTTGTGTTCCTCTAAGGCTTGCTAATTTTTAGATATACTGAAACATTTGATTATTCACCTATGGTATTTTATTGGCTTATAATACTACATCTTTGTAAAATGCCAGAGGTTGCAAGGAAGTCATAGAATACACTGTGAGTCATGCTGAGAAGTGGATACTTTCCAGCATTCTTCTGTTGTAGTCAATTAGTAAATATGTTGCCTGTCAGTTTTTAAACTTTGAAAATCTGATGCGTTTCTAGAATTCATGTTCAATATTTGAGGCATATAGCAAGCATACCTTCGTATCTTAAATTAGCATTAACCTTCCTGCACTATAAAGCTAGAAAGTTGCTCAACACACATGGCCAATCAGATAGTGATTTTGCCCCGTGCACCTGCAGGTCAGTAAGTAGAAAGAAATTCCTCGGAGCCAGAGACTTCTGTCCCATCATTATCTAAAGGAGTGGAAGGAGTGAGCAAACATCACATTATGCTGTTAGCAGCAAGGTATAGCTTTTTTTTTAATAAAGAGTTGATTGTTCTTCCTTTGTTCGTTATATTGGCAGCATAAATATGCAATCTGCTCTGAGACTTTAAGGGGTATAGGAAAAACTATTGGTGAAAATCTAAGAAACCTCTAAAAGTGAAATAGGTATGTATTAATGTTTTCCAGAAATAATCAAAATGCAAGATATTTGCTGAATATCTATAGCACTATCATTTCAAACTTTTTGTAAGCTTAAAATACTAGGTTGTAACCACTCTACTTATAGACAAGTTACCTGTGTTTTTCAGAGCAGTACAATTAATGTACTTTTAAATGCTAGCTAACCTCTGAAGACTCCTGAAATCTGAGTGCTTTGATCCAGGGACAAAAAGATCTCTAGACAAAAGATTACTGAACAGATTAAGATTACTGAAAAGATTATGAATACCCTGCTCTGGTGAGATGGGTGGGAGTAAGGTGCCAGCACCAAAAAATCTGAATAGTTAATCTCAGTCAAATCCTACTGCTTTTGAATTAATCTAAAGTTACACTGTTTCTCCCCCACCTTTCATTAGACAAGTTGTCCCTGTAGTAGAAATGTGAAGTTCAGTTCTTCTCCAGCTTAACAGCAGCTCAGAGTCCTAACCATCAAACTATGTGGGAGACTGGGTGAGATGATCCCTTTCTCCTCTTGAAAAAGAAGCAGGGACATGCTGCCCTGAATGCAAAGAGAGTAGGCAGGAAGGAGCCACGGTACATCCTAAATTACTAGAATACTTAACTATGAGGGAGGCTTGAGGTCTTAGCTGCTTGGGTTTTCCTTGAATTTTATTTATTTTAATCCAATGATTGCCTACCCTGGAAGTATAAGCAGTCCCAGAGGTGTGCATTAGAGTCTGAAGGTGTATTCAAGGTGATGCAAGGTAATGGTGGTTGTGTTGCATTGGTTCATGTTGGGCTTGTATATCTTGTGCAATATATATAGTACAGTCATATGTGCGATTACCTGAGGAGCCTTATTTACAAACTCCTTTCCATGATTCTTTCCTGTCTTTTTATCTGCTTGTTACGAAGAATCTATATCATAGTGGTCTTTTGAATGATATGAAATCTTGAAACAACGCTTCTATCTGCTTCTACTTCATGATTAGTCAAAAGTAGATTCTCAGAGAATCAGGAGACAGAGGAAGGTTTCTTGATGAAATACTTGTGATACTGTTTTCTTAATCCTAGTTGTTTGGGGTTCTCTCGTTATTTCAAGTGTTGGGGCACTTAAAGACGAGTACAGTGCCTGAAATTAGTCTAATTAGGCAAAATAAATAATATTAATTGCTAATTTTATGCCGAAAATTGAACTGCATAGCAGCTGACAAGCTTTTAAAGTAGCAAAAGTAGGGAACAGCAGATGGGTTATTTGAGGAGTGCAAGCATGTTATTTTAATGTTAAGTACACTCAAAAAGGAAAGACATATGGTAACAGGTTTGAAGACAACTGAAGACTAAGTTCACAGTTTAAACATTTACATTTGTTGAAGTGTGATGGAAATTTTTTTTCTTCCAAGCACATTTCACAGAAGCATCAGGCCAATATGTCACTCCTCTGAAAACTATTAAATCTTTTTCTTCCTGACCCTCAAGGGCTCTTTTGAGCTACATTAAATTTCCCAGAATCATAGAGCCTTTTAACATCCCTCTCAGTTCATTGATTAACAAACTTGTTCTCTTCTGGGAGTTGTCTGGGGGGGCATAACAGAAGAGCTGGTTGGTGCATGCAGTGTATGATGATACATACACTCATGTTTTGTGGGACAGGGGTGTATTTATCAATTAAAGGGAATAGACTATACTATTCTGTTTTCCTGAGGTTGGTCATAGTTGCACTACAGTGTGTGGTGTTGGTTAAACTTGCACTTTTTTTTTTCCTTGATAAATAGGGCACTGGGAATTATTTGAGGAAAGGGCAGTAATATATGGTTGGACAAGAAGTAGTGATCTACTAGTCTTGTCAAAATCATGTCTTTCAGGTTGGTGTATACATTCTTATCAACATTTGACAACATGCTTTTTCATATCCATTCCATTTTGGTCCTGTCTATCTTGGGAGTGAAATGAATTTGTTCTCAGGAGTGATTTTTCTGTAAGTCACGAAAGACAGTATCAGTTGCTTGTGTTTTTTCTTTTCATGCAGGGCTTGTTCTTTTTTTTTTTTCCTTCGGTGGTTGTTATGTGCTTTTACAAAATGATCCAATGTCTTAAAAAAGACATTGTTGATAGGTAGATATTACTTTATATAACAAGTTGGTCATTGGCCTCAGGGTCTTATCCCTGAATTATATTTGCTAGGTTGTAGATTCTTCTTTGAAACTTGATTGAAAGAGTCCCAGTTTGGGTTTGGGAACAAACCACTTGGCTGCCGCAGGGTGTTCAAGGCAGGAAAACAAAAAGTTTTCAAGTGTAACTGATTTGTTCTGGCTTTAGTCAGAAACTATCTTCATTATAGTTAACAGATTTACATTTTCTTAAGGACATTGAGTTCATAAGATGGAATACAGTATACATAAACTCCACCAAAAGTCACAGAATTGACTGCTGCTTTTCCTTGTGAAGAAGCAATGCTACTGCTTTGTGAACAAATATATGGGGAATAATATTTCAAAGGGTGTGGTGGAGGCCATCCAATGCACACCAAGGATACCTATTCATGGTTTCTACAAAATTGTGTTATTTTGGGGCTTGAGGACTGTTTTTATTACATCTCTCGCTTGTTTGAGAGTCAGGCTTCAAACAGCAATCTGAACTGCCTATTTTTACTTCATCTATGTTTCTATATGTATATGGGCTTCCCACTACTGGGAATCTGTGCAGCCAAAGTTGGAGGAGATTACCCTTATGATTAATATTGGCACTACAGAAATCTGTCACTCTTCCTGAATCACTTGGAAGAGGTTTCACACCTTTTGGGTGTGTTTGGTGATTGAGAAACAGTTTAGGAGACTTTTTTAATTAAGTTAAATGATTTTCTGGAGTTTTTACAAAAACTAGATTTGGTTGTTTGACCTCCTGTTGCTGGTGTTGGGCATCCAGTGATTCAGTCAATTGGATTTCCTGGAGGAACTGGATTGATAGAAGCAGCTGAAAAAAATACCTAAGTAAACATTGCTGATAGTTGTGTTCGGTAACCTCTTCTCATTAATTGTGTCTTGTTAGCTTGCAAATGCAGCTTGGATAATTGAGACTCATTCCTGACTGTTGACACTTTGAATAAATATGAGAAACAGATGTGATTGATTGGGAAAGAGGAAACTGGCTTCAGGCTAAGGCGAGAGAAATTGATTGGGTAGCAATGTCACAGAAATTCAAAAGAAGTCACCAGGAAATAAGATTAATTTGTTCAATCATGCAAAAAGTTATTTCAAGGTACTTACAAATTATGATTTTTCATGTTTTGAAATGAACGATTTATATTTATATCTTTCCTGATAATAAAACTTTCCTTGAATACTCAAAATGGAGTAGACTGACTGTGCAGGGGTTCACTTTGCAATTGCAGCAGACACCTCTATGAATTTCTTTCTGTACTTTGATTATCATGGTGATAGAAATGATGCGCCTAAAATCACTGAATGTGTAAGTAAATCCTTTATAAAACTATACGTATTTCATAGTCTATCTAGTTTCATGTTGTCATTCTTCCTGAATGGAGAGGTTCATTTTTGCAATTGTGTCATTTTGCATTTTTATGATCATGCAGATGTTTTGGAGTTGACTAATGTGAAGCTGTAAGCTTTCTACAGCGAGCGTTAAAGGGACATCTGTCAAAACTGGATGCTCAAATTAATAGAGTTTGAAGCCAAGAGGATCCTGACCTTCTATATACCAGAAGTTTAAAACCCCTGACCTTCTATATATCAGAAGTTGCAAAATTTGCTTTAGTTTTTCTATTAATATAGATATAGTTTTTCTATTAATAATTCTATAAATAATTAATTTAGCTAAAGCATACCTTCCAGAGGACATCCCATCTTGATATGAACACGTCAAAAACTGCAGAAACCGTGTGGTAGCTTGTTTCAGTGTTTTAGTTGTACTCTTCATTAAAACTGTATTTTTGTTCTTAATTTGAATTGATCCCTTATTTGTTTCCAGCCATTGATTTTTATATCATTCTTTACTAGCACTCTGTAATACTGGTGACTTCATACTCTGATGGTAACTTCTGTAATCAGGTCACCTCCAAATGTCCTTTCTGATAAGAACATCACCTTTCTTGCTGACAGTAGGGCATGTTCTCTAGCCTTTCAGTTATCTGTTGCACTGTTGAACTGTGGCCAGTTTTCATCACATGTAAACAAGAACTGCACAAAATATTTCGTTTATACAGAGAAGCACCTGCATCGTGTCTGTTGGAAAAGATTGTGTTAATTATTTTGAGCGTAATTGCTTCGTTGGGGGCTTATATTCAACTACCTGTTTGCTGGCATTTTTATTTGCTTCTTAGTCGGTTATTTCTGTGAGGCATTTCCACGTTAGTGTAAAGGCTGTATTTGTTCCTATAGCTATATGCTGGGTTTTTAAAAGGAAATCCAGCTTGAGAGCTATTAAGCTATGCTGCTGAACAAATTGTTTGGAAAGCTTCCTACTGTGCTGTTATATAAGGCTCTTTTCATTAGGAGAGTGTATTACACATAAATTACAGTCCTGTTGGATTCAAGTGGAATTCCCAAGTGAAGGGTCTTAAAGCAGTCAGCCCTACCTCCTCCTTTTAAAAGAAGCTACAATCTTGCAGATAGAAAACTTGTCAAATTCTGGACTGTGAACGAAGTAAACGCTGGGAACTCCAGGATTTTCTTTTAATTTTAACCTTTTTCTTCTAAACTATTTATTTATGAGTAATTACAAGACTGTCAGAAGGGCACTTGCTGATAGTATGTACTGACTAAGAAAAACTGAATTTGCTAAGGTTTGGCTTCCTCCTACTGTCTCATTTCTTTTATGATTCCTGTAACAGTCATCGGAAGTTTTTCCTATATATGTAATTGTTGAGTGCAAGAAGTGACTTGCTAACACTTTATTTAGGAAAGGTGAATAGATTTAGATTCTTTCAAATCATCAATATTGAATAATATTTGTTCAAACTTAATTTTATGCATTCTGCGTACTGCTTTCCCGCAGAGCTTCATTCTATAGAATAGAAATATCCTTAATAACTTAAGCTGGTATTGGATAAATTAACTCCTCTTGATCTCCTGACATTTTAAGAGTGTTGCTGTGGAAGGCAATTGGTGGTTGTAGCATCTGGGTATTTTATTTCAAAAAGTGAAACAGGCTGGCTGAGAAGAAGGAGGCATAATTAAGACAGCGACTTTATTTTGGAGATTCACATGTTCTTAACTATGCTACAAATTACACTGGCTGGCTGGTAAGGAAAGCTTCAGATCACGATTTAATAGATTAGTTTGTACTGATTAGTAAATAGAGCACTAGCAAGAACCTCGGAAGTCACAAGGCTCCATTATTACAGTTGTCCTACCTGTAATAGTTTTCATGAACTTACCAGCTGTATTTTAAGAACAGCTGGGTTATTTGCTCCACCTCTTCTGCAGCCTATCCAAAACAAACTGTGAGGAAGCAGTCTTTTCTACAATTTCATTTATAGTCTTGAGACCTAATTTCCACCCTTAATGTTTTAATAGTCTGTATGGCCTTTTTATATATATATACACTCATTTTTGTGGAACCATTATCCCCTAGATAAATTGTTCTTTTCCCTTCATGGTGCTTGTCTCATCTGTATTTATAGATAGAATTTGTACCTCTTCTTCACTTTGTTTTGCTAGACTGACTAAATGAAGTATTTTTCATACTCTGCAGTCTCCAGTCAGCTGATCACTCTCGCAGCCTTTCTCTGCAGCTACTCCAATTTGAAATTTCTTGTGTGTGTGTTTTTAACTGTTATAATGAGAATTATGTATAACATTCCAGATGTGGTATCACCAGGGTATTGTACAATGGCACTGTCTCTTTCTCTTTCTGTTCCAACGAGTACGTTCCAGAATTGCATCTGCCCTCTTCACAGCTGTCTCGCCTTGAAGAACCTGGCTGTTAGGCAGCTCTGGTTTGGAATAACTGTTACACAGGTTGTTTGGTACAATCTCTTTATTAAACTTGAACTATAACCCGTTTTTCCATTAACAATGTTATTTAATACTCCTTTCATTTTTGTATGCTATTTTTGTCTAAATTTTTGCATGTTATTAAGATTGTATATATTCATCTGTGCCTTCCCTCTTGTACAAAACATTGGCAATATAGTTGCTGTTCCCCAATCATTACAGAAGTGATATTTTCTTTAAAGTTTTACGTTAGAAAGGATAATCTTATGTGTCACTGTTTCTATAATTCTGAGAAATGGATTATTTTTGACTGCGTTAACTTTAATAATTTTTAAAGTGTTCCTATTTTCCATTTGTGATTGTTTTCATAAATGAGACAACATAGATAAGGATTATAGTGGAGGTTGGGGGTTCATTCCTGAGTATCCTTAATCTTCATCCTGTTGTCCCTGTTTAATATATACATTTTTTTTCCCTACTTAGGTACAAAAAAGCCTTTAAAGACTGTAATTTTTTTGTATAATAACCTGTTCAGGTATAGTTTAGCTTTACTTTTTACTATATACCTAAGATGCAGCTTTCTGTGCTGATTTTTCTTTCTCTTCACTCCCCTCTCTGTTCCCTGCTATTCTTGATGGGATTTCTGTGTGTTTATGATGTCTTACTTGCGCAATGCTATCAATGATTGGCTTGTCAAACATCGGATTTTACCCCTTCAACTTGAGACATGGATCCTTAAACGTTTAAGCATCTTTGTATTAAATGCCAGGCTTCTGCTGTATCTCGGATGTCTTTGCTAACCTTCGCTATCAAATTATTTGGGTGTATGCTGCTGAAATTCAAAGACCTAGTTATAAACCCATTTGGGATTTTTCATTCTTTATTTAAATAAAAATCCAGTAATAATATGGATCAGGTTACGAGCTGCTGTTTTATAATGTCCTTATTAGTTAGTGAGAACAGTCTTGAAGTAATGGAGTCATTTGCTGCTTCAGTAGCTATTTCATAAATTTATCAGCTATTAGCTCCAAGAATAACTAAGCCCTTCTACTTAAGAGTTTGATTTGTTCTCCATTTTGTGTCTGGGTAATTAGTCTCCTAAAGTGATACAATTCGCTTTATTTTTGTCTAACGTTAAAGATCTGCATCCATATCAAACACTGATGCTGGAACAAATGCCCCATTAGTCTAATCCTACCCCAAAGGATTTGACCTGAACAGATTTCTGTTCTTGTTATCTGTTATAGTTATTCCAGTTTGACATGTCGCTGACACACATTGTTCTACTCTTCATTTCTATTTTGAATATTGCCTATTCCTCAGTACTTTCATTCTTAGTCATGAGTGCTGTCCCACCATGCTGTGGTTACTCTGTCATGTTTTTTTCCATACCGTGTGCCAGTAATTTAAACCTCTGACTCTTACAAACTGACACAACATAAAATATACAGCTTGATTTTCGTCATCCTATTTCTTGGCAGTTTTTATCCCTTCTTCACCATTCTTAATAGTGTATTAAAAACTGGTGTGAAAATGTCCCTGTGAAGTTTAAAATTCTCTGTGTCAGTAATGCAGGCTGTATTCCAGAAGAGTTGTTTCCACAGATGCTTGAAGCTGACTTTTCAGAAAATCCTTTTTCAGATGATCTGCCTCATGGTTTCTAAAATCTTCCTGGTAATACTTGTCCCTGAGCTGCTTGTTTATCTTGTTATGAACTCATACCTCCAGCCATATTTCAGAGGAATTTGGAAGAATTAAGTTAATTTGGGAGACCTGTTTGTCACATGGTGTTCCTCCTGCCCGTTGCCTCCTTCCTCTTTCTCCCCTTCCTTCCCCCATTTGTTAAGTAAACGTTTAGTTGGCAGGTTTTCATTCTGTTATTAACATCCCATCTCAGTTTTCTGAAGTGTCTTAGTTATTTTGTGATTTATAGTCAAAATATTTCTTGGACCCAGGGAAACTGCTCTGTGTGGCTTGATAAATGCAACCTTTTGTATTCAAAAGATTATTTTTGGTTTAGTGTGGATAATACCACACCAGTGTGCCTTTTTCCCCCATTAGATACAATTGTGTATCCTTTCTTTATTAGAATTATGAATATTTTTCCATCATACTTTGTTTATTGTTTGTATTTTGGGAAACATGCAACCATCCAGTCCCCATGATTGCTGTAATGCATAAGAAACAGGGATGATGTGGCATGTGTATACCAAGTGCATCCAAAAGCATCAAACTCTGATGTGTTGCAATAATTCTTACACGTATATTTGTCTTCTGCTATCTTGCCCTTGAGTCCTGCACTAGTAGTCCAGGTTCTTACATTTTTGTTGCACAGACTCCTGCTATTTTGTACACGTTTTAAGTAATTTCTTAATAATCAAATCCCCTCCCTTTCTATCTCCTGCTCAATTTTTCTTTTAGCTCTTGCATACTGAATCTTAGTGATTTACTGATCCTGTGCCTTCTCTCTGCTACAGAATTC
This sequence comes from Calonectris borealis, assembly GCF_964195595.1. NCBI lineage: Eukaryota > Metazoa > Chordata > Aves > Procellariiformes > Procellariidae > Calonectris > Calonectris borealis. The sequence goes on from NC_134316.1 coordinate 19,317,356, forward strand.
CTGAAAGTCTTAAATGCTTGAAGGCTGTTAATGTAAATGCAGTCTATCTGTAAACTGTACATAATAAGGTATATATTACGATTATCTTCTTTCTAGAATTACTTGTAAATTCAGTGCTTTTGAATTTATTATGTTCCATAACTTTTGTAAAGTGCTTTATGATCACAAATCTTAAAAAATTGAACCTCCATAGGCTCTTCAAACTGTAAAAAGTGCTCTGTTCTTTTTACGTACAGAGAAACAGGAAAGGATTGTATGAGGTAGATTCCTGTGATTTTGGGTTTGGGTTTTGATGCCTAGGTCTTGTTATTTTTGTGGGGTGTATGTGCATGTTAAGGGTAGAATAGATGTAGTAGTGTCAGAGGAGGAGGATGTTATTTGTCATTTTTCCTTCTCTCTTGAGTAAAATGATGGACAGACCTGGACATTTTTTCTTCCAGTGATATAGTCTGGAATACCTAGAAAGGACCACTCTGCCAAATGAAATATGACTTTAAATTATCTATATAATTCCCTGTATACTCAAATCTGATTTACTGATAGGAAGAAAGCTAAACTAGTGTAACTGATTACTCTGTTTTGCATTCCTACAAGACATCAGGTGAGACTCCCTATGGCCTTATTTATCTTGCTTATCCACAGGCGCTCGTTGTCTCAAAGTAACTCAGGGACCTGCCTTTTGTTTCCTCCTCAGTCCCGCCAACACACACATTGTACATATAAGGTAGTGTGATTCATTTTTAGACTTACATGCTGGGTAGTTTCTGTAAAGGATGTTCAGTGCAACACTAAAGCTTTAGCTACTGTAACTTGCTGAGGCACTTGATGTCATTTCTTATTCTTGAGAAAACCCTCTGGCAATTTGCAGTTACTATTAGCAGCCTCAAAGTTTGTATTTGGGATAAGAAAGTTCTGAGCTTTCACACATGCCCACTCTCTACACCCTTCTCAGTCTTCCCACGCAAACCGTATGACCAATCATATAAATTTTTCACTTAGGATGATTAAGTTTGCACTGAAATAAAATGCCGAAGTACACCTGGATTTAAAAACAGAAAGTAGGCTAACAGTTTTATATGCATCCTCTACTCCTGCTTCGTGCTCTTTAATCTTGCAATTTTCTAAAAATTGCTTTATATTAGTGTTTTTCCAGTGTATTACCTGTTCCCAGATGCTGAGACTCCTGTAAATGTGCGTACCAATTGACTAGCTCCTTTATTGTCACATTGCATCTATATTCTTTAATTATCCAGGAAGGTGTCTAAGCTAATCTCTGTGGAGAACCTTCTACCAATACATGGAATGTAATAGCAATATGCAGGCATCATCTTATGAGACTATGCACTTTATTTGTCTTGCTGCGATTAGAAACATCGACTTTGAAATCAGAATTAATTTATAGTGAATTCCGGCAAACATGTTTGCTTCCATTATGAATAGTTTGCTGCATATTTGATGCATGATGTGCTTTCTTCAGGTTTTGAACTTGTAAATGTTCAAAATTCAAGTCAAATATCAATTTTAGTGCCTGCTGATGGCAACATAACGTAGAGTGGAGCTACATTTTCTTGTTGACCTTACCAATGCTGACTACCTCCCGTGAATCTATCTGGTCTAATGGTATCTTTTTCAGTATAACCTCTTCCGTTTCCTATAATAGAAGTTGATATTATAGGGAAGTAACTTTCATCAGTACTGAGTTGTTTTCTTTTGTGAGTTATATGTTAGATAACTATTATCTGAGCCAGTTAATGGAAAATACTTTCCTTTCTCATAAAAGCAGTAAAGATTTTCTTTAGTGAAGACGCCTCTTTTCTCTTCAACGTATGCAGTACTGTTTTTAGTGGTCCTGCTAATTTCACTAAGCTATATTGTCTTGCTTAACTTTTAAAAAAAATTTTTTAAATCCTGTCAGCTATTGTTTCTGTCCAGTTGAAAAGGCCATCTTGTAAAAAGAACTGTTACTTTGATGATGTTAGGTATTTGACTATATTGTAATTACTTCATGAAACAATTATTTAAATTAACACTGTCTTTGAAGTTATGTTTTCTCCAGTTTGGTATGATGTTGGCTATCTTTAAAAATGTTTTCCTGAATTGGAATCTCTTTTCTTTCTCTTTTAATTTTCTTTCCCTTTTCGCTAGATTACTGTTTACAAAAGTCAAATTGGAGTCCCTGTGCAGAGGCCCAGATGAAGCACTCCTCACCTGTAAACACATGCTCCAGATTTGGAAATCCTGCTACAATCTCACTAACCCCAGGTAAGATGCTTGGGTTCTAAGCATTCTAGGCTGCTCGATACCTTGCTCAATAGCCTTTCAGGGCAATATTAGGTGAGCAGTCCTGCTTTTACTTGGTCTGGTATTTCGTCTGAACAAACTAATCCTCTGGGAATCTAGAGACTGAAGTGCAAAGGTACCAGTTGATGGACATGCAGAAACTACCCAGAGTTCTGTGAAGAAAGGTATGCCAAAGCTACTAAACTCTGCAGTGATGAGGACTGATTACAGAGACTGGGTAACTCTGCTATTCTCCTTGATGGGGCTCAATGTTCTGGTATTGTCTTGATTTTTTCCCTGATCTGGGTTATAGAGCCTTTTATATTGGCTAGTTGGAGAATTGCTGTAGTGGAAATTTAGTTCAAGGACTTTCACTAAATAAAATGAAGGAGGACTAGATGTTAATTAAGACTACAGAAACATCAGAGGTCACATGGATAAATAGCATGGCTTTTTTTAAAGGGAAGTCTTGCCTATAAACCTATGTAAGTCCTTCGAATGCATTAGCAAGTATTTGGATAAGTTGATATAGTCCTATCTGGGTTTCCAAAATGCTTCTGTGAAGGTCCTTTGCCATATATATTTAGATAAATTGTGAAATAAACGGGAAGGCCACTTTGCAGAAATCCATGCTGGTACTATTCAACACGTTTATCAAGTACCCAGAGAAGAGGACAAGCAGAATTTCCTGCTATCTGGTTGTTTGAAAGGTTGACAGTTTCTGGAGAACAGATGCTGCAGCAGAAGAGCTTTGTACCAGGTGGCATCGGATACCTGTGTAGCAGTATGATGAACATTTTCTGTTCAGTTTTTGCTCTTACTTTGTTTGATCTCAGTTATGTAAACACATGCATCTCTTTAAGAAGATTGAGAGAGTTGGTCTAATGGCCAAAGAGGGAAAATTGCTTCTCTCCCTAGCGAACTAGTGAGCAGTTCAGAGCAGGGAAGTTTGGAGGGTGTGGCAGGAAAAGCCTGGGAAGGGACCCGCGCCAGTCACAGTGCATTGGGAGCAGAGCATCTGATACTGCGCTCCTGTGGAGCAGGAGCAGGACTCGGGGATTATAGAAAGCAAGTACGTCACCAACCAGAAAGGTTTGAGCTGAATTATTTTCAGCTTGAAGTCACTGAACTAGCAGCAGGGACCTGGGAGAGAATTTCTCTTCTAACTTAGTGGGTGGTGGTTTATTTTAGTTGGCTGGTTTTGTGTGTGGGGAGGGTGGTTTAAGAGTTTATTGTCAGAATGCTGTGCTGTGCGTTATAGTTACAATTTCTATGTAAGCTTGATTTCAGCGGGGCTTTGCATGTACTCCAGCACAACTTTTCACCTTCCAGCTCTGATGTTACATCCTCTACACAGATCAGGCCTCTAATCATGGCTTGTCATTACTTTGTTGTTGTTGTTGTTGTTGTGCTAAAAGCTACTGTGCCATGTTAAATACACGTTAAGTGTGGCTTCCTTCAGACATCAGTAGTGACTGTGAAAACTTATTCTTGGCTGTGTCAGCTTCAAACAGCAATGTTTGCTAACTCTCATGTCACTGTTCTCCCTCAAGAACATCTCTGTGGAAAAATCAGCGAGGACTACTTTGCATCTGATAGTTTTTACTGCTTTTTTATCTTGACATTTAAAGCTTTTCTTGAAGTTCTGGTTTATGGTAACAAATTAAAATCAAATTAGGAATGGAATGGACAGGAGCTGTGGATAAGTGTCATGATAGAAGGAGACAGGTTTCACAAATCACACATTCAGAGTTATATCAAACAGTGAATATGGATACCAAGCTGTAACCTTTCTTTGGACGGTCCGTGTGAAATTTAAGGGCTGAATACCTTCATATTGTATCACAGGGATCTAGATCTGTCTGACTGGGATAACAATTATCACTCAGACATTAAATGTGACTGGGAAGTTCTATTCACCCAACTGCACTCCAGATGTGGTGAAGAATGATGATGCAGGATTGTTGTGAAAACTTAAATTTTTCAACCTCTGTAATTTTAACACACACTTCATTTTGTTGAAAAGCACTGTTTGAAAATTGTGTTTCCCACTGGAAATAACTGAAGCTTTATTTTAATAGTCCTTTCAGCCAATAATAAAGGTCTTTTAATCATGTGAAACCTTTTTTAGAATGTTGTTTTTCAAAGATTTAAATATCCTTTATGCTTATTTGAAACATCTTTTTCTATTCTGATTTAGACTGAAAACTAATTTTGATGTATCATTTTCCCAATGAGATAAGAACTCACTTTTTTGATAAGCTGTGTTTCATGTTAAATATTTCTTCCTGCAATTAATCAGTTTTTATGGAGTAAAGTTGGGTTCAGTGTCCTCAATAATCTTTTAATAATGAAAATAAATTATGTATAACTAGATATACCACACAAAGTAAGGGCTAAATGCAACACTGTGCCTTGCCTTTGTTCAGCTGATTTAGAACAATTTTCTTTTGTCTTTAATTGGCATACAAACATTTTCCTCATGAGATGGTTAATATGAATTTAAAATTTATTTTGTGGTGCAAGGCTTGGAAGGTTTAAATGTTTACCTTCAGCCTGCTGCTTCAAGTTTATTAGAAAATAGTTCAATTCTTTTGCAGTTCTTAGTTTGCATTAGGAAAACAGAACAAACCACAATGCCAGTGCTGTGCTTAGAAGATACTTATGCTAAGCCTGGCTCTCCTTTGGCATGTTATTGCTTGTGGATTGAGGAAGTAATTAATACAGCGGTTACCAGAAAATATGCACCAACTGATGTAACAACTATAGCTGAGAGTGTGTGTCCCAGAAAGTTCCCTTCTGTTTCCTGTGGATTTCTATAATGGCATCATTTTGTAAGGAAATAATTCATGCAATAATGTTAGGGTAATGCGAAATTTTATTTATACCATTTTAGTAACAGCTTTACTGTTACTAAAGTTAATAACAATTTCACTGATTTTTGAAGTGTGCAACTGTAAAGAGTTGCTGAAACACTTCTTGCTCTTCTCTCAGTTCAAATTTGGAAGGAGGGGATTTTAAAATTAAGGCAAATGGAAAGATGTACTGAATTCCAGTCTTGCCGTTTAGATTAAAGTCTCTCAGGCTTTACTTTAAGCTAGGAATTTTGTGGAGTTTTTGTCTCTTTAGTGAGAATCAGACAAACATTTACACTCTGCTAAGTTGGGCTAACAGCCCAATTGCTTTAAAGCTTAATTATTTTTAAGTTTGTGGGGTGCTTTTTTTTTAAATGAGGTTTTTAAAAAAGTATTAATTGATACTGAATAGTACCAGACTTACAATCCTAAAAATTAAATTACTGTATTAACCATAGAATGTTAAAGAAGGAAGTGTGCTTCCTCACACTTTTCTGTCAATGTGTCTCAATACTCCCCTCGTCTTAAGGAGAAGGAGCACTTAGTTCTTCAGTCCCTGTTCTTCTGCTGAATCTTTAATAGTAGTTCTAGGAGCAATTAGTTTTCCAGTAAGTATATCAATAAGAAGCCTGAGGGACAGATACTGAATTACGACTAAAATAGAAATTAAGTGCATTTGTCCACAGGAGCAATCAGTGAAAATCACTGCTACCGCTTAGGCTCCTGAGGTGTTGGAAGTGTTCAAAATGTTGAATTGGATCCTAATAGCGCAATAGGAACATCTTTACCTAAAATTAGATGTCCTGAGTTTAGTGTTTCTCTTCAGTCTGGGAAAAGTGTGAATTTTCAAACTTACATCTGCCATCTCGGCTTACTGTGAGAGCTGTACCTCCTATTATATAAAAGTTTAAGGTACAATAAATCCTTTCTGTAAAGCTGTTAGCTATGAATCACATCAAAAGCCTGTATGCCCTTCGTGGTTGTATTAGTTATGAAAACAGAATTGCTGAAGTAAATATGGATTTAGTTGTGCTCAGCTTCTGTTCTAATACAGCTGGCTTAATGCACTGTGAGTGGTTAGTGGTGCTTGGTACTAAATTTGTTCATAGCAAGAACCTTTGTGGGAGGAGGGCAGCATGCAACTTGTATGTCAGTATATAATTTTATATTTTAATAGCTTACAATTTCTATACTTCATTACAGTGATTCCGGACGTGGGAGCAGCCTGTTAGACAGAGCTATTGCTGATAGAAGACAGCTTAATACAATTACATTACCAGATTTCAGTGATCCTGAAACAGGTAAGAACTGCATTTGAACAATAAAATAGGTAAAATGGTCTGTCCATAGCTAGATTTTGCATTAGTTTTTTTGTTTTATTTTGCAAAATGAAATCATGTTTTCATTGTTGTCATATAAGTGGAAATAGACATTGTGCAATATAAGACTTTTTTATTTATGAAGTACTTGCTGACCATGTTCTCCGTAAATTAAAATATCTATAGAACGGATCTTGCTGAGCTTAGTGGTATTTTCTCATGCAAGGGCTAAAAATTAGTATGCTGAACTAGCCTTTTTGCCAAAGTCCTATGCTTTTCTGTCCATTTGGTATTTGCACATATTTTCTTTTTAAAAGGTAAATCAGAAAAATTTCAGAAAGCTTTTAATCTCAAAAAAACTGAAGACATTGTTGCTAATTAAATTCATTAAAATGTCTAATATATTAAAATATAATTACATTGGTGGGTTGGCTTACTATAGACATAGTTTTGACATTATAAGCAAAATTTATTTATTACAAATAATATATTGTGATATCTTGATATACATATTAAAAATTGTGGTGCACAGGTGCACTACATAAAAGCTAGGATTGTTACATGTCAGTAAATATTTACAATATGTAATTTGCCTGTTTTCATATATTCCTTTATCACAATGCAAATTGATATGCCTTAAAAGTCATATAACCAAAAAGCAGGTGAGCCATGCACTCTGTGAAAATTGCAGAAGGAATTACCATGATGATGCTAGTTCCAAAAACCTTTACAGCATGTTACTTACATTCTAAATATTGAGAGTTTTGTGTTTCCTGGGTTTTATCCCAAAACTGTAGCATGCTTTTCCTGGCATCTTTCAGATGTTAATTTCTGCTTTATCACACTTTGACACAAACAGCTTATGGGAAAGTTTGCCAGCCTATGAATTAGAATACCCTGATCCATAAATTAAGATACATTGAAATGTGTAATGTATCTCTTGTTTAATATCAGAATTGTGCAGTAGAGAAAAACCCAATTTAGATATTTAACTTCTGAAAGTTAAAGTTGGATCGAATGTTCACTCAATTTTGAAATCATGTAAGTAAATAGAAAGTGTTCTGTGCTTGCTATAGTGGCAAGCAGTTTTGATTACAAAGATCAGGTCACCTGATTTCAAAGAATTGCAATATGATATGGTCTGAATATGGCATAATTTAACTTGCTGCCCCAATGTGGAATTTTCTTGTATTCGTATAATTAAAATGTGTAACATAACATTGTATCATTCTATAGCATTCATTCTATATTCTAGTCTAGCTCATTGTTTCGTTTTAAGGACATAACTAGATTTTAAACATTTCATGTACGTATATAGATAGACATAAATATAGATAATTTATTTTATGGCTTCAAAAAAGTGCTTGTTGGGGGAGGTATTGTGGGAGTCTTTTTGTGGTTAGTTGTGGTTTTTTGTTTGTTTTTCCCCTGGGGGATACAAAGCTCTTGAGCCTTTGGGGTGTCCTATTTTATATCTGCCACACTTGAGAGCATAGTGAATTGGTGCTTTTTAAAGACTGCATATTCCTCAACGCTTTTAAGTGAAGATGAACCATCATCCAAAACACTGAGCTTTTCAAGAAGCTTGCCTCAGATTCAAATCCTGCCACCAATATCTTGATTGGAAAACAGGATCTATACATATGTTCTGATTTTTCTAGAACAAAAAAATCTAGAACACAAAATTTCTGTCTTTTTTTCTGAATCTTAGCTGTGTTGTTAGAGTTTATCTCTACTGTCAAGGAGGACAAGATGGGAAATTAAAAATATGGGGTCCCTTTTTGATTATTTTTCTTATAAAAGGTAATTGTGGAGGATAAGTTGGGGGGGGTCTCTTTTTTTCTGTTTTTGGGGGGAGTTGGGGTGGTTTTTTGTTTGGGTTTTTTTTCAATTGTTAATTTTAGCAGAAGAAACCTTGTTGCAATACCAATATTCAAATTCTGATAAGGACTACAGCTTTGTCATCTACTGTAGCTGTACAGTAGTATACATATAAAAGCTCCATATCCAAGTTTTGTCCAAAATTCTTCATCCAGAAGATTATATAAAAATTTTGCAGAAATTAAAAGGTTATGGTACTATAAGAATAAAAGAAGTCAAGCATGTCATAGCGTTTGAGTGAGAAAACTTTAAGCAGACTGTCAAAAAAACATTGTTCACAAAAGGTAGATGATAGAAACAATAGATGGTCAAGATGTTAGACCTTTATAGGCCGAAAGAGCTCATGTGCAAATTCTGTGGATCCCCAGTGTTTAGAAATGCAGAAGGAATTTGCCATTTAAATAAATAAACAAATGTTAAAATAGGGGTATGCAGGAAAGGTATTGTGGAAAATTCTCTTAGGACAGAAATGTTTGCTCACCTCCTCTTTACACAGTATAATGCTACCATGTGTGTACATTTATGTGTATGTATACATATGAATATTTGGAAATTTTCCCCTTCCTAACTTTGCTTGCCACCTATGATTATGATCCCCTTTGCCTGTCTAGTCTGAGTTCGGCCAATCTGAGTACTAAGAAATGAGAGCTAAAATTCAAATCTGAAGTCTTGTGTACTTGCAATTTGAATTTTAAAATCCTTTTTAAAAAATTATATCTAGCCGTAATGGGTATAAAACATTCTTTTTCTTAGATGTATCAATTAAGCAGAAGTTGAAATTTGGAAAAAAAAAAAAGTCTTAAAAAACAGTTTTATATAGAGCTCTTACCAATCTCATAATCAGAAATTATTAAATGATTCAAGTTTAAATTTGTGTAACCTTTGAAGTATAAAAAGAGTGTATTGTGAATTTCTTACAAGGCTAGACTGTTAATTCTAATGCCCTGATCAATAACTGTGGCAAATCGGCTTTAAGTTTGCCTTCTATTTCAGCTGGTTTGCCGTGAGTGGCATGCACCCATATTTGTATGTATTGATGAAGGAAATAAATATGGAGAAAAAGAAGTTTTGATGAATCAATCACTGAAGTAAAATCTCACAGGGAGGCAGGCACATTTCCTATCCAAAGATAGATATGCAATATGCAAATCACTTGAGACTTATTTGGCTATTCTGGTTCAGGTAAATTGCACTCAATCTTTTTAAAAACAGATTATTCAATTTGTTGTGTATTGATTGCAGTCCATTGAGTTTATCAGAGGAAGAAACAATAGTAGCTGAGTTTTAAACTTTGATCTTTATTTCCCCTTAAATATATTTTACAAATTTATGCATTAGAACATAGGGAAAAAATCTTTAATTTGTTTTTTTGAATCTAGTTTAGTATGGAAGGAGAGTACATATGAGTACAGGGTATTTTTTTTTACGTTGCTTTCAGAAAAAAGTGATACTTACTTTATGTAAAAGCCATTTCCATCTTACTGAATGGTGAAATAAATGCTTTGCATTTTTTGGCATCCATGAGTCCATTAAACCCTGTTCTTGGACCTTTTTTCTTTCCCGCCCCCCCACACCCTTATCACTCTCTTTGTTTCACTTTTTAGCCTCTGATACTTCCTCATCTTCTCTCTCAAGAACAGAGTCTCCTCTCCAACTGTTTGTATCTTCTCATCTTCCTCATCCTCATCCTAAACCAGATACCTTTGTCTGGCCCCATGCAGCCTCTCCATACTGTGACCAAGTTCCTGAGCCCTGTACACCTTCTCGCTGTAAATTGGTTTTCTATTCCCGATGGGTGTGTTAGTTTGTGCTGTATTCTTCTGATAATCTTCATAACTGATAAACCGTGTTTAAATAGTTTAAGTTTCAACAGAGTGTCAGTTAAATCTGGCCTTTCAGATGCACTTCATTAAATACTGAATGGATTTTAAGAGTTTCATCAGAATAGACTGTTTTATTGATCCCAAAAGAGGTACAGTTACAGACATATTTAATACTCTGCTCTCATCACTGTTACAGAAAATGATAGATGTTCGGTAAAAGAGGTTATTGGCCAAGACTGCTTTGTAGCATTTACTGCTGTAAATTATTTCCATTGCTGGCATCTTTTGCCTAACAAGACTCTCCTTTCCACAGAATTTCCTTCTTATCTGTACAGTTTTTAATTACTTAATTTCAGAAAGCCTTAGCTAATTGCATCCAAAACTTCCCTGAAAATTCACACGAAGGAAGAAATTTCCTAAATTTCAGTGTGTGTTTTCATATTGCAGGTAGGGCATATTGGAATGTTTCAGAGGTATTAGAGCAGTGAAAATCAGCATTATGCTGTTTCAAGTCAAGAGCCATCTGTTCATTGAAATGATGCCAATTTAAACATGCTGTAAGATCAATCCCCATGTTGTTTGAATACAAACTGTACAGTAATGCTGCCAGAGTAGTTCAGGTGGCAGGGTAAAATCAACATAGTTTTCCAGCCATTTCTTTTTAACTCCTTTTCATTTCTGTTAAATCGTCCTTCGCTCAAAGCTTTATGCATAGTGCTGTTTTTGTCACTGCATTTTCTATAATCCAATCTTAAGGAATTCATTTTTGACACCTAGCCTCTAACTGATACCATGTCAAAGATATTAATTCCTAACAAAATGTAGAAAATAAATCTTAGCGTATTAGCAAAATTCACTTGTTAAAATAGCTGATGTGAGACCAGAGTTTTGAAAACACTAGCTCATATGTAAGCCTGTAACTGGAAACTAAGGAAAGCACTTCCTTTAGACTCCAGGAAATGTGTCCTACAGAAATTTAACTAGTTGAAGTCTGACTTTCTTCCTGAAGCGTTTGAATAGCTAATTGATTGCTATTACAGGTTTGGGTGTCGTTGAGTTGAACTTGCTCAGACCTACTCTATAAACAGTACATCCCAGTTAGCATTAAATTACTTGTTCTTTGCAGAGCTACAAGTTAATAAGAACCCACTCAAGAATGAAAGCAAACTGAAAGAATGCAGAAGCCCAAGCACGGACTCCATTATGTAAAGCACAAGTTTTCCATTTCCAAGCTACCGTATCCTCAGGGAAAGGAGCTTCCACCATATGCATGAGAAGTAGAATCATAGATTCATAGAATCATAGAATCATTAAGGTTGGAAAAGACCTCTAAGATCATCGAGTCCAACCGTCAACCCAACACTACCATGCCCACTACACCATGTCCCTAAGCGCCTCATCTACACGTCTTTTAAATACTTCCAGGGATGGTGACTCAACCACTTCCCTGGGCAGCCTGTTCCAAGGCCTGACCACTCTTTCAGTAAAGAAATTTCTCCTAATGTCCAATCTAAGTAGCAGAACCATGAAACAAAACAGGTATTGGAGTCCTTTGTATAGTGTAAATAATTAATGAAAGTTAAACCTCTCTATCTTTGAGTAAGTAGAGGTTTGCCTAGATGCTTATAGCAGGTTAGTATAGTTACCAGGGCTGAAAATCTCATGTTCTATATCTTGCTCTGTTCAATTTTTTTTCTAGTGAAAGAAGCAAAAGGCACTTTGTATTACTGACTTGACTTCCAATTTCTGTTGAACAGAAACATGATTTTAGAGGTGTAGCAAAGGCTTTATGAAAATATTTATTGTAAACAGTAATCTTATTTCTTTTTTTATCTTTTGAAACCCTGTAAACCTGATTTGCAGTTTGAAGATTATCAGAAATCCTCTGGCTTTCTTGGAGTTCTTGGTTTATATATATATATATATATATAAAAAATTTTTTTTCTCCTTCTTTCTTTGGATTTTAATTTGTGGTTTGATCTGTTCAAAGGCAATCCATCAGATGCTTACTTTCATGGTTTTTACTCCCCTTTTTCAGTTTGTAAGTAGTATTCACTGTGCAGTTCTATTAATTTATTCAGGACTTAAATCACTTTCTCCTTTACCACAAAACATACATGTTTTGTCCATCAGCAGTGCAAGTTTGATAGTGTGTAAAGCAAGGCTGATGCTCTTTGCCCATTCAGTCACCCCAAGGCCTGTAATCTTACGAGACCTGAATGCACTCAACTAACACTTGCATTTAATAATTAAAGAGGCAGTATTCATTTCTAGAGGACTGCAAATAAAGATATATTAGGAAGGTCTTGTATAACATAATGGCCAGCTGCCAGCGTGTTACATTACAGAAGATTTTACGCCACTGCTGTTCCTAAGGAGTACATTGGTCCAGAATGCAACATTGCAACTGCTGTCATGAGTCATAATAAACTACTACTTTCTCTTGTGGTACAAATTTTGCTTGTAGAATAAATCTCTTAAGAGTACACTTTAAAATAATGAAATTATGAAAACAAGCTGAATAAGAGAGAATGAAGAATATAGATCAATAAAAATAATTGTTGCTTTAAACAGGATTTTTCTCTAATCAGTTACATTATAAAGCTGTGTGTTTAGCCTTGAATAATAAATTATGGCATTTTTTTTCATTGTTTACTTTACTTTTTCATAGATTTTTGTGAGGTAGTACAGGAGACCAATTTGGTGGAGGAGAGAAAAGTAGAACATACGTAAAACAGCATGTTTGATAGTGACTAAGCACAGAAAATCTTTTTCAAAGAACGGAGAGGTTGCTCTATGAATGATGCTGTCCATACCTGAGTACTGATATCTCCATGCATAACTTTGTACCAAAAGATAAGCTGGCTTTGTAATTTGTGATTGTGAAAGATGTCTCAGACACTTAATGAATTTTATAGGAAAAATTGTTAATTTTGGCTAAACCTGCCAATCTATCTTATCAAATGCATCACTTCAGTGATGTATTAGTCCTGTGGAAGGTACTGCCTCTTTGTATCATGCAAATGGTTTTTTTAGCACAGCATTCTTTGTATGTCACACCACTAATGTTCTTACCGCCAGCTTTGTGTGCATGTGAAGTTGAAAGTGGGTTTTTCCTCTTTTCTCCTGCATGAGCATTGCTGTTAAAGCATTTTTTCTTCATGTAAATGTTGAAACATTGAAAATGTGATGAATGTAAAACTGTTTAGTAATATTCTCTTTTATGGTATAAAAAGAAATCCTGTTATAGTGCTTTTTTCAGTTGATAAGAACATGTTTCATGAAGGATGGCAGTCCATTCTTTTACTCATTTTTCAGAAGGAAAATCTGATGTACATAGCAAAGTGATTTTGTTTTTCCTCCTGCATGCCAACTAAGTGCTGATAGAGTCCATGCCTTAGTTCGTGTCCATTAGGCTACATTGTGAAGAATTTATGGGGAAATGACCAAGGAAAGAACTGAAGAAGTCATAACACGCTTATTTACATAGGGTGACTTATAAATGGTATTTAAAAGATGGGTTTCCTGTAGACTCTCCTGTAATATTTATTTTAAGAAAAGCCTGAAGAGAATAAATTGAACACAGTGTTGTTCACAGAAGTTGAACTGTAGGTGTGACTTGGAAAAGAAAGGTTTCTGTGAGATGACTTAACTACTTGGTTAAATTGTGTTTGTACAAGGCTGTTGGTAGGTTTTCTATTTGAGATTGAATTGAAACGTTGACGTAACCATGGTTGTTGCAGATACTGTTAGTATGGTTGGTAAGTAGAAACTCTATAAATTCTGGACAAATGTCATTATAGGAAACTTGAGTGGGAGATTATACCTTTTTCATTTAGAAACATTTTGTTATGATTAAGACCTGTCACACTTTGCAGTGTGCAATGTGATTGTGATTCCAGATGTTAATCAATAAGTAATTTCAGTAGTGAATTCTAGCTCTTGCAAAGACAGTACCTGTTTTTTACTTGGCCTTTTTAGTATAAACAAGCTTCAGAACAAAACTAAACAAATGAAAGTGAGTAGCCAGGATCCATTTTGGTGATATATTACTTTTCCAGACCTCATGCTTTTATATTTCAAAATAAACACTCTTTGCTGCTTGTGGTATTTTGAAGGAATTTTTTCTTGATTCTTAAGTGTCACGTTATAAGAGCAGGTCTAGTTGTTGTCTGGGAAGAGCAAGGATATTTGTGTGCGTGAAAGATACGGTAAAATTTTAAACCAGAAATTACTTGCTACTCTGTCTGAGCATTTGAAGGAAGCTACAACTGAGTGAATTGTAACACTGAAAGTGAGGATATGTTTGTGTTTGAGTGACGGTACTGAACACAGACCAAAGAAAGAAAAATACAGATAAGGCTGGGAAGAGAGAGCAGAGCTTATGACAAAACCAACAGGGAGCCACCAAATAAGTAACTGGCTACATAGGATCTGTGAGGCCTTGAGCAGACTTTAAGATCCACTCTTTACCCTCAGTTTCTCACAAACCATTATGTATCTTGACCAGTTGTAGCTGAAATTACTATACATCTTACAATTGTAATGTGACTATAAAGATCTGAACCTGGGGACCCCTGGGCTAGAACAAGGAACAAATAGTTCGGATAAGTTAGTTCTAATGAGAAGTGTTGAATAAAATTTGGAGGAAGGTTGGAAAAAGCTTTTTAGTACACAGGATCTTTAAATGATCTTTAAATGATTTTTAGTTGTCTGCAAAATGAAAGCTTACTAATTGTGTTTTAACAGAAGGAGCCAGAAATGAGTCATGATGACAGCTAATTGTGGCAATAAATACTAAAGAAGCATTTAGGGGTTTATGGGGTTAGAGCTATCAGCATGGGTGCAATGTACCTGAAAGACGCCTGACTGGGCAATGTAAAAAAACTAAAAAAAAGGTAATAGCAAAGATGTAAAAGTGTGATAAAGGATACAGTGGCTGTGCTGATTAGATATGCAAGTCTGTACTAGAGGTCATTCCCCCTCCTTTTGGAAACTGTGTAGCCCTGTGCTTGATATCTGTCTTAATAGCCACCGCAAGGAGGGTTTTTAAAGAAACAAAACCAAACAAAAAAGTCCAACTATCGATACTCTTGTGCTGTTTCGCACATCCTTAAGTTCTCTACATTTTAAATAAGACTGAAGCATGAAGGATTTCAAAGGCTGGGATTTCCAAACAGCCCTGCAGAAGATTGCACCAAGTTTCTTTGTATGCTGCTTAACATTGATCTTCAAACTTAAAGCCCAAGAATCCTCTTATTTGGGATGTTGTTTAGACATAGCTTAAATTTAGTTTATTATATAATTATATCATAATCTGCAGTCTGAGTTTCTAAAACAGTTAAGTTACTTCGTCCACATTGAATTTTAGATTGTTAATATTCATGATTAATTAAGAATACATTTTTATATCAGCTGTATTAATTTAGTGAAAAATAGGAGGTAACTATTTTCTAGTAGTTTGATTGAAGTAAGAACACTTGAAGACTATGACTTTGTATATGGAACTAATTGCTTCAGAGAACTAATTGCTGCAATATGTTAAGGGATACCTTTTTCCTAAACAGGAAATATAAGCAATTTGAATAATTGCTTATACTGAATAATTTGAATATATTATTGAATAATAACACTTTGAAAAAATTTCTCGAAAGATTTTTTGGTTTTAGATTTTTTCATTTTTCTGCAACTCGGAATAAAGTCCAGGATAGGAGTTAATTACCATAGGAAGCTCTCGGTATCCATTCCGTTTTAACTTTAATATAGGTGGCACTGCAACTCAGAAGAATTTTGTCACAATATAGTTCTTTTTTATATGGAAATTGATGTACAAAAAGTTTTAATAATATATTACCATATATGCTTTATGGTTAAGTACTAGAGGCTTAAAATCTAACAGCACACTTTCTATATAAAATTACTTGTGGCCTGGCTAGCAGCCAGAGTCCTTGCTTTAAATAATAGAAAATATAGGCCTTTTTTAGTACTAAATTGAATACTTGCTTTTCAGAAGGAAGGGATTAGATGATATCCTTTGTGTCAGTGAATCGCACCTTTTCTTTACAAATTCTTCTGGAGAGATGAGGAGGTTCTTTGACTATTAGTCCCTGGAAAGCTAACAAGTGACAGGCTGCAGTGACGTGCATTTACAGAAATGGATGTTAGACAAGAAAAGGATTACCGGTGACTAGTACTTATTTATGGTACCTTTGCTGGTATTTTTCTTGGAATACGCTCCACATGCTTCTTGCTTAGACTTCCCTTTTGTATTTCTTCAGAAATTAAGCCTTGAAGACAAGACACACAAAAACTTTAGTGAATGCTCAACTCTGCAGACTGGAGTTTGAGTTGTTTCATCAGCCAGTAAAGGAAAGCAAACTCCATGGCCAGATACTGTTTCAGATCTTCAGGGCAATTCCTTGTTCAATAATGACATATGAAAGGCTAATTATGTCCTGTGCTGCTTTTCCCTTGTTTCTGTCAGTTAAGGGAAAAATGATGCACTCTTTCAGACAAACTTCCTCTTTCCACTGATCTGTGTACTAAGAATTTGTTCTGCTTTTCTGGTTTGCTGATTTATCTTGTCACACTTAAGAATGTAAGTTTTATGTGGCAAATTCCTTCTTATTAAAATTCTTAGAAAACCTGTGATATTGAGAGCAAAGGTTTCATTTATTTCTTAACTGCTAGATATGTTGAAGCTTAGATGACAAGAAGGAGTATAGCCTAAAATATTCATGGTCTTGATTAAAAAAAAAAAAAAAAAAGACTAAATAAGCTGTCAGTAATTGGCTATCCGAAGTTCAGTTGCCATTAGATATTCTCTAATCACAGAAGCCTTTTTATTTCCAGTTTTTTGAAAAGGGTAGTATTTGCCAATGAGATTCTAATCTTACTTGTACATGCTTCATTTTACGAGAATTATTCTTTACATAGTATGCTTTGGGAATGTTCTTTATGCAAGGGACTTTTTTGCCACACGGCATTTTAACTCGGCCTTCTTGATTAACTAAGGTTTACAGTCAGTGCAGTTTAATTGTGTATTTGTGATGGGGTATGTTGTGATTATCTTGTATATTTTAGTTCTCTTTTTTTGTACTGTTACTAGTCTTAAAATAGTCCTCTAATTGCACTCTATGGAAAGACATAGCAATTACTAACATCAAAGTGCATGCAGCAACCTGAAGATTACAGTGTACAATACCATCACAAACCTTTTTTCGGATCGTACATTGCCAGAAAAGAGGTGTCGAGTTTAATAGAGCGTATTCATAGTAGCAACCCAAAAAAGTGTCAGGTATAGTTACCGATGTTCAGTGTGTTTTTTATATAGTCTTTCAGACCAGTATAAAAGCTTTCATAACAAGGAAAATTAACCTGACATTTCAAAAAACTTCTCCAAAACGGTACATGTTAAATTAAATCTTGAGGAGTTTGTGGTAAAACCTCTTATGAAAAGGGTTACAATTAAATGTTTTATGCAATGTGTATGGCCTTCATTCTTTCTATGATGGTAATTTTTTTAATTACTTCTACAGGTTCAGTCCATGCCACATCAATAGCAGCTTCCAGAGTGGAGCAAGCACTGTCTGAGGTTGCTTCATCTCTGCAAAGCAGTGCCCCTAAACAAGGTCCCCTGCATCCTTGGATGACTCTGGCTCAAATATGGCTTCATGCAGGTACTGTGAAAATAAAATTCTTTCTTGTTCTTTCCCCTCCCCTTTCTTGCTAGCCTAAGGACTTGCAAAAATCTGTTGGTTTCATTCAGAATCTGTTATCACTTATCAGATCAAACTTCTTCCAGGTGTGTGTGTGGCACTGAAGCAAGTCAAGAAATAAAAAGCACATTAGAGTTGCTCGTCTGTAAGATCATTTATGTAAGATAAGGCACTGGTTTTATAATGTAGCTGTTATCAGTGGAGTCATATCTTCTGTAGAACACAGGCAACAGTCTCTCCCTTATCTGTGAAGAATTTAGTTTCTGAAGTACCTTGAGTATCTTAGTATTTGGAAATTTAGATGCCCTAATTCCATTGGTTGGAAAACGATGTTTGTAAGATTATTGAATAGAGTTCCTGCAACTAGAAAAGCTTTATCACGGAAAATAAATAACTCTGCGTATGTAGAAAAAAAGGGTAGTAGTACTATTGAGCAACCTGTCCCTTGCAGCTGTGATAATGAGTTCTCATTCAGTTCTCTTCCTTTTAGCTTCATTAATGTAAAATACCCAGGATTGTTTTTCTAAATGTGGAGTCATCTTGAGTGGATTTAGTACTGTTATGCTGCTTCAAGCCTCAAGCTAAATGCACTATCACAAGTGGCTCTTACATAAAATTTTAAAGAGAAAATGATGATCCAGTGTATTTTTACACAGTTAAAAATGTATACCGTGCAATTGTTTTTATTGATACTTGCATCAGAAAGGTGTAATTTAGAAATCAGTCAGCAATTGTTCTGCTTTGGTCTGCTTTCAGACTTGAGCATTTTTCAGTGACATAATTATTTTTTTTCTTCATGTTTACATTCAAGAAAACAGTGCTGTATTTCTTAGCATTTTAATTTACCTATTTTGCATTAACAGTTTAATTGTGTGAAAGTTGTTACAGGGCAATGGCTCACAGTTATTAATTACTGTTTTAGAGAAAAAGCCCAGAAGATTGGAAAGAAAGAGCAATGATAGTGATTAATAATAGTGATCTCATTTAAGGGTGGAAGGGCTCCTCGAAAGCAACACAGATTAGAACAAGGCAAGGTCCATCAGGGCATAGTGTAATCACCTGCCCTGTATCGTGGCATCACTGATTTTAAATATTTATAAACCATCACAGACGGCCATCTAGAGTAAGTCCTAGCATCTATAATGCTGATAATTTCTCAACCTTCTGTGACAGCTTGTTCCACTGCTTATTTTCTGTTTTTCAATTTGTGTTGGTCATGTCCTGTTGCTGCTTACCCGGTCCATGCAAGTGACTGCTACTGTTTTGCCCACAAAGGAGAGGTCTGGACACTCTTTGCTGATTCCTTTTTAGTTCACGATTTAGTCAGGTTTGCATGCATGTTGGTGGTCTGCTGTTGCAATCTTCTGCACAGTCCACTTTCCATTCTTAAAAATATCTATCTCAGCAAGTGTGGTCTGTAGGCCATATTCTTGATTCCCAGCAGGAGGAAGCATGGGTGGGAAGTAGGAGAGAGTTGGATTGGAGAGTGAACTAAAGTGTTAAAGATCCAGGGGAAGGACACAACAAAGTATGAAGACTGCTCTGACTCTTTGTGTATGGGGAGCAATGAAAGAAAAAAACAAGAGATGAAAGAGAGCTTCTGTCTGCCTTCAGAGAAGATACTGCAACCTGAAGTCTACTTCCTCTCCACTTTGGAATGATCCTGTTCTTGATACTTCAGGCTGGTGATTTGTGCTCATTTCAGAGTGTGTAGGTATCCTGCTATTCAGCTACTTGTCCTGCTTACAATGCCTTGAGCCTTGAGAAAGGCTCTTTCTGTAGGAACATTCAGAATAATCCCAGAAGCACAATACAAAGCAGATATTCTGGAAGGTATCTTTATCAGTATATATGGGTTACTTGCATAGAAAACAGCGATAAAATTACTTAATGCCTTACTTACAGCACATGTTCTTTAAATAAAAGTGAAGATTTACCATTGGAAAATTGCTTCCTTTTCGAGACTCATGCCACATTTAACTGTTTGACTCCCTGTGTGGTTGTGTGGTGTTTTACTTCTTAGTGGTAGTGGTGGGGAAGAAATCTTTAACAAGCTTTAAGTCTTAAAATTAAAAAATTGAGAATTATTCTTCCTGTTAGATTAGAGACATGGAAAAGTTACGTAAATAAGTTCTAATACATGCAAAACTTAGTGGAATATATTTATCCAAAATAATATATATGATGTGAAAAGGAGAGAAAATGCTGCTTCTTATGGATATACAGTGTCATTCCAGCTGTCATTAGTGTAAATGAGCTTGGCAGTCAGTCCAAAGAACTTGATTTTGCACGCAGTAACTGGCTTTTAATTTTTCATCTTGTGTTTATTAATGGACTGTTTCAGCCTTTCATTTCTGGGCATACAGTGTAAAGGTGGAAAATCAGGCTCATTTTAACTGTGAAACAAAATTACTTTTGCAATTAGTACATTCTGCAGTTACTCACTATTAAAAACCTGACCTGTCCCTAAATAATCAATGGCTGTGATGGTCCTTTGAGAAATGCATCAGGACTGAACTCAATATTTCTATGCAGCTTGATTGGAAAATAGGTTGATTTCTCAATAAAATGCAAGTGTAAGTGTTGGAAGGGTTTGAGCCAGAAGGCTCTTGGCGTTCTCTAGGAGAAGAGCACATCAGACCTGGCACCTGGTTTCTCTTCAAACTGCTGCTCCTCTCTGAGATTTTCCTACAAAGTCTGCTGGCTCTTGTCAGCTTTCCGCAACTGATTTATTTGAATTTGCCATGTTGGTTTTTAACATTTTTATTCAGTTTGAAGTCTTTACCTCAGAATGAACAGCTTGCTCTCAGTTTCAAAAATTTCTTGAATTAACTTTCACCCTTAACACCTAGCCACAAGTTCAACTTTCTATTCATTCGTTCATAGCTTTTCAAAAAGCCGGCTGTATACTCTGTTGAGGTGGCATAACTTCTAGTAGAGAAAAGAAGTTATTTTTAAAATAACTTTATAATAACTTAAGCAAAAAGGAATTATTTTGTTTAAATGTAATACTTTTAGGAAGGTCTGTTAATAACTGTCAAGTTTCTCTGCTGCAGTTAGTAAGCAGGACAGCAAGATTTAGTATCTCTTACAGTAACATAAGACTAATCTATAAGCAGATTGGCCTCTATTGGCTAGTGTTAAAAGCCATTGCTACCATACTTGTTTCCCCTCAAGGAATACAGAATTTCAACCGCAGTCTGTTAAATTAGCCAGTGTCTGCTTATTTTTCAGTCTAGAATTATTGTGGTAGCAGATAATCACCTACTGCAGTCATTTTAAGTTTCTGCATATTATTTGCTAATAATTATAGCTGTTACTTAGTACCTTTTTAGTCTGTGTAAATCATATTTTTCCTAACTGCCTTTTCACCGAGCAACTTGGGAGTGTGTATTTAAAACTATGTTTCAAGTCTGATGATGCTGGAGAAGAGACAAGAAAACCAAGAGAGCTCAAATGGTTAGCATTTAAATAATGTAGTGTATTTTATACTCACTAAAATCTTGTTTCTCACATAGTAATATTGACCATGTAGCTTTTAGAAAAGCACTCAAGAACGAAGTACCCAAAGCTTTTCCAAAATATTTTAGGGTTTTTAAAAAAAAAAACAGCTCTCAGTACAATTCACGTTTTATGGTATATGTCCAGCTCTCAAATTATGGCTACAACTTGCTCTTTGGATTCTACCAACAGTTAGTAAAAATAAAATCCTAGAAAAGCTTAATTTTTCCTAAATTTACATTTTGATTTCAAAATTTCATTCGTGCATTATCTTCCAGGTTTGCTATTCTTTAGTTATACATCTCTGACTAGGTGAGGTGGTTCTTTCACGGTTAGGGGGGAAAAAAAGTGTTGCTGGATCTGCAATTTCATGTGTTAGTTCTTCATGTGGATGAGACATTTTTCCATCAAAAAGCATTTCATTAGTTTCTAAAAATATACTGCATTAATCCATATATCCATGTGGACATACTATTTATGTTAGGTAGAATGTGTTCTGTGAAATCACTGAGTCAACTGAGGAGCAAAATGATGCTCTTTTGGTAAAAAAAGTCTGTTCTCCTATCAATAAGATCAGGTCTTAGAAGAAGAAAATAATTTACTCCAGCAACCCTACAAAAATCAGTTAAAAAAATAGGAAATGAGTAGGACCTTTAAACTGTGCTTACTCACCAACAGCTACTGAAAGTCCAGGTTTTGTTAGTCATTATTATAAATTGATTTTGATGAACATAAGTATGAATATTCATAGCAGATATCACCTGTAAGTTAAGGTTTATACCCTCTACTGTACTGAGGTTGACTAGTTAGGGATACGATTTAGTTTGTTTGATGCAATTATCTCAGAAGGAATCTCCTTTAAAGGCACTCAAACATCAGTCCCATTCAGAGTTTTAGGCATAATCCCAAATCCACTACCTTAGTGTGAGATCCTGATCTGATAGCCTTTAAACCAACATGGGTGGCCTGTACTGTACAGTGAGAAGCATGTCTTAAACAGCAATAGATCACTTTGCTGTTTTGATGGAGCATTTTGATTTAAAGCTTAATCTATAAGACTGTTGTATAGTGTGATACAATAGAATGCAGTTACACAATTACTTTAAGTCTCAATTTTTCTAGGGTCTATACCAAAGTAAAAGAAATAGATAATCCAACCCAGAACCTTTAATATCTTTTTCTTGCATTTAGTATTTCTTTATTCCTCTCTTCTCCCACTCTTTCAGCAAGATACTAAGATAATCCAGCAGGGTAGTGAAATAGCAGCGTTGAAGTGTGTCATAAGAGCTATTGAAGGCAAATACTTCTTCTGTTGTTAGTTGTTAATCATTTACTGAATGAACCTTTTCTTCCCCCTGTAGTCAATCTGATTTAGACAAGTGTGTGTCAGGCTACTCAGCTGCTTTCATCAGGAGTGATTTATGTTAAATTAAATATAGCTTCTTTTTTCTTTGTGTTTTTTTTTTTTTTTTTTTTTAAAAAAGCTACATAGTTAAATGTTCTTAGCTTCTGGAGGATATCTTAATAAAATGCTTGGAAATATGAACAAATTTTGTCAAATCCAGGATGCTGAGTAAGCATTTCACATGTTTTGCTAACTTAACTAGGAAACTTTTCATATCAAATAACATTATATTTCTTTCAAAATGCTCTGAAGTAGGAAACTTAGAACCAGGCTTGCCATTTAGTGATTGGTAGCTGGAGCAAATGCTACCGCTTCCTTAACAGCTGACACGTAAAATTCAGAAAACTCCATAATTAGTTGTATTCTCTTACCTACTGTAAGAATCTCTGTGTGCAGTTTTGTGTTGGGTTTTCTGTTCTTAAGTAGTTCTGGAATACTGGCATGCTCACATCTTAAAAATAAAACTAAAATGAAAAAATCCCAGACTTCAGTTAAAAATAACAAACTATAAAGAGTTTTCTGGTGTTTAAAACAGCCATTTAGAGGTTCAAACTCCTATTGCATTTAGAAAAGCAATTTTCCTAAAAGAGTAATTTCGTTTAAAACAATTTATGTAATAATTTCTCTTAAGCTGCAAAATTTTTTGAGCAAAATAGCTTTTGCTTAGAATGCAACTATTTACAAATACAGCACATGTGACAACCTCCAGTCATGGTATGATGAAGCAAGCATTCATTAGTCCTCACATTCCTTCCACAGCTGAAGTTTACATAGGAATTGGGAAACCTGCAGAGGCCACAGCGTGTACCCAGGAAGCAGCTAATCTCTTTCCAATGTCGCACTATGTTCTCTACATGAGAGGTCAGGTGGCTGAACTTCGTGGCAATATTGATGAAGCCAAACGCTGGTATGAAGAGGCCTTATCTATTAGTCCTACCCATGTGAAAAGCATGCAGAGGCTGGTGAGTCTTGAGTCCACGTTCATAAGTCCTTTTGTCTCAATTTATGATATTGTATTGTGAAATCTTAACTCGGTGTGGGTAACACAGAGCTTATGAGTTTTGGATCTATACTCTTACTAGCAAAATAGCTTTGGAAACAGTCTTTTCTGGCTTTTTATTCTCTCTTCTGTCTGTGTTGGGACATAAAAAGGATCTACAGGCAGTAAGACTATTTCAGTCCTAACAGAGACTGCAAAAGAAGAAATCATTTGCATCTGCCTAATATTCAGTGCCGTTGGGAAATAAAGGTGGCTCTTCGTAAGAGAAGAGTTGGATACTGTAGTCTAGAGGAAAGACCAGTCATTCTGCTACCTAATTCCAAACTAAAAGTTGAATTCTACATGTTGATTGATTACCTTCATGCGATGTGATTTCTTGGATTTTTGAAAGGCAATTTTTGAATTGCCCTCAAAGGAATGTGTAGCTTTAAGTACAAAGGTGCCTTTCCCAGCATAAATGCATAAGTTTGTTTATACACTTGATAAAAACAGACATGTATATATTCTGTGCTTACTATGGTAGGAAAATTGCTTTCTTTTTTTAATCGAGTTTTCTTCCAGATAGAGCAGAGAAGAACACCTGCAATCAGCTTCATACCCAATCTATTTGTTCAGAAGTAGAAGCTGGTTTCTGACTAGGTGCTTATGAATTATTCAGAGAAATTTCTCGTGCATCGCTGAGGGGAACATATGAGACAAAAGATCAGATAGGAAGGCAGCACAGGGAAAGTTTTTTGTTTCAACTTTTCAGCATTTCAAGATATTTGAGCCTACTGACAAATGCCAAAAGGTTCCTTTTTCTGAACAAGCAGGCAGTCGATCTAAAGCAGTGCAGCTCAGTGAAAATGAAACTTATGTTTTTCTGGGTATCTTTTTGCCCTTCCTCTGAATCCACCTTTGAATAAATAGTCTGTAAACACACAATGCTCTTCAGATTGACTGAGAAATTAGCTGCCTTAAGAGGCATGTGAGATGAAAAATACTTGCTTCCAATCCAGCTTCCCTTTTTATGAGCTTTTCAGTTTGAGTGCAAGCTGGAGGATAACTATTCATTTCATTGGATTGGCCAGTCCTTTTTAAGCATTATTATAATTTAAAGTTTTGTTTTTAAAAGCTTTCTTTACTACTGTAGACCTTTTCTGTACTGAGATGTTGCTTTGAATAGATGCTGACAGATTATGACTCTCACGATTGGAGTGCTGCAATGGATGGCTATAAGCTTTTCAGAAGGGACAGGCGAGGAAGGAGAGGTGGTGGGGTGGCTCTCTGTGTTAGGGAGTGCTTTGTCTAGAGCTTAATGATAGTGATGATAAGGTCAAATGCTTGTGGGTAAGGATGAGGGGGAAGGCCAACAAGGCAGATATCCTGGTGGGAGTCTGTTACAGACCACCTAGCCAG
Source organism: Calonectris borealis (assembly GCF_964195595.1). NCBI lineage: Eukaryota > Metazoa > Chordata > Aves > Procellariiformes > Procellariidae > Calonectris > Calonectris borealis. The sequence goes on from NC_134316.1 coordinate 19,342,536, forward strand.
GATGAGGAGGCAGATGAAATATTCTACCAGAGGCTGGCAGAAGTCTCCCAGTCGCTAGCCCTTGTTCTCGTGGGGGACTTCAATTTTCCGGACGTCTGCTGGAAATACCACACGGCAGAGAGGAAACAGTCGAGGAGGTTGCTGGAGTGTGTGGAAGATAACTTCCTGGCACAGCTGGTAAGTGAGTCTGCCAGGGGAGGTGCCTCGCTTGACCTGCTGACAAACAGAGAAGGTCTGGTGGGAGATGTGGTGATCGGAGGCCGGCTTGGGCTTAGCGACCATGAAATGGTAGAATTCTCGTTACTTGGTGAAGTAAGGAGGGGGACCAGCAAAACCGCTATCATGGACCTCCGGAGGGCAGATTTTGGCCTGCTCAGGGCACTGGTTGAGAGAGTCTTTTGGGAGGCAGTCCTGAAGGGCAAAGGGGTCCAGGAAGGCTGGACGTTCTTCAAGAAGGAAGTCTTAAAGACGCAGGAGCGGGCTGTCCCCATGTGCCGCAAGAAGAACGGGCGGGGAAGGCGACCGGCCTGGCTGAACGGGGAGCTCTGGCTGGGACTCAGGAATAAAAGGAGAGTTTATCACTTGTGGAAGAAGGGGCAGGCAACTCAAGAAGAGTACAGGGATCTTGTTAGGTCGTGCAGAGAGAAAATTAGAAAGGCAAAAGCCCAGCTAGAACGCAATCTGGCCACTGTCGTAAGAGACAACAAAAAATGTTTTTACAAATATATTAATGACAAAAAGAGAGCCAAGGAGAATCTCCATCCTTTATTGGATGTGGGGGAGAACATTGCCACCGAGGACGAGGATAAGGCTGAGGTACTTAACACCTTCTTTGCCTCAGTCTTTAATAGTCAGAGCAGTTATCCTCAGGGTACTCAGCCCCCTGAGCTGGAAGACAGGGACGGCGAGCAGGATAAACCCCCCATAATCCAAGAGGAAGCAGTTAACGACCTGCTACGCCACCTGGACGCTCACAAGTCTATGGTGCCGGATGGGATCCACCTGAGGGTACTGAGGGAGCTGGCGGAGGAGCTTGCCAAGCCACTCTCCATCATTTACCAGCAGTCCTGGTTAACTGGGAAGGTCTCGGATGCCTGGAGTCTTGCCAATGTGACACCCATCTACAAGAAGGGCCGGAAGGAGGATCCGGGGAACTACAGGCCAGTCAGCCTGACCTCGGTGCTGAGGAAGATTATGGAGCAGTTCGTTTTGAGGGCGCTCACGAACCATGTCCGGGACAACCAGGGGATCAGGCCCAGCCAGCACGGGTTCATGGAAGGCAGGTCCTGCTTGACCAACCTGATCTCCTTCTATGACCAGGTGACCCGCCTCGTGGATGAGGGAAAGGCAGTGGATGTGGTCTACTTGGACTTCAGTAAGGCCTTTGACACTGTCTCCCACAGCATTCTCCTAGAGAAGCTGGCGGCTCACGGCCTAGACAGGTGCACTCTTCGCTGGGTAAAAAACTGGCTGGACGGCCGAGCCCAGAGAGTTGTGGTCAACGGAGTTAAATCCAGTTGGCGGCCGGTCACGAGTGGTGTTCCCCAGGGCTCAGTACTGGGGCCGGTCCTGTTCAATATCTTCATCAACGATCTGGACGAGGGGATCGAGTGCTCCCTCAGTAAGTTTGCAGATGACACCAAGTTGGGCGGGAGTGTTGATCTGCTGGAGGGTAGGAAGGCTCTGCAGAGGGACCTGGACAGGCTGGATCGATGGGCCGAGGCCAACTGTATGAGGTTCAACAAGGCCAAGTGCCGGGTCCTGCACTTCGGCCACAACAACCCCAGGCAACGCTACAGGCTTGGGGAAGAGTGGCTGGAAAGCTGCCCAGAGGAAAAGGACGTGGGGGTGCTGGTTGACAGCCGGCTGAACATGAGCCGGCAGTGTGCCCAGGTGGCCAAGAAGGCCAACGGCATCCTGGCCTGTATCAGAAATAGTGTGGCCAGCAGGAGCAGGGAGGTGATCGTGCCCCTGTACTCGGCACTGGCGAGGCCGCACCTCGAATCCTGTGTTCAGTTTTGGGCCCCTCACTACAAGAAGGACATGGAGGTGCTGGAGCGTGTCCAGAGGAGGGCAACGAAGCTGGTGAAGGGCCTGGAGCACAAGTCTGATGAGGAGCAGCTGAGGGAACTGGGGTTGTTTAGTCTGGAGAAGAGGAGGCTCAAGGGAGACCTCATCGCGCTCTACAACTACCTGAAAGGAGGTTGTAGCGAGGTGGGTGTTGGTCTCTTCTCCCAAGTAACAAGCGATAGGACGGGAGGAAATGGCCTCAAGTTGCGCCAAGGGAGGTTTAGATTGGACGTTAGGAGAAATTTCTTTACTGAAAGGGTGGTCAGGCCTTGGAACAGGCTGCCCAGGGAAGTGGTTGAGACACCATCCCTGGAGGTATTTAAAAGAGGTGTAGATGAGGTGCTTAGGGACATGGTGTAGTGGGCATGGTGGTGTTGGGTTGATGGTTGGACTCGATGATCTTAGAGGTCTTTTCCAACCTTAATGATTCTATTCTATTTATGCTGCTTAAATACAAATGTTAAAGATGTATGCTATAAAAATACTTGTCTATGTAATTCTATGTGGGGAAAAAGTACAAGATTCTGTATCCTTCTTGATCTTTTGATTATTGCAAAAAGTATTTTGAGGAGTAAGTTTGCAGTGTTTACTTTTGCCTGTGTGTATAGATGAATATCTGTACATCTTAACACTTTGTGTGCATTTACTTATTTATTATAAAGACATATGGTCTCAGTGGCAGGGGAGCTATAGCAACAGCACTGTGGAGGTACCAGCCTCTATAACAAAGCTGAAACATTAACTTGTAATATTTGTATTCACAATTCTAAGATTACAATCAGTTTATGAATCAAAGTTCTGTGAAAAAAATACCTTATTTTCTGTGATTAATTTGATATTTTAAAATTATTTGATATGGCTTTCTAGCAATGCCTAGAAGGCGATATAAAATGCTACTGTTTCAACATAACAGTTACCTTAGAGCTTAGATTTATTTAATAAGCTTTGGTGAATTTCTCTTTTTGGACAAATACCAAGTATAGATCATAATAACTTTATGTATAAAATGCAACAAAAAGGAAATAAGATTTAAGGATGGTACAACTTCTAGCATGTAGCATACATATCCAGCCCTGCTTCGCCAAGTAAAAATACTTGAAACAGTTGAACCTGAAATCAGTTTTGAAGGATTTTTTTTCTTTTAATTAAAATTTTAGAATGAGTAACATCTGACATTCAGTAAAATTTCCTGATGCTAGTAGTTTAGAGATCTGGATCTTTGATTTGAGATGTTATTTGTAGTTGTCCAGAGAAGTACAAAAACTAAATGAAATGTTTGTTTATATTTGTATGAATAAGAATGGCTTATGGTATGGGAATAGGCAGGATTTCTGCTTTTATAATCCATCCTTTTAATGATGATACATCACTCTGGTAAGAAGGGTGAAAAATTAAACTTTGAAGCTTTACTATTTTTCAGTACAACTTTTTGGCCATAACTCTCTAAGTACTTACTCCTGTATACGATCTACTGTTTCTACACAGAAACAACCTTACTAATCTAAATTACTGAAGAAATGTGTGAAGAAAGCCTAGAACGTTTAGTCCTGTGGCTTGAGAATGTGCTTCTTCCTGTGAGTTGTAGCATGTCCTGTGCTTTGGAGTTTCTGCATAAAGACTGCATAAAGACTCTTGCATTTGTCTCAAGTGCAGACTTCATATTCTGTTAATGTGACCATGAAGGCATGCTCTTTGCAGAAGTCTAATGTGTCATGTGAATGCAGTTACCTTTTATTGGGTGGTGTGATCTGTTAAAAGACTATATTTGTCTAAAATTACAATTTTCTAAAGAAACAGGTTATTATTAATTATGCTGCTGTCTCTAAGGTCTTCACTGATTTACTGCTGTTTTAAAGATTTACTAAAATGAAAAACAGGAGGACTTGGTGATGGTGTGAAAATTGGAGCAGTTAAGAGTAATAGAAAAGATCTGTTCACCAACAAAATGATAATGATAAACAAGAGGGTTTGGAGGGAGAGGTTAACTCTTGCTGTATTTGCCTTAGTAATGAAATGCCTAAGACAACGTGACATCAAATGGTGGGGGCTTGATCCACGAATAAAAGACAATTTGTTTAGCTGTGTTCTGTATTCTGCTTAATTAAACTTCTTGGGAAATGGGGATGATTGGGTTATACTGTTACATTACCTGAGATGTGAGATATTCTAACAGAGACCTGCTGCAGGGGGCAGTGTGTTTGTGTTCATGCTCACTGCTATTTCAATCCCTTCTAAAATGTTAGGGTTTTTATTAATTAAATCAGCTGAACAGCAAAACTAGTTCTTTCAAAGAGAAATGCTGTTAAAAGTCTCTTTAGCTGCTTGTACAGCTAAATTATTCTTCATACAGTTAATGTTTAAATCCATACATCTATTCACTGTATTCTGTTAAGCAATTCTCATTTTAAGATCTGCCTTGTTCTCAGGTGCTATTTTTTACTGTTTGTCACTAACTGAAATGTTCTCCAAGCCAGGGGCTATACCAGCTTGCTATTTGGCTAGCTCTGATTGCTCACAAGCTGTGAAGAGTGAAGCAGTAACATGGCAGCATCAATTAAGTGTACTTCAGTGTGCAGCAGCAATGCTTTTCAACAAACACAGTGTCCTTTCTTGTTTTTAAGGGTTGTATAGTGCACTCAGGGAAAACAACGCAAGTTGTGTTCTAAAGGTTTGAAATACTTCAGTTTGTAATCTGTATTTCAAATTGCTTTTTATCACACCCAATGAAATTTTAAATTTTCTTTAATTACTAAATTGAAAAATGATGATTCACACTTCAATTGAATGTCATATATACTTGGTTGTCACTTGCCTGATTTTGTCCAGAATGGATTTATTTGAACAACTTTCTCCATTCTTCCTACCCTTTATCATCACCTCCAGATTTCTGCATTACTGCTGCCTTCCTGCTTTTGTCATTATTTTCCTCCCTTGTGAAAAAAGAATAAACAGCCTTTTATCTCCTGCAGTCAGAGTGCTGTTGTGGAAAGCAGCCCTTACTGCTGACGTCTGAAACGTCCTGAAACGGGCCATCATTCAGTAATGCCTGAAATGGCAATGAATATTTCAACCCATTGTCCAGGAAACAAATCTGTGTATTCTCTTTCAGGCTGAAAATTTCTTAGCTAAATGTAGCTTTGACATGAAATAGTTTTTCCAGCATCTGTATATTGTTATAATCCTAGAAGACTCTAGTATTTTTTGAATATTAAGTAATTCATCATAGCACTTGCCAGTTAATCCTATTAGTAGCTTAGCTTCCAAGAGTAGAAAACTAAAACAGAAAGGGAGAAATTACTTATCCAAAATTACTCATGTAGAAATTAGTTTTCAAAAAGCATTATCTTAAAGAACTACATTCCCCACTCCACACTGTTAGATATCTGTTAAAGTTTCCTATAATTATGCAGAGCTAAGTCAGATCTCTTAATGCTTAGATTAACTATGTGCGCTTTACCTCTCAGTTATAAGTATATTGTTATTTATTTCTAACTACATTGACTTCTTACTTTCTTTTTTCAACCCAAAGACACTTTGCCAGAAAGAAGCCTGGCAGTACGTATGGGTAGTGTATGCTTATGAGCCTGTCAAAGATGTTGAGCTGACTGAAAGAAAGGAAAAGCAGAGAAGGCTTTAGAAAAGTGAGTTCAAACCCTGTTTGAAGGGGTCAGGGGAGTTAAGAGAAAGATTAAACGCAGTTACCCAAACTAACTTTTTTCCTTCAGTGAGGCAGTATTCTCTAGTATTTATTCTTCCTTTCATAACAAGGACCTCATCTGGGGAACACTCACTAACTCATTTGATTTTCATTGTCAGGCCACTATACTGTAAAAATTGTTGGTTTAGGCCACATGGGCTTGTCCTAAGCACGTTATGCTGGTTCTTGTGGGTGGTTTGTTGATTTAGCATTTAGTTGCTAATGCCAAATCTCGGTGCTCAATTGATTCGATCTCTAAGTGCATCCTTATGCACACAGTGATTGAAGAAGAATGGAGAAATAACAGTAATTGGTTTTTTTAGATTTGTTAGTGAAATATTGTGGGTTTGCCTTTCAGAAACTTCAGGGTTATTTCGTAGAAAGTAGAGAAAGCAAAACATATGTTCAACCAAAAACTCACTGCTTACAGAAGGCATTTTACCGTGATTTGACCACTGTCACATCTAAATATTTCAAGTAGTTGCATTCTACACTATGAGAAAACAACGGCCGTTCTACTTGCATTTTAACCTGGAACACGTCCATTGAGTTCAAGTGACTCAAGGACCATTTCAATACACTTTAAATTCTTCACCCACCATGTAGCACTCACAGGCTATATTCTTTTCTGCCTTGAAAATACTATTTCTCATCGGTGCTTAGTGCAGTAAAAAGTACGTAACGCCAACTTGCATAGTCAGTAGCTTTTGAAATATAACAAAGTGTGAATCAAGGTGAATAATCAAGAAAGTTTGTTTTTACCCTGTTTGTTTCAAAGTTACCTACTTTTATTTTTAGTGTTATTGAGCTCAAGTACAGCAGTTAACCATTTCATACTGATCCATATCTTAAAGATTACCATTGGAGGAAGACCAGTAGAATTTCTTAATTCCTGGATGCTTTATCTGAGTTTTACAGTACTCTTTTAAAGGAGATCTACTTTTGTTCAGTATTTGACAACAATAATTGCTACAAATTTAGGTTTAAACTAGAATTTAGTTGCTCTTTTGGTAACAGAAAGTGACTATGGGAATTTACTGCACTAATTTTGTTTATAACTTGAAGCAGAGAGCTCCCATTTATTCAGGCAGGACTGTTTCCTGCTGATCCCCTGAGAACTGCTGTCCTGAAAGTGGTATTTTGGGGCTGATGAAACATAGGTTCTGCTTCATAAAAGACTTTCTTTTCACATTACTCTGTATTTACTCCAAATGGCTTAAAGCAGCAGTAGCAGGAGCAGATATTTCAACAAGAAAATATCGCCACTCTTGGATGCTTTTCACCACCTGAGAGTGAGCTCTATAAGGACTCTTCAACAGGTTTCAACTTGTCTGTGCTGTTCTCAGCTGACAGCCATTACAAGAGGAATACTGCAACTGGGCTTAAATTAGTTGTTTGGTTTAGACAATCTGTGAATATCTGACGATGCAAAGGTAATTGGATTTTGTGCAGCATGCACTGTTGTCGCACTGAACAGAACTGGAGTAAGAGAATCTAAGCCATTGGGGTGTAGTATTTATTAGGAATCTAGTAGCAATGGTTAGAGCAGCTTTCTGGAACTTCTTCTTAAGTGTTTTTTAGATCTATTTTTTTTAATTAACTTTCCTGAGATTTCTATTTGAAAGAGAGTTTATTTCTGAATTGAAAAGTGTTTTTTTCTTTTTCTTTTTTTTTTTTTTAATAGGGATTTTTGCCTGGTATGCTCAGCTTTAACTTTCTGTTTTCGTCTATTGTCATGTTATCTGTGTGATAGATTTTTCCACAGTTTATCAATTCAGGCTCAGCTTGCCAGAAACCATTTTATCACTTCTATTTGTTCCCATTTAAAAAAAATGGAAAATTAATTAGTGGTAGATGCTGGCAGAAGGAAGGGATGCTTTGGCTAGAGTTACTCCTCTTTATTTGGCAGGTCATGAATCATTTCAGTGTTTTTATTGTATTGTGTGGAACTGATAAAATTCCACCCATCAGATAATTCATCACAATTCGCTATTGCAGCAGGTCAGTCTACAGTGTGCAGTATTACTCCAATATTGCTTCTTTTTGCTTGGAAGATTTTAAGAATCTTTGTTTTAAACTTTCAAAATACAAGCAGTGTTCATATCAAGCTTTGATTCATGTTTTATAGCATAAAGTCTTTGAACTGGGTTCTATTATCAAAACTGAGCTATTATCAATGTGTTTCACATACAGCAAGTACGGATTAAATATTACAATTTGGTAGGTAGCAACCAAGTATCATTGCAAGTTCAAGGAATAAAATCCAAAGATCACAATGGCCCAGTCTGGATCAGAGCTTTGGTTTTGCTAGACATCATAACAAAGCATCTGAGGAGGATTCCCTGCCCTACACTGTCCGTTTCAAGTCATTGACAGGCAATGAGCTGGGGAACGAGAGTACGATCACATATCATTTGCGTAATGGTAACAGTATTTCAGATACACGTGTAAGATACATTCACATACCCAGAGAGGTTGTGGAGTCTTGCATCCTTGGAGATACTCAGAATCTGACAGGACACAGCCTTTGGTAACGCATTCTAGGTGACTCTACTTTGAGTTTGGATGTAGACAATCTCCAGAGATCCCTTCCTACCTCAGTCATCCTGCAATTCTAGCAATGCAAGCAAGACAAGCTTTGTGGATAGAGGTAATGATTTCTGTTAGACAACATGATGGGAACACTTGTTTGTGGACAAAATCTTGTTATAGTCTTCCTATTATGCAAGACTCCTTATTTTTACCAGTGGTAAAAATCTATAAAGCACAGATTTTGTCCTTTCTTCCCTCATTTCCATGGTACATTATCCATAGCAATCATGGAAGGAAAGTACAAAAGATTAATATCTTTCTCAACTGTACTCACTTGTCTTACATACATGCATGTATAAGATATACATATATGTATGTATACATATATTCTCTGCCACAAAACTGCCTTAATATTTTGGATACATCTTATTGTCTTTGCACTGTAAAAGTGAGGTGCTGCCAAACCATGTGCCGTGCAACCTCGTTATTATCAACTGGTCATTGTCTTGCAGGCATTGCAGTACCCCGCAGTTCCATAAAATGGCCCATTCTGTGACAGCTAGTTAATAATGATGCATTTTTGATTGTTGCTAGTCTGATATTTTATATGCTTGATTTGGCTGGTTTTTTAATATTCGAGCTTTTTAATGATTTTTTTTTTTTTAAAGCATGCAGATACAATGCAACTGCAACTGCAAGAATGGTCAGTTGATTCCAAAATATTTCCAGTCATGTTCCTCATGCAGCCTGCTTATGCAATATGGTTGGAGAATGTCCATACAAAAGTGTCAGTGGCAAAACAGTCAACTGAAGAGCCTCGGTTGGGATCTTCACAAATTAAGTTTTTGGGCTTCTGTCTCTCTCTTCATAGTTTTCTCATGGGAGGTTCAAGTATACCTTAATGATCTACATTGAAGCTTCTGCAGACAAAGATGTGTCTAATATTATTTAAATATTTATGACTCTTTACAGTTGTTTACATGGAAAGTATCTCCTTGTTTCGTAGTACTAGAGATGATGAACAAACCAGCAAGCTAGTAAAAGCATCTGATCACAGCATAATGAAAAATTTACTTTTTCAGGCTTTTTTTGTAGGTGTTAGAAAGGGTAATTCCTGTTAAAAGTCTTTCCAGACTCCTTCCATCTCCTTATGCATTTTACCCTCTAAAGGAGTGACTACATTAAAGTCGTTGTCACTTGGGTTTTGTTGATATCCAGAGTAATCTTTGCCTTTTCCCCCATGCCTTTTGCTGGGTAACTGGCCACCTAAGAGAGGATGGAGGGGAAAAAAAATACAGATTTTTACTAGTGAAAAAATACTAACAAGCAAGACTAATGTAACAGAATGAAAATGTCAGTAGTCTTAGTCCCAGTAATTCAGGATATGGCCAGGAGGCCTCGTGTCAGTAAAGTGCTAATAGTTGCTCTTGATATTTAAGTTCTCCTTGTTTAAAAAAAGAATAAAATGGAAATGTGAGAAGGCCTGGAAGGAATTGAAAATGTGTGCTATTCCCTACTATCCTCTGTAGTCTCTTACATCCCTTTTCATGGATACTTGGTGGTGCTTTTTTGCACGGCTCTCAAAAATACAATTTTTATTTTGCTCTGTGTAGTTGCCTTTCACTATGAGAATTGCTTTGCAAAACACTTTTAAAATTAGGTCATTCTGCTGAAATATGCACTGGGCTAATTATGATTATTTTGCTTCCCTGAGCATTTTTGTGCTCATTGAATTTATTAAAGTATTACTTTATAGCTGGAGCTGAGAACTTACACAGCAATCAAAGCTATGTGGCACCTGGTATGCATGGCTGTCTTTCCTGTAGTCTCTAAGGGCTTTTGCTTGTAGGCAACATCTGGCATCTAATAATTTATAATTGAATTTCATATAATTAATAAAGAAATACTTTTAAGGCTTTATTTTGGGGTAAATATAAAGAATATGAAAAAGGCTGGAGAGAGCAGCCATCCTCAACTTTAAACGAACGAAAGGGATTTTATTTTCCTTTTCCTGAGAAAGGTTCTGTTGTAGAATTCTGTGAGAACTCATTAACTACAGGAAAACATTTGAGACATGAAGTCGTCTACATGTGTTGTCTTCCCCCCCCCCCCCCCCCCCCCCCTTCTTTTCTTGTGCTGCTTAACTTTGCATACTGGTGAAATATAACTAAATGCTACCATCAACAGCAATCTGAATGAGACAAACCATTCTATGTGGTTTAGTTGCAGTTGTTAGTAAATGTGTGTGAGAAACTTGCAGCACTGTAGCCAAGAGTCTGAGACCTAGCTCTTTAGCAGTCTCTCTTATAATAACGTATTACTATAAAATTGCGCAGGAGTTATCAGTGCACGTGTTTTGCTATAAATCTCTTGCAGTTCTCAGGTGCATTTCTGGTTCACTGATGAAATTACCTTTTGCTTTTTGCTTTACATCTCTCACAGGGGGGCTTGACTTGCTTTGGCATAAGCTGTTTCCTGAGACAACAGACTGCTCTTGAGAGGACCAGAAGTTACCTAATCAATTATGATTTCTTTTTTCTGACTAGAAACTATAAACAAGTTGTTCTTAAAAGTTCTGCTTTATCTTATCCTCATCAAGCAGAAAGTGGCCTACCTTAATGCAAAACTAGAGATCTGGAAGCAACTGTCCCTCAGGAAATTATTTTAATGCTTGCTTTTGCCAGGATTATGTCAAACAGCTGCATTCCCCAGATAAGTTGTCTACTCTGGTACAGAGTTTTTGCTGCAAATCCCCAGTCTGGAACAGTCTTTTTATATCTCTTTATCTCTCCAACTCATCTCATTTTAAATTTTATTTGAAGACCTCTTTTCCATTTACTGAAGCTTTACTTCCCTGCTAGCCAGTATTGTGCTTAGCAGTCCCTCCCGGGCCCATGAGTCTACAGTTTAAAGATGAGCTGAACCTTGCACTTTGGAAGGATTCAACCAACTTACTATGTATGAAGAGCATAATATAATTTCTCCAAGATTAGTTTTCTTTAAACATAGACTGTGTTTTCTGGTAGCTAACTGGTTTTAGATGGAGTTAAAGAATTGGCCTTTAAGGTTAGTGCCAGGCTATTTCTTATGTCAGGATATTTTTTTAATCTAGATGATCAAACTAACAGAGAAAGCAATTACTTCAGTGAGCTTTAATTCATGGGCAAATCTGATGTGTGTTTTGTCCAACTCTGAAAACTGTGTTCCTTTCTAAGGTTGGCTGATTATTTTTCCATTATTCTTCATATTAGAGTATATTTTTTCAACGAGTAGCAACAAATGGTATGAAGAAAGTTATGTGCAGCTACTATTCTTCAGAAAGCTGCCATCTCTTGATTTTTCAGTAAGGGAGAGGAGACATGCTATTTGGCCACCTTGCGTACTGCATCTCACTAAAAAAGGCCAGTGTTTTCTCTGAATAAAACTGACTGCTGTCTTCTGTAACTAGAGTTAGGGAATAGGATATGAGAATGGTCTTTTAAGTAAAACCATCGTGGCCAAATATGTGGACTGCAGGAGCTCTTTACTAAGAGCCTTTGGATGACTTGCTTCTGTACTATAACTTCATTGCAATCAAATTTCATCAGCACTCTTGATACCCATGTGCTAAGACAATAAATTAAACTAAGGTATGGCCTGAGGCCAAGCCTTGAAGTCTACTCACCATCATCCGTCCCTGTTGGATGGATGGACTAGTGGAAACTAGTTCTTAACTCATTTTTATATTCTTGTGCTGTTCTATGCCATCTCTAGTGTGATTTGTTTTCCTATATCCAGCTGTATTGAAACTTTACTGAAATCCAGGCAAATTAGTTCTACAACATTTTTTTCTTTTCTTTTTTTTTTCCTGGAATTAATCTATCTAATCAAATACTGTACAGGCTAGCTTAGTGTCTCACCAATAATAAACACATACTGTGTTTTATTCCACTTTTCCCTATTACCATATTGCTAACCATTCCTTTCTTCAACATTTGTTCTAAGGCCTTGCATGTAATTTAAGAAAACTGAAATAATAATTTTCTTTCTGAAATACAAACAGTATACTATTTTTTGGTAGTAAAAGTGCTTCCACTATTAACTTGGTAGCTAGTCTTTGATTTCTTTTATTTTTCTTTTCTGTCCTTTTCTAGGATGGAGATAATCCAGTTCTCACAACTTGATTATCTGGATCTCTCTGGTTTTGGTTTTACATTGGCTTGGAAAAGAATATTCTTTTACTTTTACTTTGGAAGTCTGGATGCCTTTTTAATCCGATTTTCTGCTGATCATAAAGGATCTTTTCATGCTGTTGCTATGACGTGATGTAAAATTAGCATCAACATGAAAGTTACGAGCCAGTGTCTTGGTAAACTGCTGTACATTTGGCATTGTGAAACAATGGTCTGAGTTTCAATTTGTGTTGACTTAATTGGGTAATGACTGAAAAGTCTGGTCAACACTGCAGGCTCACTGAAGCCATAGTAAGCTGACCATGTTAACCTGGGTACTGGATACACCTATATCAGAGGCTATGTTGTACAGTTTACTTGCTTGAGCCAGTTATTTATGTGTAAAAGCACAAGAATCAATGTTTTCTAAAACTAGACTGTTTCCAGTACTCTGCTGTCTGCAAGTAAACATGCCCACTGTGAGTTTAATCCAAGTTCGCTCTACATGAAACATAGTGAATGCAGATTTAGAGTTGTTAACGCTTTTAATGCCATTTCTATCATGGTAAGCTACTTGGCTAAACTGATATGAGTGGAAAAATACATCATGAGTGAGACTTAGAAACACTAAACTTGAAAACAGAAAGCTGTTTCGGGCTTTCATCACTTTTTCAATCTGTTGATCTGTACCTTTTTAATTCTGATATTCATATGCATGGACTTTATAGAGAGCAAAAAGATAAGAGCTTTTTAGTTTCAACAGTTAATCACATATTTACGACTCTAGTATGTACGTTTTGCTAAAACACTGAATTTGCAAACAATTCTTGGCATTTGAAAAAAATACCATTAGTTATAGTCTTTTTTTTACCTACGCACTATAAATTTTTACATTGTTGAAGCAATAGCTGATTTAAATCTTGAATGCAATATTTGATATTTGGTTGCATAGCTGCATTTTTAGTTTCAGCTCTTTCTTTATATTTTTAAGCATGAATATTTAAGCATCTGAGCAAGTTTACAGGAATAAAAATGTAACTGGCTAAGTTGAGTGGCTGCAGATAGTATGGCAGCTAAGACAGTTGGTATGGCAGATAGTAAGAATGACTGAAATCCCTTTTACTCTTTTTCTAAATCTGAAGTCTAGATATTTAAAAAAGGTTATAGTATTTGTTTTCATAACAACTTTGAGTGATCAACATGTTAAGTTTCAAATACATTTTGCCCTTATGTATTATTTATTCCCAGTCAAGAAATGGGGAAACTGAGGCATAGATACTGCGACTTACCTAGCTTTAAATACAGTACAAGCCTCCTGATTTCAATTCTGAGCATCACGTTCATGGGACTCACATTTAATTCCTGTGGTTATTCTTTCCAGTGCATTTGCACTCTGAAGAAAATCATTTTCCCCACAGGGATCTCCAATGTATCAGTCAATCTTGTTAGGGCAGCAGCATCAATATTCCCACTGCCTGCTGAAGGCAGCCTGTGAGCTGTCTTTTGTGGGCTTTGACTTGCAAATGATTGGCAGACTTTAGGAGGGTTTTCCCTTATAATATTTAAATCTAGTACTGTCACTGATGGACCTTCTACTAAAGTGTAGATGATTAAAACAGCTCTATCATTTATCAGTGAAAATTATCTTTTTGATATTTATTGCCTTTACATGCAATTTAAGTGAAAGTATATGTGGCAGCTCCTTAGTAGCCATTTCAGCTCAGCCAAGTAAAGTGAGGCCCTTGTCTCAAATTCACTGCAGAACTTTTAATACTTTTAAATAATAAATCAGTTCATTTACCTACATCTCTCTTTCCCCCAACTATTTTCCTTTCTGGAAGATTTTGTCAATGTTGTCTTGTATTTGCTCAATGAATATAATATTTCCCAAGACATTGCAGCTGAGATGGTTGGTGAAGGAGATGGCTGTTCGGATAGCAGACTGTTTCAGAAATAAGCATCTGTGGCATCAGTACTTTGTTTCTGTGACTCCTTTTTGATCTGGTTTTGAGAGCTCAGTTAAACTTAGCACTGTTTTATGGTAATGTACTTTTATCGGTAATAAAGGTGAACTACTTCCATAGATCTTTGTTTCTTATCTTATATTATTACTCAGTAGAAAATTTAAAATTCAAGAAAAGCTAACTTCAAACCAGCACAAATATGAAGTCTGTGGATATAGAGATCTGAAGGAAAAAGGATTGCTTCTTTCATTATAATGGGTAGTTACTTTTTCTCAGATGTTCTGTTCGGGTCTATGCTTTGATGCATCCTCGTGTCCTACAAATCGGACTCCTACCTCGGTTTGACAACAAAGAACTAAGTCTTGTTTTAGGTCCTTGGGGGAAGTTGGAGGATATTATAGCCCCTAACATGAATTGGTGAGCACATACATAACTCTTGCATATTTACTCAAGTGTAGCATGAGTCAGATTTGGAGAACTAATGTCATAAATTTCCTTTTGCTGTTATGTTGTTTGTGTGCTCGTGTAATTACCATTATATGCAATAAATATAGTTTTGAGTAAGACTTTCTCAGGCCAGTTTTTTCCTGAAGAGGGGTAATATCCTCTGGGGAAGGAGATCAGTTTGGTAAGACGTGGCAAACCATAACTCAGTGCTCCCACTCTGTGATTAGTGGGAGGTAAACAAGAGAGGGCAGTTTAATACCTTGAATTTTGTCAGAATGGTTGTAAATATTATTGTCCAGATGTTGAGGTTGAATGTAGTTTTGTACTAAGATGCGCTTATCAGAGTCTTGAGAAACTAAAAATCTTTGTACATAACAATGCATTACATCTATGTTACAACACTGCTAATCTCTGACCTGAAACGTGTGTAGTTTATACATGTGTGGCTTTTTCACACGAATCTGAGAAATCCTGCATTATAATAGATGCTGTTGTGGTGCTTCAAGGAAGCTGGCTTTCAAGAAATAGCCCTTAGATGGAATTTAAAGTTGCTTTTAGAAACAGCTTTTCTTTCTTAAGAACTGGCATAGAACTGAAGGGAAAAGAAGTATTAGCAAAACATTGAGATGTTAAAATGGAGTGCTCATACTCAAGAGCCACATATCTTCACATAAAGCATTTGACCTGGAAGAAATTGTCCATCTTTTAGCACTGCTCAGATGAACCAAGCAAAGCAATTCATTAGCAAAGCGCTTACTTGGCAGAAATATGAAAACACAAACATTGTTCACACTGTTAGAAGCTAAGCACTGCGAGGAAAGACACTACCCAAAACACTTGAGCAATATAGCGTGGTTTAGTAGGCCCATTAGGATGCAGACATTTGATTCTTTCAATTTTTTTTTCTAAATACTTAAATGAAAAATCCTAAAGTTTTTAAATGCTTCCCTCTTATCGCAGGAACTAAACTTCATAACTGAAGTTATGAATGTTTCTTTTATGGATATATCTGAAATTAACATTTGAGTTCAATTTTTTTCTGGGTTGTAATTCATTTATTAGTCTTTTTAATCAGTGATGCTGGTGAAATGATTTGTTGCAGCTCAGTGTGTTCAATCTCCCTCAGCCACTACTGATACACTGTTTATATCACACATGTTGAACTTGCTGTTTAAGACTGATATCCTCAGGAAATCAGGCTTACTAAATCATTATTGTTTATGTGTGTGTTTGTCAGCTTTGCCTCCCTAACTTTAAAATCCTTCAGTCAGTTTCATCTAGACAGAAAAGGGAATGATGTGAAAAAAAAAATGTAGACTTGTGCAAGTATTAGAAAAATTGAGGCAGGAGGAAAGACTACCAAGGCTGTTTTATGATTTCAAATTTTTATTAGATATCAACAAGTACACAGGAGAGTGAGCGTTTGTAAATTCTCTACTGCAGGGGTATAAGACACAGTCATTAGAAAACCAAACCAGGCTTCATTACGGTCAATGCTCATGGACATAGCTGTTAAAAGTTAACTTTTAAAAATTATTCCAGAACATAAGATAAGTATTCTGCTACATTAGGTTAGTTAGCTAGATGACTTGATAGCTTAACATGTTTAGACAAAGTAGTGAATTGTGAGTGTTACAAAGAACTTATCAGTAAAGGGCTATGGAAATAAAACTTAAAAAAAAAAATCATGCAGATGCAAAATTTCTTCTGTACAATACACAGCGTGAAAATTATTTCAGAGCTCTAAATCTACATGCACAAAGGTTGTGTTAGGTAGCACTTTGGAAAAATACTTGCCTTCTATCAGAGGTGATCTGACCTACTAAAAGAGAGGACTGTTTTCACCTTGGTTTCTGAATGAAAGTTTCTCTACTGGTAAGTGGTTTTTGCTACCTTAAAATAAGTAATTTAAAATAAAACATAGTTTTAGAAGTATGTTCTCTCATTTAAAAACAAAAACCTTTATTTTCTAAATGGGGGCAAGTAATAAGTTAAGGCAGATGTTGTCAAGTCATTACAAATGTTCAAAAGATGAGCAAGTGAACCCCTGTCAGCTGCAGAGCCATTTCCATTTCCAATTTTTTCATGGTCCTTGTTACAGTTTGTCGTGACAGCTGACGATAGCTTCTTTGAGATTCTGTCTGGTTTTTAATTTAGTGATAGCCACAATGGCTTCGGAACAGATGGTATTATGAGGGTTGCAGACCCAAAGGCTTACCAGAGGGCTATGAAATGCTAGGACACAAATGCAGTCTGTGATGATGCTTTGTCATGTTGATTGAATGCCTAGCCAGAATTTGGTAGGTAACAGTTGCCAGAAATAACTGTTCTTGATATAGAGTCTAAAACAGTATGACATGCTGTCAGATCTATTAAAGTAATTGATGTGTCAAACTTAATTTCCTTTAAAATTGTGATGTGATAGTGTGAGCAGCTGGTGATCTCTGCTGAAAATAAATGATGTAACTTTAGCCTGGGCATCCAAAGTCATCTCATTTGCTGCAGAATCAAACCCTAAGCTTCCTAAAATCGGAGGAAGTTTTATCAGTAGGTGCAGTCTTTCTGCCATGTGCATTACATTCGATTTAGTGTAACATTTATATCTGAATATTTTTGCTGAAGATAAAATCCATGGATGTTTAACACAATAGCTGGTAGGAAATGTTTGTATCTCAGCGGCTGCCTTAAGTTCCAGAATTCCCACTTCCCCACCAAACCCACACTGTTGCTGCAGTTTTTATCCTTGAAAGTGGAAGCTGTCACTCTCCATTTCAGCTCTTCGCTCAGTGAGCATTAACTTCCCAGTTTGCTTATTCTGATCAAATCCTAGCTTTGTGTGGGAGTGCCTTTTTTGCCATTCGTGTGTTCTTCCTGCCAACTGTGCTCCAGTGAACTAGAAAAGTGACTCAAATGGATAAGATTCTGACACTTGGGAAGGAGGATGCAAACGTGTTTCAGCTGCCTGTCAGCTGACAATAGTAAACGAAAGGAAAGGACTGAGGGGGAAACAGCATTTGGAATTACACTTTCTCTGCGGATTCCAACCTTGTGCACTAACTTATTACATAGTTCGGAAAATGGATTTCAAGAGCCATAAACCAGCCACAGCATATGATTTAACATGCTGTGCCAATCAGTGCAGTGATGGATAACCATTTATAAAAAGTCCATAACCACACTAAACTTGTGTTTTGGCTCAATCTTTAATGGGAATGTGATATTTATCATGGATGGCAAAGCTAAAATTAGTAGTGGAAATGAAAGTACGGAAGTGGTGGCAAGTACTTGCCGGTGGAAGAGCATGGAGAAGTTGGCCAGAATTCTGGAAGAACTAGTAGATGAAATAATAAATCATTACTCCAGTAATATTTAGTGAAACCTAAGTTAACAGAAGATTGTAGGATAGTTAACATACTACCTATACTTGGGAAGAGCAGTTGCAGGAGAAAAGCGTCAGTTTGATTAAAAGTGAGACTTGGAGACCCTTCAGAAAAAGAAATACGATGACTCACAAATATAAAATGCAAGAGCAAGACTGAGTATGGAAATGACTGGAGAGGACAAAGCGCTGGGGTACTAGTTGATCTAAGCTTCATCTCCATTGTTCTACAAGAGCTACATCTTCATTGTTCATGGGTTGGCCAAGCCCCACACGAGACATCATGTTGTCCAGTTATCAGCGCCATCATCTTGTCAACAGTGTAGTCTCACCATTAATTTGGTAAGCCTACGGATTTCTCCTTCCCTTATGGAAGATGGTGGTGTTCATCCTCCACTGGTTGCTTCATGTCCCCAAAATATGGAGACTGCCATGCCCAGTAAAACCAGTTGAGGCTGGCCAACAGGGCAAGTGTACCCTCAGCGTGAACTAAATCATAGGTTTCACTTGGGATTTCCTCCCAGGCTGGCCCTGTGATTCTCTTGTAATCCCAAGTAGCGTGGCTGGATGACAAAATTGGCCTGATTAGCTTCGCATCAGTGTTGTCCTTATGCACAGTGAGCACTGAGGTGACTGAACTGTAGCGCTGGAAAGTCTCTGGAATGTTTCCTGGGAGGAGTAGGAAACTTAAACGATAATATATGCTCCATGTAAACATGAGATGAATAAGCATAATCAAAATAAGGCTAGTTGACATTGGCACTGAAACAAATGAAAACAAACTGGCTAGGGAAAAATTTGGGAAGGTGATTTGAAGAGGATTCCTAGCATTTACAGTCTAAACATCGTGTGGAACAAGAAATCCTGTGCTGAGGTTGTCGGTAACAACAGGGGAGCAAAATGAATGACCTCAGAGAGCTCTTCTGATCTGATGTTAATTAAACTGAAAATACCTTATTTTTGGCAAGTTTTAAGTAAAAAATAAACAATGATCCTCAAAAAGATAGTTGTGAGAAAACCTGAAAGGCTTGTATGGAGTTGAATTATAAAAGGTAGGTGATACTTCAGTTATATTTATCTGCTTGCTTCCAGATCAGTATTAGCAAAAGCTGATTTGTTGAGGTACATTAATATTATTTTTAGCTTTTTTTATTAATTATTTTTAGTGTTTTTTCCCCAAAATACTGCTGTTTTGGTTTCTCTCTTTAACTGTCCAAAGCTTTTTTCCTTAGTTTTTAGTATATTCAACTTCTTCAGGTTTTATGAAAAGGTAAGTCAGTATATAAAGAAGTGTTTTATTTTTCTGAAAGTGCTAAAAGCCCTTTCTTAGCCAATGGTTGGGGTTTAGCTCTTCTGATCAGCGCCTGATGGTGCATAGGTGGGAGGGTGTATGCCTTGCCTTCACACTGAAAATAGTCTTCCCTTAAAGATGGATCTGCTGGCAGTTGTCCTGTCAGACGGACAGGTTAGCAGCATACCTACAACTTCTGCCTTTCATTTAAGAATCTGGGGGGGAGAAAGGGGGTGCTGGGAGGTTTTTGCAAAACACCATGAAGATGGCTCCTCCCATTGTAGTGGGTTGGGCCTGAAGAGCAGATGGCAGTTCACATTGGCTTTGAGGGCGGGGCGGAAATGGTCTTTTTTCTGGGGGTGCTATAAAAAATATATTTATTAATGCTTTATTAAAAGTAGCCTCTTTTTCTTGGAGATTATTGCAGTGCCAGTCTAGCATGTGCTGCTGTGGTGTCATAACGCTTTTGAAACAGTGACATTAGCCGTAGTTATAACTTATGTATGTACGTACTTCTATATGCAAAAGTCTCTTTGGCTAAGGGCAAAAGGAAGAAGAATGTGAATAATGTGCTTTAATCTTTGCATTTCTGTTTTATTTCAGTAATGAAAGGACTGGTCATCTTTTATCTTATACTGCAGTTCTGACTCTGAATATTTAATACAGCATTTGTCAGAATATTTGAGAGAAATGCACATGCATAAATGCAAAAAAGGTACTTCAGAAGAGTATCATTCACTTCTGATGCCTTTTCCATAGTCTCAAAAGTTCAGACAAGTAAGTGCTGGTTTCTGTAGTATTGAGTGTGTACAAGTATGGACTACAAGTGCTAGCCTGCAATATAGTGACAATCTAGCTAAAGATCGCCAAAGTACTCAATTTGAACTCTGACGGTTCTATTAATTATAAATTCTAACCACAGAACCTAGCACTGGATCTGCAACTCTGATTTTTCTTTGCTACACAAGCTATTCCCCTGACTTCAGATTGATTTCTTCATTACAACATTTGATCAATTTTTCTAATTACTGTTTCCAGAAGCCACATACCACCAAATATGTTCATTGTTATTTTATAGAAAAACTGTCATTAATGAAAAACAGCTTCTTAAAAAGCCGTTGCTTGCTATCTCTTCTTATTTATTCTTTAATTTTATCAGTGGTTGACTGGTGGACAGATGAACATGAATTTCTTGACATTAGTGATAATTTTGCGTGGAGCACAAGCTTTCAAAACCAGGAACCCTCAGACGTACTACATTGAAATCTCGTCTCTAGGCAGTGGAGTGAGGACACTGAATTCCCTCTGTCCTCAGTTCTTATGAAAAATCAAGCTTTTGCTCAAATGGTTCAATATTTACTCAGTGGGCTGACTTTGAAGCTCCTCGTTTCAGAATGTTGGTCTGAGGCTTTCTGTTTCCCTAGCCTGTTCTGCACTTGTACCATTTTTGGAGGATTTGGGGTCTTCCTCTTTTGGCTATTGAAAGCACTTCTATGTTACTCCTATGTCTTGAGTACAGAAATACAATTTTCTCTACTTCTTACCCGTTGACTCAAAACTGGTAAAATAATGGCATCAGTATCAAACAGTACCTATGAGTCTCTGTAAGTAGCATGATGATGCAGTAGTAAACCTAGCCTTGCTTTTGAAACCAGACAATGTTGAAATACAGCCACAGATTAGACTGATAAAATGGTAGGATTTCAGTACTGAATATACTGTAATTAGGTCATGCGCTTATATCTAGAAAATGTCTGCGTAGGGGAAAAAGGGTGAGTGTATGAATGACAATATACAAGAATATACTGAATTAAGGAAATTACTATAGGCCCATTTCATAAACAGCACTGTCTGTAGCTGTGATCTCCAGCACCTGTTTTCATTGCGGGTGTATGTACTTTAGGGATGCTGTACATCTGGGAAATCCTCTTTTCTCCTTTGTGGGAAAGGTGATGTGTGCTGGGGGGGGGGGCAGGGAAGACACAGCGCTGCTGAGCTTCCGGGTGGAGGAAGGTGATCGAGAGACGAAGCACCTACACTTCAGTGTCGTGGTTTCACAGCTGGGAGGAAACATAAAACATTTGCACCAGATGACAAGTACTCCAAATTCAGGACTGGCCATTGTCTGAGGACTCAGGTTGTATTTAATTATTCCCTGATACCAGTGTTGATGCAGTGCTTGCCAGAGCTGTAGCCATCTGACTTCTGGAGAATCGTCGTGCTTTTACTGTGTTTGTAGATAGAGCATATGAAATAAGACCCTCGGTATAATTTTCAAATGGAGATAAAAAGTTAGATAATCTCTGAAGTCAGTAGCTGTTTCACTCTCTCAGGTGTTTATTCCAATGTGCTTGCTATAGTCAAATTAGTTCTCGCAATATAGCGTTTTTACAAGCTGATACAAGGTTCACATAAAGTGTAAATCAAAATTACAGCAGACTTTTGCAAGATTATGTTGTCTTAATGGGAAGAGAAGTCCCCCAGGAGCTTCCATCTTGGTGGAAGGCTATGATCAGCAATTTTAAAAAAACAAACTTCAATTTTGAACCTTTCTGCATTATCAGCTGTGAACAGTAACGAACTAAAAGGCAAGCACATCCCCGTTGGAAGGGGTCAGTCATTTTCAAGGGGGTTATAAATACACAGATGCACTAACAACCACGCACGTTCCTTATTTCACGCTGGCAAGGTAAAGTTCAGTGAGTAACACAGCCAAAGTTGTTGTTTTAAAAATCTGTTGCCAAGCAGTAGGTTTTCTCCTAGCAACAAGTGTTTTGCAGCAGGGGAAGCGATTGGATACCTTAGGGGGTATGTTAGCGATGGGGGAAGGGTAAAGAAATAACAAACTGGGGTTGGGAGCTTGCCTCAGCCGTGACACAGAGCACACAGCTCAGTCTCTGGGTGTGCTGGGGGTCAAGGAAGGCGAGTGAGGGGGACAGGGCGGAAGGGACACATAGAACAGGCAATGTTTTGAGACAGGCAATGAACAAAAATGTTGGCTGCAGGTGCAGGTTCATATTTGTTCATCAGTTGCTTTGGTTTGGTTTAGTGAGTGATCAGCTGTAGTATTATTAACTGGTTGTCCTCATTTTAAAAAAAAAATCCATACTGAGCTGCAAGGAAGTTTTATTTTGAGCATATTTGAAGAAACACATTTATTATTCAAAAGAATTGCATTATTAGAGAAAACGAGTTAAGTAGTTTTGTATTCTGCATTTTGGAAACAAATTACATATACATTGCGGTTTCTTTTCCAATTCAAAAAAATTATGTATTTATTTATTTTCTGGAAAATTATCTTTACTTGTAAGTGTTGGTGGTCAATCCAGTTGTTTTTAAACGTTATTATCTGTACACCCTTCAAAATCCCTGCTTTAAAATGCATCTGTGTCTGTCACTGCAGACATAGAACTATGTTTATTCATCATTTTTCTGATGGAGTGGCTTATTTCAAACTGATGCACCATGTCACAATTTTTTGACACTTGCAGAAAATAGTTACTTACAGTGACTAAACATGCAACTGTTCTTGGTACATGCCTTTGAAAGAAGGAGTTAATAAATGATTTCTTGTGCAGTCATACTTCCATTAGGTGGACATGTTTCAGCACAAATTCATCAGCTAAAAGGAAAATAGGAGAGCATAGTATATAAATAATATGCTATTTCATACAGTTCAGCTATTCCGTAGCTATTGTTTTTGCAAGGGAAACTTTTAGCTCTGAGGGGTATTATTTAGCTAAATAAGGTCTGCATCACTCTACATAAGTGCAAAATACTGATTATAGAATACATTTGAAATGTTTATTTTTATCACAGGATGGGAAATATCAGCTGCAGAATTTTACTTATTTTTCCATATATCATGACAAATTCTTCTCGTTTTGCCTCGCTAACACTTCTTCAGTTCCATTATTATAGCATAACACTGTCAAGTCTCTGGTAAACCTTCAAGTTTGATAGATTTGTTCAAAAATAGCAGCCACCTTAACACATGCAAAATATACTGAAAAAGCAGCATGTAACAAGGGGCAGTTTTGTGATACTAAAATTACAGTGCATATGGATTTGCAATGCATACATTGCATATTAAGTTTTGTAACTGTTTATGGTCATAATCCTTGATTTTTAAGTTTTTTAGATAAGATGGGATGTTTCTATCGTGTCTTTCTGCATACCATGGTTGAAAGTTGATTCTCTCTTAGGCAGGCTGGGACTTATTTAAAAAAAAAAAAAAGAAGGTGAACTAGGAAAATTACTGGGGTTTGGATGTAGGGAGTTCTTTAGGCCTTTTATTTTAACTTTTAAAAAATCATTATTTTCCACATCTGTATAGCTCTATATCTGATTATACATTTGCAGCTGCTAGCTTATTGGGCTTCAGCAGGTCATCAGCAAACCAGTTAAGCAGTATTTCCACTGTTGTTCTGTCTCCCTGCTCTCATCATTAAAAGCAAAATCAGTCCATTTTTGATTTTCATATGCTTATAATGTTTTCTTATACTTGTTGGTTTTGCGCGGGAAGCTTTTAGCTCTGAGGGGTATTATTTAGCTCAATAAGGTCTGCATCATACAAGTTTAGAAGCTCTTTAGCAAACAAGTCACGTAATAGACCTACTAGGAAAAAACTAGTATTAATTATCTTAGCTGGTAGAACTCAAATCTCCGTAGTTGACTCTTTTGCAGGTCAACAGGTTGTGATTCTTAAATACAGTGAGCGTCTCTGACACTTTTTTGCATGTTAGGTCAGCCACGTTTCTTCTTCTCATACTCTCCATTTCTCCCAGTTATCAGTTTCCTTCTCTGCAGAGTTACAAGAGAGTTCAGTGCTGAGAGTTCAGCATCCTCTCTGAAGAAGGCAAAAGTGCAAATGGACTCATGGTCAAAGTTCTCATTATAATTTTTCCACTTCGAAATAAATTTCATTGCTTTTGAGAACATCTCCCACCTATAGTCTATAGGTTTTCTTAGAGAAAATGAAATTGTTCCTCTTGATATCAAATGAATAAAGGTAAAAATCTCAAGTGGCGCTTCTGTTGAGATTGAGAACTGTTTATTTTCCAGGAGGGGTGGAGAAGTAGTCGGACGGTTGAACCTTAAGAAAACCTTCAGCTCTCCTGAGCAGGAATTTTTAGTCACGTGGAAGAAACCACAGTGATCTTTGTAGTGTTACCTTTTTACCTTCCCCACCCCAGCCCTTGGTTATTGCAAATCTTGTTTAGCACTTTATGATAAAGCTCTAGTTTGGTGAGACATACAATGGGTGATAATTATGGCTTTAATTTTTAAAAAGTTAATTCCATAGGAAAAATTTGAATGTTAGCTTCTCATTTGCCTAAAAGCAAATTTAAAAAGTGACCTTACTAGATTCCTTTAAATGGCTAGTTTTAATCATATTTTCAAAGTCAGAAATTAGTTATTTAAGTAGTTTTCCATTTCTGTTCTGTGTTTATTTTTCTAGATTGTGTTTTCCATTGACTGTTTGGTTAATCATTATGACAGGTTAATTTGCAAAGAGAGAAAGCCCGTTTGCAGACAAAAAGATACCTTTGCAGTGAAGACTACACTACATGCTTATTTAAGGAATCATGGCTTTATACAATTGCTTATTAATTATAGAATCATAGAATCATTAAGGTTGGAAAAGACCTCTAAGATCATCGAGTCCAACCGTCAACCCAACACCACCATACCCACTATACCATGTCCCTAAGCACCTCATCTACACGTCTTTTAGATACCTCCAGGGATGGTGACTCCACCACTTCCCTGGGCAGCCTGTTCCAAGGCCTGACCACTCTTTCAGTAAAGAAAGTATCATGTTGTTCAGACTCTGAGTTATGATATTTTATTAATAAATAATGATGCATATACTAACTGAAGGTTTTACTTGGAGATTGTGTAAAGCTGCATTTGGAAACTAGAATTCATTTGAATGTTTTCCTTTTAAAAAATGCTTACATTTAGCTAATGAAAAATAACCTTAATATGTTGAACTGCAAGGGGAAAAATAACTATGCCAAAATATAATTTTGACATGTCCATTATATATCAAAATATAATTCTGGCTTATTGAAGCAGGTATTAATTGTAATTATTGATTTTACTGTGCCATCACCATAGACCAGATTTTAAAGGTATCTTGTTTATCTAGGATACAGATAGATATGTAATGACATACTGTAAGTTATCTAGGTGGAGTAAGGATTTAGGTCCTATTGAAGTGAATGCTGATTAAATATCTTGTCTTACATGCATTTGAAAATTCCATTATGCATCTTTCTGTGCCCAAAAGACTGTGAATATGGTGTGGGGTTTGTTGTTTCTTTGTTTGTTCTAAAAAAAAAAAAAAAGCCCTCATGTATTTGAAGACTTCAGAATCCATTAATTTTGTCATACTTGTTTTCTTCTTTCAGAAATATGCTGGATACCTACCATAATTTTGCTTTTTAATCTTTGTATTCATTAGTTGGACATTTCTCTGCACCTGCTTCTTCAGTGTAACCCAAGGAATCAAGAGAAAGTTGTTCTTACAACAGAAGCGTTAAGTAGTAATATTATATAGGCATGAAAATGTATCACACTCTTTCCTCTCAATGCAGTTGAGGGAGAACCTGATATTGGAACAGGAGTAGTGGAAGCTCCCTGGACCCTGTAGACAAGTCTCCTCCTCGTAACCATCAGAGCATGCCAGCTCTTCCTGTAGGACTCAGTCTTAATACTGTTTTGCACCCTGCTACTGCGAGTAGAAGGCTGTTCCAAAATCTCTCTGCTCCAATTGCCAGGAATGTTTTCACGTTTTTTTGGTAAACTTACTCACAGTCAATTTATACACATGTATTCTTGTGCCAACATTATTCTCTAAAATAGTTTTTCTCTTTTCTGTTCTCTCTACTGTTTTTATAGCAAGTAACTTCATCTCCTCTCAGCTTTTGATTTGCTAGGTTAAACAAACCAAGTCTGTTAGTCTCCTCTTGTAAATTAAGATTTTTATTGATCATCTCAATAGTAATTTTCTGTGCGTGTTCCAGTTTGAATGACCTTTGTTGAATAGAGGAGACTACATAAGGTGCCAGAGGAGCCCTACTATAGCTGTGTACGGCACAGCTGCTAAAGTCTCTGTTGTCCTTCTCTGTACTAGAAACCTCTCCTGATGTCACTTGAGTTTTCCTCTTTCACACTGGCACCTTTTCCCACTGTCATCCTGTGGTTGCCTTATATATCCAAGTCCTTCTCCCAAGCTGCTTGGTTCACAGGCATCCACCATGCTGCAGAACTTCTGTGTTACTGTTGTGTAATTTTCCACTTTGTTTTACTGACTTTTGCCATATTTCTGTTATCCTAGTTCTCATGATCAGCCTGTTGCTTTTTATATCGTATCCTCTTAACTTTTTCGTATTGTATCATCACTCTCATAATTCTTGTGATGTGTCATTAATTAAAACACCAAACATGATTAGTCCCAAGACAGTATCCAAAATACAGAAGACATAATCCCCATTCCTTAACGCATGCAAGATAAGTATAAATGAAGGTTATTCAGCCAAATGTTTTGGATGGTACATTAAGATATTTCTGTCTATTCAGACTCAATAGCTGTTTTTATGGGTTGTATTTGTGTAGGTACCTAGGAGATATAAGTAACAAATTACTTCTGTTTTGACACGAATGCCAAGGGCCTTCAGTCAGGGGTTGGGCCCTGTTTGGCTGAGCATTATAAAAACAATCCTTGGACAGATGCTTTGGCGAAATAAGCAAAGAATAGCAGTTTTGCATGTGGGGCAACGTAAAACGAAGTGTGTGATGAACAAGGGAGGAAGCACATGTAAAATCATTGACCTCCCTCTAGAGGGAGACTTTGTGACTCTGGACTGGATGAGGGAAGAATCAGCAAGATCTTGAAAATAACCTGCAGCAGAGAAGAAAGTTGGAAACGCTTTTCCCCTCTTTTTATTAATTCCTAGGGGGTTTTGTTCTGTTGTGATGTGAAGCTTGTTTAGAACCTTGTTTATAGTGGCTACAGTACCTCCCTGTCGCAGGCAGTACTCAGTAATACTCTTTTTTAGAAAGCCAGTCCCTGTAGGCTCTTGAAATTGAAAAGTCCCTGTTACTCCCAGCTCTGAGCCCCGACGATGGCCTGGGCACTGTAAAGGGCTGTTGACCTTTCTGTGAGCAGAGAGCATCTGAACTCCACAAATCTATGAGTACTGTTGATTAATCGAAGTGACTGGTATAAATAGCAATGAATTGGAGACGTGAGGCACTGCTTTCACTTTGTGTGATGATGGCACAATAAAAGTCTCTTTGTTTCTTCAGAGATTCCCTTCACTTTCTGCCTGTGCCATTTCTGATTAGAGTTTTCTCTTGGAGTTTTTTGAGTTACAAAATCAACCTCTACAATGTAGAACTGGCTAAAAGAAAACACTCTGGCTGAGACAGTTTACAACATAAAGACATCCTGAACAGACAAAAGCTGGAAGCCTTAACACTCTTAGGGGAGATAGCGGTTTGCCAAAAAAAAAAAAAACAAAACCAAAAGAACCCCAAAAGAACCCCAAAATTCTCCGCAAACAAAACATGGGGAAAAGTAATAAACAAAATTTGTACTGAGCTGCAAAATGAAAAAGCCCACACACATTAGAGGCTTTTATAACTGTGTTAGAAGCACATGTCATAAATTTATCACTTTCAGTGAAAGAGCTAGTGAAAGAGATGCAATAGCAGGAAAGATCCTGCTTTCTCCTAGCAGGATGCCAACAGTTGTCTTAAACACCTCTGTCAAGTACTGCAGCATTTTAAAATGTACAAAGAACAGATAGATTGCCTTAGAGTTGTGTAATTCCTTAGGAACTTACTGTTTTCATCATCTTTTGTAGAATGGGTGTTTTCCTACTAATATTTTTTTATGATTTACTCAAATGATTATATAGCAGTTTTTCTAATGGATTCAGGTTCCAAAATCCCTATCATATTTATTTTTTTTAAAGTTTATGTGCCTGTTTCTAAAGAGGATATAGGGAGAAGGCATTCTTGCCAAGTCTGAAGGTGTGAGCCATATGTCACTTAGGTACCCTTCTGTGTTTCTGCAGAGTGGATGTGTTGTTCAAGCCCATCTCCAGCCATAAAGCAAGAGACTTAACGTTATTCTGCAGATAAATGTTGTCTGTACATCTGCTGCTAAATAGGTAAAGGCCAGCACTGGTAGCTTCAAGATTTTGTTTCCAGTTAGGAAGCAAGGGAAAATACGCAGTGAAGGACAAGGATAATTTGTATTGATTTCTGGGAAATCTTAGAGGAGTTTTGTTTTGGGGGGTTTTTAGGGTTTTTGTTTTTAGTGGTTTGTTTTTTTCCTGAAGGGTTTAGTACAGAGAGCAAGCATATGCTGACAGCTGGTAAACTGGAGGTCAGTTTTATTGGATGGGTGATGGTGCGAGGTCACTGAAGTATGTTGCTGTCTGATAGGCATGCCTGCTCCGTCTCCCTGTGGTCTGTACTGTAATGCTTAATAGAGCAAAGTCAAGCAAGGACCACAAACAATTTGAAATGTTCTGTGCCTCAGAATTTTAATGAAGTCATCCGGGAAGGAGATTTACAAACTGGACACTCACAATATATGACATCTGACTATCATTCTGAGGAAGTTAATGAATCAGAGGGTATTATGTCTTCTTTCTCTAGATCTCTTGTTTGAGCTCAGCCCACAGCTATAGTGATCAAATGTCACCGTCCTTTTGATGCTCTGCATGAAACTAGTCTCATTTTCTCTGCATTGGTTCTTTGGAAGGAAAGCTCATTGCCCCAGTGCTGCTGCCCAAGGCAGCAGTCTTCATACCATCCCAGCCTGAGACACCAGTGAAAGACTGACTTTTGGGAAACTCTCCCTCTAAAAAGCTGTTCCTTCAAAACATGAGGGTACAGGATGCGACCTGATTGCCCATGCAAGAGCAGTTCCTTCACTAGTGCTAAATAGCTTATATTCTTAGAAAAGTATAACGGCAGGCAAACAGCTAGTATTTGCTCTGGTTCTATTACCTCGAAAATCTCAGCTACACTTTTTTCCATACAGAATAGGGCAGATGTGACATAACATGTTTCTGTTCCCATCAACAGGCTTATATCTGCAAAATTTGGTTGTTTCTTTTGGTCTTGAAAATGCAGCTTGTATCCTTAGCAAGCGGGGAAAATAGTCTGGCATATTTGGGAAAAAAAGTATTACCAATATTCAAAGAACTCACATGTTTAATTAGTATAAAATACACAAATCCTCAGGAAGATTTTTAAAAACTAGAGAATCGTGTCTCAAAAATTAAGAACATTTTAATTTTACTAAGGTTAGGTGCATGCAGCCAAACCACCTTTGTATATTCCACCTCCTTGCTTCATTTTTTGCAGTTTCACATCTGATATCTACCAGTCACTGACAATCACTTTCCTGCAGGGAAAAGACACCAACCCTGAGAGTTATTTGATTTTTGGATTGGAAGTACTGTTCAGTCGCTCTGGAAATGCTGACTCACTTGACATCTCAAAAAAAATCTAAAACCAGAAAAGCCCTCTAGCACCTTTATGTGAGAATATCTGCTAGGCTGATAGAAATTAGCCTTCATTGCATTTATTTATTTACTTGCCAATACTATAGAGCGCTCTTTATATTGTTCTTCAGAGCATGGTCTGCTCTGTTGCTCTGTAGGATGCTAAAAGACGTTCTAGTGGGCAGAATTCCAGAAACATATGGTGGATAATTCAGGGGTTGCACAGAATTTCAGTACTTTCTAATCATCGGCGCTTAGGTTGATAAGGATTTGAGGGACAGATGTATAGAGAGAAATAAAAGAACTCATGGTCCAAGGAGTGGGGGCTAGGAGGGGAGAAGTCACAAGGAATCTGTCAGCATGTAATCAGGACGCCTCTCTGGAAAACAAAGATTTGTGGTCCGTATGCATTTTGCAATACAGAATCACAACGTAAAAATGCATAACATCGTTAGGATTATTATAATCCCAGAATAAAGCTCTCTTACGGGTGCATTCCACAACTTTTCTGGCACAGTGACATAGCTGAATGTGATGGATGGAGATTTCCACTGCCTCATTCAGTCCATATCCTAGTGGGTTTGGACATCCTCTTGGATCGTGTGGTGTTGAATTGGATCCCATCCCGCAGAGGAAGGCAAAGAATCTGTGTCTAGGAAGCTCCTGAGGAAGTTACCTGCCTGCTGGACCTTTATAATTGGTGCAATATTAGTCCCAGCACACTTCCCGTTCCGAAGGTTGAATCAAGTATCATGGCTGTTGCCCATTGGGCTGAACTCGGTTCTGTTACTGCCATCCCTGAGAGCTGGTGGTGCCGTGTGTATGATCTCAGATGTTTGTAAGACATGAGCTGGGTGCTGAGATGTGCAGGCAGGATATGAACACTTCAGGGCACACACCTTAGTAGGGCTTCAGACAGGGGAGCTTGCCACAAAAGCTCAGGTACTTACTGATTTTTGGTGGTTGAGTGGAGTTTTTGTTGTTCAACTCAGTTTTTGCATTTCAGTGTCTTTGTTTCCTGTCCAAAGCCACTTAACTCCTTGCTGATGTGGAGTAGCCTGTTCCAGTCCTGCTTCAGGTCGTTTCTTTTCTTTTTTTAAAAAAAAAAAGGTATTATGTAGTCTATAACACTTTGAACCCAAGAGCTACCTACACTTATTTCACTGTTGCGACATATCATTTGAGCTTCAGGAAAGTCCTACTGGCCAATCTCAACCATTTTTCCTTTGTTTTCTTGCAGGCTCTGATACTTCACCAGCTCGGGCGCTATAGCTTGGCGGAGAAGATTCTCAGAGATGCCGTCCAGGTGAACTCCACAGCCCATGAGGTCTGGAACGGCCTGGGAGAGGTGCTGCAGGCTCAAGGCAATGATGATGCCGCGACCGAATGCTTCCTGACGGCGCTGGAGCTTGAAGCTAGCAGTCCCGTGGTCCCTTTTACCATCATTCCCAGAGTCCTTTGAGAGGGCATCTTGATGAACCGATTCTCGTCTGACTTCTGAGTGAGGAAACCCAGTGCATCAGGCTGCCTGGTAACTGGTTAGTTTGAAAAACTTTAGAGCTACAGGTAACAAACTCCAGTCTTTTGCGGGGAAGTGGCCAAAACAGTGACGTGATGCAATATATTAATGTTAGACTGAGAGGACAAAATGGCTAGCCAGAAGCAAATCACTCATATCGCCTACATTCTTGCCCTAGTAGTTTTAAAACATCATTATATTGTTCATGGATGATGTGCCATATTTTGTTAGTGATACTTGAGTGTTACATAAAATTATAATGGAATCAACTACCAAATATAGAATAAGTTAAAATTCAGTGGCAGAGCAGACTATTTTTAACAAGGCTGTTAATAAAACTGTTCTCTTCCTGCCTCTCAACCTCTTTTGGCCCAAAGTCAAAATGTGAATTTTCTGTTTCCATCTCTATTTTAGTCCAGGCCAGAAAATCAGTTGAGTTCTTGTTTTGAGTTGTTAATAACTGTGATGTGTGGCTAACTGTTATCTCTATTTAGAGCAAAGGCTGAGTACAAGAATATTTATATTTTACCAATGTATGCCTGTTACAAAAAATATATTAGTTATTTAAGTTTAACTTTTTTATGTGAATTCAGAGTTTATTTATCAATGGAAATATGTAAAAAGAAGCCTCAAATGGAATATTTACCGACATTCCTTATACATGACCCACACTTGGCTAAATGGGAAGATTATGTTAATAATAAAATGATTTTTAAATGGAACCTTTCCTGTGTCCTGGTTAAGAACCCAGGGGGAAATAGATGGCTTGTGAACACATTTTTGTGATGTGGGGCCTGTGGCTGCCTGGCCTCGAAGATGAATGACACAAAATTAAATGCCCTGAGGCCCATCTAGAGAAAAGAAGCTGCTATACTCTTTGCCAATGGTATTGTTATCTTAGATTTCAGGTTTCCTTAAATCTTCACTACTTCTTTTTTATTCCTTCCAGTCCAGCTCTTGATGAAGCCAGATTACTCTGCCTCTACATAATACATGGACATTTACATATACCTTGGTAGTGCTTGGGAAGAGCATGTTAAATATTTACACACTATTCTTCAGTTTTCTTTACCTGTCTTCATAGTTCTTTCTCAACATCTCCTACACTTTGCGTCCCTTGAAGGAAGAGTTGGCCGGTAACATATTGCTGCTATATCAGTAGTAATAGGGCCAAATGTTTAGTAGACAAACACTTGCCGGAATTTCTCTGGGATGTGTGGAGAAGAGTCGTTCATTGCAATGAATATTCAGGGTGCATGAGCTGGGGTAGTCTAGTGTCTGCTCATTTACAACTCAGGGCTCGTATGGAGCCTGGGAAGAATTCCAGGTTCCCTGTTAGGCTGGGTGCTCCGTGGTATTTGCCTGATTTGTCACAAGAAACGGTTTTAAAGTGCTTAGCACAAGATAGCAGATGATTCAGAAAAATAATGGCAAATGTTTTTCTTTGTCGCTCGCCAGAGAGCTTACTCACCTCAAATGCATGGAGGATCCTCACTGCGACAGGCTCTGCGCTCTCCAGTGAGAATCTCCAAATGGCAGAAGACTTAAACTTGGGGGAGCTCTTCATTTTTGCCTCTCTTTTTTTCCCCCTGGCATTTCATGTGCCTTTTAGGCTGAGGCTACTTTCAAATTCTATCTGCTTAGTGCTTAGACCATATGTTCTCTGTAAAATGGACCAAAAGGCTGCAATAGGTAGTGTTTTCAAATCTATTTAAAAGCCAGTAGAAATTCTGTCATCTTGCTCACTGCAAAAACATCCAAGTTTTCCTTCCCCCTTTAAAGCCTGTTTTGCATGTTTTCGTCCTACCGTCCTTGGCTTTTTTTTCTCTTTTCTATTTGCCAACTGTTCTCTCTTTTCTAGTCCCAGCTCATAATACATGCTCTGGCCCTGCTGTCTTTTAGCGCCCACTGTATGGTACCTGGTGTACCAAAAGATACTGCAAAACCTTTATTTGTTTAATTCAATTCTTCCTGAGCCTTTCTGCTATCACAGTTCAGTTACTTAAATTTGTAATACCTTTCACAGACATGCTCCTTCACAATATTTATTCACCTTTTATTATAATATTAAAGCTTTTCTAACAAGGCACCTAGATCTGAGACTGGTGGTCTTTCTCAAGAGAGCTTCAGACGAAAGTGGAAAATAGGAGAACTCTGTAATAGCAGAATTTACCTTTGATTCTTCTCATTTAATTTAAAGTCCTGGCCTCTTTTGATAAACTCCCGAAGCGGAAAGGTTAGCAGTCTAATTGTGTCGTATCTTTTATTAGTGGAGAAGTTGTCACCACTGTTGTGTGTATCAGGTGAACCTGAATATCTGTTTCATTTTTCTTACACTGGAATCATTTTCACTGTAAATCCACAAGCTTCTACCTCTTGGGAATAGCCTCAGCTACCTATTTTTAAAAATGGATTATCACTGTAAGACTGTACGTTCAGGAATTTTCAGGCAGAAGTGGAAATCCTTGCAGCATATGAATTAAACAGCAACACTTGTTTAAACATAGTTTTCAACTCAAGAAAAAAGTTACTAGGTTTTACAGCTGTTTTTTTTTTTTTTTTTAAATGGAGTAAGAAGGCCAAGAATATTTTTATATCTATTTTAGTTGATATACAGAAATATCTGCCTTTTGCAATCGCTCTCAGACCGCGCTGGTATCTCAGTCACAGGAGTGAAGCAAGTGATGCCAGTGTGAACAGCCAGCGCCAGGGAAGTATTCCCCTTGGTGCCACTGGGTCAGTGTCATCTGCGCGAGGGTTGCTCTTGGACTTTGTGGCTGACCAAATCTCTCTGTGGATACACAGATCTATGTGTGCTCTTGCTCCCCCAGCCTGTGTCACAAATACTAGCTGTTCAGATGAACGGTGAGATAAATCAGGGGCTGATCCAGTTGAAAACTAATCCAACCCCTTGCTCCCTTGCCCCAGGGTTTTACCAAGCTTTGGGTAGAAGCCTACTAAAGGCTTCAGGTAGTTCTTTCATCTGATTTACTGCACAAGTAGTAACGCTAACGTGCAGAAGAGAAGAAAGGACTTCCCCTCCACACAGCAGCCCGTATTCGCACCAGTTTAAAATGGTTTTTAAATTGCATTGTCAAGCGCTCTAACTGTATCGTTATAATGACAAGTTGCACAAGCTTGAGATCTCCAGCCTTTCAACAGGGATCAAATACGCTTCTCTCATCCGTAAGACTGGAATAGCAGGTTTCAGAGGAGACTTCCATTACTCTGCAGTGTGCTTGTGCTACTCAAAACGATTAACATTTGGTGTATTAAGCACATGCTAGAGTGTAACAACAATCTCTGTTGTGCATGATGAAAGGTCTGACTGTGCAGTGCTTACAATAAGAAAACTTATCATTCAAGTAATTGTTTAATCTATAATTTTGGTGCAGATAACCATTTTTACTCCACAAATTATTTCATTTCTTTTTTTTTGCATTCATGATTGATAGGGAATCACAGGAACAAGAGAACTAGTCCAAGCAGAACTAATCCAACTGGATCTTTGAAAACTTTTGTCATTAATTATATGCATTTTAAACATCAAAGGCTATTTTTAAAAATGCTATAATTTTCCTTGAAAATCTTTTTTCCTGAGTAGACTGTTCTACTCTGGAATGATCTATAAGCCTGGGTATATCAGCGGTCCAGATTTACCTGGCTAATTCTTTGTTTGTTCAGTTGTCAGTTAAAATGACTTTTTTCTTAACTGTCAATCTGGCAATCATCCTCTCTCTTCTCTAGCATCAAGTTAAAAACCTTGTATGCTAAAATATGCTTTCAGCAAGTACACTTCTCCAGCATTTCATCTATTTAACCTCATCATCTCCAAACTGCCTTCTCTGATCCCACTGGCAGGCTATGCTGCACTTCGACATGCATCTATATTATCACAAAACACTAGCCGCTAAGAATCCTACTGGCGGACAATAGGGAAGACAGTGAATATTCAGCTTTTGGCTGCATGGTTGTCGTCGCTGATTATGTGAAACTTAGTGGGAACTTCTCAGACTTGCAAAGCCAGCAAGCGGGCTTGAAAAGATGGGACAGTGAAGTTAAACCTAAAGAGAATCAGAAAGAAATGCAACCCCAAGCTTCTTTGGGAAGAAGAGTGCATGTGGGGTGGGTGTTGGTCAGACTTTGTTCTTCCCCATTTCAGGGATGCATGGTCCTGACAGTCTGGTTTGCCACCACCTTGGTCACCTGGCCTTTCTAGTTCCCAGTTTAAAGCACCTTTAGTAGCCCAAGTGCCTAGTCTCCCTAATTATTATTTCAACGAGAGAAAACTGTACCTTTTAATTTCTATATCCTTTGAAAAGATGTAACCACTTCTGGCCGGCTCCTGTTACGTACCCAGTCATGGGTCGGACAAGCACTAGACACCACTGTACTGTCATTTTTGCCTGGACATTTTCAGAGTACAACGGCTGTGATCTTTTGGGTGTGGTCTGTAAGGCATGGCAGGAGCACACAGCAAAGCTCCCGAAGGTACGAGGGAGAGTGCTTTTGCCTTTCTAAATATGCCTTCACTTAGAAAACTTATTTGGAGGAACTGAGTGTAAAAACCTATTTTGGACATTAAAGGGTCGATGAAATGTGTCATTGTTGTGCGGAATTCTTTTCTTTTGTGTCCTTACATGAGGCCTCATACAATCTCTCCTCTGTAGGAGAGAT
The DNA here is from genome assembly GCF_964195595.1 of Calonectris borealis. Lineage (NCBI taxonomy): Eukaryota > Metazoa > Chordata > Aves > Procellariiformes > Procellariidae > Calonectris > Calonectris borealis. The sequence continues at coordinate 19,378,795 of NC_134316.1, forward strand.
TACCCTTCTCTGCTTCACCTAGGTTTAAATCTCTAGAGCCTGCTCCCCCCATCCACACCAGAGTAGCGTGACTAGCTCTTGGCTCCCTCTCTGCCTCTAAAATTGCCTCCCCAAGACAGTGACACTCTTCAGTATGAAATTACGGAAGATGCCCCATCGATCTGGCTTGAAAAAAATAATCGGCAGACATAATAAGGTAATGGTAATACTTGTTGGTTATTATCATAGCGACGTGGCTTTAAAAAGGTGTGGAGTCAGTGGTTTTCTGTTTGCTTCTATAGCTGAGCCCCCCTCTGGGAGGACTGTGAAGCTGGGGCTCCCTCTGGTTTTTACAGCCGAGGAACAAACACCTGACGCGCATGTGTGTCCTTGGGCTTGCCACAAAAGAGAAAAAGGGACTTGCTTACAATTTGTTTATGTGTATTTTTTCTACTCGCATGCACGTGCTCACAGGTTGCAGAAAGCCTCGGTTATGGGTGCATTTTATACTCACGGCAGAAAGTTTTGAGAGGACTCGAAGTTCCTCTGCGAGTTCACTTCAGCTCCTATAAAGCTGTTTCCTCTATAAACAGGCTTTGCTTTTCCGATAGAAAGTTGGTGGTGCCAAAAAAGGAAATTCTGACCCCAATTTTCACTTCCAACGCGTGTCAGATGTGTATCAAATAATGAGCCTGAGACATTATTATTAGTGCAGGTTTTCCCGGGATTGTTGTTTTCCAAACAGCACTGACTACTAATGTAGGACTGGAGGGGGCAACAGAGGCCATAAAACATAACAAGTTGCTTCCCTTTTGACTACCTTGCAAAAATAGCTCTTTATCTGGACTAAAACAGCAATCTTCTGAACAATTTTTTTTTTTAAGGGTCCCTTCCAGAAGGGTGGGCTTTTTTCTTTCTTCTTTTTAATCTTGCAAGCAAGTGTTTAGCGTAACAAACTCCTGGGTGCTGGAACAGGAACCCTGCAACCTGCAGGGCTGGTCCTATGACCGAAGCCCCCAGCGACTGCCTTCACTGACGCAGGACCTACATGCTCTTAGGCTAAAATGACTTCTTCCCACATGCGTCCTTCAGGAATAAGTCCTGCTTGCTTGGTGATCCCATTGCCCTGCTTCTGTGGTACTTCCCCACGCTGGTGGCCAGCCTGCAGGAAGCCAGGTTTCTAGAGCAGGTGCTCCTGCCCACCGCCCCTGCCTCCCCGGACAGGAGTTGCAGTAAATCACAACACACCTGTTTGCGAACCATTGCTTCATGATCTGTGCTGAGTCAGCCAGCATTGGCGTCTGAGAGATTAAAAATAAAAAAGGGAGTAGGCACAAGCTCTTCTGGCTTATGAAAAGCCCCAGAGAGGGCCCACCAGCAGATGCAAACGAACCTTTGTACTGTTTCCATCTTCTACTGTCAGAGAACTCTGGCATGTTCTTCATGGTCTGTTTTGGGTTAGAGGCTTCACCTGAAGGATCATGTACTGCAAGGCTGAGCTTCAGCAACAGGAAGGGTTAACCAAAACATGTCTTGGATGTCAGGTTATGGTGCAACTTTATCTTATGCCTGACCCAAACCAACGGCAGCTGCTGCTGAACAGGAGACCTTGTCCCTGCATTTGCTTTGCTCCCATCGTGTTACGTCTGGTGAATGTGAGGCTACAGGGTGAGTCAGACCAGCTCACCGTGCTCACGGCCTTTACTTTTGGGGTTGTTTTTTTACTGCAGGGGAGGCAGTGGAAGTGGGGAGGTGTTGTGAGCCCCTTTCAGAAATAGCCAGCAATTAGGTAGGTTGGATTATGCCTATTGAAAACCTGCACTGTTTCCCTCACTGTTTTCATCAAAACAAAGGCTGAAGTAGGGAGGCAGAGCGCGAGTTAGTTGGTCTGGCAGTTCCCAGCTGGGTCTCGCCCACATGGAACTCGCAAGGTAGTTTTCCCATCCTGTCTGCAGAGCACCACACTTGCCCTAAGAAACACAATAGGAAAGAGCATGGTGGGTTTCTGTTCCCAGCTGAGATGCCTTTGCTGTGAACAGTAGCCTGAGGTATTATGCTACTGATGTCTCTTGTTACATTACAGTTTGAAAAATAGAGACTGGGTGATATTAGAGGTGCTCAGGAAAGTTAAAATGCATTCATTACAACTGTGATGCTGATATAATCTGTAAGATAAAAATATACTACGTGCTTATGTGGATGTTCTTGTTCAGAAATAATGTGGACTTCGCTCACTGTAGCTTATAAATGCACCATGAGAATTTGTAAGTTGGTGTCTAACAGTAGCCTAGACCCATGGCTCCCAGCCTTGTTAGAAGTGCCGGAGAAAAGGAGGCACAGATCATATAGGTCACAACCGAGAAGACTCAAAACAACTGTCCTGGCCAACATACCTCAGTGCGTATCAGCCTCACCCTGTGATTCTTATCTCGGACCTTGATTCCCTGTCTGTAGAGAATTGGAAGTGATGCTATTGCACAACTATTTCCTTTCCTGGCCCCAAAATGGACTTAATTTGTGATTCTTGGCCATTGTCACCACCAAACATTCAGTGCTGCATATCCTGGGTTGCAGTTTTTTAATCATTCTCTCGCTGTAGGCCCAAATTAGGCCAATAGTGACATAGGGCTCTGGCACATGATGGACTGACCGTCCCAGCAGTCTAGCTGTGCTTGTGAGACAGCTCTGTCAGCATCCAGCCTCCGCAGACATTTCTAACAGGATTTTCACTGGGTGTGACGTAGTGTGGTATTCGGGATGCAGTCTTAGCTACGTTTAGAGAGCAAGGCCACCCGTGGATCTTACTCTTGTTTGAAAGAGAAGGGACTTGTGCCAAGCCTTGCCTACACCAGAGGAGTTCTCCAGGTGATAATGCTGATGCACAACAAGCCCGCACCCAGAGATGTAACAGCAACGAGACGGCCTTGTGATGTGGCTATATGAACACATGGCAAGCAAGCGCTTTGCCCAAACAGCCTCACTCTATCTGGGAAATGAGGCACCAATGTACTTACCCACCCAGCAGCTAAATGCCTAGAAGGCTCTAGCCAAAGGTGGAAAATAATACATTTTCAGAAGTATTCAGTGTCAACTCCAGTCCGTTTCCACTAATTTAGTGGCAACAGTCATAAGACTGCTAACGAGTACTCCTGAGGGCTGGCACGTGCCCCAGGAAAGCTGGACTTTCCACCATCTTGGAGGAAGTGCATGTTAGCTTTTTTGTAAGCAGTTCAAAAGCAGATGTAGATTCTGCCTCCTTTTTATTCTACTCCCCACTACGCATATATCAATGCTCTTCTCATGCTCTGATGCTTCAGCCTCCTTTCTGTGCTAAGGGCAACGTGGATCAGTGACAAGCGCTGCCTCCATCCTGCTCTGTCCGCGATTTCCCGTTTCACTGGGAGATGCCAAACAATACGCTCCAACGGCTTTTGTGTCCTGATTCCTAGAAGAAAGCATCCTCCAGAGAGCAGCTCACTCGGCCTGAGACGCTCAGGCACAGTGGCAGCTGCAGCCTACGTGAAGTGGGGGTGGTATAAATAGCTTGCGAGAAGAGAGGCAGGAAAAATTACATGGTATGGCACTATGGCCAGGGCTGCAGAATTCAGGTTCAGCTTGGTTCTGCAATAAGCTTTGTTTTAGCTTATTGCAGAGTTATATTGGGTGGTCCTAAAATTGCCAGTTTTCCTCATTTGGTAAAATTCAGGTTTTTCTGAATCTTTTGCAGATATTTTCCTGTGGTATCAGTGACTGTGAGTTTTAGAGCTTTAGCTTAGTCACTGACTTACCAGAAAGAAAAAAGCATATGTATTCCACAAGTCAGGGACTCTGCGCTTGCCAAGCTTCACTCTCTAGGCTGCTGGTGAGGGCCTTACTCTGCACACTGCCTTTGTGAACCCTGTCTTCCTCCTTTCAGGACAGCCAGCTCAAAAAGGGGGGTGCTTTCTCCTAAATTTCCCTCCTTACCCTGCTGCTTGACTGCCTTCCCCCATGCTGTGGGAGCTGTGGGTCCAAACGCCCCCAGCCCGGATCAGACAAGACCTGAACGATCCTGTTGACTGGGCAGAGGCTGCAGTTCTGGGCTGTTGTAGCCCGGCTGGAGGCTCCCATGGGGCTGGCACAGGGTGCTGCAGCCATGCCCGTGTGCTGTTACTGCTGTGCTGATGCCCCATGTTAGGCATTTGCACACCAAGCCCGAGGGGACTGCGGCAAAGCAGGGCTGAAGCCTTCGGGATAGGAAGCAGATGTCCAACGGGCCCAACCTGAGCACCTCCGTCTGTGTGCGGGGCTCGATTTATATGACACACAAACTGCCCGGCTGACCAGGAGATGCTTGGGGATTTTTAGTGCTTTGAGCCTGCTGACCCCTGGAAGTGCAGGTTGCTCTCCTGAATGGTCACCACCATTCCCCGTGTGGTCAGCTGGGTGGCACCGCTGGTGCCTGTGTAGCTCCAGATTACCATCCGGGGCAGATGAGGATTTGTTAACTAAACCCTAAACTTTGAGAGGGGAGTGGAAATGGCACTGAGGTTCACGGTCTGCCTGGAGCAAATCCACGGACTGACAGACTTGAGAAGTTTCACAAGTTAATGCCAGGAACGGTAACCCTCATCCATCGCCCCAGCATGGAAATGGCAGCAAATGCTTGGCTGAGGCCTCGCTTGTGCCCCCAAAGGGAGGTACCTGCTAAGCCGAGCCACCTCACTCAGCACAGCCAGTTCCCTGCTCCAGAGCCAGAGGTGGACAAGCTGCTGGAGCGTCACAACCTGCTGGTAGCCACAGCTGGTGACAACTTGTGACTGTCACTGCTCTGTACACACCACTGTGTCAGATAGATAGACACACAGCATTCGTGACGAAAACTCACACTGAGGCCATCCCTTCGCAACGAAGCTGAAGATTGGACACCTGCTCGACCACCAGAGCTGCAAAGTGGTGCGGAGCAAAGCTGTCCCACATAGTGAACCCGCAGTGAGGCGCTGCACCAGGAATGCTGATTAATGTGAGCTGACCCTGCTGTTGTGAAAGACTTTTCTGGTGTCACTCTATACATATGCTTGTTCTTAAATGTTGTTCTACAAGACACATCTATGTCCTTCTTGGTTGTCACGGCTTAGCTGCTGGCTGCCCCCTGCCTTGGAAAAGCAAGCCTGGTAATCTTGAGAAGCACAATAACTAGTCAGCATTCTAAAGAAACCAGTGTGACACAGGGAAGCCCTTCAACCTCCTAGACCTGAGGAATAAAATACTCATAAATGAATGTAACCTCAGGCAGGAATAAATAGCTCAGCTTTTGCCCAGGTCTTAACTGAAAGCCCCAGCAACACCGGCACACTGAGTAAAGGCCATGTTATGATGGTTCCAGTAACTGTCTTCTGATAGTTTCTGATAAGCTCAAGTCTGGAGCATCCTGAAAGAGCAACACCACAATGATTCCAGTTATTCTCCTCCAGCAAGATCGAGAAAGTCTTCACCCATGAGATGCCACCAGCATCTAGATTTATACATTGACTACATGCCCCAGGTTCCTTAGCGCCATTTACTCCAATGCCACAGGCCTCCAGCACTTGGTAAAGGTGAAATTACAAGCCGGGAAGCCTGAGTAAATAAAAAAATTTCACAAATATGGTATTCAACTATATCAACTATTTCTTGCACAGGCACAAACTCCCATTTCACTGTTATTAGCAGAGCACTCAGGCCCTTACGTGCTAGGTATTTACTGTTTTCTCAGCTCTAACTAGAAGCCTTATAGGATAAGGTGGAAGACACTAACAACCACCTTTGATGATCTTTGACCATCTTTGTATGTCCATGGACAACTACCTGAGGGAGCTAATGCACAGTAACCAGGCCAACGTCCCCATGTGCCCGCTGCAGCGTGCTGGCCGTGGGAAGAGGCACACTGGCAATCACTGAGCAAGGAACTTGCAAGAAGTGCAGTAAGCCACCTTCTAGAAGAAAAGCTTAAATTTCATTAGCCTCATAGGGTGCAAGTGTGCCACACTTGGCAGACTGTAAATTCACCATCAAGCTTGCTAGTGAAAGTCTCCCAGAGCAGAGATCAGAGTAATCAATGCTTCTAATAAATGGACTGAGATTGAAGAGGCCTGCAAGGGAGCTGCCCACTTGCAGAGTGTGCCGAGGTGCGTTACCCATAGCCGCTCAGATCTCAAGCAGTTACTGCCAAGCGGCAGACGCTTTCTGCAATGGCTGACATTAAAGGAGACTCTGAATATGCATGTTGCCCTCTCTGCTGACAGCTGAGTCTCTGATGTAGTGAAATGCAGAACATCGGCCAAAGGAGCAAGCCTTCCTGAATAAATTAGCATCCACCCAGGATATGAGCTTGGACCCTCGACCGGCTGAGACCAGCTAAGAGGCCAGCAAGGGGACGCAGGGGCAGCCATGCCTCACTTCCCAAGTCTGCAGGAGGCTGGTGAAAGTCAAAACCATACTGCGTGCAGGAAGCTCGCAGGGGAGCCCCATGGGCCCTGCTCATGTTCAGGTCCTTTGTGGCAGCCTGGGACTTGTTCGTGGCAATTCCCAGGTGACCACAGGAAGTAAAAGACCCCTCAAGCTGCAGGAGGGAAGGTGAGAAGGAGAGAAGGAAGGAGGGAAGGAAGGAAGGAAGGACCAGAGAAAGAAGGAAGGAAAGAAAGAAGGAAGGAAGGAGGAAAGGAAGGAGGAAAGGAAGGAAGGAAAGAAAGAAGGAAGGAGGGAAGGAAGCAAGGAGGAAAGGAAGGAAGGAAAGAAGGAAGGAAGAAGGAAAGGAAGGAGGGAGGGAAGGAAGGAAGGAAGGAGGAAGGAAGGAAGGAAGGAAGGAAGGAAGGAAGGAAGGAAGGAAGGAAGGAAGGAAGGAAGGAAGGAAGGAAGGAAAAGCTGTGTAGTGGTTTCTGTCAACCTAGGCTGGAAAATATAATTCCTCCTGCACATCATCGAAAGCCCACAGGTATTAGCAGGCACACTGCTGGGAGCACAACCCAGCCTCTGCATGCCGTCGCTTGCTGATGCCACACTCCTCTGCACCACTGGAGGATGGGAATAACAGAGAAACAAACTCCCCCATATCCAAGGTCTGCACTGAGGAGCTGAGCAATTCCTCCTTGGCCCCACAGGTCATCAACAGACGCCTGATGCACACACTTAAGGCATTTCAAGAGGGTGCAGGCAGGATCAGCAGAGACATATCTGCCTGTTTTTCAGCCTGTCCTCCCTTGAAGTCAGAAATCTGGCGCTGAAAGACACCTCAGGATATCACATCCCTTTTGTCCATTGTGGGGCAGCACTGCCTTTTCCTTGCTGAAGCGATGCAGCGGGGTCCTCTGAGCAACAGGCTCCGCAGACCTCCCAAGGAAACAGGCGGTTCCTGGAGGTTTGCATCTTCCTTCGCAGAATTTATTGTCCAGGCCACTGGCCGGGCAGCTGCCTTCATTGGCTCGGTGGGAACGCTCACTACCAGGGAGAGGAGGAAACGCACTGCATTTTAATCACATTGTGGCTGCCGGTGCCAAGGCCAGGAAAATACTTGTTTACATGATTAGAAACAAGATGTGTTACATACACATCGTCTTGTCAGCAATTAGTGCCTGAGCATAGCAGACAATAACCTCCTGGCTGAATACAACACAAATCGCTTGGCTATGATCTTCTGGCGTGACTTTACCTCCAGGACCCTGATGTTCCCAGAGCTTGCATGAGGGAATGGCACTTCGGCCGGATTCCTGGTTTGACCAGGAAAAAGAAAATGTACTGGGGAGCTAACAAGCCCTCAGCAGTAAATGCAGCTAGAAGGAAGAGGGAGCCTATGTGGCATCAGGCATAGCTGCGTTTGGTGAGGGACAGTTTTAGCTCTCCATCAGGAGCAACTCAGTGGGAGTCAGTGAGCCACAGTGGTTCAGAGGAACAACAAAATCAAGTTCTTCATGTCTGCGCAATAAGACACAGAGGAGAGACCCGAGACAGCCACAGGCTGGGGTTAAAGCACTGTTCCCCTTCGGGGGGGGCTGGACCTCAGACAGAGGTGGCAGCTCAGAGAAAGCCTCAGGACGGCTCTTTGCAGAGCTCAGGCTGCAGCTCACCGGTGGGTCAGGAGAACGGAGCGGCGCTTAACGGGGTTAGGAAGGGAGCTGGTCTGGGGCAATGTTTTCACCTGGACTGCCTGCAACATGGGCAAACCCCCAGTGACAAGACTCCTGCTGCCAAATCCCCACCAGATCTATGGGGAGCTTTGCAAATGATAGAGTGCAACCTCCCCCTTATAGGAGAGTTTGGAAATGCAAAGTGCCTTTACGGCTGCATCCCAATTCATTAATTTCTGAGCATACACAACCTATGACCCCAGCTGCAGAACCACGCATGTGTTGGGTCTTTGTCCCTCTCTCTCCCTCTGTCTGTGTCTCTCTTCAACATTAGAGAGGCAAGTGCTTCAGCTTCTACTTGAAAAATCTTTAATGCAACTGTCTAAAACCAGCCTCCCTTAACAACACTGCCTATTTAGGTATCTTTTGCAGCTCATCATCTGTCACAAGAAATGCAGCACATTTGGTTTTTTTATACTGCAAGAACTGGCAACACCCTCTGCTTTCTAAATCTTCCAAAATAAGTTGCATGCATCTCCGGATAACTTGCAGACAAGCTAAAAATAGGAAAAGCCAACCTCTGAATTTAACTTTTTGCTTTTCATTTTTTTCTTGGATGTGCTCCCTGTGTGGAGCAGTTGCACTTCCCGTTAGGTCAGGCACTAGACAATAGTTTTCCAACAGCCTGGAAATGAGAGAAACCCATAAAACAATTCCACATCCAGCAGCACAGCGCTGCTGGCACTCACTGAAAGTTCTGCCCTGGAAGTGGCCTGGGTTGTCTCTCTCCTGTCTGCCTTCTTTATACTGATATTTCTCTTCCAAAAATCTTCCCAAGCTGTCTGCTTTTATCTGCTCCTGCTACTTACTGAGCCTCCCTGGTTTTCTCAGGCTGCGCATCCCTCAGTGTCTTGCTCCCACTCACTGCTGAGATTAACGCTGTGTAATATTCCAGAGCTATCACATTCTGTTTCTTGGAGCTCATCTCGTTCTTTCTCAAAATCAAATTTAAATCAATAAAACACACAATTGAAAGCCTGTATATCTAAGTGGATACACAGATCTAGGAGCAAGTAGTGGTTGGGGGGGGTAATGAAAGGGAGGCCATGTCAGACAAAATGGGTAGTCTTTTTGATGTGAAAAAGGTTCTCCACTTTATTTAGGTGTAGGCATGCGACTTGTATGAGCCAACAGTCCCTAGCATGCAGTGAAAAGTGTGCCTAATTTGGAGCACCCGGCTGCTTTGGATTGCCCTCTGCAGGTTTCCTGACCAGGTCAGCAACAAGGCAGGGACTGCACCAGCCCAAAGTCTGAGGGATGTTAGGAGGTGGAGGGAAGGAGCCATCCTGCTTCATGGACATGCTGTTGGCGATGAGTGATCGGCTCAGGGCAAGTCTGGCTGCAGGCCGGTGCTGCTGTGATTCACCCCCTCGGGCTGGGAGCCAGCTAGGAAACAGCCAGGAAATTGAATTCTCACATTTCTCAGGACACAAGCAGGAGGTGGGTGGGAAACCGGGCAAATCTCGCTAGTGAGTAACTGCAGAGTCTATCCGCCCATCTGCCTCCAGCACCGGCAGGGCCATGTCGGAAGACGGGCACTCTGCTCATGTCTGTTCCCAAAGGGGCTGGATCTGCCCTTCCCGTGCCCCACAAATGGACTGGAGGACTCGTCTCCCTCTGCCCAACCCAAGGGCCAGCTCTAGAGCACAGCAGCTGACTTCACCACGCATGGATGGAGGAGGCCCTTTCACCCACACTTGCACTTCCCTTCGAAACAGATGTTGCTCCTTTGCCTTTCAATGGAATAAATGCCATGAAGCACTACAATGGTAGTTAAAAATGTACTTACATACTACGTCATGGAAGAGTGGGCTAATAAGGTAATGATGACTAACTCCAGTGTTTCCAACCAGGGGAACTGAGTTCCCTGGAAGAGCAAATTAGGTGGCATGTTGTTTCTGAGAGCTCCTACAGCAGCCCAGTCGGGTACATGGCAGACAGGTCTCCTGACCCACAGAGCAAAATGCTGATTTACATGGTACAGAATGATGTTTTTCCTCCTAGGAAGGGCAGTCTCTATAGGCTGGAGCTGATGAAGTCTGCTCTGCCTCATACCTTTTGTGGGCAATGCTTTGCTGGACAAAGCCTCTCTTCTGTGCCTTTCTGGAGAAAGAATAAACCACCTTATTCCTGCATGTATTGAACTCGGCTGCCAGCCATTTTCAGTTTGTTGCAATAAACCGAGAGCTTCTAAACTCTGGCTGGTGTAAGAGTCCAACAGCAATGAGGTCAAAAAGGAGAGAAGCATTCTGCGCTTTGAAGACAGCTGGAATATTTGCCAAGATCAAGCGCAATTTTTTCTCTAGCCAGTCAAGGGACACAGAAGCTTTTCCAGACATTGTTGTCCAATTCAGAGCAGTTTGGCCAAAAGCAATATTCTAGAGGAATCCACTCTGGGCTGAATTTGGATTTTATTTTTAGGCAAATGGTCTGTCCTTCATTGCAAGGAGGAAAATACCATACAATCTATGTTCAGGCATCCACAAAAATACTGCTTTGAGACGTACTGCAGTAAAAGCAACTCCACCACCAATTGTCCTTCGCGTTGGAGTACAGCCATGGTGCCTGTCATCGATTTGTATGGTGTCCAAGCCATTCCAGGGTATGGAAACATCGATGTCCTGTCAGTGGGGCTCAATCCCCAGCACCCTTTGCCGAAGCCTGGCTCCTGCAGAAGGTCACTTTTCTGCCACCAGGCAGGAGCAAGCAGCGGGCCTTCCCCTCTGCTGTCATGATCCAGGTGCCCGGCCTGACCTTCTCCCTGGCTTCAGGCTTCTCTGCAGAAACACTTCCTTCTCATTACGGCGAGCAGTTTTACAGCAAGGCCCCACCTATTACACACTGCAGTCATTTCTGCTGCATGCCTGTGATTAACTTCTCCATAGTGGTGAAAATAAAGAATGGGCTTGTAGAAACAGTAGGAGGAAACCAGAAACACTTCCCAGTTTTCTATGTGAAGTCTTCTGGGACATGTCACATCATCCCAACAAAGTCTACAAACCCAGGGCTCCCTGGCGGCCAGGGATTTACCCCAATGCCACATGACATCCTGGCACGGATCCTGTTCCATTTCCACCTGCACCCACAAATGCCATCCTTCTCCTTCCTGCCCCCTGCCCTCGGTCTCCCTTTCAAGGGTCACTAGACCCCAAGCTCATGCCTCTCAAGACAGTGTTAGGAAAAACATCTGACTGCTGAGAGCCGTGCCTGGCTGCCCAAGGCTGCCCTGGAAGACTGGCGCATTAGGTCAGCTCAGTGTCATTTGGCAACATAATGAGGTTTCCTCAGAAATGCAGTTTCAAAATAGATTACCTGGGCTCGCAGACGAGCTGCCCTCTGGTCACAAACTAATCCTGCTTAGGGGACATCTGGGCACAACAGCAGTGCACAGGGATATTTCTACTTAAAACTACAGTAAAACCCAATCTGAGATTTTGGTCTTTTACGCCTTTTCTAGATACTAGCTTGCTAATTGCTTTCTGTTTATAGAGGGTTCTATCATATGTAGACAACGTAGGGAATGACAAGCTTTTCATAACCCCCTTGCAGAGGTATCCAGCTGACAGATGCAGAGTAGCCATTGCCTACCCTCGGTGATGCTCAGTGGCAGCTCTCTGTGCCCATTGCTCTCAGAGATACTGTGTCCCGCTTGACAGAGCAGACCACATACAAATGAATGAAAGACAAGGTTTCAGAAGAAGGACTACAAGTGTCCCCTGGACTTTTTGCCCAGAACCTGTGTTACATCCAATCCTTCAGCATGCAAAAAAGATATAGTTTATCATAATTTTATTTTTTGCCTAAAAATAAGAATTTGGAGCCTTTTCTTTCATTCCCTAATAATACATTAACTGTAGGTATAGGTGTTTGCAGGCAATAATAGTCTTTCTACTTTTCTATTGCAATGCGATAGAATAATATACAGGTTTAGCTAGGAGGAGAGTTTGACTTCTCTGTGTAAAAGCTGTCACAGTGAAAATAAAAATGAATCCAGCAAACGGTGCAGCTGAACAAACCCGCACTGCCTCAGTTGCAGCAGGGCAAGTTGCTGCACCAGTGCCAGTGCACAGGCAGGCTGCCGGGAGCAGCCACGATGAGCCCAGAGGATGTGCCGCTGCCGTGTCCGCAGCAAGGAGATGCCAGCATTTGCCAGAACCACCCCATTTTCCTGGAGCACCAGGGCCGTCAGCCCGCCACGTGTGGGGCTCAGCAGGACGGGAGGCACAAGGCCACCTTTAACAAAGTAAGAATGAACATCTGCGGCTGGTGTTATTGAAGCTCTCTGCTAACCTTGGATAAACACCTCCTGCAAACGCAGCAAGCAAGAATCCAGTTTTGCTCCCTCCTCGCATCAGTTTAGAGAGCCCACAGTATTTCAGTGTGTATAAAAATACACATTGTTTTAAATTATTAAAAAATATATATAAGGTATATAATCATATGAAACTCATTCCTTATTATTAGCTATGTACTTCTGGAAGGCACCAGTTTAATCAAGGACTGCAGACAGCTTTGAGAACCCTGGATAAAGGGTAACATATACAGGGAATTGGGTCTGGCAGCAAAAGCACTCAGTGAGGGCACTGACATGTCCAAGGCAAGGAAGACACACGTTTCCAAAGTGGGGATCTCTCAGACGTGCAGGTCCCCTCTAAATCAGCCAGAAAGCTCCTCCTCCTATTTTTCCACCCCACCTCGACAGGGTAGTGCGGGCGCCAACAGTGTTTTTGTTATTAGCGGGGCAGCTAAGCCCTTTGTCTTCAGGGTCACTCCTTAGCCAGACTTGGCATCCAAGCTGCAGAGGCCCTCTCTCTGCTGGTGCAGTGGCGATCGCTGCTGGAAACTCCCCTGGCACAGCTCCTGGCCCAACTCCAGTGACACATGTGGAGTCACATCCTCCCTGCAGCTTGCGAGCCAGCACTACCTTCCACCGTACGCTATCACCACTGAGTTTCCTTCCTCCGTGCACTGAAGGGAGGAAGCGCTGCCTTGGGCATCCAGCCCACATCCAGCTATGCTAAGATGAAAGTATCCTCAGCCACTTCCTCCTTGGCAAGCTGGCCCAAGAATTAGCCCACTTCTTCACGCGGCTCTTCGCCACATCCTTCCGTGGCGTCACTTACAGGAACAGGCCTAAACTTTCCCCATTTGCAAAATGGGATTAAATCATAGTTGCCTTGTTTTCTAAGCGGTAAACGTTCACCTTGCAGCAAAACCAATAATAATCAAAGCTGACAAAGTGCTTTGGCTAAGTGGGCATTGCTCAGGCATGGTGACCCAGTAGGAAGAGGTGCTAACAGCAGGGCGCAGCCATGGAGAGCTCTGCGCCGCCCTCCGGGCCCTCAGCCCAGTGTCCCACAGCTGGAGGCACTTTATTTCTCATCTTTCCAGGCACCATAAGACACACAGTAAGGGAGGGGCATGAAGCTGAGGGTAGCCAAGGGTTCACAAAAAATCTTAGTGATACCCTGCAGCTTCACCAAAGGAGGCAGCTGGTGGGGTTTGGGAGAGGCCGTTTTTGGGAACGTTTCACAGGCTTCTGAGGGAGCCGGGGTAGGTTTCAGTCCCCAGGCAGCTCAATGACAGAAAGGCGGGAGGGAGAGGATTATCGAGATCTTCTGGAAAGAGGCAGGAAGGAAGTGGGAGTGCAACTTCCTACTCGGGACAGTGAGACTTGACCCCTGCTCAATTTCCCTGTGACTCAAATGGTATTTCTTAAAGCAGCCGTCCTTCCAATGACTAAAAAAATAGCAACGGCTGAAGCAGAGGAGACTGCTGACTAATGCTGTACTAGAGGATACATCTTTCTCTTGAGAATAAATTGGTACAAGCACCAGTTTTTGGATGAGCTAGACAGGACTGCCAGGGTTACCCTGTGACAGCTGACCTACAGTGCAGACTCTTTTTGGAGGACTAAACAGGGCAACTTCAATAAAACTGTTCTACAACTGTATTACATCTACATAAATGTCATTTCTAAGGGATCTACATTTTCAGTGGCGAAAATTTTTGGAGTCCTCAGATGAAAAGGGCATGAAAACTACCAGCAGAGACCACAGGCCTTCCCTGAATCAACTCCATTTGAACATGAGTCTATCATTTGGAAAAACATCCCATCCCAATGCTAAGTGCCCAGTGCCCACAACCTTTAGCAAGCTGTGGCAAGGAGAGGTTCCCCTGACTGTGAAAAATCTGGGCTTTGTTTCCAGGCTGAATTTGTTGAGACGGACCTTCCCCCCATTTGCTGTTACTGTGCTCTCGCCTGCCAGACTGAGGACCCCTGCAACGGCATGTTCCTGATGGGAGTGCCTATAGATAGAAGGCTTGGTTTAACCAGAGGGACAGAGCTCCCAGCAGCTCCCACAGCAAGGCAGGGCTTTCAGTGCGTTTGCCAAGCAGACATTTCACACTGTGCCCATCCTACTGGCCAGTCTTAGCTGCACTGTATCGGTAAGCAGATGTCCTCCTTCGTCACCAGGCTACAACTCCTATATCGCCTGCAAATGTGATCAATGCAGGATTCTTGCTGTTTCCCTTCAGACCCTCGATAAAAGCCACTGAAGATGTGGGATCAAGGAACAGCCACTGTAGTCAGGTGCAAACACACCAGAAAAAAGAGGTACACACTTACACAAGCACACACACACACACACAGAGCACGAGCCACAGTTAATGCAGGAGAGGCAAGATTAACACTGCAGTTGCCTGCAGGACCCCACTGGAAACCAGCCTGCCGAAACGATTCCCCAGTTACGGTTACATGGGAGCTCTGGCAGTGAGTCACTTTCTGAGCCACCAAACATGCTCCACTTTGAATTATGTATCATTCTGGGTTTTTTAATGAAAACATTGTGTTTTCCCAAAGAAAAAGCCTGGATGAAAACTAAATTTAAACACATAAATATTTTTACCTTTGACCACCAAACTTATAATCTCAACAAAGAAAAGATCTCCAGTTAGTTTGACAATGATGATTGGCATTTATTAGCCCCCTCCCCCTTTTTAATAAAGAATTCCATTCAGCTATTCCATTATTTTGCCTAGACTCGAAGATCATGAATGGACATCTCATTTATACTTTCTAAATATTAGTAAAACCATCATCTTTCTTTCACTTTTCTGGCATTTCCCTAGTGCTCTAGGGAGCACTACTGCAAATCAACATCTTCGGTAGTTTCTGCTCAAAAGCCTTCTGAATCACTTTTGGACAAAAAAACATTTCCTCATTGTCATGCAACATTTGCATCTTCATCTAGCTTTCTCCATAGTCCTCGCCCTGACCAGGAACTCTGTTGAGTATTGGGCTGGTACCACTGATATAACTAGTTTTGCTCTGAAATATGTTTAACAAACCCCCCTTGAAGAAATGCCTTGTTTTTCTTTACTTGGGTGGTTCAGACTGGTTTCTCTCTTTTGAATTTACCTATTTGCCACCATCCTGCTGTTACAGAATGCATCTATTTGCCACATTTCAGCTATTGCAGGTGTCTGCAGGTGCCATCCGCACATTGGTGAGGTGTCCCTTCCCCAAGGAGGGCCCATCCAGCACCTCAGAGGAGGTCAACAGGTACGGGGAATGCCTGCCCTGGGGTCATGCCAGGAAAGGGAGAAGCCCCGGGTAAGAAAGCGTCAGGCTGACTCAGCATCCCTCCATGGCAAAACACTCTTCTGGGTAAAAAGAAGCAGATCTCCCTGGCGAGAGCAAATTAGCAACCAGTATCTGACACTGTTTGTATTTCTTCTGATGGATGAGCCATTTTTTCCTCTTTCAGAGTAATACTTGGCTGTACTTTCTTTTTAATGGACTTTTGGACCAAAGCCCGAAATGGATCAAAGCCATTGGAGGGGGGGGGGGGGATGTCACCCAAACTTTTGCCTTTTTTCTCTTTTACTTTACAAACAGAAGTTGCACCTTTCATTATTGAGGTTAATGTCAACAAAGGGGCTTGGCGCTTTGCTTCTGGAGCGGAGGGCGACTGCTCTGCCGGTTTACCAGTGATGGACGTCAAGCAGGAGGCTGCTGCCGCCTGCCCCTGGGAGAGCCCTCCAGAGAGGGGCAGAGAAAGGGTGGCCGCTGCCGATGGGCAGCACTCACCTTTCTGAGGAAATGCATCCTCACCTGAACAAACACAGCAGCTCCTGGGGGAAAAACAGATTAATGGATGATTTTCTACTTCTTGTGTGACACAAGGGCCCTAGTCTCAAGGTGGTGAGAAACTGCAGCTGCCAGGAGAGACAGGAGCAAGGCAGGGCAGGCAGGAGATCATGTCACGTCTCCGTTCTTCCTTCTCCATGTGCCTGAACTGTGATTAGCGAGAGTCCACCGCTGTCAGCAGACAGCTTTGAGATCGCTGGGTGGGAAGCACCCCGCACTGCCAGGAGCTGTTGCTGCTCTGACAGCCCAGTACAGAGTGCAGGCCTAAAAAGGGGAAATAAATAGTCCTGCATAGTTATGGTCATCAGGACTTGGCTGCGCTTTTTGGGCCATTTTTCCCCTTTTCCAATAGAAAGCTTTGCCAGGACTCTGGGAACTTGCGCTTGCCTACACGTGCCTGCCATAAAAGGGAGCTGAGCACAATTAGGATGCTGATGAAGCTGGGAAAGGACAGGAGAGAAAAACCCTATTATCCAGCAGAAGTAGAAACAGCAATAGCTGTAAAGAGGCCCCCCGTCCCCCCACCAAGAGACTTGTGGCTGCTGAAGACTGGGGAGTAGTGTGGGCCCCGTGGTGCCGGGTTAGGGGAGAGGCACAGCTCCCTGGCTTGGCAGAGATGGGGGGATGCCCAGGGGCTCTCCAGCTGAGCTGCTGGGGCTCTGCTGGCTGCCCTGCACCAGCACGTAGGGCAACTGGGGATGCTGAGATGCTGCTGGCTGGGATGAGCGGTTGACAGAGGCTGCGTGTGACGAGGAACAATGAGCACCGCGGGCGGCTGCTGGGTGGGTAACAGGCAATCACCAGCCCCCGGCCGCCACGTGGCCTTCACCTGGCGTTCAGACTGGAGAGAGGCCATTTCTAACACAGCTCCTCTCATCGGGCTTCAGCAGTTTTTGCTCGCCGTCAATATTTCTCCTGCTCTCTGAAAGTCTCTCTGACACAGGGTGCCGGTGGTGCTCAAGCAGCGTGCTCAGGGCCATCCCGCTCCCAAATTGTGGGAGGGAAATACTGCTGATACGATGCAGGCTTTTATTTCCAGGAGACCTCTCACAAGAGGCGGTTGCCCTTCACCGAGTACATTTTGTGTATTAGGCTCCAAGTGTGACTGAGCAAGAACAGCCCGTGGCTGCTGGCAGGCCCTCGGTACGCTGCCCGGCTTGTCGCAGGCTTGCGACACCTCTGTTACACAGACCTGCTTGTGGCATACTCCAGATGGCAACTCAGGACGAGGGGATTAGCTGTATGGAGCACACTCCTACAGAAAATGAAGAGGCTGCCAGGCTTATTTGTTGGTGATTGTGTGCAGAGCTCTGGAACATGCACACTTTGTTCTCCCTGTTTCCTACCTTTGAAATGTCTTTTCCCAGCAGAAGACAACCACCGTGCCTTGTTTGGTTTCAGGGCTCCTGTTGGAGGGGGCAGGGAGCCGCATAGACTCATATACATAATTCTCTTCCTTTTCATTTCGTTTTCTTTTTCTTAGGGTAAAATAAGAGCTATTTAGGCTGGAAGCATAGAGCTGCTTCCTATTTGCAAATCTCCTCCCTCTACCCCAAATACAGCGATTTAAGGGATTTAACAAAAATGTTAAAACCTTGTATCTGTCCTCCTCAAATATTAGCTATGCCGAGCATCTAAATACGAAAGAAACATAATGAGGTTCCATAAGATTCAGTGTGTGAAACACACCCAGGAGAAACCCGGCGCACACTAATGGGCATTCCCTGGAGTTTCTGACTCATGGATGTGTTTGGTACTATTTCTGTAGGGCAAACAGCAAGAGGAGGAAGACAACCACTAGCAGAGATGTCTGCAAGCTGACTGCAGAAGTTGGTAATGCCAGAAGACTGGAGAGCGGTTAATGAAGCATCTCATTTCAGAAACGACAAGGGGAGACTCCAAGGAAGTGCAGTAGTGACCTACATAGAGCAGAAGGATACAACGGAAAGGCCTGGAGAGGTGAGGACAGCCAGGAGGAGGCAGAGGAATTGTCAGGGCAACACAAGGATACTCTATCTGTATAGAATAGGATGTAATGAAGTAAAAAGGAAGGCGTCTTTTCTACTGTGAGATAAACAGGCACGAGGCACTCTGAGATGTGCTAATAGCTGATATTTTGGTTCTTTCATGTTAAAAAATATTAATAAAATTGGTTCTATGTTGGGAATTCAGGTCAACCACAATGAAAAAACAGAGACATTTTGTGCAAACCAAAATGTGAGGAAATATTTTTTATCAATTCAAAGAACCATAAAAATGACCCAGAACGTTTTGTTTGAGCCTTCAAAACAGCAAGGAAAATTTCTAAATAAAGTATTGCTTCAAATAAAAAGAATATTTGAAAGCATCTCAACAAAATACTTCCATGTGTTAAAAGGCTTTTTCAGTGTTCCTTTCCACTGAAGAAAGTTAGTAAAATTGAGATTCGTTTACAAAATGTACCGCTCTACATATTCCAGGGGAAAAAAAAAAAGAAAAAAATTAATTCAGCTGCAACCAGCAGCTGTTTCTAGAGTTGATATTGCCTATTGCAGCTCCCAAAGCAAAACAAAAGTATCTTGTCTCCATTGAGTTAATTATTGTGAAAAAAAAAGAAAATCACCTATTTCTCAGCAAAGACCACATCTGAAGGTGCGATACTGTTTCCTGCTGAACACAGAAAACTGGAGGGAGATGTCATTGTGGCAGACTGAGCGCTCTCCCTGTGGCAGGGGCAGTAGAAGGGGCCCTATGTCAGTATGACCGCTGCCCCGGCTTTCAGAGCTGGCTTAAGCTGATGAGGGGAATGCGGAGCAAGTGAGTTAAGGTGGGAGCAAGTACTTCTTCTCTTCCACTATGAAATAGCCAGTCCTAAAAAAGGGGGAGCCGCAGATGGTAAAGTCTTAAATTACCGTGGTGAGCTTTGCTGGAGAGTGTCTCTAGTCCCCTTAGATGGAGCCCGTCTGCAGCTGATTCACAGAAGGTCACGTCTGCCAGTCCTGCCCAACTCCCGAGCCTACTCATCCAGTCAGCGCGGCTGACAGGGGTGAAAGCGTGGAGCTGCTTGAAAACATTTGATATGGCTCTAGACAGGCAGACTGATTTGGAAACTCAAAGCACAGGAGAGACTGAGTGCTATTGCAATGGATTACAAATTAACTTGGAAACACAGAGGCAAGGCACAAGGAGGGAACGTGGCTGGATCTGGGTGGGTGAGTATCCTGATGAGCTTTCCAAGCCTTTCTGCCCCTGCCAGCATCTGTTCCATTAATAATTTGCTGTCAATTGATACCATTTTGCAAACCCAAGTAACTCTGCACGCTCAGCAACGAGGTATTCCTGCAGCTCTCGGAGTATGTACACACATTTCTTTGGAGTGGGACTGTACACCAAGTTTGATTTTGAATGTAAGTGTCATGCCATGCTGGGGCATGGCAGCTCCATCGGGAATGCCTGCAGGAGCCCAGCGCCAGCCGTTGCAAGCCCTGTGACTTACCCAGACTTGTTTCTCACTCCAGCAGTGTACTGCCCATCGGCTGACTGCAGGTATCTCACACTGCTGACAGCCGGGCGTCCCCTGGACCACAGGTTACCACACTCAGCCCACTGACAGCAGAGTGGGGTTACAGCAAGTCCAGCTGAGTGCTCAGTGGGAGCTCCCATGCTCCTAAGCAAGAGGGCAGGATGCAGCCTCCCTAATCTGTGCTGGGTCACAGATTGGTCACTGTCTCACAAGCCAGAGCTTCTTAAGTCATCACCTTCTTGGGGCTGAGCTCGGTTTAGAAACAGAGGCCCTGGGAGTGAGAAAACCTTCCCCTTGAAGGGCAGGCTGGCCCCTGTCAAGCTCAGGGTCTGGCCAGCACTGGGAGCCAGATCTCTTGGAGGCAGCTGCTCCCTTTAGGCCTCCAGCTCCTGCTGAGCTTGGCATCGGGGAAAGTGCATAGGAGCGTGCTCATGATGTGGAAGTCTGGGGTACAACTCCAGCTCCTAGAAAGGACCCTGAGCTGTGATCCTACCAACCTGGTTCAACCTTGTTTTAATTACGTTTCTCTTCTTGCTGCTGTGGGCCCTGTGGCTTCCTGCTTGCTTCTCTCCCTGCAAAGGGACACAGAATTTGTCTTGGGCAGGAGCCCCAGAAAAGCTCCATCTGCCCTTTGCCTAGCTCTTCTCCCCTTTCCTGCCCATCTCCCCCTTTGTCCTACCTCTCCCTTTGCCAGGCAGGTCTCTCCTTTCTGAAAACCATATTTATTTGCCATGAATGCAGCTGGGGAAAGCAGGGGACTCGGAGAGGTGCTGAATCAGAGGTCCCAAAATTGGTTACAAAAACCAATAAAGGGAGGTGTGATTTTAGGAATGTGGAGACTGATAAAATCTCTATTGCTGGGTAGGCCAACAGCAATAGAGAATCCAGGAACACTGTCTTTTCACTGGTTAGAAATCCCTGCAGTACGATTACAATACACACCAGTGTAGAGAGAAATCACAGTGAAAGGTGAACCATGTGGTACAGCTGTGGCACTGTGCAGAAATCACAGCAAGACCTTTGTAACAATAGCGAAGTGCAAATCACAGGCATGTTTCATTGAAGACTTTGTGCTGTTGTTGTCATGAATTTCTGTCCAACTATCAGGACTGTAACATTATAGACATGTTTAACACTGTAGGTGGTAAGCCCAATAGATAACTATAGATAGGGTCTGACTATAGGTCTGTCTACCATCTAGCCCTTACAGTCTCCAGCAGTTGTCAGGAGAGGATATTCAGAAAAGAGCAAAGCGAGGTGTGGACAGAGCAATCCCCCTGTGGCAACAGCCTCCCAGCTTCAGTGATGAGCAGTTTGGGAACTTTCTGAGCTGGAGGCTGCTGCCAGGCTTTGGTATCTGATAGGCTCTGACAGACCTACCCTTCCTGAAGTTCTCTAATCACTTTCTGAACTTGCACCCTCCACAACAGTTCATAGCAATGAGTCTCATGGTTTTAATATCAGAACTATTGTGTGGGGATGGATTGTGTGGGGAAAACAGACTTCATTTTGTTTGTTTTATATCTGCCAATGGATAACATAATTAGCTAACTTGTATTGCTAGGGCTAGTGAATAATAATTTCCTACTCACTTTCTGCACAACATCTGTGATAATATCAAATCTATCAACTCCACCCCAGTCATCTCTCTTTTAAAACAAAGAACCGGAGGCTGTTTGATTCTCTATGCAGAGAGCTGTTCCCCAGGTATGATCACCCCAGTTACCCTTATTAGTGTGCCTCTGAGTCCCACTATTCCCCTTGCCGGGTTGCATGACCACAGCTGCAAGCAGATGCTACTCCAGATGCCAGCAACCTATGGATTTATGCAACGGTGTATTAATGTTTTTTTCCTAGGTCCTTCTCTACAAACATCTATGTGTACTTTTGACAGCTACCGAGCTGCAATTTTCAGAGAAATATCCACTGTGACCCAAAGATCTCTTTCCTGAGTTGTGTTCATTAATCTAAAGGTCATCACTGTCCGTGTAAGGCTAAGATTATTGTTACAGGATACTGTCCTCTTAAACTATCTGATGTTCGTCTCCTTTACCATGCAAGGTAAATGTTCCTATTGACAAGCTGATGTGAGAAATTGATTCTTAAAGGTAATAGCTAGAAAATTTGGTATGAAATCTCTCTTTCTTATGAGAATGGTGTTCTTAAGCAGAACATGGTAAATCTTGGAAGCACACTCTTTCTTTAGCCTTCTCTTTTATGGGAATTTCTAATACACTCAAGTCCTTTCTCTTCTATCAGCTCCATATCAAAATGCAGCTTAGGCTGATGGCTGAAAGTCATCACTGATGGTTGTGAAATGAGCTGCTATTTTTAGTCCATTCCAAAACTCCCATTAGTCCAGCTGAGGCACGTGCTGAAATTCTCAAAAAGACAAGAATTGAATCAGCAGAGAGAAGAAACTCTTCTTGCTACCCTAAGGTTAAATCTCTGAATGAAGGAACATTGAGGGTGGGAGACTGTATATGTGCTGTCTTTGTCGCTGCGGATACAGGGAGAACACCATCTAATTGCTACACCTTTCCACAGACAACTTATTCACCAAAAACCATGAAGAGTAGAGCTGAGGTCCCCGAGTGCCTTACAGATGCTTCTAGACCGTAGGAACCTAGTTTTCATCAAAACTATGGGCTGGTTCAGAAATTATGGGTTTTTTTGAAAAATCAAGCTATCATCTTTCTAGGTATTAATACTAAGCTCACATTTTCCTCTCAGCTTCTGTCCCAGCAGGAATAACATAATCTTCATTAGTTTGCAAATTGCAGACAGCTCCCCTACACCTACTCTAGCTTCTCAGCTCTGTTTTTCATACTGAAACTCTTCTGAAGAAGGGATGGGGAGGCTTGTTTTCCCAGAAGAAAAATAAAAAAATGTTTGCATGATAAAAACTGTTGCCTGTTGCATGGTAGTTGAAACAAAAGAACCCTACTGTGGACATTGTCTTCTGAAGGCAGAGCAGCTTGGAAAGCTGTGTAATGTATCTTGACAGCAGTACAAATCACTAAAGGTCGAGGGCTTGGGGATTAACCATATCCCCATACAACAGGCTGGTACAGAAAGGCCAGGACCATGAGGGTTCAGCTTTAGAATTAAAGGTTTTGAATGGAGCTGATGAAAACGGATTTGTGGAAAGGGGGGACTAAAAGCTCTCACCCTTCCAGCACTCAGGCAGGCTAATAAAATCAGAGTGCAGAGGCAAATATGGTGCTCTCCCCATTCTTTTTTAACGCAATCAACATCTGGTTATGGGGACCCTACTCCTCGGATGTCTTTTGCTTTTCTCCTCAAATTTACTTTAGCTGCAGATGCTCCATTCAGCTACAGATTTCCAGAGATCTTTGCCATTTCTAAAGCCTAGATCAGGTTAAGAGATGGGAGGTCCCACTCAAAACCAATGTTCATCCGCAGTGACAGGCAAGCTACTTGATTCATCTCTGTCTCTATATAAAACAGAAATACTGCTAGGTAATTACAGTGTTATAATGTGCAAAGCGTTATAAACCAAACATCTTGGGTTGACAATTAAGGTCTGCTTCTGGCATGCTATTGAAAATGACTGCTGAAGGGATAGTCTTGCCAGTGGAAATCCCCATGGTTTGGCTAGACATAGGTAGATGACATTGCACATGAAATGCTATCAACTTAAATCCTAATCACTGGTGGATGTTTTCAACTCAATCCCATTAAGTCTGTTCTTTAAGTAAAAAGCTGGACCACAGCTTCGGAAGGTGATGATTTAAACAAAAAAAAAACTGTCACAGAATCACAGAACGGTTGAGGTTGGAAGGTACCTCTTGAGATCATCAAGTCCAACCGCCCTGCTCAAGCTGGGTCAGCTACCGCAGATTGTCCAGGATCGTGTCCAGATGGGTTTTGAATATCTCCACAGATGGAGAATCCACAACCTCTCTGAGCAACTTGTACCAGTGTTTGACCACCCTCACAGTATAAAACTGTTTTCTTGTGTTCAGAACATCTCATGCATTTCCGTTTGTGCCCATTGCCTCTTGTTCTCTCAGTGGGCACTACTGAAAAGAGTCTGGCTCCCGTGTCTTCATTCCCTTCCATCAGGTATCTATACGTGCTGATAAGATTCTCCATAAGCCTTCTCCAGGCTAAACATGAGTTTAATGAAGTCTTTGTACTTTAAAATCTGATTTTAAAGCATTTAGTCACTCCTCTATGATAAACCGTGGGACTGGAAAACTCATAGCTTCAGATATTTGATCCCTTGAGAAGAGAGGTATATGATGTATTGCTTACATAGTCACATTAACACTTAGGACGGTTTCAAAAGAGAGGTTTTTTGGTTCTTTTACTTCAACTCTGTGATTGTAGCATGTGTCAACTGCATTGTCTGAGTTTTCTGTCACGTGCATGCAGAGCAGACACAAAATACCTCAGTTCAAGCATTTCCTCTTCTACACGAAGAGAAAATATCAGAGATTGTTTCCTGCATTAGAGACCAACTGAGAGGAGTCTGCACCAGAAAAACCTATTGAAATGACTTTTCCCCCTCCCCTCAATAGAAGTATTGGAATCAGCAGCGATGACATTATTGAGCATCAGCAGAGCGTGGAAGGGACAATGAAGCTTTCAGAGGACACTCTCTTTTTAGCTGTACTCACTGGGTAATGAATAAGTTGGCGTTCTTTGCCAAAAGGCAGAGCATTTTTTGCAGCTCTCATTTCGGTAATTCTGCTATGATACTTGTGCTCATTTTTCAAAAAAAGCGAGACAAGTAAAAATACTATAGGCTACATAAGCCTGATGAATGCATTGACAGGAAAGATGTCACTGAATGCCACTATTTATTAGTAGCATGGCTCCATGAAAGAATTATTGTGTAGGATTTTTGTTCACTAATTATGTGCTAAATTACATTAAATTATCACAGTAGTGCCTCGTAATTACAGTTATTATGACAAACACCAAACAAATGAGTAAAGGAGTGACCTCTTTCATTTGAAAATAGGCAACATAAGTCTCTCACTAATGCCAAGCAGCTGAATATACAGCATTAGTGTCAATTTTTATTTGTGACTTGCAATTGGAAGGACTTCTTCAATTAGCTTTTTTAAAACCCACTGCTCAGTGGAGGTCTCCCCTGTTTAGCTTAGACAGTAATGAATAAAACTGTTCCCACTGACTGTCAGTCATTTCTCCCTCTGCCTTCCAGGTGGCCTCCCCTTGCCTACACGGTCCATGGTGCAGCACTCCACAAGCCTCCTGGAGACATCTCTCAGAATTTGTATTTTAAAAGCCACATTAAAGTTAATATTAAACATATTAAATATATTTATACTTGATGTTAAATATAAACCCAATATTAAATTATGTCCAAAATATAAAGCTAGGAACATTCTGGATTTTTAATTAAATTCATGGTTTACCTTTGATGCCAATAATTAATGTCTGCAAATCCAGATTAGAATTAAACTCCTATTTGCCTACAGTGCATTTCTCACACCTTCACCTTTATCCAAAAATGCCTCATACATGAGTTTGTCAAAATTAGGATGCTAACTTAGATGGACTAAAAATATAATCTATGGTGGTAATTTTTATGCTCCTCTGTTCCTTCAAAACCTCCCATTCCATACCTCATCCACAGAAGAGTTAACAAGTCACACTTCTTATAACAAATCAAGGAGGAACCAGTTATCATTTCTATGCGGCTTCTAACATGGGCTTGGACACACACACAAAGCAGGTTACATTTCTATTCTATTCAATGACCATTAGTAACACAATGCATAGTTTACTGGCAGATTTGTTTCAGGGAATTGTGAAATTCCAGTGAATGTGTATTGTTCCTACTGATAAGATACGGTTAGGTCACGTGGTAGTTACTAGCACTAATAAAAAGAATAAACATATATGCTTGAGACACATGGATATTCAAGTACTTGTTATTTCAAACACTCAAACACATACACTGAAATGGCAGTTCTTGTAGATTCATTTAGTGCAGGCACAGAAATGCTGTTATTTGATTGACCAGTCATCATTAACAAACAATTTGAACTGCAGCTATCCAGACAGTGATTACTGGTTAACTAAGAAACTAACCTGGAAGAAACTGACTCAGCACAAGCAAAAAAGAAGATGAGCTAAACTCATCAGATGACATTTCTTAGGAAAGATTTTGCAGAAAAAATCGACTAGGTAAAAATACGGCCAAATTGAATGATATGCTTGGAAATAATATATACCATACATGGCAGGGCTATTTTGTATATTAGCTGGGGTTTTTTTGAGAATCAAAAATGGGATGTTATGTTATGGCTACTTTGAGATTTTGAAATCCATTAACCAAGTCCTTTCAGCAAATATCCTATAACCTATGCTTATCTGATTCCAGAGAATATAACTATTTGTATTCTTTAACAAAATTTTACACAATAGTAACTTCCAGTTACAGGGCAGCTTTTTTCTCAGTACTTTATAATCGATATGCACACCGATGTGATTTCATCCATTCTTAATACATAGCTCCCTTTTAGCTGAATATTCAGACAGCACAAATGTTGAGGCTGTGAAGCAAGTCTGGCTTTTAACAATATACATCGGAATTTGATGAAGATTTGAAGGCTAAGGGTACAGTATAGAGAGCTTAAATAGAAAGCCAGCTGCCTATACTCGCAGAGAGGAATGACTGTGCTTGCATTTTATTTTTTATCTACTTCATTATTTTTCAAAAAGACAGCAGCTCTTGAATGGCACTGCCCCTTAAAAGCATGTTGAACAGAATCAAATGAAATAAGATCCAATACTGTTTCCCTCAGTGCCTGATTTACCCATTCACGACTCATTTAGCTACAAATCTGACTAATTTTGCTTAATCCATCAAGATCAGAGCCCTAATCCAGTAGCTCCAGTCCATTTTGATCTATTATTAACAGAAAGGAGAAACCTCCTTCTTCCCTGTCCCCTTCCCATGTACAATATTAAAGGTATCTTGTGGTCACATTCTTCGAGTCGTAAGTATCTGTGATATTCTGTTTGTTTGCAGAAAGATCTGTCTGAGGCAGAATGAATATAGAGTGACCTAGAGCTGAGCAAAAGACTGGGGAATAGCCAGGGTAGGTGGTACAGTTCCTAGGAAAATCCAGCATGGAAGGTTTAGTATCTACCGTTTATCAGTCTGTATGAGCTATTTATTTTAACTGTACATTTTACCATCCTCACACAATCCCAGTTGGTACGTGTTAAAAATACATCCCTATGGCATTAAGGTATTTTGTCCTTTTCTAGAACTGAAAGGGAATTATACTTGTAAATAACAGTTACATCCAACAGCGTGCTTCACTGGTATACTGTAAGGTAGTATACAATACTCCTTATGTACATGCACATAGTTTTTCAGCTTGCTTATCTTACGGGTAGTGCCTCGCTGCACTGAACTTGGCACACCGAACCATTTCTCCTTCCAGAGATAGTCACTGTATTTTCCTACTCAGAGTAATACATTTAAAGAGATGTTATTCTTGTAATAAAAGACGCTACTGAAAACACACCTGGTATTTCATTATCATAATCATGATGAGATGACCCAGTCATCACCCCCCTAAACTCTGCCTGACTCATCACTTTCTTAATTGGTTTCATCTACTCCAGTGCTATTATCAACAACTTTTTATGAAGCATGGGTGAGAAGTACCATGTCACTCAACACTGTATTGCTACATTATCCTGATCTAAACATGAATAGGGTTCATCCTTCATAGCCTCATTGGTCTACCTGCTTATTTTCAGGTCATAATCAGATTACTCCAACACGTTGTATTGCATACCTTCTTCCAGACTGGAGTCCCAGGTAACTATTCTGCTAACAGTCACCTGGAATAGCTATATATAGAGCCTGTTCTCAAGCATTTATAATTTGCACTTCCTGGTTAGTAGAATATTGTGAGTTAGAAAAATTCCCCCAAACCTATCTTGGTTCAGCTTGCTGTGTCTACATCAATTTATTTGCTCGCTTTTAGGAAACAAGGAGCTCCAAAAACTTTTAGAGCAGTTCTTTTTCTAGTTCCTCTGTTTTTTTTATTAATAATCAATCTTAGTCCATCCTGCTTACTATCAGATTTTTTCTAAATTCTTCCTTTCAGCACCCATACTTTGGTCACAGGTAAGGGTAGCATGCACTGCATTTGTCCACATGTAGTATCTTATTGTCAAATAACTATTTGTAAGAATGACCCATCACTAATCTTATAAAGAAAGTGGTGTATTGCTTGAAACATGGCCAGGAGTGATTTTTTATAATCCATTCTGCAAAGCCTCCAAAAGACACTACAGCAGCCAAGAGGCAGGTCTGTTGGTACTCAGGTAGCTGCAGAGACTTTACAAGGGGAAACCAGTTCTCTCATGCAGCAGTAGCAACCCCATTAAGGGACTCAAAGGCTGTGCGGTCTCTGAATTTAGTGGTGGCAAAGCAACAGCCTCCAAAGGGCTAACCTGGAAGTACTGCAGGGCAGGTTTGTTAACGATGTCAAGGTCTGACTCCTCTGTGATGTTTGGGTTACTGCTCAAGCCCAGAGGAGGTTCACTGCAGGGCAGAGTCAAAGCATGCCACGGAGGGGAACAGGGAAACTCACCAGTATCCTTCTGCCTTATTCTGCTGATAAAGATCACAGTCCCCTTTCAGTCATCTGCTACCTTTCAGAAGAGTTGCCTGCTACTGTTTCCTAGCCATTAATCCAATCAGCAGATATTTTAGGATAACAACTCATTTCAGCTTACTGGAGAAAGATAGACTTCTATGTACCAGGAACCTTCAAAGCAAATGATGCAGAATAGGGACAGTCCACTTCCAGTGATTTTGAGAAACTTATAACTAGTAGGGCTGTGCAGTCAAGCCCAACTGGAAGCTCAAGAAACAAAAAGTAAGGACATCATCTGAAAGTAGTGCACTGACAATTTGTCAGCTGAAACATGCCAATGTGTCTGTGCTTATGGACTGACTGATGTTTTCATAGCAGAAATGACTGACAGAGTTGACGTTGTCCATGGCTTCAGGCTTCACTACCACAGGAACAATTTCAGTAGCTTTAACTGCTGTTGAAACCACTTTGTTCTATTGAGGAAGACACTGATCTGCATTTAGCTAGTAGGTTTTAGGCTACTGTAATACTGCAGTCAGTGTTGTTCGGATTTTTTAAATCAGTAGTTCAAAATTTGCTGGCTTGGAAATTTCCTTGTCATTCTCATAAATAATATTAACACACAAACTATGAAAAATGATTAAAAAAAAACAAAAGAAGAAGAAAAAAACTTGAGGACTAAACTATCTTGAGGACTAAAATTACTATCACAGTTGAGGGTAGGAAATTAAAGAAAATAAAGAAAATAAAGAAAATAAAGAAAATAAAGAAAAAAGCTTTCTTCCAATTAAAACTAGTAAGGAATGTAGGCAGGAAAACAAAAGAAAACCACTCTTCAAATTGTCTGGGATACCAGGTCTATTGATTTTGTAGCTGTGAACATGCAAATCCAGAACCTCAGCAAGTACAAGCAGTCAGAACTCTGTGTGTGTGTGTGTGTGTGTGTGTGTGTCTCTGTGTGTGTGTGCGCACCATTTTAAATGTCACATCCCAAAGATAGCAGGCACCTACAGCACCAGACCCTACAAACACCATACGTGACGTTCATGTAGGGCAAACTCAAAAGCACTACTGCTGAGGATTTAAACATTGCCCTTCTTTCTTCCAGTACTGTTCTCACATCCCCCTCTGCCTTTCCGCTTGGATTTTCATTTATAATTGTGCAAACTGGAGGTTAAAAGCTCTCACACACTGCAGGAGAGATTTATATGCCTTCACTGCATAAGTGGCAGCAGGGGTGCCGAGCAAGGGAACTGGCAGCTTGGGCGGCCATGAACAGGACAGCTGGTGAACTAGGAGAAGCAGGCTGGCTCACTGAGGGCTTGGGGAGAGAGAGGTTTACTTCAATGGGGGGAGATTGGGACTCACCTTGTGCAGCCCCCACTTCTTTCATTTCTTCTTACACAGATTCACTCACCTTTCATCTTGCACGAAATGCCAGGGCGGCCATAGAGCAGTGTCAGAGGACAAAGAGGGACACCCAGCCCTTGCAAATCCTGACTGGCCTGTGGAGGAAACATGGGCTTTGACACCAGGGAGAGGGGTCTACTCCGCATGTATAAATACTTAGGATTTCTCACCAGTTCTTGTCTCTTCATTCCACAGGTCTTTTTCCTCCTGTGTTCTCGTAGCTTACGCCCTCTCTGTTGGACCGATTCCCAAGGAGTGGCCTTTCTGCAGGTGCAGTGTTGTAACAGGTCTGAAATGTTAGTCACCATTTTATCAGTGTTAAAATATTCTCAAGACAATCCTTTTAAAAGAACTGTCACTCAACACCCTCTCTAGTAATTCCCTCTGTTGCAGCAAGTCAGAAGATTAAATAAAACCTTCCATTCATGTTACTCATCTCACCTTGTTCTGTACCCAGGACTGGAGTGAGTCTGAGGAAACGTGTCCCAGTTGTAAAGTGTTTGTGTTTACATTGCAACAGTTCAGTAAATCTGTTCAACTTCCAGTAAGAAATGCCTTTGCTTCTGCCTCTCCTACAACACTGAATAATGCTCAAAGCACTCTGCAGAGATTTTTTAAAAGATTCAGTTCCGATTTAACTGATGCCATTGTAAATCAGGAATAGTGCCACTAAGTTGATTTTATGTAAGATCTAGTTCACATTTGCATGCAGTAGTGATGGGAGCCTAAGTACTTATGAGTACTTAGGTAGAGGACTTAAGACACACTTACGACAAGCCCTATAGAAATATGATAATTCACTTATTGGAGATGCTGATGCTCATGTTCTTGACTAAATTGAGTAGTCCAGATTAGATTCTAGCCCCCTCTGAAATCTCTACAGATATTGCCATCAACACAACCAACTCAGGATTTCACAGAATACATATTTACTTGGGACTGCTTGCTAAGAGAATTCTCATGTGTTTTAAATCATTCTGCAGTGCTGGATATTTAATACCCAGAAAAGGTTCAGTATTTCTTTCTACAAGGAGGCCAAGTCAGCAGCCTACTGGATTTGAAGATGCTGCTCAAACATGAATAATCTGTTGCAACAGCATTCCTGCGCCTACAGCAGAGGAGTCTACACTCCTTCTCCCTTCCTTGCCCCTGTAGCTCTTTACCATGGAAAAGAGTTTACACCTAATAATGCCGCTAAAAATGGGCCATATCTGTCTATACCAGAGGCAGCTGCCGTCAGAGTGGAAGGGGGAGATGGAAAGGAGGTGATGAGATCCCGCACTGCCCTGCAGAATATGAATGCCAAGAGGGAATTTTTATCCAGGACAGTTCTTCAAAGAGAGAGGCATGGGAAATAAGAAAGGCAATGAATAGGAACACTTGAGAGACACAGGACAAAACATTAATTCAAGCCAAGTCTCCAGTAAATACTTTGCATTTATAAGTGCTGTTTATGCATATCTGCTTTCCCTGCCATAGAGATACTGTATCAGTGAGAGGAGAGCTAACCTGCGTGACTGTGTGCAGAGGCAAGCCATAATAGTCCCAGTTCAGATGAGCTTCATCTTCTGAGTTCAGATGAGCTTCATCTTCTGAGACCGAGTAGGGAACTCTTCCTTCAATGAGTAATCTTTTATAATTAGCCCCTCTCATTTAGGCTGTTGAGAGCTAGCTTGGATCCTTTAGGTTCTGAATTAATGTCCAAAGATTCGTGTTGCTCTGTAAAGTTAAACACACACTGAAAACATAGTAAAAACTCCAGTAAGAGAGTAAAAACCATTGACTGACTTTTTATAGGACTGGAGAGTGCAGTTGTAGAGAATCCGTGTGTGATCCAAGGAGAATACCCTGCTGCCTTGTAACTGAGGATCCTTCACCAGGGTCTTATCCTGTTATGAGGCAGCTTTTAATTGACATTTGTCACTGCCTTTCAGATATGTTATATTATGCAGCAATGTGATGATCTCTTTGGAACAGTTCACTGTTTCGAAATACATGCTTTCAAGAAGACCAGTCGTTTTGCTTCCACTTGTGGCTCAAACAAAATACCAACTTGAATATTTCTAAAAAACAAACATTATATGTTGTGTTTAGTGGGATGGGAGACTAATTACATGTGAGAAAACAGAAATGACAACATGTCCTAGAAATCTCTTTACCGTTATCGAAAACAACAGAGCATCACAAAATATTAGTCAACTTTCAGTGTGACAGTTCAATAGTGGGTAAATGGTGATGAATGTGCCAGAGTCGGCTCACCCTGACAAACTAGACTGTTCAGGTACTGAGTTAGACGAATGACCGAGGTGTGCGCATGTGGGAGGGAGGCTTCCCAGTTGCAGCGAGAACACAGAACAGTTTGAATAGCAACAAGAAAAATAGCGAGTGAGGTTGCCTTTAAGTTTAACAGGATATTGTGAATGTGAAATTACCAAAATATTTTTGCCTCTCAAACCACAAGATATCAGACTATTAAAATGGAATATACATATTTCTTCACACAGGGGTGTCATATAAGTTATTGTCCTTTAAATACCCCATATCACAATCACCAGATTTAAACATCCAATTTACTTTCAATGCTTTTAGATCATAAATTCCACAGGTTTGGGTATGTTTTATAGTTACCTTAACAAGCTTAGCTGTGTATACTGCTTACTTGCTTACTTTGTTGTGTTTTTCTATTATGTCTAAAGCACAAAACTAGACTGCTCACTTCCAGTTTCTTGTTCTCATTTGTTACTGTACATTCATCGTTCAAGCAGACAGTACTTCAGACATTAAAAAGCCACAAAACCAGATTTGATCATTGTCCATCTAGAGGGAAACTGGGGACTCCCTGAAGTGTTTGATACTGCCCAGGCCCCTCCTGCCCTGTGTGCCATGGTCCTGTGCTGGTCCATTACCTTTGCAGGTCCAGGACCAGAGCAGTTTGCCGAGACACCAAGGCTCTTTGGGACATAGTGAGCTGCCCTCATAGCACTACAAACAGTCTGGGTGGCAATGAACAGGTTTCCAGGCAAGGAAATGTGCATTTGGTTTGCAACCTAAAGATTCTTAATAAACATCTGAATGACTAAAAGCTTTCTACTTTCCCCGTGGTAAATATTTTACAATTAAAAAACTGTATCAAAGCAAAATTGGAAACCCAGAAGAGAAAAAGGCAAAGTGAGTCTATGAAGGAGTTCAGTTTATGTGCTCCACAGCATTAAACTGAGGTTAAAACTCTGCAGGGAACAGTAACTGACATAACTATATTTTTTAATTATTAGATACACTAACACATTGATTACATGAGCCTCAAGTGTACTCAGCTTGCCCTGGCTGTTTGGAGTTCACTGCTACTTAACTTGCAGATTCAGTGAGAAAAAGGAGGTGTTTCTGAAGCAGGTGATAATGCTCCAATAAATTTAGATCATTCTGTACATAAGGTGAGAGCAAACTCTAGAGAAAAAAGGAGCCGAGTATAACACTAAATTTGGCCGAGTTCTGCAATGGGAGCTCAGCACAATGATAGAGAAGCATATTTTGCCCCAGGTAAATAATAGTCAGTATCTAAAAAATACAAAAGTCATGATTCAGACTCAAGTAATGATTTCCTCCAAAATCACTGGAGTTATGCTGGTTTTATATGGCTATATTTTGGGCAGGATCTGCTTTCTGAATGCTTTGCCCAGACCCCTCATGCCCTTAACTATCTGTCAGCCCAGTAATTTAGCAGGTATCAACTTCCAGCTCTGCAGATCCCTCAGATCCCAACTCAGCCCTGCCCAGACCTCAGCTCTCGCTCTGTCCCCATCTCTGTCTCTCCAGCAAGAAGCCCCGAGGGCTTCCTCACTGTGTCGCCCAGGCAAGTAAGGGCTCACTCTACACACACATCCATGGCATCCATCCCTAGCAAGATGAGTATATGGCACAGTGAACCTGGAATCACAGAAATACCGGTCAAACAGTTCATGCATTTTGGGTAGTGCATTGCTAAAAAGGCAGTGCTATGTTTCAAGCCTGGAGTTCACTGCTCAAGCTTATGAGCCAAATACCACTTTGGAGGCAGCACTACTTCCATGGGGAAGTGAGGGGAGAGGATGAAAAAGGACATGCACTGTCCTATTCCTTGGCAATTCTTCCATAGAAGCCAAACCCTCTCCTGATCCTACATAGGAAACAGATCAGCCAGAGAAGTGAGAAGTGCTGCTCAGATAGTTGGAAGAAATAACCAATGACTACTGCAAATGATCACAAGGGCATGCAAAATGAATTTTAGTAGTAGTCTAAATGTGAACTGACATATTTGCATGGTATTTCACACACTCCCACAGAAATTACTCTGACAATTATCACACTAAGAAAGCATCCATGATACAGTGAGACCAAGGATGTTCAAATACAAGGCCAGAACAGTAGGGTCCCACTGTCCCAAATCCACTTTGCTATAAAGAGGATTCCCTGAACACATATCTCCTACAGTTCAGAGACATCAGCAACATCTGAGAAGCATAATGCAGTGAGTTAGGCCAAAGAAGCTTCATTTTCCTTAAATTTCCTTTTTGTCTTAATTGGTTAATTTTTTCTCTTATTCTGCCATCCAACTTTGCTGCAATTCTGGCCCAATTCCAGATGAGTAACTCCCTTTTGCATTTCTGATTTCTTCTCTAGAAACTGAAACAGCTGCAAAGTTCTACCAGACAGAAGCCTACACTTCTGAGAATGCATCTCAGAGGTATGTTGTAAGAAAATTACGTTGGTAAAGAAGACAAACATCAGAAAAAAAAAATAGCTTTTATTTCACGATGTATACAATTTCTTTTTTCTTAAGTTTAAATGCATCTCGTTTATGTGGTATTGATTACTGTTATCATAGGACCAATAATCTTCTTTTCCTACTTTATGGTTTTATTTTAGTGGCTGTCAAATCTAAAGTAGTCCGTAATCCTACGGTAAGTTACTTGGAACTGGTCTACTGAGCCATATTAAAAAACAAAAACATGATGACCTCTGTCAAAAGCCTTGGCTAAGGTGAATATTATCCAACAGAAATTGCAAGGGTTGGTACTGATTTGGGGGCCAAAAATTCTGGAGACTTTTATATCAGTAAAATTCTGGCAGCTTCAACAGGATGCTCTTAATTTATGCTGGAATAAATGAAAAATTAATCACTTCTCCAATTTATCACATGAAGAAAGGAGAAATAAACTATCTTGAAATTCACAATACACTATATTCTGAATCAGAAGAGTCCTTCGAGGTATCCAATCTAAAGCAATGCTGAACCTTAGCACAATGTTACAAAAGAGAAAATATCCCTACACTGCAGACCAGATGTTATCCCAGAGTCACCTCACTGTTGAAGCACAACTTGTTTTTTTATTGCAGGGTCACTCATGTGTGTGGCTGCTGGTATACAGAGATCTTTCAGGAAAATAATTAACAAGAAACACTACAAGATCTCACTATATTAATTTTGCAAAAGCAAGTAAAAGGGATCTATATGCCACAAACATGATGAGTTTATATGCAGTTGCCTGTAGCCGAAGTGTTGGAGCAGGTCACTGTTAGTGCTTTGTCCTCAATGTGGTGAGATGCATCTCCTTTTGACAACTGAAAGCTCCCTAGTCGTATGAACGTTTCAGGGCCAACCTCAAGGGGTGTGAGATCACTGGCATGCCAAGATGTCCTGCATTTCACCGAAAGAGCCACCCTCTCTGCAGAAGGCGCTTTCCTGCACATGGCTAAGGAGCTGCTGGGAGCTCCATGGGAACCCCTTCAGCTCGGGGCTGCCTCCCCAGCTGGCACTGCTGTGATGGGCACCCAGCTTCTCCCACGCCTGTTGCACAGCCGGTGGCCGTGCAAAGAACCAAATGCCATCTCAGATTGAACGGTGAACATTGGACTGGTGTTTTTTTCCAAAATTAGGATTTCCCTGACCTAAGCTGCCTTCTTGATTCTCCGGTTCATATCAATTGTTTAGGTTACTTCCTCAAACAGGTTCTGCAAGGGTTTTCTAGTAAAAAAAAGTGTGTGTATATATATACACACATACATACACATGATTATAGTGAGAGTATGTGGAGCAGGGCTGACCTATGCACCCATGCATTGGCTGCTCCTTTCAGACACAGCTGCCAAGAAAAGAGCCCGAAATGGGGCCTGTTTCCCCGTCACCATAGCAATGCTGGATGGGAAGCAGCATTTCCTACAAGGCATCGTGCTGAGCCTCTGTGAGATGCTGCCAGGCTGCCATGGGCCAGGAGCAGTGCCCGCCGTGTGCCGCCCAGGGAGCAGCCATCACCCCTCGGCCTCCCGCAGCTGCCCTGCTGTGCCAGCCGCCGCCACGACTTCTGCTGAAGGCCTGCGGGCAGACGCCCCAGTGTGGGGCTGGAGGAAAGCCTGACAGCTGCCCGTGAAGGCTGGTGGGGATGGACAGGTCCTAAGCAGCTGCCCTGCTGCCTCCTACTCGCACCTGCCTTCACCCCGACCCAACTCGATGGGCTTTGTGATGTGGGGAACAGTT
The DNA here is from genome assembly GCF_964195595.1 of Calonectris borealis. NCBI lineage: Eukaryota > Metazoa > Chordata > Aves > Procellariiformes > Procellariidae > Calonectris > Calonectris borealis. The sequence goes on from NC_134316.1 coordinate 19,415,117, forward strand.
TACCTGAAAAAACCCAACCAAACCTAAAACCCCAAAATGTTGGCAAGCTTTTGACCCCACGCCATGCCTAGAGGCCGAACAAGACTGGACTTTCTCTGAAATAATTGGTTTCCTTGCTGCAACTCTGGCAGCTAAGACTAACACATTTTAAACAGTATGTAGGTTCAATCAAGTTATTTTTTACTTCCTCCTCTTATTTCTGAGTAACATCTGACCACAGTAACGGAAATTTAAAACCTTATGTTATATTTGCTTTAAGGCATGTGCACAAGTCTAAAACCTGGGTGAATAATGAATAAAAGCTCATCCACTCTCTATTATACCAACCCAATTCTGTGTCCTTGAGAGTCTGATGATTACTGTAACAGTGTAAGACTGAAACTCGGTGTGACTAGGTATAGATACCTTTTTTAAAATGTGGATATTTCTTCTTTGTGTGAACATGTCTGGGTGTGGATAGTCTGGTATTAGTGGGCAAAAGAGTGGTGAAGTGAGAAAAAGCATTCTCACAGCTGCCTTAGGCACCACTGCAGAGAAAGCCTTCATAATACGAGGTGTGATCTACAGAAAAATGTCCAAACCATCCAATGACTAAATATAAATTACCTGCTCAAAGCAAACCAGCACTCATGCACTACCTGTTCGTGTCAATCCCCTCTTAGACCTTGTTAGTTCTTGTGGAGAAGAATTCTGGAATCGGGAGTTTCGGATAGGACTTTGGCAATGCTATAAAACCATAAACAAAAAAGGGGGAGATGTGGAGAAGAATTAAGAGGTGGCCTAATGAGTACCAGCTGATTCAGGAACAGAAACAGGTGAAGGGAATTGTGAGCAGACATGTGATCGTTGCCGGAAGGAAGATATAAGAGAGGCAATGGAGAGAGAGATGGTAGGGCTGCCCTGTTATGATAAAGGCGGTGCATGTGTGCTGCAACAAGTTCTCCCATTGAGGAGTGCTGAAACTGAAGCTCAGTCCTTGTTCAGACACAGGGAATCCACCCAGGAAAGACATGCTGTGAATTCCCAGCTTCTGGAAAAAAAATGGTAAGAGGTTGCACTGGAAAATTTGGTACCAGGGAATTCAACTGCAGAACACGGATCTAAAGGATTTCATTAACTCTGTCACTTTGCAGAATATTTTGTTTCTTTTCTCAGGCATCTATATTTATTCCTTATTTCATTAAAGTCATTACCTCATTTTCTTGCCTCTCCTCCTCACATCTCTTTTTGGCAAGGTCCTTCAGTATGCTCCCGACCCCCCTGCAGCCCAGGCTTTCGCCTACCCTGGGGTTCTTGCCCACGTCCTGCTCTATTTACACCAGCAACTACTCCTTCAACACAACTTTGCAAACATTATCTGGAACAACAACTCCTTTGTTAGAGGTGGAGAACACAACTGTGATCTTTGCTTTACTGCTCAAAACTAACAGACTAGTTCTAAAACACAAAAACTAAGAAAGCATGATTTCCTAGGGATTTGTGCCTCATGGTTGGTGTTTCTCATGCCTAATATGCACAAACTCTGAGCAAAGCTGGCTCCAATTGCAGGAAATTCATGGTTGCTTTTTCCTGTGTGAATTCTCTGATGATTAAAATTGGGGGCTTCACAATGCAATCCTTCTTCTCAGTGGAGACTTACCAGCGTCTCTCCCTTCTACATGCATGACAAATCATGTAGGGAATTCACAATATTTAAATTTAATGTCAACCACGTCACACTGGCTGCAGTTGGACATGGATGAAAAACCTAGACAAGGTGAATCAAAAGACAGACACCTACCTGTCTCAGCCTTCTTTTACTTAGGAAATCCAGCTGACGTCTAAGTTTGTCAGCTTGCCTAATATGTCCTATAATATCAAAAGCAAAACTTACCAGAGTTTGATGAAGAGGCTGGAGTAATGGCACTCTTGTGCTGAACTTCAGTGATGCCAGGATTGTTACCCTCCTACCAAAATGCAAGCTATATTGTTCCCAACTATTATGGATATTCTTCAGAAAAAGATACAAAAGTGTGGTTTGTAATAGCACAAAGGGCACCAAAATGAGCAGAATCATTTTCTGGTCAAAATGATCAACTCTCAATTCCTAATGTTACATTTCACCCTGAACTTGGCAGGGGGAGAGAGGAATTAATCATGAACTGGGCTCTCTACAGACCACAGATTACCTTAAAATCATTAAATTAGACAAATAAAATTAATATTTTTATGCTAGGATTCTGAGCCTTCAGCTTTTAGCCTTCCTGTTTCCATTTTTTTCTCCATGATTATAAAAGCTAAATCTTTGTCTTAAAAAAGACAAAATTCACCAACATTGAATTCCCAGCAACTTCATGGATGGCTTTGCCTAGTACATCTGAAAAAGTCATCCTCTTAGATGTCTAAATATAGCAGAAGGCTCAAGAATTAGAAAGTGATTTTCTGATCAAAGATGTTTTAGCTGTTTCTGAAAACAGACTTCTTATAAACTATCCTTTGGCAACCAAATTAATTTTCAACTTCTTTCTCAAGCTGGGCAGACAGCTAAGAACTGATTCCTTAGTCATTTTCAGAAACCTAAGTTTTAAAAATTTCATCTTTGGCTTGCTATCAGAGAAGATTTAGTCTCACAAATCAGGAGTTTCTGGCTTCAGTGAGTCCTAATCATCCCCTGCCCCTGCCACTTTACAGTTGTATTTCTGTGCTTCTGTTTGGGAGGACTGTTTTTCCTCATATGTTTAAGTTCACTTCATGTCTTTGCCAAATAGGGGAGTTCAGGATGCACAGAACCAGAGTCATTCTTTCATGGCAAGAGGTTTTTGCAACTTTTGTTTTAGATAAAAAAGACAACAAAACCTAACTAAAGACAACTGACAACTGTATTTCACCAAGGTACCTGTGCTGTAAATGCCAAATTTATATGTAGAGATTTTTTCCTTAATCTAATGATTGCTTGCATGTTTTTTTAAAACTGGTAAAATATTGAAATGCTAGATCCCAACTCTTGGCATTAGACGAAAGTTCAATACAGTTAACTGTCAACCACATCTTAATGGCAGCCAAACCACAGCTTCTTCAGTGAATAGTGCCTGTTTCCTGATTTCTACCCCAGTCATCATCTTTCAATTATTTTTATGAGAGAACAAAAGAGTCAAAATAAAATATTTAAAGGCAGGGTACTGTCTGGTAATAGCTGCTGGCTGCTCCTGGGACAGAGGAACAACTCTGGCATGCAGTTAGGCACTCATTTGCCTGTCATGACTTATACAAAGCTCATCACAGGAACTACACTTACCAGGAATCACAAAATCTCTAAAGGCCAATGAAATTATTAGAGCTATTTAATCTTGTCTCCTGACTAACACAGCTGATGCAATTCCATCCAGGTTGCATTCAGATTAGTAGTCCACGGTTGCATGATGTTAAAAACACATCCAGTTTATCACTGGGAATCTCTTCATCAAGCACATTTACCATGCCTAATTCTTTCCTGATTCTTCCCCAAAATCACAGATCCCAAACTGGGTTCCTGTTTGGTGCCGTACTCAGAACAAATTGCCCTGCTGTTCAGATCCCTCTCTTTGTATACCAAGGTTAGGCTTTTTGCCTTACACTCTTTGTAGGAAACCACATTTAGTTGGTTATCAATGACAACTCCCGAGGGCCTTTTAAAAATCAGAGCTCTGGTTTCAGTCCTTCTTTTCCTAATCATGGCCTTGCATTTAAAATTAAAGGCAAAAGATACTACAGCAGTGGCAGATTATATCCCGTCTGCTCACACCTTCTTCGGATGCTTAGGGTTTGAGGGTAATCCTTTGCACCCCAATAAAAGTCCACATTTGGCTAAGCTACAAAAATAATTAGTTAAACATGTTAAATGTCTTTTCTTGTATAAAAAGGTTTCCTATCTTGCTCAGTGCAGTATTGAGAGGCATTGATAACATACAGTGGTTAGAATAATACAGACCAACTCAATGTTGAAAAAAGTATCCAAAGTTTACTTAATTTTTTGCTTCAATGCAAGAGCACAGACCCTTAAACAGGTTTCACTGTAAGGCATCAAGCTGTCACCCCACTTTCAAGTAACTGTATCCTTTCAGATGCCACAGTGGAAAGAATATTTACCATGTTTGAAGCGGGGAATTGTTGTAACAGAGATTTGCTGCAAAGGGAATCATGCAAGCCGGTCCGTCCAGCAGGTCTCACAAAGGAAACAACACACTTGTTTTTGTATCAAATAAGCCCCCACTTGTAGAATTGACTAAAGATGACTTAAAGCTACCACTGGTGGCATTACAGTGTTCCAACATCCATGGCTCCTGTGGCAACCCCTGGTGACAGCTGGACTGGTGCAGTGTTCTGCTGCGTTGGCTCCGGTCTTTCCTGCACTGGGCACAAGCAAGCAAAGCTGGTAATATTGAAGTCTCGCTCCCCATCCCTCCTCCTTCCTCTCCTCTGCTACAGAGCCCCCATAACCAGGACTCAGGCCAAAGGAAAGACATCTGTATTCAGCAGCAACAGGGACAAACCTTTTCTCCTTTTGCCGACACAGAGTGCGACCACAAACAGCAGTGAGCTTAAGAAAAATCCCCATGAAAGTTGCATAGATGCAAGCAGAAAAATGAAGAGCATTTTCCACCTAGCATGCATTCAGTTCTTCATAACATCACACTGATGTGTTGTCAAGAGTGTGGCAACTCCTCTGCACAGATACTTGGGTGAGCTGAATCAGTAAGTTTTATTTAACTTTCAGCCCTTCCTACGGCACTGTATCAAGAAACGAGGCTTCATCCTCATCTGACTCTCAACAAATACTGGCTGTTGGGATACTTCAGGCAGGGAGAACTTGAGCCAGGGTTTGGAAGAGCACTAACAAAATTAGTAGGATATCAACAATGTCTGATTTTCAGAAACAGCTGAGCCCATCCTAAGAAAGTGATGCCCCTCCAAGGAGCTTGGCAGGAACAATCAATGGCAGCAACTTTTGGAGCTCTTCTGTCTGGAGTTTTGTGTACTGGCAACTGAATTCTCAATGTTTGAATTCGGTCTTTGAGGCCAAAATATGAACTCCCTTCGGTTTACTGAGTCTAAACTTGTTTTTTGAGCAACCCAGTGAGATGCTCTGCCTCGAAACAAAATACAGGATAGTGATAGTCCTCCATATAGCCAGGTTATCCTGCTGAGAGACAGAAAAATAGACTGCACTGTCCCACCAGCACTTGAATCTATTTCTAGTGATTTATTTATAGGTGAAAAGGCAGGAAAATTCTCCTCCTAGCTCCATTCAAAAATACCAATTGGCTATAAATGTTCCCAGCTTTCCATCAAGGGATTTTTTTCCCTCATTCCAACTGCTCTGCAGTTAGTGCTATCTTGTACTGTCTCTCTCTAGATGTTCCCATTGCAAGGGTACGTTGTCAACAACGAAGAAAGCAAACACTCTGACAGGCTGTTCTCCACCCCTTTCCTCTATTGGGAGAGAAATGCTGGTTATAGATGGGTTAATTATTACATTCAATGTTATCCTTCTGGGAAGCAATGACAGGTTACTCTCGAGATTGTTATTGCAGATAAACCCTTAGGGCTCTTCCACTTACCCTACAGCTCCAAGTCCTTGAGTGGCTCCCTCCTGAGCAGCCTTTCTGAAGAATTTTTCTAACATAACTTCCTTCATTTTGGTGAACTCCTTTTCTTGCTGGTCGGGAAAGTTTTTAGTTTGGTTTAGTTTGTTTTCTGTGTTTAGTTGTTTTATGCCTCTGAACTGATGGCCTGCCACAGCCAGTGCCATTTTTGAGACTAGATTCATGTGACACTTTGCAAAACACAAACTGTTGTCTTCTGAAAACTTTTCTTGCTCACTTGTTATTTCTCTTCAGGCAAAAAAAAAAGTAATTTGTACCACAACTCTGCAATATTTTATATACACGAGACACAATGTTAATCTTACCATATTTCAACATCTAGATATGGATAACTTGCCTACCTCAAAGGATTTTTGAGGCAGAGCGTAATCATATGCATTACCAACTTTAAAATCCATTTTAACTTAAACTGTCTCCAGCCCCTCCAAGTAGGCCCATATCATAACTAAACCGTTCAGACACGGTCATTTCTTGCCTTCTGCTCTGGCTTCGTAAGTGATCTCTGGGAGATGGTTTTGGAGAAGAAGAAAAACTAACTATCTAAAACAATTTTAAGCAGCTATCCATTGGTCTGGTACAAGTTCAGCAGAATTTTCCTTAAGACTGACCCAGACCTACCTGATTATATATATAATAATTTATTATTAATAATCAAATGTTTTTCTTACTGTTACCTTAGGTAGGTATTGGGCATATGCGCCTGTTTCGTTTTACCTTACAAGGTACAGGACAGCAGAAAAAGAGGCTCTGCACCTTAAATTACTACATTTCCAGTAACATTGAACCCACAGGGGTTACAAATTGCACACACCCTGCTGACGAGCAGCTTTCCAAGACCCTGAGCCCTGTGGGTAGACATGTCCCAGTGCTGGTGTCCCCAGGAGAGATGGAGAAGCTACCGGCTGCTGTGGCTCCCCAGGCCTCGCACCGAGCCAGCATGCTATGCCATGCTGTGAGCGGGTCCAGACTCGGCAAACTGCCGAAACCTGCCGCTGCCCAGCTGCACAAACTGGTGATGGTGTTTCCATCAGTAAAACACCTCATGCAACCAGCCCTGCCGCAGAGAAATGCGGCCCCAGCCCTGGCACTCAGGCTCGGCATGAGCCACCAGCGTGCCCATCTCCTCTGCCTGTTCCAGCAGCTCGGGGGCAGGCTGGGCCTATGTAATACTGAAGTGACCCCATCACAAACATTGCTCCAGGTCACAACTGGAAACCACCATTTCTCCTGGGGAGGGAGGCTGTCCTTGCACCCCGTGTCCTCCACACCCTCCCCAGGGCACTGCAGTGTGCCTGGGGCAGGCTCCTCCACAGCCGGGGGGAGAAGAGGGGCGATGTGGGGCCAGCTGGCAATGGCTGCCCGGAGGTGCCTCTTTGCCTCTGAGGCAGAAGGGAAGGCAGCCCGGTGGGCTGGGGGCAGTGGTGGGGCACAGAGGCCGTGGCAGGTCCCCTCTGCTGCCGCTGCCGCTGCCTGTGCTGAGTCACTGCGCTCCCAGCCCGCACCGACAACGTTTCTTAAATAGATGACTGGGAGCATGTGATTTCCATACCGATGAGGCTCCCTAACGCAGCCTGCCCCAGCTCCTCTTCCCCCTCACGTTAGCAGGAAACTCACATGAAATTAATTATTAAAACCTGTGTTAAAAGCACCTCAGGAAGGGCTGCCTCCTCTGCCTTAAGCAAACATGGAGGACAGTGAGGCAAAGACTTGGCTTTCTGCTCTGAGTCCCCTGCCTCTGCCGTGCCGCGTGGCTGGCAGAAGCATGGCACCGTTTCCCAGGTTTTTTGACGTAGGTTGGAAACGCTTTTCTTCCTTCCTCCATTTGCTTTTTCTGCCTAGCTCCTCTGACGGTACCTCAGCCCACAGGGCAGACAGCCCCTCCAGAGAGACCCCGCAACCATGACCACCAACCTCCCACCGCAGCCCCACCGACTCCTTGGCTTAATCTCCCTGTCTTCTTTTTTTCCTTTTTTTTTTTTTCTTGAAACACATCAGCTAAATATCAGCTTTTTAACACCTACCTGTGTTTTTTGACAGGACAAGAACTATGCCTTTTGGTTGCATGTTGTCTATGGAAACTGGGTTTTACAGATCCCTGTTTGGTTACAAAGGACATCCACAAAATCCACAATCACAGTAAGATTTAATAAAAAGGCAGTTTTCTCAGTTTTCTTGCACAAAAAAGTTTCTGCATACTCCTGGCTTTCTGCCATAGGTAACTATTAATTTGAGTTTTTCCACTGCTTACAGTACATATTTTTGCTCACAGAAGTCAAATCCTCACTCATGTTTTTCCTTTGGCTACTGCTTTGGCCAATTGCTTCAGCTACTTAAATCATCTTGCTCAACAAAGGAGATTTGTTGCCAAATGTCAGATAAATAAGAAGGCAGAGGACAATATTTGAAAAATACTCAGGTTCTTGTGGATATGAAGTAGTATCAAGCAGAATTTCAAAGAGAAAATGGTTAGAGAGGAGCCTTATGCCTGCATGTAGAAAGCTCAAGTGCTTTGGTGGGGCACAGAGTTTGGGTGGAAGGTCTCCATGTCCTGCTAGAGCAGACAAAATTATTAAAGAAAGGTTTCTGGTGTGGTTTTGACAGTTATGAATAGGAAATGCACTTCTGTGAATATTCTGTATTGCTTAATTAAAATGAGCTATTTTTGTGAATGCTTTTGACCATGAACCTTTTTCTTGAACATTCATTGACTGGGAGGAAGGGCATGAGCAGAATTTATGGAAATTCATTTAAAATCTGAATGACTATGCTTGAGAATTTTTTATTATATTCATTACTTATTTGTTATATATTTTTTATTTCTAATGTTGGTTTGACTACCTAAAGATAGAAACAGATGCACAGCCACTCGCACCGCGTAACAATTGTTCGGTTATGACCGTAACTAAATATTCATGTTACATGAGGTCCCTCCAGATTTTTTCTTTAGTGAATTTGCATCAGAATTTGAAAAGCATTGGAATTACAGCCAAACAGTGGCAGATTCTGCCCTAGGCCTGGTCCCAGTGTACATTTCCAAAGGCTCATGTGGACCAGAGCTGAGCAACTAAGAGACAAGAACAATCCCTGCTGTACCTCCAAGACTGATGCTTTATGAGGCCCAGCAAAGAGGGCAGGGGTGAAAGGAAAAGCACTAAGAACAGAAAATACTCTGTAGCATATGCTACTCTAGAGGCTGTGGCCTGATTTGGGCTGTGGAAACTACTCTGATGTATGCCAGTGGCTCTTCTGGTCCCTGATATAGCCTGAAATCCTCAGGCACAATGATGCCTTAAACTTCCCCCAAAACCCTAGGCAATGAAATGATTACCCTAAAGCTTCTTTGCCTCTGGAGATGAAGCATGGTCCCAGCTCAAGAGTCTTCTCTTACAGCACTGGAATAATGTTTAAAAGAACTAAGCAGAAATCGCAGGGCATTTGAGCAGATCCTAGAGGACTCAGACATCAAGTTAGGACAATGACAAAGCTTTCTGATCTTCTCACTCTATTAAACTGCACTCTTTCACAGCCTGAAATAGCAGAGCAATGCCTTAGGGTATAATGGTGAGGCCTCTACTGGGATTACAGTGCATCAGTTATTTCATTATTTCTAAAAATATTTAAAAGAAGACCAATCTCAACACAGATCGGTATAAAAGAGAGAAAAAAGAATGAAAACGAGAAAGGTTTATATGTGTGCTTTTATCTTATATTTCTATATCAAATGTATCAGTATACATATTGTCTATATTTCTCTTAATTCATTATCCAGAGACTATTAATCTCTTTAGGTGCCAGTATAGTACATTGGACATCACAGGACTACTTAGGCCTGGGTACATGGCATCAGACCTGGGTTTGTAGGAAGCATAGTCCAAGGATGCTGCTGTGAGCGGGGCCACAGGGTGCTAGCATTGCATTAGCAATAATAGCAGTAGCCAAAGGGAGCCCGTCTTGGCCTTTGTTCATTTACTTCATTTCCAGAAAAGACTTTTCATACAGAACAAGAATTCAATACAAAATTAATAGACCATAGTAAAATACAGCACCAGAAAGGGGACTTCACCTGAGAAGATCTGCCTCATTGGACTTCTCTCTGTTGGTTTCTTTACCTTCTAAAGGGACAGTAATATCTGCTGCTCCCAGTGCCTGATGAGGTGGCCAAAGCCATTAGAGACTGATGTGTGTCTGAGAGAGGTGCCCTGGCAGGGCAAGGTGTGCTGCAGACCGCTCCTGCCCTGGTTAACAGTGCCAGCGCCTACACATGGGATGGGGATGGACCGGGAGTCTGGGCCTGTGGCGTTAGCACTGCTTCAGTTCCCTTCTAGACTTTGGGCACTCCTGGTCCCATTCCCAAGTCACAAGGAGTTGTCCTTCCCTGCAGCAAGCAGTTCTGCAGCCAGGCTCGGTGCTTTAGTTTCTCTGCGTGGCAAGAAAAGAACACGGCATGGCAAGAATGAGAGGTTGAACTCAGTGCAATGCCCCACATTTTCTGGAGGGCAGGTAGTGGCATTAACTGTAATGCCAGAGGTAGACTTTTCATCCTGAAAGGACAGAGAAGACAAATTATATTCTGATATGAATGACAAAAATATCCACGATTGTATTAGACAGGATTAAACACATTTTGAAGGGCAATTCATTCCCATGTTTTTAGTCTAGGCTAAATGGTAAGTAGGAGTAGAAGAAACCTCCCCTATTGGCAGATTATTCCATAGGGATTCAATGCATTTTCCTATGGCTTCCCCTGAGGGAATGGATCTTTGCATGGGGGTAGTACCAGAAGCAGGCTACTGGTTAACACCAGCTCTGCTGGAGGGTGAAAATCCTTATTCCTAAAACCAAAGGGGGTGTCATTACTTATCTACTATTTCTATCTGTATTGTACCGTTCAGAAGCCAAACCACACGGTTCATCGGGCTGGTCGGCCTGCGTTCACATGGGCCTGGTGGGCCTGCGTTCACATGGGCATGTTGGTTACTAATTAAAGCCCTTCAATACACGGAAATGAACTGAACACATTTACCAAGGTTAAATAGGTCTGACTACTATTGGTCTATCTGCCTCTGACATGTTATAGGATTGCAGAAAAATGCAGAATGTGAATTTTTATGTATTCTAGCACCCCAGGTATATATATATGTATTCCCAGGCTCAGTAGAGCTTCTCACAGATGGATGCATACAAGGAGGAATACACAGAAATGTGGAGTGGCTTGAACTCAGTTCCTGCCTTGCACATCTGCAGCTCTAGGGAGAAAAAAGACTGAACTGAGCCTGTTTCTGGGTCTGCATCTCCTGCTCTCCTGTACCTACAGCCTGTGACAGGAGCATCTGGGCACTGAGGGGACACCTCACAGCTCTCTAGAAATTGAAGCATCCAAGATGTGTTGTCACTTTTGAAAATCCTGGCATGGGAGGAACCAGGAATACAGTAAGACGTAAATGTAGAAAAGGAATAGAGACTGGGAGACCTGGCTGCTGTACAGAAAGCTTCTGCTTCTGAACTGGAAGGTCCTTTTCTATCAAGATACTCTCCAAAACAAGTATGGTTAGGACAACTTGCTTCATTCTCAATAAGGTTATACAGAACACTTTTAAACAGCTCCCTGATTATTTCAGTGTTTGTCTGATTAAGCATACCAAATAACGTCATCTAAGACCCATGTTTTATCAACACAAAAATATCTATCTTAAATGTATGTTGTCCACTGTACCACATTGAGTAGTTTACAATCTTTTATATTCTTATTCTGACAAAAACCTTATAAGGGAAAGATGTCTTTTATAATGTATAGTGGTTAAGTAACATATCCAAGGTCACTCAGCTCTGTAGCTGGCCAGGAGCATTTTGAGCATGCAAGTTAGTGCTCTAATCAGTGAGCAGCTTTTCCCAAAAAGTGTATAGCGTCCTAAGCTGTGCAAAAACCAGATTTTAAAAATGTAATAATCTGCAAATGCCTCCAGTTGCTGTTCTCCTTCACCAGTAATCAAAGCAGGCAAAACAGGTACATTCCCTACAGCCAACTTTCCACAAAATCTGTTTTAGGAAAAAGAAGAGCTGTCCAATCAAAATTCACCCTGTGCTGAGATCCACAGAACAATAATGGGCTTTGTGAATACCAACCCTTTGTCTTTCCATTTTAGAAATAATCAGGTAGCCCAATGCCAGATGTACTGTACCTGTCATCCTACTAAGGATATACTGAAGAAAAAGAGAAGTTATTTCCTTCACAAACATGGTATTTGAAAACTAGGGATTTTTAGGAAGAGGAGGCAATACCCAAAGATCAGTGGCCACTTACTGGCTCGCTCTACACAGCCAGTTCTTCGGGACAGTTTCCATTTCTGGACAATGCAACCTACATCTTATGACAGGGATGCAATGATGGACACTCCAAATCTCTGTAGCTGCCTGGCACTGTCAACATGTTCTTACTCATCCTTGCTTGCATCATGCGTTGCTGTAGTGTTGTCAGTGAACACTGCAATAAATGGCAGAAATACCCTCTACTTTGCTGAGCTGCTCTGAGCTGACAGGGAAGAAGATGCCTCCCCAGACTAGCATGGAGTCATATGAAGCCAGATCCTCTGACTGCAGGATCTCCATTATGACTTTGGTCCTGTTGCACGCACTTCTATAATCTCTTTTTTATTATTTAGGCCCTGCCTGAGGACTGTGGTTGGCTCTAAGGCCTTTTGCCTGATGGGGATCCCTGCTGAGGGGTATTGTGCAGGCACAGTGTGCTTCCCCTCCTGGTGTGCACTTCCCAGTGTGGTGAGATGTGGTGCTGGGTTCAGTGCTAACGTGTGTGCTGTCCTCACATAGCAGAGGTGAGGATAGGGCACAAAAGGATCCTACTTAGTTTTGTGTCATTCTGGTGAGGATGGACCCCACCATTCCCAAAGTAAGCTGTCCCTGGTGAATAAACATGCAGGTTAAAGTAAAGAGATTAGCTCACAACAGAAAATGATACTTCAAAGAAGTACTGGACAATTAGTAACTGGGAGCTTGTAGATCTCCTATACTTTCCATCTAAAAAACCCTAACCTTTTGGGTTCCTTCTGTCTATGTATAGGTTTAGCCTGAATCTCTTGTGAACAGCTTGTATCAACAGGGAGCCTGGCACAGAGTGCTAAGAGAAGTATTTATATCACTTAGTGGCACTGTGCGTACGCTGTCCATGCACTTTGAAGTTGCCATGTTAGCTGCAGGATGTATCATGTCCCTTCTACCGCTTCTGAAAGGCTCTGGCCGATGCTTGAATTCATAAGGATTACATTATTAATGTTATTCTTAGATTTTCCCCAGTGGGATACCCAGTGTTCCCACTAATATTGTCATTGGCAAAAAGCTGCAAATATAGGGCTAATTTTCTCATGGAGACACCAGGAAGAAAACTCTACTGCTGATGGAGGCCATGGACAGACTTGTCAGTCCTTGGTGCTGGAGGATTTCAGAGCTTCCAGCCCATGAGGGCTCATAGGTGGGGTCAAGCCCCAGCAAACCCCACCTTCTTCAAAGAAAAACTTGTATTTACATGTTTCTCTTCAACACAAATATTTTCTTGTCACCTTGACTGCAGCACATCGGTGCCACTGTCCACTGAGAGACTGTCACTTCTCTGCTGAAGAGCAGGAGCTTTTTTATCAGTGAAGAACATATCATGCTGTGACTTGGGACAGAATATAATACTGGAGGTGGGTAAAACTGCCATAGGCAGATTATTACCGCTTTGAAATGTGATCTGTACACCAAAACCAATGGCTAGACTTAGAAAACTGCTTTGGATATTTAGTATCCTTGGATGGTCATGACCTCAGTTGTGCATTTCATAGGTTATAAGGCTTTACTGCTGCCCAAATGTTCCTTACAACTTCAGGTATTTGATGATAATTGTAAGCTCAGACTCTACTAATCACTTATAACTCAGTTGTTCAAAGCGCCATTCACTGTGAATCCCATGCAGCAAAGCACATCTTCAACTTCAAGAAAATGAATAAGAATGAAAGGATCTAGTATTACAATGTTTTACTTAAAGTCAACGGAATTGCTCATGTACGGAACACAAGAACCAGTTTACTGAGTCTCTACTCCATCATGGATCTCTTATTAGTTTTGCCTCTTTCTTGTAGCTTCTTCCTACAAGCTGTTTGCCTGTTGTTGAGAATAAACTCCAGATAGCACAGTCTAATATTTCAGGATCTTTTTGTGTTTAAAAACCCTAGTTTATGACAAGGGCATTTTTACTAAAATTAAAAAAAAAAAAAGAAAAAATGCTGTCAAAACCCCTTAGTACCTAGGTATGTCCCTTTCAACATATTTCTTTCTACTTGTCAGCTGGAAAGGATAAAATATGGCAGGTTTTTTTATTTGACACACAATAGGCTCTGAGTGACTTGTTACGTAAATTACATTTTGTTTAAGTTCAGTTTTAAGGTAAAGAAAGGCTAAGTAACTATTTAAATGAAGAAGGAAATTTACGGGCTTGTGGGAAATACTATTCAATGAATAAGACTCCCTAGCAGAGAGAGTATAGTATGGTGCAGGGGGGGTATTAAAAATCTGACCAGAAAGTCAATCTGTGTCATGTATTTTTAGTTGAAAACCATCCAAATTGGGGTGTAACAGAAAAAAAAAGTCTCCTCTCAAAAAATAAAGCCTCAGATCACCCAGTCCAACCACGATAAATTAAGCTAACAGCTTTAGAAATATCCCTGAGTCTGTCATAACTCTGTGTTACTAATAGGTTGTTGAGACAGGCTTTTTCTGAAAAATCTTTCATGAACCTGCTGCACAAGCCCTTTTCAAAATAAGAAAGTCTACTTCCCTGAGGACACAGGCATTAGACAGCACTGCAAAACTGCACATTGAGCTCAGCATTATCCACAGCCCACTGACACATTCCCTCCGCTCCATGTTTGCTTTTTTGTGCCTGCTTAATGCTCTCCCAGGATGTCTGTGCTGATGGTGGAGGATGAGGGGAGGCAGGAGGAGGCAGGATGCAGTGCATGCCCCAAATTTGCTATTGTTTCCACCAGAGGTTCATATGATGTTTACTGCCAGGGTAGCGATGTGTATGTGAGTCTCTACCATCTAGAGTGGACAAGGCCCCTGGTAAGCGCAACTGGCAGAGATTCAGTTTCATTAATCATAACCCATTGGTGTCAATGGTGACACTCTTCCTGACCTCAGTGGAGCCAAGATTTCAATCCAAACAGTCTAAGCCTGACCAAAGCAAGTCTACATGACACAATGCTTAAATCATCAGCAGAAACCAGCGGACTATGAATCCTTCTTGAACAGATGAAAGAAATAGTGAAAATTTTGGGGTCAATGCCTGTAAAGGCAATGGTTCAGTCTTGAGCTCTGTCAGACTGGGGATTCATGAGCTTCCACTCAATCCTGCACAATGAATCATTGTGTAGCATTAGGTAGATTATCTAATCTCCATCTAGTACAAGTTTTCTACCCATGAAGTGGGAATAGTCAAGACTGAGCACATCACTTACTGCTCTGAGAATTAACAACACGGCTTGAGCCATGTCTGGTGTAGGTGAAGGGCTATGCAGGCTATTCAAGCCATGTCTTTAGTCAGTACCCTGCTGTTGAGATTCAAGTTCTGCAGAAGATGATACAGCTATAAAATACCTGTGGATTTCAATTTGTAGAAAAGGCAACTGTGCGCATACCCAGTGTTAGAATAGAATTCAGGCAACGTTATGTTAGTATCGTTAGCTAATCTGGTCTTCACTTAGCAGTTAATAAAAAGTAATGCTGGAAAGCTACACTTTCACTACCATTGACTTTCAGATTCTTTTCTTTCTGGTTCATTTTGCCAGCATAGTCTAAATGTTTGAGACTGTGTATGCAGGAAGGAACTGCAGCTGAGAAAAATATTAAAAACACCTTGACAAACCCTGATCCATTATTAACTTTTTTTTTTGTACAGAATTGTCAAAAGTGAAAGAACATTAGAAGCTGAAGTTATGGATTTAAACCTCAACTTCTGTCTTTATTAACACACCAGGTACAGATTTTTACACGACAATGGTCCCTGGTCCACTGAACTGAAAGCTTTAATGGTGTTCAGTTGAAGCCCTAAATTATGTATTTTCCACTCTTTACAATGGACATTTACTGCTCAAAAGCAGGCAACATTCTTGTCTTCCCATCTGTTTTTGTTTATCAATAAAGCCCTTCCCTTTGATAGTTTAGGAATGACTGTGAATTCCACAGTCTTTTTCCTTGTCATTTGTTTTTTGGTCTGAAAGAGGTATTTAATCTGGCATAACATAGACAGACTCAGTTGCTTTCAGTTACATACTAGTATAAATTCTCCATATCTCACTGAAGCCCAGGGCCTGGTTTTTCCTGCATTTACAACAATGTGATTTCACTGATATTAGTGGAGATCTCTCCTGAGCTGCAGCAGGGTCACCAAGAGCCCTGCAGGCTCAGGTACCACTTGTGAAGAAGGGTTTCTCTCTGATCTAAACCAAATGCAGACCAAGATTAACTCCACTGACAGCAGCTAGATTATACATGCACAACGACACCCCAGTCAGTCACTCCAATATACACCGTACACATAACAATACAGCTCTGTCAATTATATTTCAGTAATGTATTATTAAAATACTTTCTGTAGTATACAAAGAAGAAATGAAAACAGTATGATGTGCAAGGGAATAAAACTGTTAAAGATTTACATTAGCTGAATATTGTCATGAATAATCCCGATCCTAGAAAATGATGGAAAGATCCCTTTTTTCCCCCGGAGCTTTAAGCCTTCCATCTTCTCCTCCTTTGTCAACAGCACTAAAAAAGTGAGTGAATACCCAGAAGTAGGTCACGATTGCTAATATCCAAGGATACCATGTTTCTGTGGTTACCTTAGCGCTCCCTCCCTTTCTCCCCCTCTCTCCCTCTCTCGAACCAAAGCACAGCCCCCGTACCGCCACTCCACACCAATGCCACATCACCCACTTCATAACCGCTGCTCCCGATTTACACCCACGTTACCACACAGCGTCCGCACCACAGCTCCGGGCTCGGATCTGAAACTGTGATGCCTGTGCAAAGAAAGCCGGGAGCTGCAGGGTGCCGGGGCCGGGTGCCACACTGTGTCTGTCAGGCTGTCTGTCCCCTGCCATGCTGCATCAGCACCTTCCCCGGATGATGGACAGGATGCAGCGGCCGAGCTGCCAGAGACCGGCACCCCGGGACCCACGGCCCAGTCGCACCTGGTGAGATGCTGGGTGGGAATAGGTGGGCTGGTGAGTATGAGGACAGCCCCTCCCCCCACAACAGCACCCAGAGTCAATCAGAGAAATGAGGCGCGATTCTACGGTGTCGCTGCAGCCCCGATGCCCTGACGCGTGGCCGAAGGGGACGTTTCTCTTGCACACGTTCCAGCTAAGATGACATAAAATAGACTGAGGCTGCGGACGTGGAAACAGGGAGGCAAAGCTTGAGGCATAAACACAAAGCAAATCGCGCCGTGGCAGCTGTGTACAAAACGGGCCGGCTGTGCATTTGAAAGCGTGAGAAAGGAGCAGGCTGTGCAGAGAAAGACAGGCTTCTGAGATGTGACAATTTTAGCACTGATTCATCATCGGGTAAATTTGCCACAAGTGGGGCTGGGCCACAGTGTTTAAAGGGCTCTGCATTGATTCACGTTTGGGCAGGCTTTGTACCAGGCTTTTGCTCAAATGGGATGTTCTTTCCCTTTTTTTTGACGGGACCCATGGCGTGGTAGAAGTTGCTGAGACAAACAGCCTGGCAGCTGCGGTTCATTTTCAGCAGTCCTGTAAAGTACTGTGACTATTAAACTCATTGGTTCTAAATTTGGGACATATTTGCCCTTTTTTGTTGTTGACACCAAGGTTCATGCCAACCAGCTCCCTTGTTAGACTACTCAGGGAGTGCCCGCAGCAATGGGAGACACACTGGTCCGAACAAACGTGCTTGCAGCGTTCGGATTAGAGCATCCCGCCGGCGATGTTTTACGACCATATGACTAGAAGCGACTGAATTACTGAATCCAGTCATGATTGCAGAATTCATGTAATACTTGTTTAATCCAGAAGAGTCCAAACATCATCTACTCTACACCAAGCCGTTCCCAGCACCCTATCAGCCACCCTCTGACAGTACTTGCAAAGAACTGTGTGTCAATTTTAACCATTTTAGTTACCTGCTGAGCACCTGATTTAAGAAACTTTCCACTTTGTCAAATTAACACTTCTCTTCTGTCCAGTTTTCACCCAACTCATATAACCTTCATATCTGCCTTCCTGTTGCTGTCAGCCCAAAAAAATACCCTTGGAAGTCAGTCTTGATTGAAGCTGAGGCTGTAAGTGTTTTAACTTTTAATTACAGTTACTTAGCATGTGAATTGGAGGATCTCCAGGGCTTGGGCTAACTGCTATGCAAATGTATACAGATCCATCAGCCTTCTACTTCTATGCTGGTAAAGAAGGAATTGATCAGATAAAGTGGGTAGAGTAAAAAGCTTTGAGCTCTTGTGGATACATAGGCTGTTCATGGAGTTCTAGGCAAAAAAGACCATCAAATTATATCACAAACCATCAACATTCACCCAATATCATCTGCAGTGAATCACAAAAAATGTGTGTTTGACTGAACCTTTTAGGAATGAATTTAGTCCTCATCTGACAGATCCAGAGGTGAAGAATTTGGCACTTAAAATTTGTTCAGTCAGAAATCATTCCTACTGTTAAAAACCCAATAATGCTAATTTCTTGTTTAAATTTGTCTGGTCAGCTTCAGTTTGCAACTATTGTTTCTTATTACGTTTTTCTCCACTAAATTGAAGAATTCTTTAATACTTGGTATTTTCTCACCATGAAGGTACTCACACTATAATCAAGCCACTTCTCAATCTTCTTTTTGATAAACATAACAGGTTAAGCACTCTAGAAAGTATTATCTCAAATTATATTTCTAATTTTCTGAAAGCCTTTTTGGAACTCTTTTCTGCAACCTCATCATTTTTTCAATATTCTGCTGAAAATGTGGACACTTGAGCATTATCCAGTAGTCCACTAGAAGTGTTACCAATGCCATTTGCAAAGGAAAAATCACATTACTGCAAGTTATTATTCCCCTCTCTACTCATCCAAGAATCACATTTAGCCCTCTTTTTATATTAACATCTGTCAGCTAGTGAATTGCCAAGCCAATTCTTTATGGAGATTTACTTGTAAATTGTCCAGATATACTAATTTAAATTGTTAGCTAAGTCACACACACTGTTTGACATCTCCAGCTTCTGGAGGTGAAGTAGTCACTTCAAGGGCTCATTTTTCCATCCGTATGCCTATAACGTACAGGAATGCCATTGTACATGCCTGTCCGTCTGTCCCTTCTCAGTGATACAGTCCACTTTCCCCACCATGCCCCAGAGCATCCCAGATCTGTGTTTTCCAAACCTGAACATACAATCTTTAGTGCTAATGCAGCTTTGCAGTTTGCATAGTTCTGGCATTACACTCAGTCTCTGCCACTCAACCAAGACTTCCAGAGAGGACACCACAGGCTACCCTTTCACAAAGCTCGGGGTAATTCTCCGAGCCCAGGAGGACATGGCGAGCAGGGAAGGAGGCACCTTTCAGACAGAGAAACACTGTGAGGGAATTGGACAGAGGGCCAAAATGTGCAGCAGCAGCAGCAGACAAAACAGGCAGGAGACATGCAGGCAGGGAGGATCTGGTGTGCTGGCTGCCTTTTTGAGAAAACCCTCCTTTTTTCCCCACCATCAACCTCTGTTCTTCAGCTTGTCACTTACTGTTTTACCTTTTCCTCCACCCTACTTTCCCCTACAATGTCCTTTCTCTTGCTGCTTTTATTCCCAGCCGGCTCATTCCCACTTAAACTCACCCTCCCCTGCCAAAGCTCTTCACAGAAACACCATTTCTCCTGCTGCTTTCACACCCCTCTTTTGGCTCGTGTGTGTCACCCCCTTGTCCTCGTCCTCCAGGAGATTTGAATGTCTCTGGGGCAGGGACCACCTGGAGCCGTGTTCACCCTGTCCCTTGTGCAACTGGGCCCCTGTGCTTGCTAATTTTTTTTTAGCCACTATCCTAATAAATGTGACTAATCGCAATAGCACTGTGATGTCTAGTAGGAGAGACTGATGAAATAATTATGTAGTGGGGATGAAACAGCCGGGCTGATGGCAAAGCAGAGCAGGCATTAGCTGTGCCAGCCTTACATAACATTGCAGGCTGAGTGAGAAGCACCCAGAAGGAACTCACTTCTTATCTCACCCCTTCCTCACCCTTTATTATGGAAAAAAAAAAGAAAGAAAAAGAAAAAAAAAAAGATATATTTCCTTTACTGCTGCCGCATGCCTGGGTGCAGGTCCTTCAGCTTGCGGTGGGGTGGGAGGGACAGCCGCAGCTCTGCGCCGGCTCAGGACTTGCTCCAGCTCTGATCCCACACGGTTTGCTGGGCACAGACTCAGGTGTCACTGTTAAAAAACGGTTGTCTGCCTTCTGATTCACGATGGCTTTTTTCCCATCTTGCAGTAGATGTGAAATATAATTTGAGTTTCAATATATGGCGGGGGGTGTCTGTCTTCTCTCATTAATTAGTTATAACCCTTGCCTGGTACTGACACTTGTGTCGCTTTAGGTGGCTGATATCTGCTAACTACCTTTCTGAAAGATTACAAAAGAGCCATGAAAATGAGAACGGGGAGATGGACGGGTGGATGGACGGATGAGAGATGCCTCTATTACAAGGAGCGAGGACAGAAAGCTTGGATTAGGGTGAACAGCTGGTGCGGATTCAATAATCAACTGCTCTGAAAGAAAAGCCTATTTTTTCTCATCCCATGGCATTAGAGAACAGGATACCAGAGCTGCCAACCTTACAATTGAAATCTGCCCACACAGAATAGCAAATTCCCCTTGGCTTGCATTTAAATGCTCCTGGCTCATTATAACTCCATACAGCCTTTAATACATACATGTGGTCTGCATATTATCCTGTAAACAGAGCGCTGCACTGCTTCTCTCAGCATGTCTCTGCCTTCATTTCAAAACCAAAGAGAGGGACGGGGCGGGGGGGGGAGACAGGAGGACAGGGAGCTTATCGAGTTTACAGCTGCTGCTGAGAATATTGGTTTGATTCTTGCTGCTGGTCAGCATTCATTTCCGCAACAGGCAGCAGGTTGGGGCGGCGAGCGTTGATTTAACAGGCTTAGGAGGTCGTTCTTCGGGACGGCCCCTTGGGAATAACACGCCCTGACAAGGAGCCCACTCGCAGCTGGGAGCCATCCTGGCGAGCCGTGGCGCGAGGAAGGGCTGCAGCACTTTCGGCTGTTGGTGTCAGGGGAATGGCGGAGCCGGTACATAAGTCTCCATATGAAAAACGGGGAGGCTTGTTGGCTGTTGACTTTCCCAGGTATTTTGGTGACGCTAAGCATGGCAGGGTTACCAAGACTTTCTCCGGCCCTATTGGCAGCAGCAGCAGTAGCTATAATCCACTCTTCTTCCCCTTCCTGACAGCGTGCTTCCATCTCAGCCCGGGGAGCCAGCCCTGGGAGGCCGAGATAAAGCCCCCCTCTTTGTTCATGCAGCGCCTGAGCCCTCTTCTCGGGCTGCAGACCTGCCCAGGTGCCTGGGTATGGGCTGTGATCTAAAGAACAGCAGTCCACCTAAACGCGATGGTGACAAATGGGACAGCAAATAGCTGCCAAGTAGGGACATTTTTCTCTTCATTCTGCCAGATGTGAATAAGAGGTTAAAGGCTCGATACATCACGCTTGATCCCATCAGCCAGCCAGTCTCTTGGCTTTTCAGTAAAAGGAGAGGAAATGTTATGTTTTTAATGCCCTCTTTATTCTGGAAGATCAGGATAACAACAGTGACCAGAACTCTTGTTACTAAGCAATTTTGATCCATAACAGGGTACTGAATATTCAAGGGGAGAGAGCCCTTGGGCTGCAGGTTTGCAGCCAAACAGCCTATTAATAGTCATGTCAGATTCCTGCTTATTCAGTGGCCTGTTTTTTAAGGGAAAACATGGCTTGTCCCTGCTGCCCCAAATGCAAGGAGAAGAATGGAAGGGACTGCATGAAAATGTGTCAGCCTGGGTCCCTCCTGTGCTTCTTGCAGAAAGGAAAGGAAGATATTAATGCAGATGATTTTGTTACATAAATACATGTTGTATCAGGGCCATTTTTAGCATTTGTGGGGGTGTGAAGAACTTCTCCAAGCTGCGTATCTATTTCATAGGATTCAGCTGAACTGAGGAAAAGGACAGAGAGTTTTAAGGTAAACTATCAAGATACATTTTATTTAAGCCCACGCAATTCTGTACAGGGCTCTGCACGACAGAAAAAAGATTTCGCTAGCACCTCTCTGGCCTTAGTAGTGCTTTTTAATACTTTGTAACAGAAAGAACTCTTAATATAATTGGATAAAATTAAGGACAAATTCATCATCAAATTTCAAATAATATGTCTGCCATTTGGCTTCAGAGAGTTTCAGTTTCTTTAAATTCCAAAGGGCTGCAACATTCAATTAAAATGGAATTTTAAAATCCAGAAATCTAATTTTTAGTTTAATCTCGAAGTTATTAAGACTTCAAATAGATAATTTTCTAGTCAGGAAGGAGCCCATTTTTGAATGAAAAATAAAATCTGGGGGTAATTTAACAAATCCGGTTCATAACATACAGAACTTCTCTTGATTTCTGAGCAGTTTTCTATCAGTCATCCCTTCCACTTTAGCCTCACGCCCCATCCATCTCTGGGGGGTGCGTGTGGCTCACTTCACTCTCCCTGCTGTGTCCGTCCGTACAGAAGGCAGAGAGCGAACTGCAGCCCTCGGCACAGCCGGGCCAGCTGGGGACCCATCCTAAAAATGGGCCCAGGTTCTGCTGTGGGCGTAGGCTGAGGGTGGCTGGGACTGGCATGGGCAAAACTGGATTTTGCCCTCCTTCCACACGGGAAGTGTCCAGCAACTGGAGCAGTAAGGAGTTCTTCCGAGGTTTTTTGCCCGCAAATGTTTCCAAAAAACATTTTTTCATATTGTCTCCATGGCCATCTAAGAACATTTTGCTCCTGGAAACCACTTTTGGGGGACTGCGTTTTACTTACAGGAAGGCATTGCCAAAGGGAAGTTTTCATGGGATTAACTAGTTCTGCAGTATTTGTTTCTCATGCTCCAAAAGGATTTTTGAATCCTGATTGCTTTGAAAGGAAAAATTTGAAAAAAGGACATAAAAAGCTAACTTTTTATAAATCATCTGAGCTTGGCAATTTGGCTAATTTCCAAACAGTGTCTACACTCGACATTTCTCAGAGCTTGCCATGCAATCCATATGGGAAATCCTAGCTGGGTTACTGGTAGCTACAAGGTGCCCAAAACTAGAGGGAAGAGAAGAAGGTTAAGGAGGAGAAGGGTTACCTAAATAAGTCTAATTTAATACTTGGCACATCCATGGCAGCCTTGATTATTTTATAGAGTATTTTATAAACATGGTAAAGAATATTAGTCTCATTTCATAAAATTAGAGATATGAGTCCATATTTTGGACACTTCACAGTTTAGGAACTCAACTTTTCTGCCACATAGGCCAAGTTTCTCAAAATGATGTTTTAAATTCATGATGAATCTGCTGCCACCTGTGAATTACTGCTCTAAGAGATTCATTTAAAGCCACCCTCTGAACTGGTGGCTAAGTGGAAAAGAAGTAAAGAATTAATTTCACTGGTTACAATAGTGCTTTTTGGTGGTATAATGACAAGGAAGACTCAGAAACTCCCTGTACCCCCCATATTTGCTCCTCAATACTCCATTCCCTCATTCTGTTGATTACTTTATCTTGGATTTTTTTTGGAGAGACTCAACTCTAGATGAAAACCTATCCTGCTGTTAAGGGAAGAAAGGTTTAAAATTATTGCTCAGCATTCATCAAAGAAGGAGACAAGATAAATACAATATATCATAATGATAAGGGCTCCTGGGTGACCCCTTAGACTCTAGAGCCCAACTTAGGTCACAGTGTTAATAGTAGGAGGAGATTCAGGAGTTCAGAGATACTTCAGAGGGGTCGTAATCTGTGGGGAACAGTAATACGGCTAAAACTATGCTTTACACAGGCTGATTGCCCAAAGCCATGGTTTCTCTTTTTGGAGCAGGAAATAAAGTAAAGATCTTTAGGGTACGCATCTTGAGACAAAGAGTAAAATTCATTTACAGGAATCATAGAATCATAGAATCATTAAGGTTGGAAAAGACCTCTAAGATCATCGAGTCCAACCATTAACCCAACACCACCATGCCCACTACACCATGTCCCTAAGCGCCTCATCCCTTTTAAATACTTCCAGGGATGGTGACTCCACCACTTCCCTGGGCAGCCTGTTCCAAGGCCTGACCACTCTTTCAGTAAAGAAATTTCTCCTAATGTCCAATCTAAACCTCCCTTGGTGCAACTTGAGGCCATTTCCTCTCGTCCTATCGCTAGTGACTTGGCAGAAGAGACCAACACCCACCTCGCTACAACCTCCTTTCAGGTAGTTGTAGAGCGCGATGAGGTCTCCCCTCAGCCTCCTCTTCTCCAGACTAAACAACCCCAGTTCCCTCAGCCGCTCCTCATCAGACTTGTGCTCCAGGCCCTTCACCAGCTTCGTTGCCCTTCTCTAGACACGCTCCAGCACCTCCATGTCCTTCTTGTAGTGAGGGGCCCAAAACTGAACACAGTATTCGAGGTGTGGCCTCACCAGTGCCGAGTACAGGGGCACGATCACCTCCCTGCTCCTGCTGGCCACACTATTTCTGATACAGGCCAGGATGCCGTTGGCTTTCTTGGCCACCTGGGCACACTGCCGGCTCATGTTCAGCCGGCTGTCAACCAGCACCCCCAGGTCCTTTTCCTCTGGGCAGCTTTCCAGCCACTCTTCCCCAAGCCTGTAGCGTTGCCTGGGGTTGTTGTGGCCGAAGTGCAGGACCCG
Source organism: Calonectris borealis (assembly GCF_964195595.1). Lineage (NCBI taxonomy): Eukaryota > Metazoa > Chordata > Aves > Procellariiformes > Procellariidae > Calonectris > Calonectris borealis. The sequence goes on from NC_134316.1 coordinate 19,439,729, forward strand.
GCACTTGGCCTTGTTGAACCTCATACAGTTGGCCTCGGCCCATCGATCTAGCCTGTCCAGGTCCCTCTGCAGAGCCTTCCTACCCTCCAGCAGATCAACACTCCCGCCCAGCTTGGTGTCGTCTGCAAACTTACTGAGGGAGCACTCGATCCCCTCATCCAGATCGTTGATAAAGATATTGAACAGAACTGAGTCTGAGCCCCAGTACTGAGCCCTGGGGAACACCGCTCGTGACCGGCCGCCAACTGGATTTAACTTCGTTCACCACAACTCTCTGGGCTCGGCCGTCCAGCCAGTTTTTTACCCAGCAAAGAGTGCACCTGTCTAGGCCGTGAGCCGCCAGCTTCTCTAGGAGAATGCTGTGGGAGACAGTGTCAAAGGCTTTACTTTTTTTACTAAACTTTACTTTACTGAAGTCCAGGTAGACCACATGCACAGCCTTTCCCTCATCCACGAGGCGGGTCACCTGGTCATAGAAGGAGATCAGGTTGGTCAAGCAGGACCTGCCTTCCATGAACCCGAGCTGGCTGAATGCATTCCACATGAAAGAAGATAAAATAAGGGAAGTCTCATCATTAGAAACATTGAACCTGGTTCAAAGTAAGATATATACACTGGACAGAGGCATCCAGTACCAACTATGAAGACAGCTGAATGGAGAGAATAATACAGAGACAGGTCTTTTCTACTTTTTGTTTCCATTAGAAACATAAAGTTTCTCTGAGATATTTGTTTACTCTAACTGCTTGCCACACAGCACCACAAAAGCACTTTTCAGTGTGTGACAGCTGAGGCTTAAGAGAAGTTTGCAAAACCCAGACCTCACCAAACAAGACACAGGTTGCAAGCAGGTTAAAAATTAACAGGACCTGTAAACAATAAAACCAATGAAATCTTCCTCTTGGACTGCCGCTCTGCATTATAAAAGAGAAAGTGAGGAAAATATAGAGAGGGTGGAAAATGCAGTTCAATGCCTTCAGCATGTGGCTGGGAAGCAGGAGTAGATCAACTTGGGATTTTGTGATTTCACTGAATTCAGTATCTGTAGCAGCAGTCTCAGCTTGGATACAATGCCCCTGGGCCAGTGGGAGCCACCACTGCGGACACAGTGGTACCCCCTGGCATCAGGCACCTCACCAAAGTGTCCTTCTGCAGTCACAGCAGTAATGGAGGCATCTCTAAAGGGTGAACTAACACAGCTAAAATTTGTATGTAACTGTGGAAATGCCTATTCTCTTCCATCTAACTAAGGTGCTTAAGTTAGGGGCTTTGAAGTTCTTGTGTCCCTCTCTAAGTAAAAAGAGAAATAGGGTACTTCAGGAGGTGGTTTTGGCTTTGTTCCTATGGCCATTTCTCCTGGCAGCTAAAGCAATATAATCAGATATCTCCACCTCCTCTTCCCCCCACCCACACCATCGCAGGTAGGTAGTTGACAGCAGAATAATGTGGTGAACTGGGTTGGTGACCCTATCTGGGTTAAAAGAAACCCTGCCATAAAACCCAACCAACCAACCAACCAACCAACTAACCAAATAAAACTCACAGATATTAGATAAACCTAATCAGTTTAGTGGAGGAAACAAGTAGTGCCCTGGTAGGGGGAACATTTGTTCTCCAGAGACATAAATCATCCTCATGAGTTTACATTAAGAATACAGAGATGCACAACAGGTACTGAACCCATTCTGCAGAGCCTTTTCTCAGGGGCCATGAAAGTTTGAAGGGTTGCATGAACAGACACAAAAGGGAAAAAGTAAAAACAGGTAAGTCACAAATTCATAGTAAATCTATGAGAAGCGGAATGACCTTCACTCTTCTTCCCTCATCTCTCATCCTTACAAGGAGAGAGAAAAAAAGTTGATTTTACTATGTTATCTTAGCTCTTTTTCAACAGGCACAATGGACTGCATTTTGTTGCTGTAAACCTACTGCCAACAAAGGGTATATTTGTCCTAATGTGCTGCTTTGTTCACAGCGCTGTACAAAAATTACATTATAAGGACACAGAGACAGTATCTATTTAATCGTTGTAATACATTACATTCCTACTCAACGATGTTTCAATATACCCACACAGGAGTTTAGAACTGAAAGTTTCCTTAGATAAATGTCTTCCTCTTTATTTTCATGTATCTATACCAGACAGTTACCCTAGATGTTAATATATATGTATAAACATATATCGTGTTGTTTTGCTAGTGCTAGTACATGGTTGTATGCACACATCTTTGCCTGCTCAAACAGGACCTGCAGCCCAGCTGTATTTGATAAATATTGCCTAACTCTATTTGATAAATGCTCCCTCTAAAATCTTTCCTCTATAACATGAAAAGTCAATGCCCTAATTTTAAGTTGCCCTTTGAAAGCGAGCCAGTATTCAGATGGATATCGACTCCAGGCCTGCTGGTTGTTCTACAGCAGTGTTTGGAAGGCTGCTGTTCTAATGAATGTGCTAACATTTGATACACACACTAACAAAATCAATAGCACTGTTTTTAAAAAAGCATGTGGCTTTACTAAGTACACTGTCACTACCCTGTTTTGCAGAAGTTTACTAGAAACCTCCCTATATGACTAAATTGATGCATCTGGCTCATTTCTCTACTTGCTTGCCAGGATGCATAATACCAGACTTCAAGGACATTCAAAGTCAGCCTCTGCAGCAGAAAAAACTGTGCTCATTTAAGTTTGAAGTGTATGTGGTAGCCGGTACCTGAAACTCCCATGCAAGTGTCAATTTTTCCTCATTTCTGCCCCGCTGTTGGCACAGAGGAGACCTAGGGGGCCTAACACATCTTTTCACATCAGAAATTCCTGCTTCTGTGGTTTCTGAATGAATTGGGTGACTATAGGCAGAGAATAAAATGTATTATTTATAGCCACTGTTGAATAAATTAATCCCTGCTCTTTTGCTCCTTGTCTTCAGTAGGCAAACACACTAAGAGGTTCTTGAATCTAAACCTTAGATCTTCTGCAGCCCATCTAAGTCACCCTGTTTTCCAAGCAGCTACTGCAAATATCCAATCCATGTGAGTGAACAGGCTAGAAACCTGTAAGGGAGAGGAATGTGTGTAAGAAGCAAATCCAGATGAAATCCAAATGCAGCGTATATTCAAACACTTCTAGTCACATTGACTTGATTCCAGCTCTGAAAATGTGTCTTCTGAGGAACTGATTCAACGCTATAGTATGTGGGCATATACTTGAACCAGAGACTAAATACAGCACTAAAGAAATCAACAGTTAAGGCAAGATAGAAGATCAAACAGGGAACACTCTAATAGTATGTTCAAGTTTGTCTTTCTTCTCTGAAAAGTTTTATAATTTAGGATTATACAACTATGTGAATCAATCAAAACTAGTTGTTTCCACCATTTGAATCTTCAGTGCTATTTAGTTGCCAAAACATGGCATCATCCTCATCAGAAGGAATAGAAATTTCTTCATACGCATTTGTATATGCCTGTACCAGGCATAGGTTGGCTGAAAAAGAAGCAAAGGAGTTACACAAATTTTAAGTGAAAAAAGTTTCCTTTTTCTTCTAGTTTGAGCAAGCATTGTCCATGGTAGGAAAAATATGACCTTTTTTTTTTTCTAACTTTACCATATCCCATTCCAACACTGAGGCTCCAAAAGAAAACATAATACTGGGAAGTTCGTACAGCACATGGGTATCCTTCCAAAATCCTGTAGAACTGATGTAGAAAAGACAGAGCATTCTGCTCAGACATTCAGAGGATATTCACTAACTGGAAAGTTCAGTAATTCAAAGCCTTTCAAAGAATATTTTTTCACACAATGAGTAATTAGACAGCGAAACTCATTGTCACAGGCTGTTATCCAAGTGGAGAATAGAATCAAAGTGTACATTCAAAGGGAGACTGGGCATTTTAATGGGTTAAAAGTACGTAATAAGCACAAAACCAAAGAATTTTGGAGGGAATATAAATCAATATGTAATATCTCACCATGGGGGATTAGGAATGGGCTTTTCTTGGTGGCAGATTACCACCATTGTCCTTCTGTGCTGCTTCTTGCCTTGTCCTCCTAAATGCCTGGTGGGTGTCCCTGCCAGCCAAATTACCAGGCTAGCTGGGTCACAGTCACCACTTCATTGCAGCAACTTCTACCTCTTCAAAACACTCCTCTCTCTTTTGAGAAAGGGAGAACTAAGAAAACCCAGACAGTTGTTCTTGCTTCTCTTACAAGGAGCACCGAGAGGCTCCGGGCTACGTTGCTCTCCAGGCTGCCCACAGCACGACAGAAACAGGCAGGGCACACACGTGAGCCTGTGCCATAGCTGCACCGCTGCCTGCTATGCAGGCAACCTGCTGGCAGCCAGCAGTTAGCAGGCACAGGCTTCAGGGCAAATTATGCCAGTCTTGTGGGCATCTTGGACCATACTTGTGTGAAAGCCTAGGCTGAAATCATCCTGCCTTGCCACCAGTGGTAGTGAGCTTAAAGCTGTGATGGCGATGCCCACTGCTGCAGCAGTCAGCTCTGGCCTGCTGTGATCCTACATATCTAAATGTCATTATCCCCATTTTAAAAAGGCACTTAAGATAAAAAAAATATGAACCGAATTATCCTTTTTATCAGTATATCGTGAGGAACTGATTCCAGTGTTCTTGAGCCCAATGAACTGCTTTAACCCTACCTTCCCTCCCACAGAGACACTGTAAAATTAGACTAAAGTGGCCTCTATGCATCTATAAACGTCTGATAGTGGGAATGCAAAGAAGAAAAAGGCTATTCTGCCCGGCACACATAAGCAGTATCATGTAGACAGGAAAGAGTGGGAAGGCAATCTCCGCTGCAGGCCTTTCTAATGAAACTGTACTTGTGAAACTACAGTCCAATAAGGAATAGGCAGGAGAGCACAGGAAACATCTATAGATCCACGGCTCATTCTGATCCCACATTATTCAAACTGAAACAGTAACCTCATACAAGAAGTCCAGAAGCCGGTGGCTGAAAAGGCACTACACGCTGATGCAATGTGAACGACGGCCAACAGAGCGGTGGGCAGGCAGGTTTTGAGGCAGCATTGACCATGGCTGGAGAAGACCCCAGAAGGTGAGGGGAAGCCTGCGGAGGCAGACCAGCCATGAATATGATGGCAGGATGGAGCAGCAATGGGGCCTGCAGACAAACATATCTATAGCTTCACTCAGCTCACCGAGCTACTACACATTTGCTGAATTCTTCCCCACATTCTTCTATCTCATATTATTTAGTCTGCCTCAGTAAATACAGCCTTTCACCAAAAAGTCAAACTATCACAGACTGTTCTGTGGCCTGGGCATCACGTCAGGGTGTCTAGCACACAGATATTATGTTAGCTTCTGGGTAGGTATTCATCAGATCTAACCTGATAGTGTACCAGCTATTTTTTCTCTTCAGCTGACATGCCTTTCCACGTATAAGTAATATAAATGTGCACATTTCTGCGCAGATCAGTAGGCAGTATCACTTTGCACCCAGAACATGGGCTCTGCTCACTTTTTTTTTCACTGCTCCTTCCACTCCTCAGGCAGTTCGTTCAATCATGATTCATTTTAAGCAAATGATTTCCACCATGCTGGACAATTTCTTCCTTTTTTATTACATGATCTCTCCAATTATAGAGGATATTTTGACACCATGCAAAATTTTTTATGTGCATGGATACATCCTACAGTTGTAACGATACCTCTGGATGGTGATAATCAAGGATGTTCCAGAAAGGGAAGAACTTCATTATTTATAGGCTCAGATTTTTATGAGAAGTACATCACAGCTGATAAGTGTTTCTCTAACATCTGATACTTTACCCATTGCTGCAACAGAACTAATAATACCAGGAGGCATTAATATGTCTTACTCAAAATCATAGATCTCATGAAAGCACTAAGAACATTTTCTTCAGGCTCAGTTAAGACTCTTTGTAGAGTGAAACACTTGATAAAAGTAACAGCCATCCAGCGCCAACCTCTGGGCCCGATGACGGGTCGAGCAGAGGGATTCTCTGGCCCAAACCAATGCAAGTTCAATGTGTGTGTGTGTGAGAGAGAGAAAAACCAGCAAAACCTGCCCAAACAGCAATGGGTGATGTTGCAAGAATAGCCCCGAGAGGGAGTCAGCAGGAAGCTCTATGGGCACAGAGTACAGGCAGATTTGGGGCGTGAAAATGGCCTGGATGTTTTTTATTTCTATCGCAACCAGACAAACAAGATTCTGTGTGCATTAGCTGTAAATAAAATGTTTTTGTTTAAGATTAAACCTCATCAGAAAGTTCCAAAGGGAAAAAAACCCCAAAAACTCTAAAGGCTCTGAATATTAACTAGCCACTCAGAGGGACTACAGTGCCCAAAGGACACCTGGTCACATCCTCCTGCCTGTGTTACAGGCACTTCCAGCTGGCAGCCCTTTCCCCTGGCACCTGATGGTGAAACAGGTACCAGCGTAGGATACCGACCTGTGGTTAGGTTCTGTGGGACTGATGGAGCATGGGCTGCGTTAGAGTGGGCAGGACGACAATGCGCATCTCATGCTGCAGTGCGTATTGTGGAATCTAAAATCTACAGGAAAAAAGAAAGGTTTCCTGTAGATGAGAAGTTTTAATTTACACAAACACAAGTGACAGACACTTTGGAAGTTTTCTGCTTTCATCTTAATGAGTATTAACTTATTTTTCCAACAAGGGAAAATGCAGAGAACACTGATGAAGAGAGGGAAACTGCAGGATTTCTAATATTCCCCTTCACTCAGCTGCTTATGCTGTATTTAGATGGGTATGTATGTAGGTGCATATCATCTCTAATGGCCGGGTTTCACTAAAAGGAGCTAAATTCATCACTGTGGCAATTAAGAAAAGCTCCAGCAGGATCACACCCAAGCTGAATTAAGCCACAGGACTCCTTAAATCTGTTCCGCACAAACTGTGAGCAACACATGGTTGCTGTTGCTCCTCAGCAGCCTGAACCCATCTGACTGCTGGTTCCTTAGGCTTGGCTGCTCTCTGGCCAGCTCCTGTGACTTTGGGCATGCCCCCTTTGGCCTGGCAAAAAAAGGTGAACAGTTTTCTGGCAGTTCAGCATGCTGAAATGGCTGGGCACCGGGGGTGGTCAGTACTGGAGCTGTCTGAGGGAGGAGGCAGGGTCCGACAACCAGGGTGGGAGGAAGACCATGACCACGGCAACTAGCTGATATATGGCTGAGGTCCTCGTGGAATTACAGTTTGAACTGTGAAAAGCAATAGTTTTCTTTCTGTGAAAGGAAGTCATTAATGCCGACTAATACAGCTGTAGCAACTTTTCAGGTGTCTGCCAGTGACCTAAACATCTGTGCAATAGCGCAATAGAAGAAAAAAGTGACTTGGTCTATCTAGCATCTAAATTACTTGTTTTCATGTGACCCAATCAACCTCTTGCAAGATATGCTTACTTTTTACAGAACAGCATATTGTGAAAAACAAGCAATTCTTTTGCAACCTGTAAAATACAGTCACTGCAAGTGGGCACCGGTGCAGATGAAGGAGCCAGTGCCAGGAAGCGTCACACCCCCTGCCGAAGAGCCTCTCTTTCTGTTTATTATATGTTAAAACAAGCTGCTCTCTGCAAGCTGAACTTCAGAGCCTAGAGGTGCAGGATCGAATCGCACACTCTGACGGTGCCACTGGTATGGCAGAGGAAGCCTGACATTGTGTCGCTTCACCTCAGACCAGTCTTGCCAAGTGCAGGAGGACCGGACCCGAAAAGTGGTGGGTACTCACAGCTAGTGCCAACAGCAGTGCAAGGCGCAGCTGCCCAGCAGCTCCTGGCACCGGGCTCTGAGGGCATCTCCTGCTTCCCCCCAACAAGTGCTACCTGGTCAGCCTCTCCATTTCCAATTAAACAGAACATCATGTTTACAGTGATGTTCATTACAGCTGTTCATGTATTTTGGACCTTTCTGCTCCACAGAAACATAGTAGTTTGTGTAGGTGTCTGGACACCTCAGGGCACCTCATCTTCTAAATGAATTTAAGCTCTCAACACCCTTCTTGGGTAGATATTGTGTCATCGGCCTCCCCAAGCAGAAAACAAGTGCTTTGCAGCTGAGTGGCCTGCTAAAGTGCGAGCGCATCCATGGCACAGCAGCAAGGGGAACCAGCCGTGCACCGCGAGGGCAAGGACTCTGCTGTGTCCTCAGGGCACCATGGCCTCCCACAGCCCCTGCTCCTGTGCCCCGAGGGTCAGCCCCACGCTGGCTCTGCCTGCGTACTTCAATAGGCCCATCTAGAAGTACCAGAACGGGATTTGCCCTTGCCTTGTTCTGCCAAATAAACGTAACGGCAACAGAGAAAATGCACAGAGAGGATTTTTCGGCCTGTCATCCAAGTAAAAAAAAGGAATAGGAAAAAAGAGAAGGAAAAGGAAGGGTAACAGAGAAAGTCAAAATGAAAGCAAGCAGGGGAGATAGGGTGGAAATACATCTTCTGGGTCTTTGGCCCAGGCTCCTCACTATCGCAGCAACTGTGTCTTGTAAATCTCCTTAAGCTCAATCTCACACTTGTTTGACTTCTTCTGAACCCCCCTACTCCCATTGGAAAGCTGTTTTGGAATCCCACTCCTCTCGTGGCTAGAAACCTTTTCATTTCCAGCCTAATTTTATTCATAGCCATATGTCCACCTGTTCTTGTGCCAGCCTTGTACCATAGCTTAAATAGTTCTCCCTGGATGGGGTTAACCTCTCAGTTCTGGTTTCATGCTTAGCTTAAGCTGACTCTATGTGTGAGCTGCTGCCAAACAGACATTCCCTCACCTCCCTCCAGCCGGTGGCACAGGCACGTCCTGCATCTCTGCTCTTGACAATGTGGTCACACTCCCTCCTCCATACCACGCTAGTGCTCACGCTATTGCTGATCTCACGGTCAGCCAGTCTTGGCAAACTCATCTAGTTGAAAATTAACTCAGAAAAGATCCCTGATCCCACAGTTACCCAAGCATAAGCGCTGGGCCAAGGGAGGTGTCAGGACTATGCAGCACAGACAGAGAGAGGTCAAAAAACCCTGTGCTAACAGCTTGGACATTGATCAGTTTAAACCAGTTGTGAGGCCGCATCCAAACAGAGCAAGACTTCACTCTTACCCTTTCACATTGCCAGGTAATAAGTGACACTTCTAATTTCTTCTTGTCAGATAGCTTGTCCATCCTTCGGACATCCTCTGCATTTGTTTCTCCTGGAGTTAATCTCTCTGGAGCAGGGGATGATCAGACTGGGACATGCTATTCTGGAGGAGACCTCACCAGTGCCCTCTTCAATAGCATTCATACTTCTCTTTCTGGGTTAGAAAAACCTTACCTGACGTGTCCTGAGACTGCAAGGATTTTTCCATTGAGAAAGAGAATGAAAAGGTCTGAAAGGTCCAGTGAGGTGAGCAGAGAAAGAAGACACAACTGTTACCTGGAATGAAAGCAGAGCCTAGAGGTTTCTGTCAGTCCTGGGGCTTCATGTGCTGAACCCTGCCCTAAGATGCTCTTAGCACCTTTGCCTTCCCCAGAGAAGTTCCTACATAATTAAAAACCTGTAGTGGTGTGAGCATCCTAGTGCCAAGGAGGAAGAAGAGGCGATGCTGACAAACCAGGCGATGGCAGTGCCTTAGCTAGTGGTTTCCTCACATCAGACAGATGCTTCTGTTGTTAAGCACAAGAACCATCTAACCACGTACGCTTGCAGGCAGGCGTATGTTTATGCATGTTGTTGACATAGAGCCTACATGTCCCTTCAGATGATATTTTGTAAAATGCAAGAGGTAAACAAATGAAACAGATCTCAGAAGAGTAATACTAAGAAATGGAGAGAAAAAACTTTGTCTCCAGAGAAAAAAGAAGAAAAAAAGAAGAAGAGTCCAACCACTCCTTAAATGATTTTGCATTTTAAACTCTGAGGGGCTATCTGGTCCTTGGTGTTTGGTCCATCATCACCCTCCCCCAAGCCCACAGTAGTGCAGCATAACTGACAGCTCTCCCTGGGTCCTTTGTTTTCAGGAAGGATGTAAAATTGCCAGAGTACCTCTGAGAATTCAACACTGAATCACTTCACACCTGATGACAAACATGTGTACCGGCGGGATGTTCCCTGGTCAGAAAGGTGTCCCTCTGCCTAGCAGCTGAATCATGTAAACCCTGTTGCAGCTTTGACGCAGGACCCTGATCCCAGGAGCTAGAAGATAGGGCCTGCTTGAGGCCACAGGCTGGCAGCACAATGAATCTGCAGCCTCAATCTGCAGAAGCTTCCTCTGGATCACATCGATCATACCTTACCACCACAACCACTTCCTTCCCTCCCTCTCACAACCCTGCCCGATGCAGGGCAGTGAGCCGGAGGTCCCTGGCAGAAAGGGGTGTGCAAGTGCTGGGCAGGACTGCCATAAAGAGACCCGAACTCCCCGCTCTGTGCTGTCATGGCTGGGCAGGATAGACCTATACAGCAAGTTTACTGCCCATCCACAGACCACCTGGGCTTCGTGCGTGTGGTGAGTCTCACATGAGGGACATCTCAGCCATCTGCACACACGCAGCAAAACAGCTCTGCGTCAGTCTGCAAACACCAGTTAGTCTTCTGGGGTTTCTGGACACCTTACTCTGGATGGAAAAAGAGGGCTTGTCCCACTGAGCTTTTGCCCTTTGGAATATCAGAAATCTTCCCCTTAGACTACCTTTGCTTGGTTACAGAAATAAGTTTTTAATGAATGAAAATCAGGAAACAAGTAGGAAATAAATAAGAGTTACTTTTAATACTGTTTTAGAAAACCCTACAAATATGAAAATGACCTAATCCTTAGATTAAAGTCATATTAGGGGACTGGAGGGATATATCATTGCTCTGCTGTCTGGATTACCTGATGGAGTAACACTCAGAAGTACTGCTGGCCAACTGCATACATAAACCTGGTTTATCACATCCCCAACAAAGTAGATTATGTTTTTGTGGTGCCCTTATCCACATGTTCAATCAACAGGACTGCATTACCTTCCTCAGTGACTTTCATATTGCTCTTCTGAATTAAACAGCCAGGTATTATTCCCCAGCTCCAGCTAAGGTAATTGGCTGCGGTACGAGTGGTGCAACCTGGGGCAGAGCTTCATGGTGGCATCAAGGTCAATTATCTCAGAAGAGAGAGGAAAAGCCCCAGGAGAGGAGACCTTCACCTTGAACCTGCCGTGCCTCACCAGGAAGGCTCAGCCGCTCTGAGCAGTTCGTGCTGAACCGTGGTCTTGCCGAGTGGCATCAGGCACCAGAGAGAAAGGGAAACCAAACAGCAGAATTTCCCCAGTGCTGCTCTAATTAAGCAGTTAATTAGATGTGAGCTGAGATGGATGTATTGCTGCAGACTGCGGGTTTGAGGTCCTGGTCCTAGTCAGAACAAGGGCAAAGGTACAGGTTTAGGCTTAGCTGGAATGAAGCTGGAAAATTATGATTTGATCTAGCAAGATTTTCTCCAGTGCTGAAGGACTTTCCAGTTTTACAGGTCATATGAACCTGTGTTATAGCAACCTGTCTCCTTGATCTCATTTGGCATTTCAAACACTGTCTTCTGTGTGTTAATCCACCAGCCTTTGGCAGCCTGTGGCTTCCCCAAGGCAGATTTCAGTTCCAGAAAAGACCCTCTCAGAGACCTTTCCTGCTTACCTGAGTCCTGAAAAAATGACAAAGGGAAAATGTTCTCTATTTTACAATATTTTGTCATGCATTATTTTAACTGAGCTAAAAATGTTTAATGTTAAAGTTTGCAATTATTGATAACTAACTTAAGACAGAAATCCCTAGATATTTTAAAACTCTAACCAGCTGTGTTATCCATAGAGAATATGATACAGCTATGTGAAGCTGCTATGATTGCTAAGTGTATTCAATTATCTCTGCTAGTTTTGTCCCCCCTCCCATACTCTCCATTCATCTCAACGTTCACTAAATATTTTAAGCTTGTTAAGTGAGTTCATGCATGCATTACAAAGAAACACTTTGGGGAAAAATATGGCTATTTTATCCACCTCAATGTATGGGCATGAACGTACCACTCATCTGCGTAGAGCTGTGAGACATTGTCCCTTTTCCTCTTACCCTCCCCCTTCAGGAAAACAAAAACCAAACTTTGGAAAACAGGTCATGCGAACGCAGGGATTTCTATAGGGAGCCTGTGGAACAATGCACGCATTCGCTGCACATTGTGGGCTCCCATTGTCTGGTCTTCCCACACATAATAGAGGCTTTGCCAGTGGGGAGGCTAGATGGGGAACAAATGGATGGACAGTAAAGATTATGTCAGCAGAAAGTGCAAGAACCTCCTTCTGCTTCTGTTTCTTTCAAAGGCTTGTGCATAGTAATTCCTCTCCATTGTGGTATACGTAGCGTATATATTCACGATATGCTTGCTAAAGAAATGCTGGCTGTCGTCAGCAGAGAGGCCTGTATAAGTGCCTTTATTCCACCAGCCCCTTGGAGTTCAGACAGTATGGCATCCATGAGTGGGGAGCCAAACACAACTCTTATGTTAATGAAGATTACAGTGAAGAATGGAGGGGATGAAAACCCTGCTGCTCACCCACTGACAGCGATTCAGGGGATTTTCCCTTACAACACCGGAGTACTCAACTACAGCTAAATTTCATCAGAACTTTCTTTACAAACCATTTCAGAGGTTTCACAACCTCCATTTACATGGAGATAAACCCTTCATGTCAGGCCTCAAATAAATGTAAAAAAGGGCTGCTGTTCTTGACTGAAAGACCCAGAGATGAAACCAGTAAAGCACTGCAAATACACATACAAAAAGCTATATAGTTAGAGACTGAGCTGGTACACATTCAAAGAGTTGCAGAGAAGTCAGATGAAGTTAATTTACCCCAGCTGATAATTTAGATTGTGAAAATTAACAGATCTTTTTTCTAGCACTTTTAAGCCACTTACACCAATCTGAAGCAAAAGAATTATTTTCTGTTAAATTCTGTGGGATGACTCAAGAAGTCTGTAGAGAGGTGATCAGTTCCCATTCACTTCCAGAGGACTTTTCCCCCAAGGATTTGAACTGGCAATCAGCAGCCATGGTAGTTCTTCCATTCCTCCACCAGTCTCCTCCACAAACCACAAGCTGTGAGATTTTAAACACTCCTATTGCTACAAGTGGAGAAATAAAAGACATTGCTGAAGTATCACTTTTCAGACCATTCGTCAGCCCTCCATGTATGTTTGGTCTGGGAAAAAAAAACCACCTACATTAATTCTTTTTTCTCCTGACCTTTTGTTTTCATAACGTTTGATAACAAGATCCATTCCAGGTTCTTGTACCAAGAAGTCCTTGAAAACTATAAAAGGCATCTTCCTATTTATAAAGTTGGGCACCAGCAGCAAGATGTGGTGTTTTTAACCTGTGTGTCCTCACTGGCTTCACCCTGGGCTAATAGAGATGGAGTATCTTCACTGCTGAAGGACACAGTGGTGGCCCTGCGAAGAGCAAGCTCGCAGCCTTCGCCTTTGAAGGCAAGGATCTGAAAACTGGTTTCACTGTGGAGAAACCAAAGATCACAGAGGGGCTGCGATACCTCTTTCCTCATGCAAGCTGGCCCCTCGGAGGAAGAAGGGACACTGTGGGGAAGCTGACAGCACTGCCAACATGCTACCTACTGTGAGCATTAAACCTGTCTTAAACAGAGGAAATTAATACCAAGCACCTCATTTAAATGGCATCTCGTTTGGGACAAAAGCCAGGAAATATAAACGTTGGTTTGCTCTGCTCATCACTCACATGAATGTGCCTTTTGTTTTTCAGCCTTGTGAGCGGCAAGGATAGAAAATCAACCCCAGCTCTGAATTTCCTGGCTTTTGTCAGTTGATGTCACACCCATAACATTATTCAAATGAGGGTTTTGTGTGTAACAGATAAATGTCGACAAAGCCCTGTCTAATGCCTTTTAGGTTGCTAGGAAACCCGGCTCTGTAGCCACCACAGAGATATCTTTGGCTAGGGGCTTAGATAAGCTCTGACTTGTTTTGATTAGGTGAGCTTTATTGCAGAAAAGACAGCAGCATGCTTGACATCGCGAAAATATGACCTGCTACAAAAACGGTGGCACAAAGATCATTTATTGCTCACGGTTGCGTCCATGGGAGGACACTAAGAATACCTTTCTAGCCCACCAAATCACTTCCCCACAGAAAAACCCACACCTCCTAATTAAGGTCTCCCATGGTCCCCTAGGACTTGGGGCTGCTGCTGCTAGCACCTCTGTGTTAAATGGTACTGTGGGGAAAGCTCATTATTAGCCTGGCTTAATTTCATGTTTCAGGAGAACGGCGGTATTTGTGGTCTAGTGAGCAGAACAGCTAACTAAGAATTAGATTACCTACACTCTTCTCTCAGCTCTGCAATTTAATGATTGTACTTAGAAAATAGGTCTGAATGAGCTATACCTGTGGCAGATATTTATGCAACCCCGTTAATGGAGGGGGCAAAGGGATGTGAGCCTCTCTGCTGCTGCTGCTAGTGGTGACCTGGGGTCTGCTGAGGCTCTTCTTCTCCCTTCAGACCCAGCCTGCCTCTGCCTGCTCGTGCTACGCCGATGCCCTGCCCCTGCCTATGACATGCCCAACAGGCATTTGGTGGAACGGTGGAAGCGCTGTGCCCTCCTGATAACTGGTTTCCGTCCGTCACCTCCTTACTGATAGGAAGTTTTTCCCTTGACCTACCCTACTGCAATCCAAGCACCTTACTTCTTGTCTTGTCCATAGCACATATAATGAACAGGTTATCCCTTCCTCTCTGCAGTGACCTTTTATATATTTGAAAAGTTATCCTTTCTTCCCCAGTCAACTTTTCTCTAAACAAAACAACCTAAACTTTCTCAGAATTTCCTCATAAAGCATGTTTTCCTGAACCTCTTTAACTCCATGGTGTATTGCTTGTGAAGGCAGGGCAGATATTCTGCAAGATATAGACAAAACCAACAATATCGAAGTGAAAGCACCAGTCTGACCACAGGCTTAGTCATGCTGTACCTGTGAGCTATGCAGTTTTTGTCCAGGTTGCTGGCAATAGCTTGGGATCACATAATCTACTCTTTCATCAGGAAGGGATGAGGCAGACATGTCTGATGATGTATAGGGTTGCCAGGAGGTAGTCGTGTCCAGCTGGAGCAGTCAAAACGACATGACAGAGACCCCGGGTTCATGCTGGGGTGTAAGCAGACTCAGGACTTTCAGTTTGGTCTAGATTTACATTTACATATTTACATTTGATAAAGTGCATGGCTCAATTAAATACCCTCGTGTGACAGATGCAAGTCATACCAGTCAGAAGAGACAACCCAGCTGAATTGCTAATGGAGTTTAAAAAGGCTCTCCCTACATTCACGCCCAATTACATGAAAAGTTTCATTCATGCAGACAGTGTAATCGGCCCGTAATCATAGCATTGTTAAAGAAATCTCTGCTCATCAATCTATCTCAGGTAAATCTATTACAGGAGTTAAAATGTGATCCAAAGGGTGAAAACAATCAAGCTTTTCCAGCTAATTGGGAAAACAAGTTTCAGGATAACGAGTTCTGCACCGAGAACTTTGCAGCTGAAGTGTCTCAGTTGGGAGAGCTTGGTACGAACAGGTACTTTCCAAACCATTCGGTATATAGCTTAATATTAACATTAGGCATTGCACGTTTAACTCAACAGTCTAGGAAGCAATGATCTGGTATGCTTCCCTGAACTCATGATTAAGCCTTGGGTTTGTGTACTGTGTTCAAACACACCATGATGTAGTGGGACCCTGTTATAGAGGAGACAAAAAGCCTGTTTACACTGTCTTTGCAGCTCACACCTGGAGCAAGCCCTGGTCCCCTGGCTGCCCTGTACGATCTGTCCTGTGTCCCTCAGGAGCTCGTGAACCGTGACCACACTGCAGTGCTCTGGGAACAAACCTGGCATCCTACCAGTCTTCACTGCTGTCTGCACTTGGGGGTGAGCATCCCCATGCCTCCCCAGCATCGGGGTCAGAATGCACTTGCCCCATGCACAGCAGAGGACCACACCAGCATCCTTCTCATAAGGTGACCAAGCCCAATAAACGAGCGCAGAGGCTGTTGCAAAAACATACTGCCTGCTTCTGCTATGACTGTGTCTGCTATGACTGTGTCTGCTGCCATTGCTTCCTTAGCACATGATGTCAGAGTCCCACCACAGAAAACCTCATGCATAGGGGTGCAGGCAAGGCCAGTTCAAACTAGGGCTATGGATGGCTACACACAGATGCCTGTTAGAGCTGATTTTGGCCAGATGGTGTTTGTGCACTACAGTTGCCCCAATTATGTGCCTGGCTTTTAGCTGCCAGCAAAGCTGTGACATAGCAAGTTGTTATATGGAAGTGCTCTTGGGGCCTGGGTGTCGTTGCTGGCAAACAAGAACGGGAGGCTGCTGGTGGAAAAGGCTGCTCATGTGTGTGTGTGTTTGTGTGTGAGTGGTACCCAAGGCATGGGGCGAGATGAGTCTCTCTTGTCCCGGCCCCTGAGCTGCCCACCTCTGCTGAAGAATGCCCGAATCACACAGTGTATCTTTCCTAAACATAGTTGTACATAAACATAACTTTTTACTCTCATCTCTCCAGTAAATATAACTTAGACAAGACACCTTGCTAGGGGCAATGACAGAGGCATGGCCTCGTGCTTGGGGCCCCTCCACTTGTCCTGAGCATGGCAATAAAGCTGGAAGGGGTGAATGAATGGCTCCAGAGAGTCTCACCTGTCTCAAGGCTTGTCAAGGTCCTAGACCTCTCCGACTCAGCATGATGCTCAAGTCCCAGGAGACAGTGAAGCACAGAGCATACTATTATGGCACATCAGTCCCAAACAGTTCTAGCCTTTGTTTTGATGAATCTGAAGTCAAATTACTTACTTCTGCAGGCCAAACGCACAACACGAACTGGCCTCAGCCAGTTCATGGCATGTGGACATCCTGGAATTTCTGAATATGGAAGTCCTGAATTTCTTTTTGCACCTGACAAACTTTTAGTTTTTTTAATCACAGGATTCAGTACAAAAACTCGAGTGGTCAAATAATGCGAGGATTGTTTTAGAGCTCCCCAGATCTGTACTTTTCATGCCAACTAGGAGTCTTGTGAGCACACTGGAGTGACATTTGTGTGCATGAGGATAAGCCTATGGGCGCTGGAGGGGCCTCTCGGGGGAGAGGAAGTGAACGTGCCCAGGCCTGTGTAGGTAGTGTCTGTGGTGTGCAGATCCTTGAGAACAACCCTCTCAAATGCATCCAAGTTTCTTCACAGAGGTAGCTATTTAACTTGCTTCAGATAGGAGCTGGGCTGACATGGTTGCATGTAGATGACTGGGAGACCAGGGCAAAGTAGCAAATCTGAGTACAAATGGATTGCGTGGATGCATCCAGAGTCATGGATTGTGTTCACAAGGTCTGAGAGGAACAAGTACAATTTTTCCAACTGTACTCTGCACAGTAGCAGTTTTGGCATCTGCATGCATGCTCTTACAATTCTACAAATAGGTACTTGGAAATACCTCAGATTCACTTGTCTACTTCATGAAAGAAGAGAGGAACCAATCAGGCATATGACAACCAATTTCTTCGATTGACTAACGACACTTTATCTGGCTTTAAACTCCACTGATTTGCATATCTTGTTATTGAAAAACTGAGACTCTGTACTGACTGGAAGCAGTGGAAATGAGTTATCAATCTGTATATCATCCATATCTCAACCCAATTCCTTATAGGCTCTGGTTCCACGAGCAGGTGAGATGACTTAGCTATGCATTGCTGCCAAGCAGTGGTCTTGCAACCCAGCCACCTCCTCACATTTCTTTCCCTTTTGCATTCCCATTCCTGATCACTCACTTCCCCCTCCACCTCATGTCTGAGCTTGGACACATGTTGGTCCCACCTATGAGCTCATGCAGCTCCCTAGGCCAGGAGAAAAGTATCCATTTTCTTTTTGCTGGGTTAAGTTTCCTCTGGCTTAGCAAATGGATGTAGATCACAGGTGGGTCTGACAAGCACCAGAGCTGACAAAAGGTAAATGGCAGGTGACTGCAGCTGGAAATGCAAGAAGTTGGGAGACAGCAGGACCTCCCCCTCCAGTGGCGGATGGCCATTATATCAGCTCATCCCGTCTCGCAGGATTGCATCTCTCTGTCTTGGCCACACACTGAACAGATGTACTGACAAGAAATAGCCTAGGCGATATTAAGCAATTTCCCCTCCAAAAGTCCAGCATCTAACAAAAAGGACCCCTCACAACTCATTCTTTTCATACGAAAGCCCATGGTGAAGACAACAAAATCTTAAGCTCAGTGATACAATAGTGTCTGCCATAATTAAAAGGACCAATGTGAACAACTGACTTTCTTTACTGATTGTCATATATCATCCTCCAGAACAATGCAAACTCCTCAGATTAACAGAAACACAGAAAATCAGGGTTGTCTGTGTACTCCCAGATGTGTTTCCCAGCCTATTTACCAATCACCTCACGTAAAGAGCTTGGACAGCAGAAAGGTCTGTTGTCAAAAAGATCTCAACATTAAGAGGTGATGTACCATGCCCTGACGCACCATGCCATGATGTACCATTCAGCTCTTCCTTCCCTAACTTAAGTATTATAAACATGGTTCAATAACAGGCCAGATACCTTCTGGACAGTCTCCACAGGCCTTAAAGACCGTATCTGGCACAGATTAAATGGATGGAGTTCAACTAGAGTCAGCGAAGAGTTTGCCCAATTTAGAAATGGAGCTCTCCTCAGGGATGCCAGCCAGACCCATTCAAATTTGTGAAAGCATATCCAATTTACACACTTTCGGTGTGCCTGCTATTACTTCTGCCATGAGGCTGAACTTTTTAATGAGATTAATGATCCATGGGTCACTGTGATCAGTGATTGATGAGGTTCTCAGCAAAATCAATTTACTGTTTCTTTCTACCACTCTACTGCATCCCAATCTGGGTCACAATTAAGACGACGTAGTTTGATCTGGTTTTCCCTGACCAGGTGCTTGAATTCACTGCCTATAGTTTGTTGAATACAGTTTTCTGATAACCCCAAGGGAACCTAATGGTAGCAGTGCATTAACCTACTGATGCTAATCTGCAGGATTGGGTATCAGGATATGCAAATGAATTAAATTAGATCTTGTTTTCAAAGGGTATCATAAGCTGTCCCTTGAGTTTTATGTGCTTTTGGACATGATTTGATACATTAACATTTAATTTCTGCCAGGTGTGGTTCACTTTCCTCTGAGGTAAAGCACTTACAGCGTGACACAGATCTCAAGCCTCCCTCCTTGTTCTGCTAGTAAGAAATACAAGATCCAGTTTCTCTCTCCTCTTCCTTCCCCCACTGCTTTCCTCCCACAGTGTTTTAAAAATCTGACAGTAATGTGAAAAGAAGTTGTTGTAGGGCTCTGTTTTTGCTCAGCGACTCCCAGATCATTTTTGCTACCTTGATGTGCCAGCACTGTTGGGAGCCGAACGGCAAGACTGTTTTTTTACTGCTGTTCTTCACCCTTGTATTGCCCTGGGACAGCTGCTTTACCTTGACCCAAACATAAGAACAACTAAGAGGAGACTTTTGCCAGAGTCCTGGACTTGGGCTGATCCCATTGCCTGCTGGGACGGGATCTGGAGATATTAGTCAGCCCACTGTGAATATTTGCCCCGTGCAGGCCCTCAGGACAGTTCATAGCTTTGCAGCTCACCACGCTATTTGATTTATGGATTTCCAAGTGACCTGGGACATAACCACTGCCAATGTTTAAGATCATAGATTTTAAAGGTCAGTAGGGACCAGTAGCCTTCATTATACCAGAAGCCAAATAATTTTATCCAGTAAATCCTGCCTCAAATCCATATCTTGTGGTTGAGCTGGAGCATATATTTTCAGAAGCTGCTCCAAACTTAGTTTAGAGATTTCATTTTAATGACGTATCCCACAAAGCTCTCTGTGTCCCTGTAACCCTCCTTGTGTGCAGCGCCGTGTGTGATGTGCTCACATCTCCATTCTTACAGTAGCTTTTTGCTTAAAACATTGCTGATTTTGGTTAGAGCAGCATTATTTACTGAGGGCTACCAATGTGTTCTGCCTTGCTTAAGTCACGGTTTTATGATGTAAATTAGAAAGATAATACTGTCCGTAAACCATACTGCATGATCAGATGGCAGACTAAGCTTAGAGAGATAGAGATTTCCGTTTTAATTAAAACTGCAACACTTCTGCGTGGTGGATTAACACTGAAAGGATCACTGGAGGAAGCAAATTAAAGTAGGATTTGAATGATGAGAAAGTGGCCATTTTTGAGCAATTTAACAGCATAACAACTGTGTCAATTTCCAATGTCTTCTTTGCAGGACTCCTAAGATTATATTATCTTTCATTAACCCTTAAAACTCCTTAAAGGTAGTAAAATGTCAGCCTCATTTTATTGGTATGAAAACTGGGATGTGGAAGGTTGAAATAATAATGAAATCGTATTTGGCTTCTCTTTCGCGATCTTCATCTTGACAATGAGACTTTGATTTTGGAAGCACCTGGTACCCGGGACTCCCACCAATTTCTATGGGAGTCGAGGGATCTTCAACAGCACCAAAAATCAAGTCCTAGTAGTTCTTTTTTGGAAAATTGTGTTTTTCCCTCAGACGACGTGTGCACTGAACAGTTAAGCTGCCATACGACCACGGAGCGTTAATTCCCACGATACCCAGTCCTGCTGGCCAGAAGACCGTCCCAGAAGACCATCAGTAACCAGTGCTGCCACAGGTGTCACACTTGCACTGAAACATCCTGGCTTTTTGATGAAAAGCAGCCTAGAATATTTTCTTTTTCCTAAACTCTCCCAAAGTCCAAATTCTTGATTCAGGCTGCTGCGAGCCCACCTTCACACAGGCCTCAAGATGAATTTCTCCCTATTAGACTGTACCCGCTGTTCAGCTCACATCTGTTAACAAAGCCGAGTATAATGGATGGTTAACTTCAAATCTAAAACTTGCACATGAATTCTTTTGCTAAATACTCTGCAATTAGACATAAGCTGAGTAAGGCAGAGGCTGCAGTATTGTATCACTAGGAAACACGTAGGGAGAAGAAATCTGAGCCATCCTGGTCCCATTAAAAAAAAAAAAAAGCAGCTGAGATGTTTCCCCTTGTATTCCTCAGGTATGTAAGAAACTCTGAATCAGCTGCTCACAAAGAAAAAGATTATTATAATTAAATTTCCACATGCATATTTACAGCAGTAGATTAGAAATGCCTAACAATTCTTAAGCAAATACCAGCTTTCTTCCAGAAAAAACTGTCTGTTGAAAACAACAAATCCAATGTGGTTACAGACATTACAAAACAGACCAGCTATTTGGTATTAAACCTCAATAAATGATTTGAATAATCAAATATTTCTGTGCTGGCACAAAAGAAAAAAAAAGGAAAAAAGTATAATCTTGCAGATATGATTATTAAGGGGGGGAAAAAATGAACTGAATTCATCACCTACAATTTCCTACAAAAATGACTTCATCTCACTCAAGCTTCTACATGAGACAACCTATAGAAAAATCAGAAAGCCTCTAATAGTCAGGCTGCAAGCTCCTTGAAAGGGGGCTGAGTTTACTTTGAATACTTCAACAGCACAACGGCATCCTTACATACTTATAGAGGGCCTCTGGGCAGAGGCAAGGTTAGTTTATAACAATAGTAAATAAAATTATGCTTACCCCATTGAGTACCTCAAAAGAAATTAATTTTTAGTTTTATAGAATAACAGTGAATAAAAACCACATTAAGCAGTGTAGACCACACTCGAGACTAGTACATGCAATACCAGCTATCCAGACATTTAGGAGCTGGAAAGAGAGCCCTAAAGGTGCATATTTTGCCCCCAGCCCTCCTCGTATCCCTTATTACAGAAATCCACAAGATTGCAGATGCAGGTGGGCTGAGGGAGGACCCAAGCCTCCACCTGCGATTACCTACCCCCATCATTTTATGCCAGTAAACTCTGCAATGCAGCAGTGAGTACTCTGCACTTGGGTAAGTGTTTGCTTGTCTCTTGATGTCTGTGCCAGTGAACGTGTACAGGCAGCAGGGAGCTTTAATAAAGCAAACTCCGCAGTAGACTGCAGAGCAGGCTGATTAACAGTTTCAGTGGTACTGGGGAGCGTGGCGAAGCGCTCTGCCTCCCCTCCTCCACCCAGCCTTAAACCTGATAGATCAAAGCTTTGACCAGCATCAGGTGGTTAAAACACAGTTCATTAACTCATGGCACTTTCTGTCTGCTCCCCGTAGAAAGGCTGCAAGAGCTGCTTACGGTGATCACATACTAAATGTGTTTACTGGAGTTCAAAACAGCTTGTGTCCCTCATGCCAAGACCGCCCTTTAAAATGATATTAATTAAGCAAGCAGCTTTAATACAACAGGCAAATGGCATGTAATCAGTGATTATAGCAGCAGGCAAGGACATGATTGCCCAGAGATTCGGTGAGAAGGGGACAAAAGCAAGACCTTGTCTTCCCCGCACGGCTTCGCCCGGGGCTCTGGCCTGCCCCGCTCCCCCTCCCTGTTCTCCCAGGTCCCATGGGTGGCCTCTGCCTTGCACCAAGGTCTCCAGAGGGACACCTGCGTCTGGGGGAGAAAAAGAGTTTCCCTTCCCCTCTGTAACAAACCGGCTGGGGAGGGAGACATGCTTCCCCAGCCCAGTTTTCAGGGGGAGGGAAGGCAGGGTGCCGCAGCGACAGCAAAGTCACGGTCACCCCAACTGCCCTCACGGAGCAAAGCGGGGGGCAGCCAGCCGGGCTCAGCTCCCGGAGGTGGCCGCAAGCAGAGCAAGCGCCGGCGGGGAGGGGATGCCGGCAGGCGGGGCAGCGAGGGGCAGCCTCCGGCAGGTCGCGGGGCCGGGGCCCCAGCGCCAGGAAAGGCTCCTCAGGCAGAGAGTGATCAAAAAGCAGATTAACCCAGCTGTAAGTTGTTTACCAGAATGAGATGGAAACCAAATTAATAAATTGTCCCAACTCCTGTCCCCACACTCCCACTCAGTGTATTTGCTTTTTTTCCCTTCTGTCTTTGCTCCTGCCCTCCCACATGAAAAAAGCAAAGTTATTTGTTTGTCTTCCTCGCAGTCCTTTATAATGCCTTATAAAACCATTACCCGGGCTTCTGGGCCAAAACCCCGTTTTACAGCTGTAGAAAACGCAGCTCAGAGAGGCAGAGTGACTCAGTCGGGATTTTATAGCCAGCCCACATCAGAACCGGCTTTCAGTACGCATTTTCTTTGGCTCCTAAAATAAACCTCCTTCCACCAGCACCAGAACTTTCTGCCAGAGCCGGAGTTACCCATCGCACTGAACTTGCTATCTTTAGCCCCTTGGCCATGAATTTATTCTTTGTTCTTCAGAGTCCTGGACGTTGCGGGATGTAAAGCCGAGTGCATACTATTGTTCACTTCAGCTTTGTGCTGGTGGAAGAACAAGCACAAAGGAGGGAGAGAAGAGGAGAAAGGGGGCACCTTTTTGTACAAAAGGCTCTGAAATCCCATATGGAAAAACTCTATAGAAGTGAATAAATGTGATTCTAAAAGCCTATTGAATTTAAGAGAGAATGATCTCCTTCCCACATGGTTTTCAAACACCATATAGACTGACGCAGCGTTCGAGCACCTAGAGAAAAGAGATCAGTCTCTTTTCAATGCTATGGATTTATCTATATAAAATTATTGCTTTCATTTCCACTAAGTACCTTATGGAAAAAGCCTAGGGAAAAGGATGAACAGATAACTAGGAAAACAATTTTGTTGGTTTGTTTTGGATTTTGAAGTGGTTGCAAAATAGCAAGAATTACTATTTCTTTCTTCTCCTGATTCTCAATGGTATTATCTTTGTTTATTTTGTTTATAGGCTTTTCTGTGGCAATTGCCACTACAGCGTCGGGCAGGGAGTTTTTAAAATAGTGTGAATGCTTGCCTAGATGTTTTTTCGGATGAGCGGCTTGCCTGAATATTTATCTTCACTACACATGGAGGAGGCTGTGCTCAGAGGAAGGCAAAGTGAGTCTTCATGATCATTTATCTTGCTGGATGAAAAGGCAGGAGCAAGTGAAACAGTGGTATGTATTATATCATCTAAAGCCTCTTAGGGGAGGGAGAGGGCTGCAGAAGGCAGCAGTGCAAACAGAAGGCCTTTTCCATGTAGCTGCTGTAGGAGGCACAGGCTGTCGTCTGCCAGAGAAGGCCACAGCTGTGCCAGATGTGCGGTGATATGAGTGCAATGAAATTCAACATGGCATTCAGGTAGACTAATTTCTCCACACAGAATTCAGCGAAACTGTTCCCAAATCCTCCTGCACATATGTGCATGTGCGTAGGTATGTTACATAAAAGCAGTGTTTACCCTGGAAGCCCAGAGGAAACATTAAATGACTGTGTGCACTGCTGACGATGGACACGAGAGTGCCCAAAGGCAGCTTTTCTGTGATAAATTTATGTCAGCTTTTATATGCTATCTGGGCCCAAAACTGGAGCTAGCAATCTAATAAGACAGCTAGGCTATGAGCACTCCAATGTCTTGACCCTGGTCATCTCCCTTTTTTCAGAAGATAAAAAGCTTGGCCCGCTCACTTACAGACTGCTCTTTCAGCTATCCCAAAGTCATGTGATTTCACTGGCAGGGAAGAAGACGGAGATGAGAGTCCTGGGTACCTCAGCCGCAAAACATTCCCTGCTGGTGTGGAGCAAATTGTCTGTCAGTTGACATGTGCCGTTTTCTCTGTCCCGGTGAGCGGTCCCTTTGCTGCTGGCACGTATGTGATGGGACGCACAGTGCCATCCCTCCGGGGAAGCCCTCGTGCCACAGTGACGGGCAGATATCCCAGAGCTGCCGGGCTCTTTCCTGGGAGGACAGCTGGGCTGGGAAAGGCCATCCAAGAGAAAAGGGGAGGTTTCCTGGCCCCTGCCTCTCTCCTTGCCCACTCAGGCAAGGCTGGGAGCAATCAGCCTTTCATCTCCCCAGACCTTTGCTTATCCAGGCATAAAACATGCATAGCAATCACTCTTACCTCCCAGTGGGGTTGGGAAGCTTTGTTTGGTAATGCTTATAAAACGCCATGACTGAAAGGCCCTGTAGAAGGGCGATGTTTTAATTAATTATTATTGGTCCTCTAAATGTGTGGAGGGAAAGGGCTGTTGCGGGGAGCACAGTGGCACCTTGGTAGGTTACAAGACTGTCCTGCGCCGCTTTGCTCCTGTGTGCGCTGGGAAGGCTGCTCCCATACAGCCTGTCATTGCACGGCAGCCTGGACTCGCCAGGAAACCGCAAAGTAACATACTGAATCATTTGCAGCTTCTCAACTTTTGGATGGCATTTTTGCACATGCTGATATGTTGTTTCCATTTTATTCTGGGCCTCAGGGCTGACAGAGACCCAGGCTGCTGGACAGGGCTGAGTCCAGCCCTGAGCTGTGGGGCCAGGCTGGCATCACAGGTATGTATGGCACCTAGGGCAGTGGGTCCTGTCATGGGTTACCTCAACAGACACAGCCGTGATGCAGAGAAGTGATGGTAATAACACTGTAACACGTGAGTTAGAGCATCTTTTGCTTTTATGTATGGGGCTCTTTCCACAGATTTCACCGGGTTTGAGGTCAGCTCCCAAATGCAGCTCCTGCTTTCAGGCTGCCCCAGCTCTCCCAGTGGCTTTCAGCTCTCTTACAGGCGACGGTGACAAGCACACCACTCAGAGCCCTTCCCGCTGCCAAGCCCATTTCGGTGCTGCGGTGGAAGCTGCCCAGATCCGCAGTGAGTTCAATTAGGTGAGATTAGGACTCTGCCTCAAGCATCATCATCCACACTGTGAGCACCCAATATGCCTGGACTTCAATGAGTCAGTGCTGGGTTTTAATTAATGATGAATTTTCAAGGTTATTCATTAACCCTGTTAATTTCGCTGTTCTGTTTCTTAAAGAGGAAATCTGAGTAAAAGTTTCTGGACTCTTTCCTGCACCGGCTTTCCCATCCGCAGCAACAAGCAGCTGCGCCGTCCTTGTGGGGTGGATTCATGGGTTTGTGCTCTGGCTGTAACCGAGGCAGGCACGCTGGTATCCATTGCTTTGGTATTTGCCTCTTTTCTTACCTTGACAGGTTTTTTGAAAGGCATTGACAGAGCATTTGCCAGCTCCTTTCATGCACTCTGACAGAGCCACTGTGTGTCACAGTGTGAGCTTCTCTTCCCACCTCTTTGCCCCTCTGATATTTTGCTATCTGCTTGCAAAGGCAGGGGTTTTATTTAAGCGTGCATATTATTGTCTCACTCTTGGCAAACTCCAAACGATGTCTGTGTATCTCATCATACAACCTGACACAACATCCTTCCCAGATGGTCCAGATACTGTTCCGTTTCATTAACATGTTTCTCACTACTGCCAGGGCCCGATTGTAGGAACAGTGGCTAGAGAGTGCAAAAGGCAGTAATGAGTTTTTTTTTTATGTGCGCCTTTATGGTATTGAAGAGCTTTATGTATCATGTCTCCATGCATCATTCCTGCTCAGGCTGCTGCTGGTGAACTTGTTCTGTGTGACTCCTGCATCAGCCACACTGCGTCTTGATTTCCACTCAAATCAGTCTCCTACCATTTTAACCCTGGCAGCTTTTGAAATCAGGAGGCCACTGGAACAATGGGCAGAATTTATACTGCAGTTTTCATCTTCACAGCAATTTTCAAACAAGAATGAATCAATCTTTAATGCTCCCTTATGTGGGACATGACAAAAGACTGCAAGGCTGATTTTATGGACTGGGCTTAGAAAACCTGAGGGGCTTGCTGAAAGCCACAAGAAAATATGGCCTGAACTGCAAAAAGAACAGATGAGTTTGCGGTGCCCTCTACTACTGAATTTTTACATCCACATCATGTTCCTAGACAATACCTTTAAACTATTAGGCAGTTTATTTTCTGTGTCCTACATTGCATCACTAACAGCAGAACCAGGACATTCGCTGCCACCTCACTGTGTCAGTGATATTCATTGATGTAACATATTCTTTCAGTGGAAAGGGAAATTAATTATTGGAAGTTACAGGGCATGTCATGACCCAATGCCTGGCAATACTGAATGCCTTCGTGGAGTGCAGGATGTACTCGAGGCTGTACACAGGGAAAGGTCTTTGTGTAGAAAATGATTCCTCAGGCATCGGAAACACACTCCTTCCCTCCCCCATCATTACAAAATGCTACCAAGTGGTTTCCCTGTGCTACTGAACCTGCAGCTCCCCACTCCCGCGTCTCTCTCCTTCTGTTGATATGGCCAAACAATTTGCAGTTTCATCACTGAACCACAACATATCCTGATTTCAGTCTGATGTTAGTAGGTAGCTTTGTCATTTTGCAGACCAGGGTACATCTGCACCCTAGAGATTACTCTGGAGTTTGGATTATCCTTTCCAAACCATGTCCACAGAATGCTTCTTTGTGGGATAATCATCCACTTTGCTCTTTAGGAGTAAAGATAGATTGGGAATAAATGATTTATATTGTGTATTACTGAGCTGAATCTGCTGTGCTATGATAGTGGGCCTGAAAGTTTGGTTAAGCTACTAATGTGGTAATATAAGAAATCAGACTGATAAAAAATGGTTAACAAATGTGAAGGACCGCTGGAAGTTCTGGAAGGTAAATATGGCTTAAAATCTAGGAAAACGTGGAAGGAGCCTGACAGCAATCCCAGCTCTGACACCAATATGCTCCTTGAGCTTGGATAAAACAGTTGTTATGCTTTGCTGTAATAAGCTTCTGAAAAATTAGTTAATTTTTCTATGGTTCAAAGGTGGGTTATGAGATGAAATTATTAACCATGTAGAGTGTTCTTACCATGTAAAATGAAGAGCAGATGATTAGAAATAAAAAGTTAGCTTTCAGGTCATTGAGAATCCCTACACAACCAAAAACATCCCCCCAAAGGAACCAGAGCAGGCAGAGATTTGTAACACAACTTCTGCTTTTAGCTTGCACTTGGAGGCAAAAAGGACCCATACAGAAGAATGCAATGGCCTCTCCCCGACCCCCTGAGTATTTCCTGAATATTCCCAAAAGATGGGGGGTCAGGAAGAGCCAACATCATCCAGAAACTGCAGGTGCATCTCATGTTCTGGCACAAGTCTGCGAAGGGCTCTGTCAACACCATTTTTCCTCAAGAGATGTGACCCCATATTTTCATTTGGGCAAAGGGAATCATTCTAGAAAAAGACAGGGAATTTAACAAATGCTCCAGGACAAAGCCACATAATTTGCTAGAAACTAATGAATTACATACTTCCCTTTCATGGTCATGCTTCCCTTTCATTCTCTTTATTAGTGCCCACACCCATGGTCCACCTCACTTCAGTTTGTTAAAGATCAGAGACCCTGTTCTAACTTCAAAGTCAGGGATATTAAAAAGACCCAAAGCTGTCAGCAAATTCTAGAAGAATGGTACTGCTTTTCTCCATTTAAATTTTCACTTGCTTTTATTATTTTTCCTATTTCCCATCAAAGCCGTGGGAGGCAGTGATGCCTTTGGACTATTGCCCTATATCTTTTCATTCTGCCTTTTTCTTTCCTTTCTGGCCCATTCTGGGCCATTCTGAAAACAATGTAGATGGCAGAAGGGCAGCTTCCACCACATTAAAATAGCTTTTTTTTTAATTGAAATGTCTTGCGGAGGCTCTCATTATACCTATTAATATACAACTTCACACCATTCTTAACAGCATTCGGCTATTATTATTTTGGATTCAAATCCATGCACTTTTGATTTAATACATTAAACCCATACAAGTCCCCATATATATATTGTTGCTAGCCAGTCGGTAGCTGAGTAATATATATCTACATCAATGATGTTTTAATGATGCATTGTTCTAATATATCACCAAAAAGATAGTGCTCGCATGATAGATTATTGCCATACATCACTGTAGCGAGGCATTTTTTATGATGTATTGCCCAAACAATCTCATTGGAAAGGAAGAGAGACACATAAGAAATGGTAGGTTTTAATTTTCCATTTTAAAAAACACTTCTAGTATCCTTAACACAATAATAGCTGACCTAGTCTGAAGTGGAAGAGACATGATATTAAAAGAGAGGTCTGAAGCAGATCCCTGAAGTGCGATCCAGTGGGGCAGAAGGCATCACACAGACTCTTAAGATATGTGTTGTATGTATTTACTCCAGTAGACAGAAAGGAAAGTAAACGGAATGAAGGGGGAACCTAATTTTTTGTTTTCAAAACGGATGTATGTCTGATTAGAGAGGTGGGGCCTCTTTGGCTCCAGGCAGGAGCCAGCAGCGTTGATCCATGAAACACTCCCTCGCTGGAGCCGGGGGTGGAAGGAGGTGTCATTTTTGATGGGGTATTTCTTTGCTTTTTTTTTTTTTTTGCAGTCAAGTAACGCTGATCCACCATAAAAGAAAAAAGTTCAACGGGAATATGGCTGTGTTGATGAGGCATAATTTCAGGCTAAATGTTGGCCAATTAAGAAAGATTGATATTTGGTGGTAAGGCTCTTGCCAGAATCCAGCTGGCTTGATCCAACGCTACTGCTCTTTGGCTTGGCGTGACCAGCTGTGCCCTAATATACATGCTTGTTTTGTAGGGAGAAAGACGTACGGAGCTTCCAGCTATTCACCCTCTTTAACTCACAAACAGTTGTGGTGCAAGACTCAAACCTATGGTTTTGCAGCCATGGACCATTGGTTTAACCTTTGCTGAAACAGAGGGACATTTGATTGCAGAACTGCACCTATATATGCTCTTGCAGACACTAGACAGGTGTAGCATGTACAGCTCCTTGGTTGGACCAGCACTCTACCAACTGGAAGGAGCGGGATTTCGGTGTGCGCTGGCGGCTTCTGCGAAGGCGGTGTTTCAAGAGGACTGCTGAAGGCAGTGTGATAACTAGTCACATATAGCAAGAGTGAAGCAAGAAAATAAAGGGGGAAAAGGAGACAAAAGCGAGTGAGCTGAGCATCGAGGTGGTGAGGGCAGCAGCGGAGTGAGCCATCCCTAGTCATATGCCAAGTAGGGCTTCTGAAAACTGCCGTGATCAAAGCATTTCTTTCATCCCATGGCTGCATATAACCTAGTGCTCCAAATGAAGATGTTGCAAGACAAGAAATCACGTAAGCCACCTAAAAACTAAAGCTGGTGTTCAAAAAGCATTTGTTTCTTCGAGAAAAATACTGCTGCACATGAAATATGAAGTGCATTGAGTTGACGGATCATGCTTTTCCTATATGTGTCTTCCCACTGACATCAGCTGGAACAGTGAGTGAATAATAAGGAAAAAAATAGAATTATTGGTATTAAAGAACAAAGTCCCTGTTCACTGTTAATATCCAGTTATGTAGTTAACATGTATCTAATGTAGAAAAAAAGGACTAAGTAGATATTGTACTCCAGGCAGAAAATATTAGACTTTAATTAAATGAAGTAAACATCTCATTAAATGCCTATTTTTACAGACACTAATGAACATTATTGCTGAAGGGGCAAAGGAAATAAGACAATGAATAAGGTAAAATGTATTCCTTAACAATTTTGAGTAGTAAATATTTCCTGTGATCTAACAAGGTATAATAAGAAATCCTACTATATTAAAATACCTTTAAGGATGTAAGAAAACTGATCGCTGATCAACTCAGCTAGAAATTAGACCACACATTTCCGCTTGGCTTTTTAAAAACTCCCACTCTGATTATAATGCACCATTGGAGAAGATAGCGTTATTTATTTTAGGATATTTCACACTAAGAGAGCAGAAGCTCTCAGCTGCAAGGCAACCTTGAAAAAGGGATAGAGAAATTTGAGCAATAAAGACCTCAGTTTTAGAGGTTTTCTTTAGCTTTTGCTTACACTTTTCAGGCAGAGTAGCCTGCCTTTTATCCTACCTCTTCCCGCAGGTTGCATGGTGAGATTTGTACTTGTCGTGTTCCCCTTTACCTGCAAAATTCAGGGCACACAGCTTTTTTTCCCCAAAGCCTGCCTGGTACAGTGCTGGGCCTTGCCAGGTGCTGTGTTTTGCCCATCCATCGTGGGATGGGGCTTATCCCCTCTCATATCTGGTGCCTCAGACCCAACGCTGAGAAAGGCTGTGCTCACAACCCTCCCCACCCAGTCTCTCTCCCGTCTCTTCCTCCTTTCCTGGTTTCCCTTTCCTGCCCTCCCTGCTGATTTCATGACATGCCACCAGACCAGGAAGCTCCCCAAACCTGCCAGGGGCAAAGCGTAGGTCTGGGCCAGGACAGGGCTCTTTCATGGCTGCTGGGACCTTCTCTGCTACCCCATCAGCCTTCACCTTTACTCTGCTCCTCAGCTGTAGGGAACATGGCTTTTGCTGTCTGCACGTTTTCCCTACATCATGCCCAGCACTGTTCTCTGTCCATGATTTTGGACTTTCCAAGGCGTCGGTGAGCTGTCTGCAAGCCTGAAGAGCCCCAGGAGTTGTGTTTATCCCGGTGCCCTGCTGCAGGCAGTCAGTTCTGCTCTCCCCAACGTGCTGCAGCACCACCAGCTTCAGCACTGGGTTTTGATCAGCCGTAATACTTCTGTACAGGAGGAGGTACAGCTCTGTACATACATCTCGCATTACTCACTCACCAGAGTTCACCTGTGTGGTTGCTGGTTATTTACAGAAGACCCTGTCTTTCTGTCATGCCCAATGCTGTTTTTCTCCCAAGCGTCGGATATAAGGCGTGGCTGGAGGCAATATGCCCGGTGTGGGTGATCAAACCCTCTTTGCTTCTGCCCTGGAAATCAAGATCAGTCATGGCTTACGGTCCTGCGAGCCAGATGGTTAGCAGAGCTGTTGAATTCATTTCTTGGTCTTTCTGTGCATAAATCCAACAAAATGCTTTTACCTTCCTACAGCTGGCACATGTGCCTAACGATTTGATCTTTTGCATTTTAAATATTTATTCAGTATTTAATTTAAACCCCTGAGACTAATCCTGGTGCTTTAACTTAGCCCTCAACTAGTTTCACTGAATCATCTCGATCACAATTCAGCGATCTTCAACAAATTGTCTTTCTATACTAGTAGGGCACAATCCTTTTTCTATTTGTATTTTGGGGGTATTTTGGAAAGAGCTACTGGTGATTTTTTTAAGTATTACAAGGCATTAAACTGTTGTTTCTGTCTTTTAAATTATAGATGGTCTCCATAGAGACACTGAAGTCCTACATTGCTCTCTTGAATTGCCTGAAGAAGTGGCACTTAGAATTACATTCGGAACAATGCTAATTAGCAAATGCTGAATTTTAAACAAGCTTCACAGCAAGGTTTTTGTCTGATAGGAGCAGCAACCAGCAATTGACTGACCAAACTGACAAAGCTGAATTACAGACAACATGCTATTTAATTATTCATTAGACATTTTACAGGGTTAACTACAATAGGCACCATTCCCTTTCTGAGGAATCACCGAGCCAAGCATAAGTGCCTTAGAAATCCAGCATAATAAACAGTCGGACGGAATCAGCAAAATGAAATCTGCTTCCCAAATTGCAGATTTATTGAGGAGGGGAGAGGCAGAAACAAACCTTTGTGACCATTTGATGAGAACGCCCCAGCACATGTACGGAATAGAAATAACTTGTCAGGAGCCCAATCCTGCAGACAAAGCTACTGTAAGAGGGTTTTGGCGAAGGGAACCATGGCTGAACTGGGAGGAGGACAAAACACGCGTCCCCAGTCTAGAATCAGGCCTGGACAGTGCTAGGCGAAGGAAGATGGAGCAGAGCTCCCCACGGGCCCCTGAATCTCCCGTTTCCGCCCACAACCACGGGTGTCCCTGACTCGCGTGTGTGTGTAGGGCCACAGGTCCCCCAGCTCCCGCCCGGCTCCCCGGCACGCCCACCCCGCTGCGCAGGGGGCTCTTCAAGGGCTGGGTGGGAGGTAAAACCGGGCAGATATTTTGACCACAGCAGAGGTCAGAAACTGCCAGTAGCTGAACACAGAAGCCAGTTGTTGGTGCTAGAACTCATTAACCTGGCAGGGTGCATGTAAGGAGAAAAAGAAAGCTTTGGAGAAGGCTTTTATATTAGCTAAGACCTTGTCACTTGCAGAATAAGCCACGGTCAAAGGAAATGATTGCAAGAAGGGAGAAGATTCGTGGATGCATGCAGAAGCCACAAAGTGTGGGGTAAGATCTTGGACAGATGCTGACCTAAGCTCAGATACACTTAGGAAATGGAAACTTGGAAATACATGTTTATTCCACTATTTGGTTTCGATCTATGTATTTCTTGTGTTAGCTAAAGCAAAGGCCAAGTCTGCTCCAGCAAAGCCAGTGAATGAGGACGATGTTCTACCTCTCCCAAGCCAAAGGAAACTGAAGAGGAAACGCTGCTCGCTTGTGGAGACCCGAACACAGGAGTTGCATGCAAGTCCCTGCAAGCAGCACTGCCAGGACTCCTTCAGGTGGTACTCGGGTGACTGTAGTTATCTGCGGTTAGAGGCATCACAGACCAGGTGAATAATTTTGGACCGCACTTTGTGCCAAGATTTATACTTGGAAGAGGACAGGTGGACTGCTGGCATGCAACGTCCTTTCTCTGGAAGGCAGGGGTAGCAGTGATTCCCGGCATTGCAGGCAGGAAGCTCAGTCAGCACGGTTGTAAGTGTACGTGTAACTGATGTTTGCGGAGAGCACTGATACTTAGAGGGAAAAGTATTTTTAAAGAGTACCAAAGAGATACTTCAGTTTCAGTAGTAATGTAGTGCAACCTCTTACTATCCTAATCAGTCTTTGTTGTGAATTTGTTACTTAAGTGGAAGACAATGAGAGATCCTGGGATGATCTCTGAAAGAGAGATTTGCGGGGCTAAACCTTCTTCCCTTAAAGTGTTCAATGTTTCTGTAACTCTTTTAAACGCTTGCCATACATTAGACACGGCACCACTGTTAATGACGGGTTCACAAATGGAGAAATGTGCAAATCAGTAAACCAGGCTTCACCTCACACGCACGTGTCTGTCAGCCCTCCGGGATGGATGCGGTACCCGCGGATGCCGTTCAGCACTGCATCAGGCGTTTACCAGCCACTTGCTCCGTGTGGGGAGAAACATGAGTGCAAAACGGGATGACTTCAAAACAGTGCATACTCCTTTGGCTGGGATGTTACATTATATATCAGGTATTTGTATAAGGGGATTATGTTTTTCGAGATGAGACAAATGAGTAAGTAGAATGAAATCTCCTATCTAATCAAATGGAACCAAATGTGACTGCTAATGCCATTCACAGCTTTGGTGATACTTCACCATCCTTGTTATGGTATAGCTACCTACATACAGGCTAAAACTCAACTTAGTGTAATAAAATCTAACTATCTAAAGTGGTTTACAATCTGTAGTCAGTTCTTTTCCTACTACTGCTTTTTCATATCAGCGGTCACTGTACTTGCCACAAGCATTTGAATGATCTATCATAGGACAGACTTGTCCTGCAAACAGTCTCCGTACACTGTGGTTCTGGTAAATAATACCTGTATTGAACTTGACTACAAGAATGACCTCATCCCGTGTATTGTTTTCTATGCAGTGTCCACCATTATTATCACTGCAATCCCAAAACACAGAGAAGGGCTCACGTAAGTATACAATTAGTTCCCTTTTCCTTTCAGCCTGTATATTTTATTCTTGTTAGTTTTGTTGGCGGCATAAAAAAGCTGGGTGCTGAAGCCTGCAGACTTCTTGTTTTCTCCTGGCACAATCCCACACACATCTCAGAGAGCAATTGGTCTCCTTTCATGTGTCCACTGAACGCAGCACTGTAGGAGTATACATAAGGGAAAGCCTGAAATAGGACCTTTAATTTGACAAATGGGAAGTACAAAGATGCTGGGTTGCCACTGGTGCTGGTTAAGACAGCTACTCTCAGCAACATCCAGGCACATCAGCTGAGCTCAGCACAATTATATAGGTTTGAGTGAGCGTGCAGTTTCTCCTAGTCACCAAAGGGTTCATAAATGATCACACAAAGAGATTAAAAAAAGAACCTGGTGTTTATCCATAACTTTCTTTTTCCATTTGTATGGTGCCAGCTATATAAATACCCACTTCTCCATTATGTGATTGCTTTCTAATCTTGGGTAAGATCCTGCCTCGGGGATGGCATCCACAAGTGGATTTGCCCTGCTTGCATGAAAACATAGTCAGACACTTTCTGATCGCCGTAAGTCCCCAGACTCCTGATGCTGTTTCACAGTCTGAGATGTTCGTGGAGGAAAAGAAAAAGGCCACATGAAAGAAGGCATTGGCATGCTGATTGGGACCACTTGCTGAGCCTGTGCTGTGTTCACTTTAAAGTAGCCTTGTTTGGGGTTGTGCAACCTTAGGGCAGGCATCAGCAAAGCAGCCCTGGCCCACACGATGCTGGGGATGGGCAGGAGGGTTGGAGGAGAGGGTCCCAGGAGGCTGAGAGAGCAAGCACAGGTGGCGTGTGCCACAGCCAGGGTCAAGGGCTCTTGCAAGCTCCGAGGATTTTAAGGGTGTAAAACCCCAATGAGTCTCAGCTCCCTCCTCCGGTATTTCCCAGACTAGAAAAGGAGGGAACTGGAGTTGGACCACTTGGCTGAATGAAATGAACAGAAGTGAGAATGAAATGTTTATTGAATAGTTGTATTCACTTTAATGTGTTTTCCTGTTACCTAGGAACAAATTAGCAACTACTTCAGATCTGATATCCAAAGAATGTACCTCTGGAACTGACCTGACTGCATGGGTTCTGGCTGCACTTCGGTCTGCATGTGAGTTTAAGCAGTTTGGTCTGTGTCCAAAAGTAATTTGAATCCAAACAGTGCTTGCTGTTTTATAAGAGCGGCTCTAATTGCTGAATTAAACAGAAATAAGAAAAAAAAATTAAAGTGAGCAAAGGAATTTTTAACTGCAATATAGCCCGTTTGACATTTCCATATTTATTATTGTAGTGACCCATCACTTGGACCCATCATTTCAATCCACATTGGTCAAAGACCTATGAAGCAACAGTACTTTCTACCAAAAGCTATATTACAATACATTATCAAGAGGCTGAAGACGTCTCCTTAGACGAATGTTCAGCTTCTGTATTTTCTGGCTTTTGGTTGATTTTTCCATGCAGCTATAATATCACAATGCTGCAGGCTTTTATGTTTCATCTCCTAGCTTCCTAAAGGAAACAGGAAAAATAGAAAGGTAATTTAATGCACTCCACAATTACTCTTTAGGCATTACGTCATCAGAAAGGCTGTCACTAACAAGTAAGTGGTCCCAATGACAAGACAGCATTACCTAGCAACTGCAGAGAAGTCATTAACCCTTTTGTGAGTACAATATCTACCACTGGAAATATGTTGCAGGAAACAAATGCATATGCTCAAGTGCCTGAAAAAACCCCAGCTGCTTCCATCTTGTGATTATGGTGTGAACATGTTGCTCTGTAATTCTGAAAAGATGCCCAGTTCAGTTCTGTGAAAGAACACATGAGGACCAAACGGCTGTGAAGGCAGCTTCTGAGAAAGAAGGGAAGCGTGATGAATCATACTAGTGCTATGTGTGCAGACGCAGGGTGAGACAGGTTTTTTTCTCTAGCCTGAAGAAGGATGACTGGTTAGAATGTTACTAAGAGTCTCAGGAGGTTTACAGTTATTATTTGTACAGCTCATGGGTCTTTGCAGCCCTCCAGAACATTATTCGACGTTTTAGGGAACATGTCATGTCCATCCTGTATTCTGCATAGCAGAAAGAGGTAGCTGTAAGCTTTAAATTTAAGTAAGATTTATGTGAAGAAAACAAAATTATATCTGAACTCTGCCATGATTTACATGGGAATGGGCAGGTCCTGAGGGATGAAGAACCTGTGGGGCACCTCCCAGGCCCTTGCCCTCTCCTGACGAACGCTACCAGCCCCTGAGTTTGTGCACCTCCTGGGAACTTCTGGGACTGCTCTTGCTGCAGGGCTGAAATCTGTAATCCACAGTGAGAAACAGAGCGAGGACCTCCATGCAGCTGCAGCTCATACAGCCACGCGCCAGGACACCGGCAGCAGAAGCGAGCGCTGCAGGCAGGAGGAATCTGGGAGGGGTACCAGGTCTGTGTGCTAAGAACTAGTCTGGCTGCCAGCAGGGCAGCACCTCCACGGACTGTTATCTTCTTACAGACCTGTCTTCAGTTTCAAGAGCATGCCATCTCTTCCTGTTGTGGTCTTGCACACAATGTTCATGTCCAGAAGGAGATTGCCAGCCACAGACAGAGCTCAAACCCTGATGTTTTCTGTGTGAATAAAGAGTGTAGAAAAAAGGTGTGTGTCCTCCTGTTTCCCCCCGCTACGCTAGACAGGTTTCCAGGCCCTCAGAAAGACCTCCATGGTGAATGTCATCAGCCTCTGTCTATCTTCAAACACTGCCTTTTATTTTGCTTGAATACAGATGTATAGTAACAAACACAACAGCCCAAATTTGTAGATCTTTTCTTAAATTGCATGGTTTACAGTAGCTATGAAAGCAAGCAAGCCAGGAGGTTAAGGAAGTGTGAGGAGAGAAAGAAAAACCCAGAAAAGAGCAACAAGAAGAGCACCGTATTTTCTTTTCAAGTCCAACAAAGATGATCTGGACAAACATCACTCTAATTGGAGCAATTCTTCAGTATTTTATTCCAAATAAATAAACTGTCCAACTCTATTATAGATGATGTTGTGTATTTGTTCCAATGATCTTTAACTGGGTACTGGGACTGCACAGCTTTGTGTGTTTCCATTCCAGATGACTAAAACAGGCTTCGTAAAATCCCCCCAGAAAAATATGATGTCCCACTAAATCACTACTCCTATATGATTATAAAAAGACTGACTTTGATTACACTGTTACTTTGTCATAAACAATAATAAAGCAGAGCAACAACTAGACAGCATGAAAGAGTGAGCATTTTCAGCAAAATTGCAGAGAAGCAGATAGGACCTAATTTGTGTTCTGCAAAGCCTCAAGCCAGCCAGGAGCTGACACTCTGCCTCTCGCTGCTTCACTAGAAATCTCTCAGCATCTCATAGGATCGCTGAGCATCTGGTAATATTGATCCCATCAGCGCAGTTCCAAGTATTCAGTGTCCACATCACCTGTTAACATAAATTATAGTCAAGGGGATACAGTATTTGTAAGAGCTGGTCCAAATTGCTTGCCAATGTGACGCCCATCTACAAGAAGGGCCGGAAGGAGGATCCGGGGAACTACAGGCCGGTCAGCCTGACCTCGGTGCCGAGGAAGATCATGGAGCGATTCGTTTTGAGGGCGCTCACGAGCCATGTCTGGGACAACCAGGGGTTCATGGAAGGCAGGTCCTGCTTGACCAACCTGATCTCCTTCTATGACCAGGTGACCCGCCTCGTGGGTGGGGGAAAGGCTGTGGATGTGGTTTACCTGGACTTCAGTAAAGCCTTTGACACTCTCCACAGCGTTTTCCTAGAGAAGCTGGCAGCTCATGGCTTAGACAGGTGCACTCTTCGCTGGGTAAAAAACTGGCTGGACGGCCGGGCCCAGAGAGTTGTGGTGAACGGAGTTAAATCCAGTTGGCGGCCGGTCACGAGCGGTGTTCCCCAGGGCTCAGTACTGGGGCCAGTCCTGTTCAATATCTTCATCAATGATCTGGATGAGGGGATCGAGTGCTCCCTCAGTCAGTTTGCAGATGACACCAAGCTGGGCGGGAGTGTTGATCTGCTGGAGGGTAGGAAGGCTCTGCAGAGGGACCTGGACAGGCTGGATCGATGGGCCGAGGCCAACTGTATGAGATTCAACAAGGCCAAGTGCCGGGTCCTGCACTTCGGCCACAACAACCCCAGGCAACGCTACAGGCTTGGGGAAGAGTGGCTGGAAAGCTGCCCAGAGGAAAAGGACCTGGGGGTGCTGACTGACAGCCGGCTGAACATGAGCCGGCAGTGTGCTCAGGTGGCCAAGAAGGCCAACGGCATCCTGGCCTGTATCAGAAATAGTGTGGCCAGCAGGAGCAGGGAGGTGATCGTGCCCCTGTACTCGGCACTGGTGAGGCCGCACCTCGAATCCTGTGTTCAGTTCTGGGCCCCTCACTACAAGAAGGACATGGAGGTGCTGGAGCGTGTCCAGAGAAGGGCAACGAAGCTGGTGAAGGGCCTGGAGCACAAGTCTGATGAGGAGCGGCTGAGTTCTCTGGAGAAGAGGAGGCTGAGGGGAGACCTCATCGCGCTCTACAACTACCTGAAAGGAGGTTGTAGCGAGGTGGGTGTTGGTCTCTTCTCCCAAGTAACAAGCGATAGGACGAGAGGAAATGGCCTCAAGTTGTGCCAGG
Organism: Calonectris borealis; assembly: GCF_964195595.1. Classification (NCBI taxonomy): domain Eukaryota; kingdom Metazoa; phylum Chordata; class Aves; order Procellariiformes; family Procellariidae; genus Calonectris; species Calonectris borealis. Next base: position 19,479,075 of record NC_134316.1, read on the forward strand.
GGAGGTTTAGACTGGACGTTAGGAGAAATTTCTTTACTGAAAGAGTGGTCAGGCCTTGGAACAGGCTGCCCAGGGAAGCGGTTGAGTCACCATCCCTGGAAGTATTTAAAAGATGTGTAGATGAGACGCTTAGGGACATGGTGTAGTGGGCATGGGGTGTTGGGTTGATGGTTGGGCTTGATGATCTTAGAGGTCTTTTCCAACCTTAATGATTCTATGATTCTATTCTAAATGCTGGTGTACACCTTCACTATTTTACTAGCTTAAAAAGGCTACACCCACTCAAGCCATTAACGAAAGTATCATCATCTGTGCCATGAGGATCAAACCATGTAAAATGATTTTGCAATATTTTCATATCATAAATACATACAGACATTAAAGCCGCCAATCTTGTTGCCTACAAACTACCTAAACTACCCACAGAGCTTTGTGAACTATCTTTAGGACCTGAGCCAAATCCCAGACCCTGATCCTTCTTTGATGTTATGGCCACTTTTATAGCACCCAATTCCAATTGTTTTTCTTATTTTAATTATCCAATTTCTTAATAGCAACAAGATACTGTATGCATTTCACTGTGAGGAGTTTGTTACATAGTAAGTTTTTAAATTCATTTGTCTACAACCTTGTGTCCTCTAATACCATCTAAGTAGGCACTGGATTTACAGAATATCACTGTATTGCCTGCAGCATCCAGGCACCTAAGTCCTTGCACCTCACACAGAGAAACTCATTAGAAAAACGGCCTGAAGGAGCGGAAATAAAATTAAAACAAAACATGGAAACTGTTGTTGCAAAGTAAAAAGTGGCCCAAAAGAGGGTAATTCCATTAGTACATTTGCTAACGTAAGGCAAAATTGCAACTGTAATGGAGACTTTCAGCAGAGATCATAAATAAGCAATGAAGATACTGGTCTTTTCAAGTGCCACATGGTTCAGCAGAGAACTCACAACCATTTAATGAACAATTAGTTACAGAAAAGAGAAGTAGCAAATTTTTCTCTCAATTAAAGTAAATGGGATTGCATGTATAAGTCAACTGTAACTCAAAGTGACATTCTTGTAATATTAAATATTCATTGAAATTCTTCATTAATACACGTATTGTTCTAATGGATCATTTTATTCTCTGTGAGTGCAAAATTCCTTTTTTTTCAGCATAGCACTGTACATTACCTAATCATATTGGGAAAACATACACAACTTCAAAATGGTGCGCTGTAGAAAATTTTTAAAACTGAAGCTGCACAACCAATGCCATCTCAGTAACTTTACTCAGAGAGGCAAACCGGTGGGAAAGTGATGCCTCCTCTATTTGTCAGGGGAAGACTTGACTACCTAAGAAAGAGGCCAGATTTTTTTCAAAAGTATTCGCCATTCTGCAGTTCCTGTTCTCTTTTCAACTGAGCTATTGCTGACTTTGAAAACCTGGCCCCCTGGATAGTCTGTGATGTATGAGCTAAACTACAGGTATTATTTTATTTAATTTTATATTAAACCTAACAAAGAGAAATACAAAATACAGTGTCAGACAATGAGGCGATTAGAAACTTCCCTTTTGCATATCTGGCATTTGTCAACTTGAACACTTTGCATTTAGTTTCTTTGTTTGTTTCCTTTTTAAAGGAAAAAACTTTTGGGTGACGGCAAAAAGGTGATAGTCAAACTTCCCCTAAATATCGATCTTGGAGAGCAACCAACCCAAATACATTTGCTTCAAAGTTGCTGTTTCTATTTTTATTTTCTTTTCTAAGTTAGGAACATGTGAGAAAAAGAGATTGTAATGGAAGCTGGGTTTCATTCTTGACCATAGCAGGTACTGGCAAGATCTCACTATGATTTATGTGCACACATCTTGTATTTCATTCCCTTATTTTTTTAATGAGTTGTGAATAATTCAGAGAATGACTGGGTGGATAGCAGAGTTTGTGCACCCCTGAAGATCGAAATCTTCTAATTATCCAGTAACAGATACAGCTTGGAAGTGGTAACACCAGGTTTCCCTACCCCACCTACTCGTGGCCCAGGGCTTATCCCTATGCATGAGCCCTTTGCTATCCAGCTCCCAATTAGTTCTCAGCTTGTCCTTCAAGACATCCAACAAGGCTGACAGTGAAGATAATGTTCCTAAGAGGCCACTTGCCCCGGGGGAAGTCAACTGTCACTATCAAACTTGTTCCAGAAAAAAATTAAATATATGGTGTATGGTAATAATGTACCTGTCACTATTGCCTCAAACCAGGCTTCAGCCACACCAGAAAGAGGCTCATAAATCCTTATTGAGCTCTTCTTCTTATTTCCCAATAAGTCCTCCTCTTTGAGCATTAGCTCTTGAGCTCATTGACCTGAGTACACACTTAAGAAACTGTGTTAGTTATCTAAAAAAAAAGATAAAATGAAGACAGGGAGAAGCTGAGTTAATCATTTGGACATATGGAAATAATGTGGTAATGTTGTTTATATGCAGGCAGGCAGTTCACTAATAGCACTGCTGCAAAACACTCAGAGGTTTTTAACTGGAAAAAAACCAAGGGAGCTGCACAAGATACCCGGAATCCAATTGATTTGATTGAAAGCTCCTCTTCTGCTTAGTTTGCTGTGGGCATAATGAGCAGGATCTGTAATTGTTAAACAATTAAAAAACTACAGCAAAATGCAAACCAAAAAATGAGGGAACTTTTCATTAGGAACAGGGAGACTGACTGGACGGTGGGAAAACACCAATTTTGCCATAAATTTCTTTCTGAAATATACTGTAATAAAAAGTCCCAGCTATTTAGCCCCACTGCAAGTGCCATTATGAAGACAGGAGACAGGCTTGGGGTTGGCTTTTGGGAGATTCAGGCAGTCACATCATCTATTCCCTTTGGTAAGGCTTAAGCGAAAACTAGCCAATTCTTTTTCTCCCATGGCTACTTACAGAACGGTGGCTCCAGGGCTACGCTCTTCTGATGCCAGGAAACCTTTAATTTCCAATGTAGGTTTACCCTAGGCCCCTTCCTACCCATTCGTCCTTCTAGAATTGTCCCTTGACTTAAATGACCCTTCTTTTCTGGTATTTGTTTTCCTGATAATATTTATAGAGACCAATCATAAAAGTATTAAAGATGTTCATATTGACCCGGAAAAGAAAAAGAAAGGAACAGCATGTCTGGCATGCTATAAACAACGGGGGGGAGGAGGTTTACAGGTGTGAAGTTTCTCTCTGCATCTGAATTTCAAACATACTGCGTTTGGGGGTGAGAGGGGAATGGGGGTGTTTCGTCTGATTAACAAGATAGAGGCCACTGACAAAGTTTAAATCTGAATTTGCCAAAAGTTTTGGGGGCTTTGGCTGCCAATGTTTAACACAGATCGCTGTGTACAGCCCGAATCCATTTGTAAGGTGTTTCCTTCCCTGTGTTTGTATCCCAGGTGGCAGCGATGGGAGCTGCTGAGCTGAGACCAGTTTCCTCCAGTCCCTCCAGCCTGCCGACATGCAAATGTCCAGTCACATTTCCCTGGGCCGGCGGTCGCGACGGCGTGTGCCAGCGAGCCGCAAGTGCCGGGCTCGGGTCAGCGCCGGCTGGCCGCGCAGGATCCGGCCTGGCGGCTGCTCTGCTCTCATGGGCACAGGGAGGTTTCGGCTGGGGGGGAAGGAAGCAGCTCCATGGCTGACTTCCTTGTGAAGGGCAGTAAAAAACAGCGAGTGGGGAGCTCACAGCAGCCTGTTGGCTCCAATAATGATATCAACAATAACAAGAAATCCCTTTTTCCAGCTCGGCCCTGTGGAGCAGCCGGAGTAGACTTTGAGGATGTAATCCCCAGCAGCCGAAGCATCGTGTGGGGCTCTGCCAGCTGGTTTAAGCTGGGTTCGTCAACCGGCAGCGCTGGCGGGAGCAGCAGAGCGTTCGGCATGGGCTGCGAAACCTGCCGGGGAAGTGGCGGCCGGCCGGCAGGTACCCGAGCCCGAGTCACAGCTGGGCCGGCAGGCGTGCCCGCCACAGCAGCGAGCCCCAGCCCCCCGCCAGGGGTGACAATGAGGACGCCTGGCAGCCGACAGCCCTCGCTGGTTGAGCAGCCCCTGGTCACTGCTGCGACACAATGAGCCTTGGCCTCCGCTTGCAGGGTGGCCTGCAGAGGCACGTATTTAAACTTCGGAGCTGTGTGTGCTCAGCCTGCTGAAAACGAGGACGTCTATTCAGCAGCTGGAGTACCACCAGACTGGGAGACCGAGTATTGTCCCCCGCTGTAGCAGCACCTGTGAGGAGGAAATCAGCAACCACAAGTACTTACATAGGGTAAAGTTATTAGCAGCGCTCCTCCGCAGACTGCCAAGCAGGCATTTGCTGGCAATAACTTCTGTTAACTTCTTGCAGGTTGCATCTGAACTGATGAACTTGGGCTGCATGCCTCTGCACCATATTCCTTTTTCTAGACCACTTGCCAAAGTGTTCAAAATGAGGAAAGTGTTCGCATTTAATTTTGCCACTAAATGTTAATTTGGGACCTGTTATACCTTCTCTGTAGTCTCTGTTTCACTAGTTTTAAAACTGGTGTGATAAAATAAAAAATTAGGGCTAGAGGCTAAAGAAAGGAGCTAGAAAATATCGTACTGTATTTTAAACCATTCAAAGCTCTCGTCTGACAGTTTTCAATCAAATAGGCCATATTCAAGCTTAGTCCTGTGTAAGGCTTCAATCCTAAACTGCGGTCTGCTAATATTTTAAAAGTTGAGGAGAACTGCATGTGGGCAATAACTGGATAGAGAAAACACCCTAAAAAACCAGTACCCAGCTGGGTAACATGGATTGCAGCACAGGAGACAAGGTCAGCTTTAAAGACTAGGCAGAAAGCCAAGCCACCACTAGAGTCATTGCTGGAACTGGAAACACAAAAGGATTTTGTCCCACTCCTCCCAAGTCACAGTCTCCTAAACCCCTGCTCAGCTTCTACCTAAAGGCTATGGTGTTGAAAATTGTTTTCTGAGTCCTTGGACATGCCTGTTATCTCCTTGGCTTCAACATTTATGTCCAATATAGGTCCTGCCCCCTTGGGATCTGTGCAGTAGGGTCCCAAGTCTGTTTCCTGATGGCTGGGGTGCGCAGGCCTGGGCACCAGCCTTAGGTCCCCTGACAACTTCACTATCCTGAAGCCAGCATCACTGGTGCAAAGATTTGGGATGTAGCTTTCCCCTCTCCAGGGAGAGTAAGAGATGAGGGACACGCTTGCTCATGCATGTTGTTTTCTTCTGCACCAAGTGGGCATTCATTCTGTGCAAGGTGGGAAGCTGTGCAGGGATGGAGAGAAGCTATCCCTGTCCCCTGTATCATGAAGAACAGCTTGACCATCATGGATGGCCCTGCCAGCACAGCCCTTGCTGCAGGCAGGCTCGGAGCACTCCGTTGACTTCCCTCACAATGGAGATGCCTTTCAGCATCTGAGAATGAAGTAGATAAAGCCTGGCAGGGTATAAGGCATGATCCCAGGGCTGACCACAGCAATGTCTGGTGACAGCGGCCGCGTGGTCCTCATCTGCTTGCCTTCCAGACAAGTGGGAACAGGCATGGCACCAGACAAAGCTTGTATAGGGGAACAGCTTTCCCAGCAGCAAGTCTGGTTGTCATCTCTTCGTACTTTTTCCCCAATGTCCACATTAAACTGGTCCCTGCTGAGCATTCCCTCAATCTTTGCCTGTGCATTGGTTCTTTCCCTGTAATCCCTGCAGGGAGTCTGGGAACTTAATGCAGGCCATGGTGGCTTTGCTTCTGCAGCAGGGCTGCTATAATTTGTAGCAGGTTGCATTCCCAAGGCCATTTGCATGTTTCACCTTTTTTCATCTATTTTAGATCTTCCCTCAAACACTTCTGCCCCCACTCATCTCTCTTCTGTGCAGGGATTCTCCCGGTGCTGGCTCTACAGAAATCTCTCATCATCCCTAGCAGAGCTCTTCTTGTGCGAGTGCTTTGCCAAACACACTCATCTTTTATTCCCCCCCTAAATCCATCAGTCCAGCTTTCCTGCCCTTGTTTATACCAGTAACACCTTTTTCCTTTTAAACCTTTTTTCTTTTTTATAGAGGGTATAATAAAAAATTAAATGAAACCACAAAACTTCATTTTGTAAAACTTGGTCTGACCTACATCTCCAGAATCAAAGAAATTCTGAGCTAATGATGAATTTGCCTTGTTCAGCTAATCCTGCCTAATTGCCAGAGTTCATGGGCACCGAGCTGGTAGGGCAGGAACAGAACACGATGATTGTAGAGTCATGCTTTTGCTGTTTTCTTTGAGAAGAGTGATGGAGTTTTCATATTTGGAAACATAAAAGTGGGATAAAATTTGCTGTAAATATGCAAAATGGGTCAAATCCCAGACTGAAATATTTAACAGCAACCTATTCACTTAGAAGGAAGTATACTCAATTCATTAGAAAATCTGCATGTAAAAAGACTTTGCCAATCCAACAGAGTAAGACTGAAGAGGTGAAATAAATTCTAAAACTAGCAGTCAACAATGTGCAGCCAGCAATAGCCCTAAAAAAAGGTTCCATTTTCTCACCAATTCAGCCATGTGACCTTAATGCCCACTCCAGTTGTTATCGTATTAACTGCTCAAATTAATTTAATCTGGAATTTGTGCAAGACAATGCCTTACAAGTTGTAAATCACTAAAAATACCTATGTTGACATACAAGTAGGTTCTATAAGCTCTGGTTAATAGCTTAGGAACTAAAGCTGCATGTGAGATTCAGTATTGCTTTAGTAATTAACAACCCACAAACAGATTAGTTTCATACTTCATCCTTGAAGTGATATCAACTGGCAGTGTGAAGTCACTTGCATGTGATGGACGTTAATCATGAATAAGAATCTGAATTCTTCCCTATCCTGTTAAAACGAGCAGCACTAAACTATGTTCCATTATTTCATAGTAAGCAATGTACTGCAAAAGTCTGAAAAAAAGTACCTAGCTATACATATTTTATTAGATTTTACTTTTTCATTTCTACATATTCACTAATGGCAATAGCTTTGATATGAAGAAGTTTTTTGCCACATCAGGGAAGGAAGGTTATTTTTCCCCAGATAGTAACTACCTACTATATGGAAGCAGGTCTAATGTGTCTAAGTACAGAGTACTAAAATGGCATTATTATAACTATTACTTCATAAAACTTCAAACTACCATAATAATTTAATATCAGTGCAATCAAACTCTGTGTGACTTTTTCTGCAGGCATACTTCTGCAATCGAGAGCTTCCTACTTGTACTTTTTGTGTGTGGGTACTCCTGCAGTAGTTTAGCAAATACTAACTGATCTCCTAATCTAAAGCTGCCTATTAACAGAATTAAGTTCGGTGAGGTGCTCTTTGTAGAATAGGTAAATTGTGGTTCACGAAGCCTAAGAAGAGATGGAGATTAGGGAAGAGAGAGGGAGAGGAGAGTTGGTGGGAGAAGAGGGCTAGGAGGGGTGCCAGTGTCTTGGGAGAGTGTGTCCCTGGTCCCACTTTCCTCTCAGACTTACACACATCCTGCACCACGTTACGGCCCCAAGTTCAAAACTTGATGCATTGATCTCCGCTGGGAACAACCGATGTGCAAAGACCATCCCTTAAAAATCTACCACATTTTAGGCTCCAGATGGCTGGATGTCAGTGGTGGGTGAAGTGACTACTTAAGCTTATAGCTAATATGATTCTGCTCAGGAGAAGTGGACAGCAAAGCTCTTCTTGAAAGCAAGAAGATATTGGTGTATATATATGGGATAGAGTGGTGCACTTCACATTTTCAAAAGTAGTAACTGTCTGAGACGAAAGCGGCATTTCAGGAAAGCGGTGAGGCAGGGCAGTGCAGTGCACCCTCCAGCCTCACTCATGGCCAAGGTAGACTTCCAACAGCTTACCTCCTCCCAGACCAGGTACCCCCAGCTTGAAGCTCAGGGCAACCTGCTCTGTATCTTTTTTTTTCGCAACCACAGCTCTCTGCTGCTGCAAGCGGAGCGAGGCTCAGATCCATGTCTAGAACCTGGGGCCTGAGCAGAACACAGGAAGACTTTCTTTTGTGCCCTGTCTTGAGTGATCTTAGGCAACACAGAGGAGGAAGTTGCTTGGTGAGAAATCAGCAGGTTAGGACAAAAAGTGGGTGTTTGTGGGAATCTGGAAGAAGATGTGCCATTGGCAGCCCTGATCAGAGAGAGAAATACATGGGCTCATGTACTAGTTTGGGCTGGGATAGAGGTCATTTTCTTCACAGTAGCTTGTATGGTGCTGGGTTTTGGATTTGTGACCCAAACAGTGTTGATAACACAGGGATGTTTTAGTTATTGCTGAGCAGTGCTGACACAGAGTCAAGGCCGCCTCTGCTCCTCACCCCACCCCACCAGCGAGGAGGCTGGGGGTGCACAGGAAGTTGGGAGGGGACACAGCTGGGACAGCTGACCCCAACTGACCAAAGGGATATTCCATTCCATGTGACGTCACACTCAGCATATAAAGCTGGGGGAAGAAGAAGGAAGGGAGGACATTCGGAGTTATGGTGTTTGTCTTCCCAAATAACCATTATGTGTGATGGAGCCCTGCTGTCCTGGGGATGGCTGAACACCTGCCTGCCGATGGGAAGTGGTGAATGAATTCCTTATTTTGCTTTGCTTGTGCACATGGCTTTTCCTTTCCTGATTAAACTGCCTTTATCTCAACACACGAGTTTTTGCACTTTTACCCTTCCGATTCTCTCCCTATCCCACCGGGGAGGGGAGTGAGCGGCTGGTGGGGCTGCGCTGCCCACCAGGGTTAACCCATGACAACCGAGAAGATGAAAAAGGGGCAAGGACCATGGGACAAGGAAAACTACAAAAGTCTGAGAGGCACAAGCTGGACCTGATAAGGGTAGAGAATAAAATGGAGAGGAAGGGAGGGGGCAGGACAGGCAGAGGACAGGAGATATGGGGTCATGGTTACAGTGAATGGGTGGAAGAGCCTAGGACCATTAAAGTACAGCCTCCTAAAGAGCCCTGGGCTGCTCCCACAGTCCCCGAACCCACCTTTCCTCTGCAAACTCGTGGGCAAAGCGCTCCCTCCACATTTCGGCTTGGCTGAGGAAGCGGAAAAGCTTTGCTTGCTGTCCCTCTGTTACCTCAAGAGGTCATGGTCTGTGCCGAACCCAAAGGCAGCGGCTCAGATGATGACTCACGGGGGTGTCACCATGATGCCACACAAGGGAGTTTCCTGTGCTGGGAGTATAGTTCTGCTTTCACTCTCGCAGTAGTAAATTACAGGATTGAAACAGCAGCAAAAGCACAAAGTTATGCCTCACAGTTAGGAAGTGCCAGAATTGAGTTTCTTTGCCAGTTTTACTGCCCTACTTCCCTTCCACCCCCCTATTTTGTGGTCCTAGCGTGAAATCACCCTGTTTATTTCAGCTCCTTCTCTTCCTGGCATAAGGGGAGCTCTGGGCATGAATCAGTGTGCTGCAATGAAAGAAATGCTGCGTAGTTCATTTCTTTTCTTGTGTTGCAGAAATCAGGCAATGCGTAGTGAGTGATATAGGGGCTGGAAGAAGAGGAAAGCTGACCTGCTGGACGAGGCAGGCTATTGCTGCTCTGGAAAACAAGGGCTCGTGGTCTCTGCGTGGAGTCCTTGCATCGGGTGGGTTGATCGCTCAGACTCAGCTGTCTACAGGCGGTCGCTGCCTCTAAGCATGTCAGTCAACTGCCTGACCCAGAGGCTTAGATTGATTTTTGGACACAAAGGACACTGTTACCGATGAGGTCTCTTCGTACCACACATAAGGCATGATTATGATTCTGACAAATGAAAATGTCTCAGATTGAGCTCTCAGAAATACTGCTTTAGACTTCAGTGACTGCACCTCGGCTCCTTCTGTTTGATGAGGATAAAGCACGTGCTTACTTCACTGTGGGTCCTAAAAAGAAAGCAGTATTTGTGAAGCACTTAGATACTTAAGTGCCATAGGAAAAATTGAAGAAACTAGTAACTCTGCCTTTGGAACAGGAGCTGGGTAGTGGGTAGTGACTAGGGTATGGAATAATGCATTCAAAAACAAAGATGCAATGCAATATTTAATACACTGATGCAAAGATGCTGTGGGCAGTATAGTATGAGACAAGACAGTGTCATAATGTTTGGAATCACGTTTGCAATAGGCCAAACTGGAGTTTCATGGGTACTTAATATCTTAATTGGGTATTTTTTAAATTTTGAGTGCTTAGTTTTGTAGCCCTAAGACCATTCTTTGCCATAATATTTTCCGTGTGTGCAACTGTTTAATATAGAAAAGAATAATAACCCGAGCTAGTGAAGAAATTACTTACCTTCCTCTACAAATTAATTTGATGGAAAACAGATCAGCAAGCCAATTTTTGCACCTTAGCTATGCTTTTGTAAATGTGCGGTAGAGCAAGGTACCTTCTTTGGTAGTGCAAAGACGTTTTACTTATTAACTTAATTTACTGATTGAATCTACTTGTCTTTAACTCAGCTACGTAGGGTGGACAGCATCATGCACACTTATTTATTGTCAGGGCACCTGGTGTATGTGTGTAGGAATTTTTATTTTATTAATATCTAAATAACAAAATAAGTTGTTAGAAAATATCCATAAAATTTTATGTCAAAATCCTTGGGAAACTAGTTTTGATGACATTGCACACAGATTCCTAGGAAGCTGAATACTCTGGGTTAAAATATTTTACTTAACAAAATAGATTCATTAAAAACCTCTCTGAAATCGTGGTTATATTTTGTCTCCTACCGGAATGTCTGGAGGAAATGATTCTTTTTAATGTCTTTGTGAAGAAAGCTCAGAATAAGCAGAGCACATTTGGCAAGTTCTGAACCACAGCAGGCTTACAACCAACTTTTCCAGGTTGTATATTTTCAGAATTAGCATGGGGGGCTTTGGGGGCTGCGTTAGGAAAAGTGGACAGACTGAATGACAGCACCGCTGCTAGAAAAACTTAATGCGCAGGGAGCTCACAATCAAATATTTAGAGCTTTATGGGCAACAAATACTCTGTGAGACAAGACTACAAAGCAGTCCCATGCTCAGGTATTCTTTTTGCTCTCGCCCTATCCATTTCTTTCACCATATCCTTTTTCAGAATACTTACTACGCTGTCAGCATTGTTATTGCCAACCCCACTGCAAACTAGTAAAATGGGGAATGCTATTTAATACCTTTTTATGGATTTCTCAGTTGATCCAGCTGGTTCCTATTCAAATATTGTGTTCATTTTAAAATGCCGCAACTAGTAGGGCAAGTAGCACTTTTGTTCAAGAATCTGTTTTTCAAATACATCATATCTAGAGATCTAGAAATAAAAAAAAAATTCAGAAAACATTTTGATTCATTTTTAGGTGATTAGCCCAGTTTTCATATTGTACTTCAACCACTAATTATCTTAGGAGATGTTTTTGCCAGGAAAAGGCTGCACTATGAATAATTCTTTCCGTATTTCTGCAGATGCTGACTTCTGAGGCAACTGAAATGAAAGTGGCTCTTCAGAGGAGACCTGTACAAAATTTCCCAGTCGATGAAACTTCTGTGAAAGATCAGAACAAGAAGTCACCACATACGACGCTGCAGTACTTATTGCGAGCTAGACCCAGGTTTGTCCAACACCTATAGGGATGCTGGAAGGGGCAGCTTGCAACCTCTTTATTAGGGTCTCTGGTGGCAACGCTGGGAGACCTGCTTCTCAACTTTGTGTCTGTAACATCGCTATATGGTGCTGGTGTCACTCAGCATCTCAGACTCCACAAGAGTCTGGGAGAAATTTAACTCCCTGCTGCAATACACTCCTTTTTTTTCTATCAGTTTTTTTTTTCTCCTGGAGTTTAGTAGTTTGATGGCCGAAAGGGCTGTGCTGTGCTCTGAAGCGTGCTCTTACCTCTGCAGAGCAAAGCACTGCACAGGGAAGTAAGAAGAGGGTCCTTGTCAGTGCCATGGGGCGGAGAGCACGACAGGCTGGTCTGCTCTCCTCTGCTCCTGGTTACCATCACCAGTAGGATGGAGAGCAACACAAGCACTCATTTATTGCTAGATATCAAATGTGCTTAATCATCTACGGGACTTTAAGAGATTTTCTTAGTGTCTACCTCAGCAGCAGCTCTGCCATTTATTGGGATATTTGGCCACTTCAGTTCAAAACTGGATTTATTAATATCAAACTTTAAAAAAATTATCAACTATTACAAATATCCTCTGAATGCTTTCCTAGGACACCCACTGATAGTGGTCCTTACAAAATATAAAATCCTTTAAGTACTTGGGCCTTCATACAAATTTTCTGTAGCAAATAACATCAGGAATCTTTGGAACCCCAGATCCATACACAATTCATCATCTAATCCATTACTTCAAAATCTTATATTTGGATTTAAAAAAAAAACCCTTTAATATTTTGGAATTACAATGCTGTTATGTAAAAATCCCCACACACCTTTGTATGCGTTTGTCTTACTCATTTTAAAAGTCCACCTGCTATTTGCAAGTCTATTTGCAAGTATACCATTTGCTTTCCTAAATGTCAGTCGGGAGAAACATGGCATCAGCCTTCATCACCTATCTTCACTTGACAGCTAGATGTCTGTGGTCAGAAGACATGTCATGGTCCTGCCACAGTCCTTTCTGTCAGATTTCACTTAGTCATTAAATTTTAAAAACAAACCAAAAAATCCCACCAAACAAAAGAAAAACCCCAAACCCTAGTTGGATTGCAGTAAGACAAGTGTTCCAGTTAATTTCATGGTAGGGGAAAAGCAAGCTGTATTAACTCTGTTATTTCTAAATCCTATGAGCGTGCTTTTAGTTTAGGATGGTGTCACCTGGGAACAGGGATCTGCATTCACATCACACCCGTACTGCAATATAGGGACCCAGATACAGCCTCGTCCCCCTCGCCACTCACCTGGGCAGGGCGCAGGGGCTGGCAGCTGCAGCACTGTACACTGCCCACAGATGAGACCCACACCCACACGTGCATTTAATGCATCGGTAAGGCGTAGGGTAATCTCTTGATCAGTTTTTGACAGCATCTGTGTTTCTGAAGCTGCACAAGTGTGACAAATGGTTGGAAGATAGAAGTCTTCTACCATATCAGTAAAACCCCCCCTTCGCCCCACCCCACCCCAGCAAACAAAACAAATGCCCCATACCTGGAGACGTTTCAGAGCCTGAATTATTAATAAAATAAGCATGATAATGAATAATCTATGTTAAGCATTTTCTTACCCTTTATTTTTTCATTATGATCAGAAGAGGAATATGATTAACAGCAGTTTAAACTTTAGCAGTACAATTTCAGTATTAAATATAAAACTACACTGCAAGTTGATGTATTTTAAAAATGGTTATGTATACTCTAGCCTTAAATTTATGTATCAAATACAAGTAACTCAATTGCTTCTTGCCTTGACAATTAACATATCTAACAAATTTCAACAAGCCAGACATCCATCTTTTCCATTAAAAAAAATAAGCAAGCACACCAACTCTTATTCATAGCAAGGGGGTGTAAAGATTCAACACTTTCCTGAGTGTTGTGCAAAGAATAACAGGTTTGAGAAAGTCAGTTAAATAAGTGTAATGATAAACCTAAAGTTAAACTGGAGGACCTTTTGATTAACTTCATATTTCATGTATTACTTGCATCAGTTGAAAGCAACATGAGTTACAGAACTTCCATGAAAACAAGCCACTTACAAGCAGGTGGTTAAGCTTGATCAGTTTATTAAAAGGATTATATGACACGGTTGCCCGCAATAGCAGGGGACTGGATCTGATGACCCAGGAAGTTCTTTCCAGTCCCATGTTTCTAAGCCATGCACCAAGTGTATCCAGCCCACACTTTCACATTTGGAAAAAGCCAAAGCCACACACACACTCTCACAGAAAAAAAAAAATTCAAAAAAAAAGTCCTTGATGACACCGTTTCATTTCTCTAGATAGTCACTATGCAGAGGGAACAGAGCTAAAGTCCTGTACAGAGGATACATTTACTCGAGGTTGATGTGGTACTGAAGTCAGTTAATAATTAGATACCTCCAGGCAGATTCAGTTACAGGGCATACCAACACTGCACACTGCCAGACAATTTCTAATCAAGCCAAGAACCTCTTGCAGGAATGAGGTCTCTTCGCTAGCAAGCAGAGCACACTGAATAAGCTAAAAGCAGCTGTTCTTAAATGAACTACCCTACCAACCGTGAGTGAATGACAAATAGATGGTAAGAAGCATTTACCTACTAGACAAGATCTCTCTGCACACTCAGGCAGAAGAAGTAATTAGTTCAGAGCAGCAACCATTGCTCCTACCTTGCCTGTCTCTCAAGTACGTTCTCTTTAAAAGCTAGTCTACAGAATCAGTGCAGCCTTTCTCAAGCACTACCAAAGTAGCCGTTTGCAGCTGCCATGCAAGACACTACTTTCAAATGGTCGTCAGACAGTCCCATCATTGTGGCCAGTTTGCTAAGACAGCATATGCAGCCATAGCAAAAAGCCTTTGCAACAACTAGAGATCTAAACAATTGCCTACATTCAGCCCATCTAACTTTTAGGCACTTGGTTAAGGTGTCTGGGCCCCTAGTCACCCAGAACTCCCCCCACCCCCCCAGGAAAGGAAAAAAAAAAAAAAAACCAAAAAAAACCACTGAAGGCAGATAGTCTTAATTGCCTTCTGGAGGTCTCTTGACCCCCACTGAGCAAAGCTGCATTTCAAGCAACCAAGTTCTTAACACAGGCACCTCAGTTAGACAGGATGAATGGAGACTTGCATCTCTTCCAACAGAGTATCAATACTCTCCAAAACCAAAGGCAATTAAGCAATTAAGGTTTGCAACTCCAGTTACATTTGGACACAAACTTACAGTCAAGTAATTAAGCTGTAGTCCCTCCCTCCCAAGCATAAAAGCCTTCTACATGGAGGCTCTGCTATTTGGGTGGGGGGTGGGGGAAGCAAGCATTCTTCTTTCAAACAAAGAAGAGTGGACACTGGCTGCTTTGCCACTCATTCATGGGGAAGCTGAAGGATCAGAGAACACTTACTCAGGAGTCCTGGAATGACTAAGCACTGCTAGTGCATGCAAAGCAGAAGTAACAAGATGGTTTTTAAATTAACCCTAGTCCTCTTCTCCACCCCACAAAATTCATGCAAGTGTTTGAGAAGATAGTCAAGACATAATCAAGACATAATAGCCCCACTTTCCAAAAAGGCTTAGGTTTTTTTTTGTTGTGTTTTTTTTTGTTTTTTTTTTTTTTACATACTGTAAAAGAAATGTCCTTTTGTTTTCTTTCTGTGGGTAGAGAAATGCATTTTTGGCATGTTTGAGAATCATAGATATCTATGAAGTCCACGCTGTTTAAATTCTCCAACAAGTTTCTATAACCTGCCAAAAAAAACCATAAGCAACCTATACGTTTCCCCACTATTGACATGCATGCTCAGAGCTCTCCACTTTAGTGAAATGAGGTGTTACTTCTGTGCTGATAGTTGACGAGTCAGCATTACACGACTTTGAGACCAACTAAATTAACATTGTCGTAATATGAAAGGCAAGCACAAGTTCATTTATTTATAGCAAAGGTCTTGGGTTACAGGAGGTCAGTTCTTGCCATCTTGAAAAGATAGGGGATAACTTATTGCATACATGTGCATTATAATTTAGCAGCAAGTCATTCATAGAAACACTTCCCTCCTACTGCTTTTTTGGTTTATTATCTCAATTATATATATATTTTAGCTTTACAAAGCATTTAACACCACCTTTAAGTTAATGGTCTTTTATTGGAAAAAAAGACTAGCATTTACAACTTGGAATGGACATAAATTGTAATATCTTGAACAGCAATGTTGATAGTTGTGCTGAAGTCCACAGGCTACTCCGCCAGCTCCAAGTCATGGTACAGAAGGTTTTAAAAATATGAGAGTCCACAGATGCTCCCTTGGTGCAGGTTTCTTTTAAAAATTTTGTGAACGGTAACAGCCCGACACCCGTTTCACTATAGTGCAATGCAGACAATGTTAAACCAGTATTTTAACACAGACATGCCATCCATAGTTAAGATCATCATATTTTTGGAGCACAATGCTGCTACGTACAGGTGAACCATTCAACCTTTAGGGCATTTTCTCTAAGTTTTGCATCCTTCAACCATTTTGCTGCATACCATCCTGAGGTATAAACCAATTTTAAAGTAAACCAGCTATGACAATTTATACTACAAATTGAACTAGAATCCACTGTTGAACAAAAGAGTGGATCTTTTAGGTTGTTTTTTTTTTCCTTTTAATACAAATGTCTGACTGTGCTCAATTGTCAAGCTGCATGCATGAAAAACTGGCCAGCCCAAACAGTGTAATAGTCATTAGCAAATGGAACTTTTGAGTTCACTAAGTGCTTCCTTTTTTTTTATTTTCAAGGTAGTACAATTATTTATATTGTAAAACTGATGTTTAACTTTATCTTTTGGGGACAGGACCACCAACCATTACATGCAGTTTGTGGACAGAAGGTATTTTGACATTCAGTTTTGCTATACAGAAACAGAATGAATAAATGAACATTTTTTTTTTGCAAGAGGTAAGTAAAAGATTCAATTTGATTCTTCTAGAGGAAAAAAGGTGTAAAGGAAGTCTCTTCACTTTGCAGTCATCATCTGTACGAATTCTGAAAAGATAAAAAGTCACTGTGATTTATTGTCTCCAGAGTATTTCAACTGATAAGTCTCTTAAACACACTTGGCATAAAAAAAGCCCCTTTCACTGCATCTAAGTTTTTGTCAACAGAAGGCAACAACTGAATAAACTGGTGTCTCAAGTACTAGAATTTAATGCCCTATGCAACAGGCTTTCACTCAATCTGAGTAATGGTTTTGAGTCAAGACAAGCATCTTTTTACCTTCATAGTTGACTTGCCCATCCCCGTCAATGTCTGCTTCTCTGATCATTTCGTCTACTTCTTCATCTGTTAGCTTTTCTCCTAAGTTTGTCATAACATGACGTAGTTCTGCTGCACTGATATAGCCATTGCCATCCTGTAAGGAAAGAGTTGCACAAGATCATGATCAACAACCCTGACATTGAATAACTCTGAAACTACATCTAGGTTTCCAGTAACTGCTTCTGAACTAGTCTTTCAGCACTTAGGACAGAAATACAGACCTGGTACACTGTATAACCCTAGTACTAGTCTCACTGCCTTAGGAAGCATGCATGCCACCATATCCTTCTATACAATTATTGTACTGTAAGAATAAGCGCATGCCTGATTTGTAGCTGCAATGAGGTATTTTTAGTGCTTTTAAAGAGCTTTCAAAAATAAACCCAGAAACAAGATGGTTTTTGTTTAGTCTCTGCTGCCTAAGCAAGGCCAAAAAAAAAACCCCACCACAATTTCCCCACCCATAAGAATAAAATCAGCTTTCTCTTCTGTGTAATACTACCTCTATAACCAGACTGCAGGTGGCTAGGTTAGGCCTCTTGGATAAGATGATATAGAACAAACCTTCAAAGAAAACACTTAAATTTTACTTATAAGGAGTTGTGAAAAGCTTTGTGACAAAAAAAAAAAGAGATAATGACACTTTTAAATCAGTGTTCCCATTAGTAATATCCAAAACTAGAGCTCATCCCTAGCCATTTCAGAAATTGTCCTCTCCCACCTACAGGAAGAATACACTAGCTTAAAGCAGGAGTTCATACGGCCATCACCAGTAGATAAGCAACCTCAGTGGCTTTAAACACAAATTTAGTCTGCAGAAATAACCCCATAGGGTAGATGAAGTACTAACCAAACAATCGAACATTTCCTCTAGCATTTTCCAGCGAAGTACTAGAGACTGCCACTTTTTTCCATAAAAAGGAGTAGTAGTAAGGCCTTCTTCCACACATGTGTGTGCATCAGCTTAGCAGCTGCACCAGCCATTGCTCAACACAATGCTCTTGTAACATCTGTCATATCCAAGCAATCCAAAGAGGGGAACCCCTGTTCTAGAAATAATTGACCATCATGTATGCCCAGGTATCCTTAAAGAAGACAGAGGGAGTTGAGCTCTTAAGTTTTCCTGAAAGCAACCTCAAAGTCCACATCTTGAAAACAGAACACGCAATACTTCATGTCCCTCTAAATACTGGTCACATCATCTTAGCTTCAAAAGCTTCCATAAAGAAGTGTAAAACCTTGTGCATCCATGCAAACATTTCCCCATTCCCCCAAAGTCAGAAGGTACAGGAATAACCCCATCCCTCCACTATACCTCCCCCCCCCCCAAAAAAAAAAACCACCCCACAAGCATCAAGTTCTGCTCATCTCTGCTCCTAAGGAAAGGCCAGAAAGTTTTCCTCATGGATCAGCCTAAAGCTTAGACCTGCTGTGTAAAGCAGGTAGAACCAGCCTGCCAACAGTCCCGGTTCTGTTTCCAGAACAGTCCCTGCTCTGTTTCCAACTCCTCTGCTTCTACTAGAGTACTTTTTTTTTTCCTTCTAGACAAGAACAGAGAAAACCCTGAGGAAAAAATGGACATCATTACTGCTTCTAAAGAGTATTTGTACTTTTATTAATACCTTGTCAAAGACTCGGAATGCTTCACGGATTTCTTCCTCACTGTCTGTGTCCTTCATTTTTCTGGCCATCATGGTTAAAAATTCAGGGAAGTCGATAGTGCCATTGCCTTAATGAAAAGAAACTTCCAAAAATTAAACTTCCATGCTTTTCTTTATACAAAAAAAGAAGAATCTGGCATTTAATTTAGCCAGGGACAAGACTGACAGATCCTCTGTAAACCATTCTTATAGAAGAACTGGATCTTCTCCCCCAATTGCTACCACTGCCTTTTTGCTATTACAATGTGCAGCAGCCACTGTCACTGCAGTGTTTTGGCACAACAAAAATCAACTGTTGCCTTCTCTCCGGGTCAAGTCATACCATTTGCCACCCAAGTTGCAAGTAAAATGTCAGTCTGATGCTCAAGGCTAACAATATTAAGACTTATCTTTACTTCAAATCACTTCCCAAAATTAATCGTTTAGTTTCTTCAGAATCTCCCAATTGCTGTAGGAGATTCCAGAAGGGAATGTATTATAAAGCTGGCACTACAAATCCAGAATATCTAAAATTTGAGAAAATTACACTTCACTAAGCTGCTCATAAATACTTGTTCCTTGTTAAAAATCAACTTCCTTACCAACATGTGTTGTACACCACAAAAGTAATGCACCGTTTTAAGGGGCAACAAGGACGTGCGAATTCCAGTGACATGATAAAAGCTGCTATTATTTGGTATTTCTGATAAGCTTAGCAGTAGGTGTTCTTATAGGTATTTCACTGCAAAACTGAAAATCCCTGGTAAAAATCTTATGGGCGAGGCCTGGATGTTGAGTTCTTCATTCAAAGCAAGGATTCAAACTTCAGGCTGCTCAAAGCTATGAGAAAAGTGGTATGGTGAAGAAACAAGTTCTTTAAAACAGCAGAAACTAGATTTGTATAGCCAGGATTCAGCCCTATATGCCAAAAAAACCTGCATTAAATAGTCCACAGTGCAACTAAGATCTACACATTGCTTGAGGGAAACATACAAACTTATTGGGTAAGTATAGCAAAGAAGCTAAATAAATGCAGTTTAAGAAAACCTTTGCAGCTTAGGGATTCCAGATTAAGACATACACAGCTATTTATCATCATGGCCAGCTTCATCTACCAACTAAATCTGAATACAGGTCTTGTACTCAGCTTTGAAAAATCCTCAGTGAACAAGTAGAATAATAGCAAAGCATTCTGCCATAAAACAAGTTTAAACAGATGGGCAAGCATACTTAACTGAAGTCCTCAGTCTCCTTTCATTTTTAATCTACTAGTGCAGCACTGTTGACTGCAGCCTAGACAAGCCACTACACACAAATTCCACGTAGCACTGCAAACCCTAAAGTTTTCAGTATCTGCAAAAGTTAGCAAATAAGGTCAACTTACACTTTTAGGAAAGTAGTTGCAAGTAGTCTGATAATCAGATAATCTATACTCTTGCCAATATACTTTCATTCTTCTTTTACAGATATATTAGAGAAAAATCACTATCACAACCAACATACAAGATCAAAGCCTGGACATCACTGAGCAGGGGAAAGCATTTTTCCTTTTTGTAACTGCTAGCCTGTCTGGAGTCTCAGAAACAAGAATGTGCAGTTACCCTTTCTGGCATCCATTTAAAATAATTCTGATAGACTTGATACAGGAAGGTTTTTCTGCTTTTGCCTCCAATCCCTCCCCCCTATCTATTAGTGATCTAATACACTACATTACACTATACAGTCTCTCCCTGTTGTGTTTTCAATTCTTGGAAGTTTAGCACTATTCCACTCCTACCACATTTTTGGCCTTAGAGAAAACCACAGACATTAGTACAGCTATTAAGACCAACATGGGCTGATGACACATGTATAGAAAAGCTGGGTGGAAACGCAGGTTAACAGCAGGTCAGGGCAAGTCAGATAGCAATAGGATGCCTGTGACCCATAAAATATTAAAGACAAACAGCATAACTTTGTCTCTGCCCATCCCCTTTTTCAGATTCTCTCCAATACTGCTAGCATCTTTGACTGCTGTGCAGAGAGAAATCAAAAAATTGACACCCCTCTGAGTTTAGATTCTATAGAGTATTTTGAAACTGCTGCAAGAGATCAATGTCACAGAATCTTCTCTATGCAGTCCAAGCCTCCGAGGTGTGGAGGTCATACATACTTAAGATGATCACAGTGCTAATAACTACCTTTCCAACACTTACCATCAGCATCTACCTCGTTGATCATATCCTGCAATTCTGCTTCTGTTGGATTTTGACCCAATGACCTCATGACAGTTCCCAGTTCTTTTGTTGTGATAGTACCATCACCATCTTTGTCAAATAGGGAAAAGGCTTCCTTGAATTCTAGAGGCAGAAACAGTCCCAGTGTTTAGTAACATCACCAGCATGAGAAAACTGCATACTAAAAATGCACTGCACAGACAATGCCTGGTAGAATTTTAAGAAACATTCTATCTAACTGTCCATGTACTGAGAGAATTAACACTCAACTATTAACAAAAAAATTCCTTACAGTACCAACACATAATTTGCATAGTATATTCGAACTTATTTCATGTGGCTATTATCTCCATTACAATTCTGTAATGCATTTCAACATCATCTTACTTGAGGCACAGTTGCACCATAAACAGCAGCTGTGTGGACTTACAGGAACAATAAGTGTTGTCATTTACCACTTATTTTTAAGGCAGCAGACAATAAGAATTGATATCATCCACAAGTGGGTGACTGGTCTCCAGAAGGTCAAATAATGCTACTTCTCCTAACCAGTTTGAATTACAGACATTCTGTTAGAAGTTATTTAAAAGCCATTGGCTTACATTAATGTGTAATAAATCCACTTTAGGTTTATACATTGCCATTTCATTTCAAGTTTATCTTCACTTTATTAAAAAGAAAAGAGTACCTAGGTCTGCTTTGACTCCAAGAAGTTCACTGAGACTAGCAATTATTTCTGTTTGCAAGAAATCTAGAAGGACTTGGCTCAAGTCTGAAAGTCTAAAAAAAAAATCACTATCTGTAGTCCAAGGAACAAGCAGTCTAAATTAAGAGGCAATGAACCAGTAATCTTCCAGAATGTTTGGGGTTTTTTTTTTAAAAAAAAAGTGAGTGCTTTTTAGACAAGTGTTAGTACAGATTTGAAATTGTCAAAAAGTTTTTTTCCATTATGTTTGAGGTAATATATTTTCTTTTAGTCACAAGGAGTTAGCAAAAAAAAAGTCACCTCTCATCAAGACACTTACCAGCAATCTGTTCTTCAGTCAGCTGATCAGCCTACACGAAGAATAGAACATTTTAGAATATTGTTTACCTCTAGCTATGTCAAGCCATGAGACACTTCCTTTAGATTTCAGTAGTGATTTATCATTACTTTTACAAAGCCACTTTCAACCCCTGGAATTCTGCCTCTGCAAGGAGATTCCACTCACCTACACGACGCAGCCGTTTCCAAAAGCATGTAAGCTAATTTGTTTTGAAACTGCACAGGAAGAACCGGACATGCCATCCTTCGACTTGAAAAATCCGATTTGGTCAAGTGAAGGACACAGGGCAGGCTCCTTGCAATTGGTCAGAGAGGCACAAAATCCTTAGTGACATATGTTTGGGGCTTCACACCACATCAGATGTCATTTCCAGCTGTATAGTGACCTCAGTACTGCGTGGGGGTATTTGCACATTAGTGGGCTAATGACAAGTGTGCCACCTAGTGATCTAACACTACTGAAGTCTGCCCGCCCCCACCACATTGCTTCAAGTATTAGCCTAGTGTAAGCTTAACAGAAAGGACCATGCTGTGATATTAGGAGGAATTACTACTCGGTATTATGGAGATTTTTGCCATCTCTGACAAAGAAAACGCCAGTTTTCAAGCATCACCTTAAACTGCTTGGCTGAATGGAAAAATAAGGTGCCTCACACTGATATGCAGGTTGTTTTATACATCATTTTAAGTGGCAAGATTTAAAATGCCTGCTAATGACCTTCTGCACATCAAGAGGCCACTGCTGCATCCAAAGGTATACAGCTCAGTGGGCAATTAAACGGGCTTTCCCAGAGCTTAACTGTGCTAACCACAACCTTCCAGAAGCCTCTCCCTTCTGTATGGATAGAGCATCACAAAAAGCTCCGCTGTTTGGACTCAAAGGAGCTAACCAGTTATCTATGGAAAAATATGCATTTTCCTAGTAATTAAAAAAGAAAAATCGCCTGGATTTTACACACCTAGTCACAGATACTAGAGAATACAAGGTACTAACTCCTTTTATACCCATTTTATTGGGCAGTTTTTACTAATAGAACAGAGAATTTTCTAGGTCAGAGAAAGCAGGCATCTTGTAACCCTTTTGTCCTAAAATACCATTATTCAAGTATAAAACTACTTAACTGCAGTAAAGAGCAACAAATACAATGGAGAATTAACAGGCTATACAATCTGTTACGCTCTTGCACAGGTGAACAGGCTAGGGTTGAAAGCCTGCTGTATATGTTAAGTGACATACACAGATTTCATCTGTCAGTGAAAAGGTGTTGGGTAGTTTTTTTTTTTAATGTTTTGATGTCTGTATGTAATGATTAAACAATTCCCCATATTCACAATGGGTTGGGGGGGAGAAAAGGGTAGAAATGCTAACAGCTAAAGACAGAGTTCAAATTTAATAAATCTTCTTCAATAACAGCAGAAAACTTGTGTTCAAAATCCAGTTTGACTTTCCGCAGTCTCTTCGTGATTTTCCAGAAAATGCGAGGTTTTACTTAAAGATTATCTAAGGAATTTACATAACAGACTCAATGCCCTGCAGAAGAGGAAACAGAGCCACACCTCGGCAAAAACCTCCAACCCACAGCACCAGTTCATTGCCCCATTAGCCGGAGCTCACTGGATATTTCTAAAAATCGTGTTTCGAATTAAATAAAAAAAAACCCCACAACAAAAGCACACACGGCCATGCCAGAAGCACGCAACCCGACCCTAAACCGCCATGGGGTTCACCTTCCCGAGCAACAGGCATAACCACTGCCCGCTCGCCCCCGCTACAGGACAAAGGTACCCAGGGCTGGAGCCATCACCCCACCCAGCCAAGTCATCAAATCCTGTCCTGGTGATGTCAGCCTTCCCCGACGGGAAGGGGAGATGGAGAGACAGAGCCGAGGAACACCCAGATTGCCAAAATGCGATTAGAGGTCAGCCTGCAACTGTTTGGCCGCTCTCGTAGGAAGCGAAAAACCGCCGGGAAAATCCCAGCCCTTCCTCTCGCCCTCTTTTGCGAGGAGTCCGGGCTGGCACCGCAGCGCCCGACGGCCGGGGGCCGTGAGCTGCTCCCGGAGCCCACCAGCGATGCGCTTCGGAGGGCGAGGCGGAGGCTTGCATCGCCCGGGCGGCGGAGCGGAGGCTCGCAGCCCGCCGGGCGCAACAGGCGCCCTTCCCGGCCAGCAGCCACCCACTGCTGCAGTGCGTCCCCGTTCCCCCTCCCTCTCCAGCCGCCGGCCACACCACGTCCTCATCCTTCAGCCGGGAGGGCGCTTCGGCTCCGCAGCCAGCCTCCCGCATCCCCTTCCCTCCCCTCGGCGGCGGGGGCAGCGGCTCTTCTTCCCCCGCAGCTCCCGGGGGAGAGGGAAGGCTGCCCCGCCCCCCCCCCCCCCCCGCCGAGCCCCCCAGGCGGGCGTTGGGCCGCTTCCAGCCGAGCAACGCGCACTGCGCCCCGGTCCCCCCCAGCCGGGGGGTGCGCGGGGGCCGGGGAGGAAGAGGAGGAGACATGATGTAATGCAGACAGCGATGGGCTTCGCCGCGGCTGCTGCGTTTTTTTGGGGGATGGGGGGGGGCTAAGGCGCAGTAGCTGCAGCGCGGTGCCCTCCCCCGGGCCGCCCCCCCTCTCCCTGCGCAGTGCAGCTGGTGCCGGAGCCGAGCGGGATCCTCGCCCGCAGACCCGTGCCCCACCCGGCGCAGCCCCCGCCCCGCTACCCGCCCTGCCCGGCGGACGGGCCGCGGCCCCGGGGAGACGCGCCCGGCCGTTTCCGGAGGGGAGCGAGCGCCGCATGCGGGGGAAGGCGAGGCGGGGCCGCGGCGGGAGGGCGCGGGGCCGGGGCGCCCAGACGGCAGGCCCCGGGGAAAGGGGAAGGAAGCGGCGGAAGAGGAAGGGCCGCAGCTCCGCAGCGATTCCGCGCAGCGCGGCGGGAGGGCGTCCGCAGCCACGAGCCCGCTCACCCCGCGGAGACCCGGCGGGAAGGGCTGCGGCCTCCCGCCGCCCCATCCCCGCGAGGCTCCCCCCCACTCCTGCCCGGGGAGAGTCCGACCCCGCCGGCCCGACCGTCCCCAGCTCGGCAGCGAGCCTCCAGCGCGCCAGGCCCCGCGGCAGCCCGGGCACCTGCGCCGCGGTCGGTCGAGCTACCTACCATGGCGCGGCGGCGGGCCCAGCGGCGGCTGCACGAACTGCGCGACCACGAGCGGCGGCGGCTGCTGCCTCCTCCCCGGCGCGGCTCGAAGTGCTGGGGATGTGAGCCTGCGCCGCTCCGCTATATATGTAGGGCTGTATCCCTCCGCCGGAGCGGGGCCTTTTTCTCTCCTCCCCGGCGCGGTATGTGTGAGGGTGACTGCGGCGAGCAGCCCTGCCCCCTCCGCGGCCCGGCCCCTCCCCCGGCGGGCCCGCTCTCGTCCGTCCCCCTCCCCCGCCGCTTCCCCCTCAGCCCCGCGGGTGCTAGCCCCCAGAGGCGCGGCCGGCGGCCGCCTGCCCGCTGCGGGAGCTGGGGCCGGGGCGGGCTCCAGCCCAGCGGTGCCCCCCGCCCAACCCCCGCCGTGCTCCTCTCCCTTTCCCCTGTCTCCTCGCCCCCGAGGTAAGAACCACGCAGCGACAGGCGGGCGAGTAGGCCCTCCGTCCCGCCGCCCGGGGGACAGGCCCCGCTCCCGGGGGTGACATGGCTGCAGCCCACCGCGGGCCGCCCCCCCCGCCTAGCCGGGCGGCGAGGGCCGAGGCCGGCCTGGCCCCGGCAGTGGCCATTTTCGGCCGAGCGCTGGTGCCGGCGGAGCCTGCGGGGGGCGGCCGGGCCGGCGGGGAGAGAGCTGCCTGCCGCGGGGCTGCGTCACCGCAGGGACCCCGCCGGCCCCGCTTCGAGGCCTCGTCGCTCTCTAGGCTGAGACCCCGGGGGTGAGGGGAATCTCGGCCGAGTTGGTGCTTTTTTTTTTTTCTACACAGCATCCCCGCTGGCGGTGCGGTGGCCTGCGCTGCGCCCCGGGGAGCCCGGAGCGGCACCTGGGAGAGGAGGATGGCACGGGGCGGGGTGCGTTAATAAAGCACATTCTTTGGGGAAATATGAACCACGAGGGGGGTACGACAGAGGCTCTAAAGCTGGTATGTTGAAGCGAGCACAGCTGCTTTTTTTTTAATCGTAGGGCTTTTGTCAAGTACCGAAATCTAGGTGATGGTAAAATTCAATCCACGATCAGATGGTCTACAACTGACGTGTCACTTCAGCCCCTTCTCTGCAGAACGGCTGTAGCCTGCAAGTGAGAGGCAGCAAAAGCATGTGCTGATGTCAAATGTTTATTTCATTTCTTCTCTGTCTGCTCTGGGTTTGAGGATTTTGTCCACCAACTGATAATAATCCAGGTAAATATTGTAGCATTCACACTGTACCTCCTTTAATAGGTATGGAGGCACAAACAAATATGAAACCACATTGGAATCAAGGATTTTGGTTCCATTCATGACAGGTACCCTTAGATTTTGAGCTTCCTTGTAGTTCAGGATATTTTTAGATAAGGTTTTGGTTTGGGCCTCTCTCTGGATTGGGAGGCTAGCAGTATTTCCAATGTGGTCATTATTCTGATAATCTGCTTGCAGTATAGCAGGAAATCTTTTAAAATACATTTTTTCTATTTTTCTGTCTTTGAAAAATCATCCATACTTTCAGTGTTTGAAATAAAGACAAAATCAGTTGGGTTCTGTTTGTTTAACAATTTCAATAGCTCTAGCACTGAAGTTACAATTTATTTGCTTGCCTTTCTGGAACACAGTGGTAGGTTGGCAAACACAACAGTTACCTGTTTACAGTCTAGAAGGATTTCTCATAGCAAACCAAATAGCATATTTAATGTGTTATAGTTTGGTCCCCAAACCATCCTAACATTTGTCTAGGAACTAGTATATGAAATGGTGTCAGAAAACCAATTTGCAGCTGGCTAGTCTGCAAATGATAGGTTTATAGACAGCTTCCATTTTAGATGCAGGATGCCCAGCCTCCTCTTTTTAATATACTTTTTTTTTTAAACTACTAAGCAGTGACGTTGGATTTTTTTTTTTTTGCTATGAAAGAACATGCAAATAGATCTTTTGTTTTCAAACCAGACCAACAGTTTTAAGATCTTATTTTCCCAGCTTAATTTCTTTCTGGAAAACATGGCACATTGATTGATGGGGGCTACAAGAGCTTTTGCTTGGATAAGTGAATCTTGGAACTCCCCGAGTCTCACACGGATGTCTGAAGAACAATGTTCATGTACAAATCATTCACCTCATTGTGCTGGTCTTACACAGGTGAAGATCTCATTATTGAAACACTGAATTCTATATAAATATTGGGCTAAGAAATTTGTACAGTTATCTCACAAAGATAAATAGCTAATGCAGTCTCATGGTCTTTGGCCAAAACATTTCTAACGTGGAAGGCTGAAGGTATTATCAGGAGAAGAATCTTACCAACATTTAAATGTGGTTTAGAATGTGGGTGCCTTATTTTAGTCTCTTTAAAGCTAATTTTACGTGCATGTTGTGTGTTCTTCCATTGATCCAGACCTTCACTTGTTGGAAAGTGAAGGGATTAGATTTATCTGTTGAGGAGAGGCTATGAGACAAGTAATTAAAGTTTATGTAGATTCTCTTACAAAGTATCAGCATTACAGCGTTTGGACATACGTGAAGAAACTTGGAAATGTGAAATAAAAAGCCACTCAATCACATTCAATGAATGTTGCCAAAGATTAACAGGGCCTTTGAGTAGAAGGATTGCTGTGCATGTATTCCTTTTTTTTTTTTTTTAAACTTTTTGTGTCTACTTTTGCTAACTCTTGATGATTCACACTAATAATTCATTTATATTAGAAATGGATTTTTAAAATAAAGTTACTTTTAAAGTAGTCTGGAATAGAGTTATCTTGCTTTATTTAAGAAAAATTTCAGGATGATCAATTAAGGTGCCACAGTTAGGTTCTGCAGTAGTTTCTATTAAATTGCATCATTCTGTATTTGAAAATATTTCACAGCTAATGCACCAAAATAACATTCTTTCTGACTAAGGGGAATTTTTTTTCCTAATTTGACATATGGCAGTGATAAATGTAAACAAAACAGAATACTAATTTTTTGCTGCTTATTTAATGTAGGAAAAAACTCATCTAAACTGGCATCTGCCTGCTCCTTGTACATTTGCTTTCACTCAATTGTACAGCTAGATTTTGATCAATATTCTTTTTCTCCTAAAATTTACATTCAGTTGCGGGCAGGCAAGAAATGCCCCTGTCATTCCAATGACACAATGTCAGATGATTTGCCAGGATCTTCTACAGTCTCATTCAGAATCTCCTGGATCTCAGTGGGAGCTGGACTGGGCCATGGAATTACTCAGTATTTGTGCCTAAAACCATAGCACTTGGCCATCCCATTGCTACAGAGCTTTTTTATGAACAGAGGGCTATGCGATAGCTATTAAGATGAATTTCTGACTGGATAGATTTACTTGTTCTAAATTATTTTACTCTCTATCACTAAGCTTGCTTTTGTTTAAGCTGCAGTATTAACAAAAGATTATTTTATACGTTTATTAGTTGCAGTGAAAGACTTGCAACCATTCTACCTAGCATTACATTTCTAAATTTTGCCTTAATATGATAGTAAGGTTACAGTGTTGGTCTCTGTTTCTGCAGAGACTTAACATGTCCGTTCTTTGGGAGAGGCCTAACAAGGAGGAATTATGTTAAGAACTCAGAAAAATAATAAAAAATAATAAACCTTACTACTTACATGCAAGGTATGCTTTTCAACCTTGGCTTTGTTAACATAAACACTGAAGAACATGGCCTTACACATATCAATTGTTTTCTCATATTATATATACATAAGTTAAAAAAAAAAATCAAAATTAAAACATTTCACAGACATCTGCCCTGGAGATGGATGTGAGAACAGATGGACAGAAGTTTGTCATATCATTTAATGCACAGCTGGGAGGCTGATATTATGGCGATAAGCATAGCTAACCAGTATATAATAAGTTACAAGTATAAGACGCCAAAATCAAGTATATACGGGTGTGCAACATCTGTGCAACTGGAACAAATTCATAATTAGTTTTCATGGCTATAATATTGCCAGTTATATGTGGGAGTTACCCAAACTGGGTTTTAATTTGTTGTACTACTTTTCAAGTCAATTGGAATTCTGTTGGTATATCAGAAAATAGTTTTTTACCCTCTCTATAAAATTCTGTTCATATAGGCAATGTTTTTTGGGGAGACTGTTTTCCACAGAATTAATGTTTCTAAATGCCATTGGCAGCTGTGAAGATCTAAGCCAGTATCCTTATAAAAATACTCTATGAGCTTCACTAAGATTGCAAATAAGTGGGTGGAATTCCATTGAAATAAAAAGCTAGAACAGAATTTAATTTGACCACATTTATACAAAATGTGAAAATAAAAATTGCTTTAATCTTAACATTTACATTTCCAGACCTGTAGCTCTTTTAAATGGGCACACACATGCTCCTGTAGATCACTGTTTCTTTTTTGAGAGAGAGAAAAAAAAACCAAAACACCTCAATCTTTTATATGCTCATGATTTCTTTATATTTGCCTCATTCCCACTGGTGTGTATCAAAATCACATACAATTATGGATTTTCACTGAGCGTTAAGTGTTAGAAGGCCATCTATGTAATTGAGTAACAGAGGTTGTTACCTACGTTGAGTGTCCATTGTCTTGTAAAGTTTTAGATGGTGATATAAAACTGATTTAGCCGATGGTTAGAACTAAATTATTTACACATTGCAATTAAATTAGTGAATCCTTTCTACGTAGCTATGTAAATTGGCATCCTGAGGCCCAATAATTTGAAAAGTTTCATGTTTTACACTTAGGGCAGTTTGAGTTGGGAACCTTTAAGACCCTATCTTGAAAAGACTTGCACAGATGGGAATTACAGACCTGCTCTGTAATTCATAAATTCATATGTAATAAATACGAATTTACATAAATTTCAGTAAATTCAGTCATACATCTTGCAGAGTAAACATTCTAAAATAATTCTTTTAAACCAAAGTGCTTTTCCCTACTTTTTTACACTTGAAATGTAAAATAAATGACAAAAAACCAAAACTTTTTCACATAGTCTTAAAAAAACGACCTTTCTTCATAGTCCTATCAAGAGTTCTCTAGAAACATCGCAGTGTGTGAAAACAGGATTTTCCTTCTCAGTTTTTGTAATTGCCAGTTTCATAGAAGGGTAAACATTGGATGATTCATGATCTAAACAGAAGTTACTCGTTCCATTTCTCTATTGTTTGTTTTGTTATCATTAGTGTTTTTACGGATAAAAACCAAATTGTATCCACTATTTTTCAAGAATCAAATGCAGAAGAGGACAGAATATTTATGTATGTGTTTGCTAAGTATTTCTTATTTTTACATAACATTGTCAAGCATACCTAGGTCATGCTTCTTCACTGTTGGATACATATATATGAACTATATTCCCTGATGATGATTCCAGTTAATACATCTGTCAAAGGAAAGTAATTCATTTTTACCACAAATATATTTTAAAATATTCTGTATAGAAAGATATGTATGGGAACAGTCATTCTAATGATAGGAAAAGTTCTGTTTCTAATTTCAGTAGACGGATTCCTCAAAATCTTAAATGATACAGTGTAACAAACAATAAAACAATTCTTAGTCAGATTTACCTTATTAAGAACAATAAAACAATTCTTAGTCAGATTTACCTTATTAGGAATGACTTGAGTTTGCATTTCATTTCTTAAGAATATGCTGGAAAACTGAGTGGGCCAAAAACTGGTTTACTTTATAGGTTCAAATTTCTGTGTTAGAATTAATAGATAAAAGCTTAACAGCTGTTGCTGTTAGCTACAGATTTTGAACCAATATATAGCTTATAAAGGTATAATAAACAATGGTAAACAAATATGCTTCAGAATTTAAGTCCTGAAGAAAGGCTGGAAATCAGTTTGTTCAACTCCAGTACTGTTGTTTCTTATTTCAGTTTGTCCTATTTAACATAGAAAAAAAAATCTTCAAAGATATTCAGGATTGCTTTTTTACATAACGGAAATTATTAAATGAGCCGTTTGCATTGTTTCTTACACCTCTCCTTTGTCCATGAGTAATTCATTTTCATCTGATACTTCCTGTGGGGCAAACCGGGACATTAATTTTGCAATAAAAGTCCCAGCTAAATTTAATTAAAATATATATATATATATGAGAATATACATGACATAGGCAGACAGGTATGTAAAATCCACAGATACATCCTCTAATGGCCAAGCCTCCCTTACTTAACCCCAAGTTGTAATTTTGTAGTAGGTCTACGTTAAAAAAAAATTTCTTTGGGTCACGGAGGGCTCTCATAAGTCTCCATGCTACAGCTAGAGGTAAAAAATTCAACAACTCCACATACGCAGTTCAAGGGTGATCATAATTTTAAATCAGAATCATAGTTTCTGGTACAGATTTTCATCAACTGTAAACATGCCCTGAAGTCAATAAATCCATGTTAATTTGCATCAGTTAGGGATTTATTCTTCCCTTCCTTTCTCTCACAAACCCGAAACGAGGAGTTTCTATCAGTTTGTCAGATTCCTTGGGATAAGAAGCTACAAGATCAAAACCATCTGAGTTAATGGATGTCAAATACTGCTGTCCAAGAGACATCCAGTATTCTAATCCTTCATACTATGCAGCTGGCCTGAGGTGAGAAGTATTATACATACATCCCAAATTACAGATGCTGGAAGACAGAATCATTGCCAGGCGGTACTCTTCTTCATTTGTCTTAAGTACATGAAGAAACCTATGGAATCATTACACTTCTTCAGACAGCTATTTTATGTTGTTTGTGTCCGCAGTAATAATAAACCCACCTAATAATGAAATAACTTCTCCAACTGCCTGATCACTATTTTTTGGGGGAAAAAAACCCTAAGTTTTTCAACAACCTTGAAGAGAAGACGCATTTCTAGTATCAGTTCCGAGAAACTGTAAAAATAAATTCCAATCTCTGCAGCCTATTGCTGGAGAGCCAACAGACTGCCTCTCCCTTGGGAACCTGGCATGACAGTACCTAGGAAATCCTCTACTGACGGCTCGTCTTTTTTAAAGTCTTTTAGTGAAAAGAATTTTTAAAACAACAGGAACATCTGATGTCTCCAGAATATAGGTTTTGATATCCCCCTTAAGGTTTCTCTTTGATCCAGTTCTTTGTCTAGAACTTTAGGTTCTTAACACTTTAGGTTCTTAACACTAGGACGTGTGAAGTCCAGCCTCTTAAAATGTCTGACCCTCAGAGCATGCATGTCTCTCCATCCTAAAGCACTTCACATAATTGTTGAAATTCCAGAAATGGTACTGAGAAAACCTGTCTTCCTTTGTAAACCTGGAAAATAGAGCTGTCCCATGGGGCCTGCTATTCTTCCCAATGTTTTTGTGAGGGTACAGTTCACATCAGCTACCTAATTAAATCTCTGTTCTGCCTGCCTTATTCTGAGGCTGTCAGCTTCTGTGAAATAAGAATATGCCTAAAATCTGGTCTGTCCCAGGCATCTAACACTTTGTGCACACGTTTCCTGGCAAGCAGCATTGACCTTCCCCACAGTATGGCTATTATGTTATTATTTTTGTGGTAGCAGAAGTATGCTAGATGCTAATGAAGTACTTATATTTAATAAGTGCACTGTTATGTGCTGGCTGTGAAGCTGTCAGCAGCGTTGTTAAAGAGCACAAGCCTAACACAAAGGTACACTGCACCAAGAATGGGATTTTTATGCTATATAGAAGGGAAGTACATTTAATGAGTTTATTTTGGTTAGCCTTCGGTTTAGTTTCAGGTCTGCCAATACTGACATCATTTCTCCAAGCAGGGAGCACCATCTAAGACTTCTCTGCATCACTATCCTTGGGGTGGGCCTGTGTGTGGGCTGATGCAGTGCTCAGCACTCCAGATCATTTCACTTTGGCATCCATTCTGCTTCTGCTGTCTCTATCTCCATATTCTATTTTAGGTGCTTACAGAGCACCAATCTTCTTAACTAAAATATAACTGAAACAAGATATTCAGCATCAAATAAGCAAAAAGCAAGAGACTCAAAATAGACTATTTTGTTATTATTATTACAGGGTTAAATCACTTAAACATAGATGCCTTCCTACTCCTCCTCCCACTTTTTTCTTTTTAGTTTGTCTCATCTTGTTCTCTCCTCAGGGATGTACTGCTGGCCCACAAGCTTATGCAAAAGAAATGAACTCTGTTTCATGATGGGTCCATGGGTGCCAAGTAGTCATCTAGCTTAATTCTTGCAAAAAATGTTATCGTTAGAATTTCATCTGTCCCAAGGTCCTCGCATCAATCCCTCAGCCTGCATTGGGGCCAGGGAGCATCCTTTAGAGAGCGAACCTCTTTAGATACCCTTGCCAGGCCCCCGTGCAGGTTGTTCCAGCTGGATGTTCGATCAGGTAAGGGATCTCGCACCGCTGTCCCAGGCCAGCAACCGCAGCGTTGTGTTGGCATGAAGACACAGCTACTTCGGAACCTGCCCTTCAAAGTGTATTTATTACTTGGTCTGTGGGTATGGGGAAGGGGGTGGGTTTTTAACCAGGCACCCCAAAGGAAGGATGCAGAGGAATAATTGTCGATACGCTGGGGACTTCGGTTTGCTACAGGAGATCTGAGTAATTTGCCAAGACACCAGGCTTCCCTCACCACCTGCCCCTCGTGAGGGGGCCTGCATTTCTCCCTGGCGCTGGGCGGCTAGCACCACGGGTACTGCTCGTCACTCTCAGAGGTGCTACGGCCGACATTCGCAATTAACTAAAAGACAATGCAGGGCTCTCCAGCAAATGCCATTTGCGGGCTTCGCACGGACAGCTCTGCACTTTAAAATTTGCCAGAATTGAGGCTTTGGCTCGGCGACTCTCCAGGCTCCCGGTCTCCACGCAAGGACTGCTGATGGCGATTAACGTTATAACCAACAGCAGGGGCCCGAGCGGCACAGCACAAAACGCTTTGCTTTCCCAGAGCCTCCTGTAGCCTCCCGAGCGAAAATTTATTTTCTCCCCCTCCCGCAGCCAGAGGGGCCGCAGCGGGCCGCGGCGGGAGGGCTCTGTGCTGCGCTCGGCCGCGGCCCCAGCTGCCCGGGGGAAGGCGGCCGCCGCGCAGCTGGCCCGGCGGCAGCGCCCCGCGCCCTGCCGGGTCCCACAGCGCCAGCGGCTGAGACGTCGGGAGCAACGCTCGGGCAGCCGCACAGCGAGCTGCTCACCTGCGCCTTCGCCGGCAGCACGGCCTATATCCTCTCGCGGAAGGTTACCGTTCCCAGGAACGGCGGGACCGACGGAAGGGTGCTGGGGTATCTGAGGCAGCACTTTGTCAAGGAACGTCTGATTGGCTAAAGGGACTCTGCAATGGTTAGCTGGTAAGAGTCAAGCCCTCTGATTGGTTGCGTTGTACCTGCAATGCGTCAAGTGAAGATGCTGGAGTGCGTGCACTGGAGGGCTTCTGTGGGGACGGCCGCGGCCGGCGGCGGGCATGGCGGCGGCGGAGGCCGCCCGGGGGCTGGCTCTGGCCGCGCCGCGGAGGTTTGCGAGGTCTGTAGGGCTCTCGCCCCTTCCTGGCAGTATAAGCAGCCCTAGCGCTAGATTTCCTGCCTCTTCATGCTGCTGCAGCTTGCAGCAATAGCAGTGGCTTGGCTCATGAGCCAGAAGTAGCAGGAAGAAGCTTTTCCTCAGTCAGTTCTCTTTTTAGAGCTGGGTGTCTGTATCAAAAAGCAGCAGAAAGACAAAGCCTCTTTTCTCATTCCTTCTCCATAACACAGGGTGCCAGAGGTACAAAATGTGACTTATTCTGCCCTTCCTCTGCCGGTGTGAGAAGCATTTCTTGGACTGCTGCTTGAAGTGACAGTTTGAGTGACAGTTGGAGGAGGATATGCACGATAAGTGATGAGTGATCTCTTAAATATCTTGCTGAAACACTGCAAAATCTTTCAACACAAAGAGATGCTTCTGCAAAATTAGACCTGAACTGCAAAGCTGTGCAGAGGCACACGACGTTAGCCTGCCTCCATCTGGGACTTCTGGACATTGTTGGGTGTCTCCGGCCCCTTGGGCCTGGCCAAAAACCCGCTACAGCCCTGTTGCATAAGGAGCTGCAGACATGCCATAAGCACTTGTGTGGGGTTTTTACATGTCTCTAATTGAAATAAGCATAGATAAACCAGAAGCAAACAAATAACAAAGCCGCCTCTGCACCAGTAAGAGGCTTACAGGACCACTTTAAAAATGATGGGAGTTTCAAACCAGAAAAACTTCCTGGCACATTTGTGAAGCTAGGTACAATAACCATCTAAACGTAGAAGTAGGTTACAGACACTCATAATACCTAAATTCTTCAGTATTTCTGTTACTGGAGTGTTTTCGTTGCTGTTTTTCAAAACCTCATTCTTAAAGAGTGAGTCAGCAAGAAGTCTATGAATGTCTCAGGGAGCAGTATTTTAAATAAGGTTTCACTGCTAAGAATTATTAAAGAGCATGTTTACATATGAAAAAATTGCAAATTTGCATATGAACATAACGGCCCAATTTCTTGACTCTAGTGAAAGTTTTCTTCCTAACTACAGTTTTCAGGATAACATTCCCGATGTGCTGTTGGAAGGATTTT
The DNA here is from genome assembly GCF_964195595.1 of Calonectris borealis. NCBI lineage: Eukaryota > Metazoa > Chordata > Aves > Procellariiformes > Procellariidae > Calonectris > Calonectris borealis. Next base: position 19,514,589 of record NC_134316.1, read on the forward strand.
GCGTTAAATTCCATGGTAATTTGTTTCCTTTATTCCGTTTGCTCACTAGGAAGTAGAACATTTTTTATTTTAAAATTATCATGATTTCCTTTTCACAGCCTTACTGAGTACAAACTGCTTTCCTGCTGGCATGAACACTTCTTACTGTCTTTTTTCCAAAGAATTCTTTCAAAGTATTAAAAACAATCTAGCCACTTCTCCTTGTAGTCCTAGCCAAGTGGAACAAGTGCAATGAAACCTTCATGGGAAAATTATATGCCTGTGTAATTATAATTATAACATTTATGAGTGAGGGTTTGCTAAAGTGAAACATAAAAGTGAGATTGCAAGCTCATTCCATTTCTTTCTTGGTCATTTGAAGTATGATAGTATTTTTGAAAAATTCATGTTTGAAAATCTTAGGTCTAAACCAGCTTGAGGTCTTAACAAATGGAAAGGAAATGGGTATAAAGCACTGGTGAAGGCATCCACAGTATTCTCCAGAAAAACCTTAAACATTGTATATTAGTCATAAAGCCAATTTGTTGTATGAATTTACTATAACGACGGTACAAATAATAGAACTACATTAATTTCAGAAGACCTGAAAAAAGCTTTTAGAAGTGACATCATCATGCAATGGGAAATAAATATACCAATTTCAGGGTTAACAAGTAAATCATTGTTGCCCCAAATAGTCTCCTGTAAAGCAGACTGTTTCAAAGATAAACTCAAGAGCTTTAGTGTGTTCAGGACAGCAACTACATTCTAAGAATTAGCTTACTTTGAGCACAAGTTGCTAGAATGAATCAATAGGAATAAATATCAATTATATGTTTATTAGAAAGGGTTACATTGATCAAGTTCAGGTAATTCCAAATCAATCAAGTCTGAGTGATAATGCTGGTTTTTTTTTTTTATGGGTGTTCTATGTAGGCCATGTCCAAAGCCATCAGTGAGTATGAGAAAGGTAATACGGAGTAGTAAGCAGAGTTCGTTACGGTTCTAAATATATCACATTCAAAACATTTTGACTGAAAACATGCACCATCCATTTAAAGCAACCATATTAAAAGCAATATATTTAAAGCAATGTCATTACACTAGCATCTGTTAAATATATGCAGGTCTGCCATCTTATGGAGCCTGAATGGTACTACCAAATAACAGAATATGGAACTACATGTTCATATTAGGAGAATAGTTTGAATTTTTCCTTTTCAGGTAATGTGTTCTTTCTTCTAAAACTTGCACCATTTTGACTCATTGTTTCCATTCGATATGTATATTTATTGCATTTATGTATGCATGCAAGTGTACACATGTAAACACACAGTCAGATAAAGGCATTACAGTTGCAAGTTGAAGCATGGAAAAGCTGGGAAGCATTAAAGTTGAAGTTGAGTGTTTACATTATATGACAGCCTTGAACATCATCATCATGCGCTATTTTTTAATTTGTGACTGCTGCCTGATCCAGCCTTCAGGTTAGATGGTGCTATTTAGTGAATAGCTGTTCAGAATTTTGCACTAGCCTCTTTGTTTGGAGTGTGACTATGCTGTGTTTGCTGCAAGCTAGTCGAGCCCTATTCTAAAAACAAAATTATTAATTTCTATATGGGCTTTTCTGTAGCTGTTATTATTAGACTATTATTATGAACAATTTTGAATGAAGTTTGTACAGGCCAAAGCAAACAATCATCATGGAAATTTTCAGCCCAAGTGATTAAAGTTTGGCAAAGGTATTAAAGTTGCTAAAGTGATGCTCTTTTGTTTGTTTGTTTGTTTTTATTTTCTATTTTAATAAAAGCTGATATCACATAAACTTGATAAGTGACTTTTGGGTCAGCCAAGAACAAATGCACAAGAACACAAGAGTGTTATCATTAGAACATCAAGTATTATTATATATTATTTTCTCTTTAACTGGTACAAATTTATTTTTAGTTGAAAAGGATTCCTCAGGAAGACCTTACTACTTTGCTTTTGAAAAGTTTGAGGTGAGTTAGGGAAGTGGTTGATCTAAGTGGTTATGATACCGTCAGATATTGTAGTGGGGCATTTAAGATAAGCAAATTGTCCAGTATTCAATGAAGTTTTGCAGAGTTTTACCAGAGTTTTTGCTGGAAAATCTGGTAGTGCCTGGAATCTGAACACTTAGGAGGATGTCTGATTTCACTGAGTTGTACCTGTACTAGAAAATACTCTACATTATATTTTTTCCATTTAGTGTCATTTGCAAATATTCACATCTACCCTGATACTCCTGCTGGGAAAAGACACTGAGCACAAACTGCCATTTAGATTACTGTCGACTGAATTTGATGATGTGAAATACTACTTAGCGCTACAATAGAAGTCTTAGCATAATTGGTTTTGTGTAAGAACAAACGGAGTCTTCACCTTTTCAGTTATTTCCCACTTATAAAAAGGGTTTTCTCCCCCATTTGATCTTGCTTGATTGTAATGTCATATTTTCATATGTGTCAAGAGTCCAGTACTCTCTGACAAGGTTCCTTTAGACACTCCACATGAGGGTTTAATGTTTAATACCAAATTTAATTATTTGATATATTCAGTGTTACATGGGATTTTGATTCAGAAGAGTGATACAGCAATGTACTGAAACCACAACACAAGAATAAAATAGCAATTGCAATATACAGGTAAATCACAATAAAAACATTCTTGTTATGGGTCCCTGCTCACCATTACGATGCTGGGCATCCCCAGTCACCACGAAGGAGTATGTGGGCTGAAGCCAGCTAAACCCTGTTGCTTTCTCCGAAGTGCATGCTGTTGGTTGCTCAGTTTCTATACTCTGTTTTTGGCTGAGCCACATATACACTTCTCCCCTGCCATGTTGGTCTGGCTAGCTCAGGAAGACAGTATTCTCTACTATTTTTCTCAGGGAAGGCTGTTTATACAGCGTGATGACCCACTGGTACAGCCATATATCTAAAACAAAGGTTATCCTCCAGTCCCCTTTATGTTGAGATAATTTCAGCTTTAGGATAATTGGTGGTCATTCTTTACAGACTTCCTTGAGATAATTACTTTTTTGCTCATCTCCTCTGAGCCTTGATCCATTGTAGGGGGGTGTAGGTTGGTCGCATTCCACCCCTTGGCTCAGCCCAGGATTCAGCAATTATTGGTGTTGCACAGTGACCTTAATACATTCGTCATATGAATTACCAGCCCTCTTGCCTGTGCATGCTGAGGGTGAGAGCATACGGGAAACCGATTATTTACAGGTTTAGTATGTGATTTAACTTGAGTTAATATCATGTACTATTTGATTTTTCAGGTAACAGGTCAATATCAAGGTTACAACAAATAACAATACAATGATTATTAACAATACAAGCCTAGGATGTAACATAAGTTTCAGTACATTGGTAGCTTTTGGTGACAAACCTTTAAAGATATCATACCAATAATGTTCAGTAAGGCTGGTTTCCACTTTCACTAATTGAATCAGTTCATTATTATTATATACCATTTTTACTTGTCTTTCATCTAAACATTTTCCAATTTCAGACAGATGTTGGGTAGCCTTGGCATTTTGTTTGAGAAAGTCATCTTGTGGATGGAAGATGACCCCACATGTTACTTATATCTTAAACAGTGTGAAATAAGACCTCTTTTGTTCAGTCAACAAGAAGTTAATCTGTAAATCTGATTGGTTATTTGGTAAAAAATAATGTCATATCACAGCAGCAAATGTTGGCAGGTCCAAAATTTACATCATCTTCAAAGTGGATAGTATTGAAGGTGGATACACACACACATCCAAAACTATTGCCATATACTCGTATCTCATTACTGTAGACATGCTGCCAGATGCAGATACCAGAAGAGTGTTTCATACTGCATAATTTTGGAGCTCTAGGCATGGTAGGGCAGGCCCATCCTCAGCTGCATAGCCAGTAGGTGTAGTGTTTACTAATTTCATAAATGTCATGTGTGTTACAATGCAAACAATCTCCTGCTACTATAGGTATCCACATCTTTTTATTAAAGACTTCAGGAATGACAGCAAATTGGCTAAGGGTGTGATTTTTGTGTGAGTGGCACTCATCTGTCCAATTCCTAGCAACTGGAATATTAACTCCCTTGTAGCTGCATTATCGTAAGGGCCTCAATAGTTTTAATGGCTCGGTAGTTAGCAGCTAACAGCACTTTCTCAAATGGAGTGTAGTTGGGAGCCTTGCCACGATGTAGAGCAAAATGTAATAGGTAGACTTTTTTACCGTGCACAACTTGTTGCCATAATCCTCATTGATAACTCTCATAACCTATGCCTATATGAAGTGTACTTGGGTGTGCAGGTTTAATGGGTCTGTCGTGGTTTAACCCCAGCCAGCAAAAATAAAAAGAGATAAAAACAGTTTAATAATTGAAATAAAACTAAGTAGAACAGTAATAATAACAACGAGAACAACAACAATAACAGAATACACAAAGCAGGCAATGCACAACGCAGCCGCTCACCGACCACCGACCGCGTGTCACGAACGGGGCGCGAGCCCCCCCCCACACCTGGTTTTTATACTGAGCATGATGTCACATGGTATAGAATACCCCATTGGCCAGCTGGGTCCACCACCCCAGCTGTGCTCCCCCCTCCCGGTGCAAGCATCACCCAGCAACAGCCAAAGCATCAATGGGCCATCAACGCTCCTTTCACACCGAACCCAAAACACAGCACACCCCCCAAGCTACTGAGAAGAAAGTTAACCCTGTCCCAGATGGAACCAGGACAGGGTCCCATAGATTGGTTAGTAAAATTTCATCATTTAAAGCATTTAATGTTTCATGATGACTTTTTTCCCAATTCCATATCGCATTTTTTTTCAGCAAATTGTAGAGATTCCCCTAAAATACTGAATCCAGGAATGTGTGACCTCCAAAGCCCGTAAGTTCCTTATAAAGCTTATAACTCCTTTTCATCAGAAGCTGCTTGAATGCTTTGTATCTCTGCTAATACAGATTCTGGAACATTTTCTGTCCTCCTATCCATCACATACCTAAAAATGTAGCTTCTTGACTTGGTTCTTGCCGCTTCAAGTCAGGAACACTAATATTTAATTCTTGTAAATGCTGGACGATAGCATTCATACATTGGTGAACCATTTCCTCATCATGTCCTCCAATTAGAGTATCATCTGTATATTGCAAAATTGTTACTTGAGGTGGGAGGATGATTGATTCTAGCTCTTTATCTAACATGGCATGGGCAATGGTGGGGCCATGTTTAACACCTTGGGGTAGGCGATAAAACTATATTGTCTTCCATCCCAAGTAAATGCAAACTGTGGTTTGTCTTGCTCTTGTATCGGGATCATAAAGACATACCTTTTGTAGCTAACGCTCCCACCCACAGAAGAGCACGTTCATATCTACTATGCTGGGAACAGGGGCTGTTAAAGGGCCAATTGCTTTATTTAAAGCCCTACAGTTAATAGTCATGTGCCATATTGTGTCTGGTTTTTCTTAAAAGGCCATACTGGGCTGTTATATGGTGAGTGAGTTTTTTCTATAGTACCCCATTGCTCTAATTGTTTGACTAATTCTGTCACAGGTTTTATGGCAGGAGTTTATGGCTCTGAGACTTCTTCTATTGTGAGGCTATGTTGATTGGTCACAACGTGTGATTAACTTCCTGAGTGTAAATTTTTACTTGTTTGTTATCTATCCTAGCATAGATTCCGTGACAGCAAAACAGACTGATACAGAGCAGGGGCTGCCAGGCTTAATCCATTGGATAGGCCTTTGGTGCAACTGGTAGCATCAAACTTTTGTCCCAAGACTGGTCTGCATGGATGTGCAGGAAGATACGTGCTTCCAAACCTGCCCTCTTATGCCACTTCTGTACCTGTGTCCATGCATCACGTATTGAAGCCCCAAATTTTAACTTGCCTCCCTCATCTCCACCAAAAGAAGCCAGCTCCTTTCCCTCATCCACCTCCACTCCATCCATGTCACATTTCCCACCTTGTCTTGCTCCCAGAGTCTTGGAAAAGGTGGGTCTGGCTAGGCTCCTACAGCAGGGGCAATGACGGTGGAGAGGCAAGAGCTGCTGGCGGGGACAGCAGCAAGTCACTGCCCATCAGCTGGTTGGTGTTAGCTGCTGATCATACACAACTCCAGGTGTAGAGGAGCTTATTCCTGGGTTACACATGCCATTTCAGAGTAACTGCTCTATGCCAGTGCACGCTGGAGACACAGGGAGACTTCGCAGTGTGAATGGTTAGTGGCTGCTTGGAACTACTTTTGCGGTGGTGATTGCTCCACAGCTCAGGTGAGTATTATCTGCCACTTGTGTCATTCCTTGCAATTTAACAAATGTTAAAAAAGAAAAATAATGTTGCTAATTAACAGGATTATTGATCTTGTCTGAATCTGAGAGCACTTCAGTGCTTAAACCCTCACTGTGTTCCCCTGCTTAAATTGATCAGAAACTGGTCTCAAATAGGAGTGAAAGCAGAATGTGGATCAAGTTTTTGTGCAAAGCTGCATTTTAAAAAAAACTCTGATTGCAGAGATTAAAACATAGTTAAGTTGGTATGTGAAAAAAAAATCTATAAACTGGTGTCATTATTTATGCACCTCATCCTTAAAATGGTTGTTACTGATAAAGCAAAATGGCAAAAAAGTAACTGAAATTGGCATCCACCCTGCTTTCTTCAGCTCCCAAACAGCAGAGATGTCACAGCAGGCTCAGAGGTTGACACATAGAAAATACTATTCTGGATCAGACTTGAGATTCAGTGGGTCAGTATCTTTCTACAGGTGTGGCAAGACCACCTTTGTTCAAGGTCCTTGAATGAAGTACTCGCTGCTGGTAACAGGAGACAGTCTGTCCCCATAAAGATTGTATTCTAAACTGTAACAGTAAGAGATTTTCTTAAATTTGAAGCATGACATGTAATAAGGCTACCAGAATTACTGTGAACAAGTGCAGCTCTGGGTAGTTTGTTATTCATGTACATTTTTAGACTTTACTTGGTTCTTGACCTCAGTGGGTTTCTGTAGCAATATGTTTCACCATGTAATTACTCATTGATTTGGCAAACAGTAATCAAGTACATTACTTCTTCTACAAAAATGATTCAAGATTTTATGTACCATTACAAAGGAGGCAACATTTCAGCTCTCATGTTTTGTCTGGGAAAACACACAGTAAACTGCCTTCAGCTGACTATATCTTTCAGCTTAAGGAATCATATTGGGATTCTAATGTTAATTTGCAGTGTCAACATGTCTTAAGCTGGATGCTTAGTGTTTTACTCAAACATAATGTTTTCTGGGTTTTCTAATAATTCAAAACAGCTTTTTCTAGTTATTTTCAGCTTTCCTAATTCTGTGTATTTTTTTTTACCTGAACGCATATATAAATAAGTATCATTTAGTCCAGAATTTGTTTTACTCCTGTTTAACAATAAAAGCCTGCACAGATGGCTGCAAATCAGAACCTTCAAACACAGCCAGATTTGTACATTTGTGCTCATTTCTTGCTTAAGGGAACTCAGTTCAAAATGCTGTACTGCCAAATCCATCCCTGCAGTAATTCTCTTGGCTTCAGTGGATGGCCACATGGGATTGCCTGTGATATCTGGCTAAGCTAAGAGATTCCATGCAATTCCAAAGGGATTTGTTTGGCAATATGAAGAAATGAAGTCTGAAGAGCATGCTACTATGTTGGGCGTTGGACAGTTCAACCATTTTGTTCAAAGTAGTGGCCATGAGAGCCACTTTCCATTCAGAAACCACAAGAAACAATTAAAATTTACTTTGATTTAGATAACGGGCAGTAGAAAATGTTGTACTCACAGTGGGTCACATGCAAGTGGAGACAATAGGAGGGTCAAGCAGTCCAGCTGGTTTTCTGAGGATTTAGAAATAATTTCGGAACTGAGGAAGTGATCTGGAAGCTGCTGTAATTCTGTCTGTGTGGCATCACAAATGCTGGAAGGAAAATTTTTTAGAATACAGCTGCCTACAGAGAGTCTGGGAACTACAGGTAAATAAATTACTCCTACTCATCTGAATTTCTTTGTGCTCCATAAATCAGAATGTTATGCCCATTCTTCCTAAATAAAGGGGATCATATCAAATTTCATCAATTTCTTTTCCTAATGGGAACAACCTTAAAGATGTGGAAAGCTGGCCGACTCTTTGGGCCAAAAAGAATTGGCATTACTAGAGAATATAATATCACACAAGATTGGAACATAGGAACAGGCCAACAGCCTTTTTGGCTTCTTCGGTCTTGCTTATATGGGGCAGACAAAACACACAAAAATGAAAGTCCCGAAGCTAACTGATTTAATGAAATTGTGCACCTTATCTGAATATTTGCAAAGAATTAAAATAATTAGTTTTGAATTTTTGATGATCTGTTAAAGGCATAGTGATAGCTATTGCATTAGGGTAAAAATACTTGTGTTCACTTTGAAGTTGGCTTGCTTTTCTATGGCAAACTATATTCTTTTAAAATAATCCAAAACGGTAAACTAATTTATGGTGCAATATAAATAATACAGAATAACCAGCTGCAAAGCTACTATTTAGCGCTAAAATGTACTTCCACACTGAGATGTGATTGTTCTGTTGTAGTTTGTAGGAAACTACTGTGCTTGAAAATTTCGTATTAGCACTATAACAGACAAGCAAGAAATAGTTGCCTTATAACTTCAGCTGTGTCATGCTCTGTGTCATCCTGCTCAGTTGGGCTGGAGCTGAGCCAAAGACAGAATGCTTCTCAACATCCTACTCCTAGTTGTCATGTTTCCTGTTTTCTTTTGCAAGTAATACTTTATAGTGTAAATACCCACTGGTGGTGTCACCTATGACATTTTGGCCTTTTCATTCTGCTCCTATACTTTCCTCCAGAAACTGGCCAGGCTTCTTGCTGCTGATGTTTCAATGTGCTCTCCTTATTTCCCTGTAGGATAGTTTGTTGGATGAGATGTCCAAACTGGATCCGTGCATGTGTATCGTATTCACCTGACCTAAAGGGCCTCCCATAGTCCCATGTGCTGGGGATCATTTCAGCTGTCTCCGCCTGAAGTTGGCTGCAGTTGGCGTGAAGACCAGCAGGGTTTGAGCTGTTTCTGAGGGGAAGCGGTGAGGTGTGACTGCAGCACTCCTGGTTCTGGGAGCACGGTGAGGAGAAGCCTCAGCTGTTCCTTCAGGGGCAACTTTGGTTCAACAGAATTTATGATCTCTGGCTCTGCATAAAGGTGCAGGTATTGTTTCCAGGCCAGGCACAGTCTTGCAAGAGACATTTGTACAGTGGTGGGCCTCAGCTAATAACTATGCCAGGTGCAAGGTGGTTTTACATTTGTGGCACGGATAATCTGCAACATAGATAATCTAATCATAGCTAATTGAGAATTGGCTCAATGGGTGTTATAAGCCTGCTCTCAGTTTTGACCGTGCATGGGCTGTTATTTTACTGCTGTTGAAGCAGCAGTATCAGCTTGAGGTATTCCCGCTTCCCTTTTTTGTTCCCTCTTCTATCTATCTGTGGCATGCCACCCATTCCGTTGTGCTAGCACAACTTTTCAGGATCAGTAATTTTTTTTTTTTAAATCCAATCAGTTTCATGACTTAGTGCTGACAACCTTCTGATGAGCCTTATTTAAGGAGCCCTACAAGCAATTGTGTTGGCACAGCTGAGGGGCAGAAGGGGTATTAGAAGGCTTTAAGCTACTATTGCCATTTTTCATTGCGAAACAGTAGCCACAGGGCAGCAATACTCCTGTAATTCCACTAATTTTAATAGCTGTACCATTGTAAATTAGGAGTAATCTCAAATAAAACAATGCTTCCAAGATCACCAAACATGTTTGCTCTGAGAAGCTGAAATACTAAAAAATGAAAAATGTTGGTAGGTAGCTGGAGATTTGAGGAAAGGCTTTTTCTTCCCTGCAAATAAAGTAATTTAGGAATGGCATTAATAAATAGAATTATTTCATTTTAGCACATGAAAACGGTATTCTCTTTATTTTAGTACTGAACCACCACTTAGAAAACTGCAGGGTTGCAAAATTACAAACTACACACTGAAAAAATAGTATTCTGTGAAAAAGTAGATGGCTCCACCAAGCAGCGTACCACTGTGCGCTTCATGGCTTGTTGGGAATGAAAAACAATAGAGCCTTGGGTTTCCCAGTCATCTTTGTCAGCGACTTCAATGAGGAAAAGACTACAAATAAAGTGGCCGCAGGGGGCTCTCTGCCCCACAGGCATGTCACAGGCATGTCACAGGCATGTCACAGGGCCAGAAATCGCGGAGAAATAAATCCCTGCTTGTCCTTGCTGCTGCCTCCTCTTGCTCCATCCCACTTACGAGGAAGGAAAATGGTACAGGGTGGGGGGAGACAGATGATCATCGGGCTTCAGAAGTCACTTCTTGGAGTGGCATATGATAGGTCTAACCATGGTTTTCCTTGAGAGGGTGAGAATCCTAGTGTGCAGAAAACATCATTGAAAAGGAAAAGAAATCCAAACAATGGGAATAAATACAGAGCAGGCACTTTGCCAAGGAGCAAAAAAATTCCCTGGACAAGCAAAGGAACTGATGGCTGTTGAGCTATTTCCGTGACAGGGAAGAAAGATGTTAGAATCTGCTGCTGGAGAAATCTCCCACCCAATCTGGCTATCAAAACACAGCTGGCAACCCCAGGGAAAGAGATCCCTGAACAACAGAGAAAATACTGTATTTCTCTTGACTTGAGAAGAACAAATTCTATTACCAGGAAACACTCTGTTTGGCTACAGCTATTAATTTACAAATGGCATTCAGCAGCTCTCATTTTCTAACTCTAGCGCTATTCTTACTGCTTTCCTCCCTCCCTTTCCTCTTTAGTCTCTCCTTGCACCCCTCCTCGACTTCTCTGTGTTCCTGACAATTCACTGAACATATTGTGCTGATTATGTGAATGTGCTTATCTCCGGGCTTGTCTGCAACTGCTAGTCCTATTAATTTACCTTTCTCAAATAGTTATTTACTGAATAGCAATAAAAAGTAATTCTTCTAGTAGCCAAAGAAAAACCCTGATCTTAGCATTTTAGGATGCTTTCTAGACTAGGTCTTAAAGTCTTCAGGGTTCATATTTCAGTGATGGTACTCTAGTACAGGGCCTCCATTAATGATTATGGCTGTTCAAGCACTTCTATAATGTCAACATTTGAGTTTTTTTCCTCAGTATATTGTTAACTGATTTGTTTGCTAACAAATTTGGGATACCAACTGACAAACCCAAGGTACAGTATTCTATAAATGAACCTGGACGAGCCTAACAGAGCCTGCTTTATGCAGCTCTTCCTAAATGAAGGCTGCTTTGACATTATTTAGAGATTCCACAGTTCATACGAGGCTACTGTATGCTTCTGCCAAAGGCCGTAACATAGTTTGGGGTGGAGTGCAGCTTCTCCTTTCAATGTGTAGGTGCCAGAAGTTTTTGATTTAAGCATATCGTGTGCTTTCTTCATTAAAATGGCAATATGCTTAGCTCAAAAGAAGTGCTTCATTCTAAAACTCACTGGCACCCTTTTGGTAGCAAAGGTGGTAGAATACCATTTCAGTGTTATTTGGATTTTAGGACTTTGAACAGTCCTAAATATCAGGAATCAATGGTTACAGTTCCTGGGAAATACAGCTGCAGTGTTTTATCGCTTCCAGTACAAGATTGTCTACCATGGTTGGCAATACTTTAAAGATTAATGAAGTTGTTCTGGATATACTGATGAACATTAATAATAATTTCTTAGTCATTAATAAATTGCATAAATATGGTCAGGTATGCATTTCTGTGTTAGCTGCATTTCTATTTACTTCTATATGGATTTTCTGTATTTTTTTTTAATATATGACTTCTAGTTTGGAATAATAATCTAATGTAATGGCTAGGCTAAATTATACAGACAGCAGCTCAGATCTACTGTGGATAATAATGAAAAGAGTAGATAGAAATTAATGGACTAAGGCTGTTTATCAAAGTAAAGTGTATGGAACAATAAACGGTCAGTGAAGCATTTTAGAGGTTTTCCATATTTAAATGATACTCTTCCACTTGTACAAGAAATTTTTTACAAATAATACTATATTATACAAATTCAGTAGAGTTTTAAGTTTTTCTGACTCTTTTACCCTTTTCTGTCTTGCAATTATTTTTCACATGATCTCATGTTGCTCTAGAGAAAGACTTTATTCCTATTTCTACATGCTCCTCAATTCTTTCTCTAGTGGCTTTCGATCAAGAGGAATAATACACTTGGGGTACTGAGTTTTTATTGGGTAATTTTCCCAATACTTTCCCTCAATAAAGCAAAGCTTTTCACTTGTTTGAAGAGGAAAGGAGACAATTCTAAATGGAACTTTTAGTTATTTTTCCGGTCTAGTATTTTAAATCATGAGCAACCTTGGTCCTATAAAGTTCTAGGATCAAGCCTCATAGGTTTCCAGAAGTGTTTAACCTTTAGTAGGATAAAGGTTAATGTTTCCTTCCTTTTGTATTTTAACCTGCCCCCTCACAAGATCGCAGATAACAAAATGAACTATTTTTCTTCAAATCCATAGTCAGAAACAAGATAACCTATGAAAACAACATCCGTCAGGTGCATGTAAGGAATTCATCTGTTTGAATGGAGATGCAGAGAAGCTCACATTCATTTCAATGGAAGGGGAACTGTGGCTTCATTTGTTAGAAATACAACCAGAACCTATACCTCACCAATAATCTATCAGATGGCTAAGCAAATGTTAAGATATGTTTAGATGAGTAGTAAATGCCATTGCTCTCCTTTTAGTCTAATGGAAGGACTCTCTGTATTCAGAAGTTCAGCAACAAAACATGTTGAGAGGTATCTACAGTGGTCCTATACAGATCTGTCTCTGGACTTGTGCTGCAGATCAGACATGCCTTATTTTTGCTTTGAGCTAGACACATTGGCTTACCTTGTCTGATATTTAATCTCTCAGAAACTCTCCAGCTTCTGGCTAATTGCTAGCGTGGTTTGGACCAGTAGATAAGGTTATATTTTTTCCTCTGCAAATTCCTAATTCCCCTAACAATGGACAGTGGAAAAGAATCCAATCCGCAACCTGGCAGTGGTTGAAAGTTGGAAATGCTTCTTTGGGAAATGGGAAAATCAACAATGCAAGATTGATGGACAACATAATATGGACTGTGTGCCTAAGCTTTGTTATGTAAGTATGGTTTTCCATGAACAATTAATATTCTAGGGGAAATGCTTGTTATATTCTATATCAACCTGGACCATAGTTACAGCAGTAGTTTGCTAAGGCCTTGAGCAATGTCAGAGAGTCTTGCAGGGAATGTGCTGCCTGTGAGCTATGTGCTGAGGAAAAACTACAGCAGATCACACTATATGTGGGATTACATCTTATAGAAGAAAGATTGTTTCTATATTTTGTTTGTTAATATGACCTGTGAATGAGAAATGGGGCTTTTTGTTTGTACTCCGAAATGCTTTAGATTGACTATACCACTTTGTGAGGCCAGCACAATAAATTGAAGAGGAAAGACCTATAGTGTTTTAATCTATAGTGGGAAAAAAAAATGCTAGAACAACTCCAATTACCTCAAAAAGGTAACTGAGACTGTGTTATTAGAGAGGGGTCAGCAGAATGTCGTGCAATGTATTGACTCATTGACTTGGAAGAATTTGAGGAAGAGTATTCCACATTATTTCAATCGTAACGTAAAACATTTTTTAAGCAAACAACACTGGCTATAAAAGTCAATCTTCTGGCTTCTTCATTCATTACAAGCTCCGGAACACTTTTTTTTGTTGGCTGTGGGCTTTGGTTTCCACTGCTTGCCTTCTCAAGAATGATTAGATAATTAGAGAGATCTGATCTCTCAAGGCCACTACGGCTACCTCCCATCTTGCTGTTTTGCAGACATGTGCACAGTATTTGGGAAGCAGAGTATAATCACAGACAGACTGATAGATATGAGTGAAAAAGGAGAAGATAATCTTTCACACTCCATATATTTATCACATTCCCTCACCCATCTGAACCACACATAACGCTTCTTTTGCAAGCTATTGAGGTGTAGCCTGGACTGATGTGGTGGTGGATGTTCCTTTGTCTCAGTAATGCCTTGGTTCCATCCCAGTGATGTGTCCAAGCTTGTATTTCTGAGGGTAGATTTCATCTGCTGCCAAAAGTGAAGCCATGAAAATAGGTAAGAAGTCCTCTAACCAAAAAAGTATGTATAGCCAGATGGGTAGAAAGATAATGGCTGCAGTTGTGAAAATGAGCTCAAGGTTCATGAAAGCCCAACAGCTTTGAACAAAATTGATGATCTGAGAGAAAGTGATGAAGAATCTGAGGGGAATTAAAAAGGGAGGAAAGAGTATTTGGGATGGACAGTGAGATAAATGATTGTTCTACAATGCTGAGTGAGTGGAAAAAGAAAAAACAATATGTGACTGGCCATTTGTGAGCAAATGGTCATGTGTGGTGATGATCATTCTGAGTTTGGGTACCCAAAAGGAAATATATATATATGGGACACAGATTTAGGCTGAGAGCTATTTGACAAAGGGTCTTCGTCTGGTTTTGTGCACGTCTGGATGTGGAATAATGGTTGTGAGAGAGAGAATTCTAGAGGGAGGAAGAATTTATACAGGATCATAGCACGGGTCAGCTTGGAAGGGCCTTTAGAAGGTCTTCCAGTCCAGCCTCCTGCTTACATGGGAAAGAAGATTGTTGCAAATATTTGTGCTACAGACTGAGTAGCAGATTTCTGACATACTCAATTTTCTTGGAAATTTGTAAATTTCAAACTGTTCCACTCCTTTATACGTATATAAAATAAGCTATGAAATATAACAGTTGTACCTTTGAGGAAGGACCATAAAAATAAAATTAATGTCCGTTCTTCTCTACATGAAAATTAAATTTCCTAATGCCATTATAGTGCTTACCGAGTGTACTTGCCTATGCATTCTCTTCTCAAGGTTGTGCAGCATATTGCTGCTCTTCAGGTCAAAAGTAACAGCAGTTCAGTAGAATAATTTCAGTTTGTATAAAAGGACTTTCACTGCTAATAACAGAGGATTTCATTTTAATAAATATATAGTTGATTAGTCCCAGTTAATATATTATTGTGACTTAGTGATGCCATCCATAATTTAGGTATGATAGGTTGTATTTTTATAGGCCTAATAATCCTCAGCGTGCTGAAAGAACAGTGTAATAGTTCAGGACAGCAGGATTCCAGTTCATTACGTTGTAGATTTTTTTTTTTATTGTTGTGTATATATCAACTAGTTTCAATGCTCGTCGTATCGGTTGTCTAGTGACAGCAATCAGCATTCTGTCAGAGAGGTGACATTGCATACAACTCAAGCATTATACCATGTCTGGTAATAAAACTTTTCAATACCAATAATGGATACCTATGTGATATTATTTACAAATTGAAATTTTCTAGAAAACTAGAGGAAGGTTTGCAATCTTGATGGCAGCTGAATTAATGGAATTTTGCAGCACAAATGGAGATTGGAGAAAGGAAAATCTGCAAGCATCACAGCTCAGTTGTTGGTGAAACATGGGGATGAGGGAGATTTTTTACGAGGCTGGAGGAGAGATTCAAAAATGCAGATGTACAGTAGAAAACATGAGCTACTAATACTAGTACAGCCGAGATGTTTGTGCAGGTGACAACCAAAGCATTTTTTTACTGGGTACAAACTGATGCCATTTTAGACTAATTTTAGGTAGGTAGTAATGATGGGGAGAGAGCTGGTTGCGCGTAAAGTAAAGACACAGCAGTCCTCTCTCCATCCCCACCTGGTTAAAAAATCCAAATTAAATGGAAGAATAAACAAAGCTGTTTCAACAATTAAAGTTTGGAGGGCTTTTTTAATACTATAAGAACAAATGTTAGTAGATTAGACATAGTAACTGAGGTATTTGAATGGACTGAATAAATCAGAGGCTTAAACATGACAAAGATCTGGAATTTATCTAACTCAGAGATGCAAAAACCATCTGGAATTTACATTCCAAGTAAGGAAGCGGGATGAGCAACCACCTCAGCAATCAGAGTAAAAACAAGGAAAAGGTCTGTATGGAACGGAGAAGGGAAATGAATGAAGAAAGCTATGAGACTCTTGGGAGACTTGGAGGTGCAGGACTCAGAGAAGTGCCAAACCTAACCCAGAGCTAGATCTTGCAAAAGAGTAAAAAAAAAAGGCAAAAGACTATTTAGCGACATAGGTAGCACATTGCAACTAGCACAAAAAAAAGGGGAAGCCGCAAAGCACTGAGGTTATATATAATCTAGCTACATTCCCCAGCCTAATGAGTGATTTTTGCAGCTTTCAGAACAGACAAAGATGTAGAAAGGAAAGTCAAAGTTAAGTTTGCTGTTAGAAGAGAATATACACAAAGTGAAAATGATCATAGCATGGAAGATAAACTAGGAGAGCTCAGCTTGCTCAAATGGGGAAGCATTACTGACTAATGAAAGAACTAGGGCATGAAGTTTTATGGCTTGTGGTAGAGATTTTAATCCATCTGTTATATTGGGGTGGTGCTATACTTTCTATAAACATTTAATATATTTCCAATTATTCTGTTAGTCTACAATAACACACAAAGCTTTAAAACAAATTTTGAAAATAATGAACACTATGGATATACATGGAAGATGGGATAAAATGCAGTCCAAGTTTACTAAAGGTAGATCAGGAGTGTACTTTAATGACAGCACAATTTTTATGGATGGAAACCTGGTAGATCCAATTGATTTTTATCTCAGTAAAGCACTTGACAATGTAGTACTTGTGAGATTATTAGTTGAAATGGGAAATAGCACAAGAAATGTAAGTTAAATAAAGAAGTGGCTAAAAGAGGGATGACAATAGGTCTGTGCTGGAAAGGGCACTATGAGACCAGAGAGGGATTTCAAGTGGGGCTCCTTATACCAGCATTTGGCCCAATCTTATTTAATAAAGGCAATGGCACGAAAATAAGAGCATGCTAATTAAACTCGCTGATGGCAAAAATTGAGAGGCCTTGCTCACAATAGCCGTATCAAGAATTTCATTCCTAGAAAACAGGTAATCTAGCAGCCTGGAGTAATAGAAGTAAAGTTAAATTTAATACAAAATACAAGGTCATGTCCTTAGGGATTAATAACAAGATTTTCTGGTATAATAGGGGGATTCATCCAGGGGAAGCAATAGATTGGAAAATGCCCGAGTGTAATTATTGATCATGGACATTATGAGCCACTAGTATGATTCAGCCAACTAAATGATAAATGCAGGGCTGAAAGAATGAGAAGTAGGCCATTCTGTAGAGTACCACTGCATCTGGAATACTGCGTACAATTCTAGTTCAGAATATGAACTGAGAAAAGTGCAAAAAATTCAGTGGACTGAGCAACCGATCTTACAAAATTTTAAAATTGCTTAATGGAAGAAAGGCTGAGTGGCATATGATTACTGTCTGTGTATAGATTACATCCAGGTTAGCACCCTGGTGAAGTGAAGAGCTATTTTAAGCCATAGGAAAATGCTGGCACAGAAACAGATAGATATAAACAGAGCATGAATGAAATTAAGGAGGAAGTCAGGATCTTTCTAAGCATTGGAAAATCCAGGTTCTGGACCTGTCTTGCAACAGGAGTTGTGAGTAGAAAAGCTCAACAAATTTCAAAATGGAATATATGAACAGACTTATGTGGTAAGGTTTTCTGCAGAGAAGGCTGAACTCAGTGTCGCAGACCATCCCTTCCAGACCTATGTTCACAAAACGTTAGAGGCTAGGGATAAATGGCTAGATAAACTTTATTTTGGGGAAAAGTCTAATGAGAAATTAGCATGGATTTTACATAAGAAATCATGAAACCCAGGGAAAATGCAGAAAAATTGCTAACTGCAATAGAAAATGGAAAATCCCGTCTGTTAGACAGTGTAGCTTATTTATTTTTTAAATACTATTTAAGCATGCTAACTGTGTTTCATAGGCTGCATTTTGAAAGGTTCATTAGGGATACTACCCCTCCCCCAAATTAAAACATCGGATCCTATGATCCCAGGACACCAAAAAACCACCCCATTACAGTAACTGGAAGCTTCACCTGTGGCTGCATGGTGAAGCCACAAAACCACCTCAAAATGCTGCAGTAAGTTGGATGTTTTCTGTCAGAATAGCATGTAACACTTACTTGTTTTCATTTGAGAATAAAAGTAGTATGTCAAATGCATTTTTCTTACAGGAAGATCTTTTAAAGAAAAGGATGGTTGGCCTCCAGGGTACAAGATATAAAAATAGGGGGGGTTGGGGTGGTTTTTTTGGTTGGTTGGTGTGGTTTGGTTTGGTTTTTTTCAGGAATCAAACTCCTTGCTTCTGTTTCTCTACAAAAAGAATGTGGATAAAATTGCATGGTTTTGGATATATAGGAAGTTCTGATCATTCAGAATTTCTCAAAATTCTCTAGTCTTCGTCCTGAGAAAGCTTGTATAAAATGGTAGTGGGCACTTCTAGCAAAGAGAATGCTCTGCTTATGTCCCCAGAATACCTCCTTCCTCTTCTGGGTGTAGTTTTGTTCACAGCAAAATTCTCAGTAAATGTACTGGGAACAATATCAAGACCCTCATTTTTTGTAATCTATATAGAAATTCAGATTTATATTCACATATGCATACATGCATGGACAGCAAAAGCTAAAATACTTTACAAGTCTGAGGTTTATGTCTAAAAACCTAATAGGCCTATCTAGAGCATGGCTTTGAAACTAAGGTTTTTCATATTAATTTGATTGCTGTTTCTGTTTTGTGTTATGGAACAGTGTATACATATTTCACACATGCATACAGGGTCAGTCTGACCATGGCTTTAGTTCAAAGTTCAAGGCCAGCACTGCCATGCAGCTTGAGTAATCAAGTGCAAAAATCTTTAGGTTTTTGAATTGTAGAACCAGAATGTCTATCAGAACTGAACTAGTTATCTTTATTGCATATGTCCATCACAAACACACCTGTAATAGCTGATCTACTCAGCAAGCATTTAATAACCCAGCAAGCTTATCGTAACTGAAAATTTTACAGATAGAACTTGGATCAGTAAATAAATTACCAGATTTATTAAAGCATTAGAAAGATGGCCTGACAGCCTTTGTAAAAATATTAGCAGTAATGCATCTCTGAATAAGATCAACTTATATATGTTTATTTTCTATTTAATTTTATCTGTTGAAGGAAAAATGTTTGCACCACTTCTGTGCAATTTTATATCCCTGTTTTATTAATAATTTAAACTGCTAAGATTTTATTCAGGTGTTATTTATTATACTGTAAGAAGAAGAAGGTAGTAGAATTGCATATTTTCAATGAGCAATAATGTAATTTTCAAAATCTCTGTATAAAAGACTCGAGGAAGTATATACATACTGACCTGCAACAGAGGTACTTTGAGGGTAAAATATGATACATCAAATTTAATAGCAGTATTATACAATATCCTCACCTAGAATACTTACTGTACATGTAGTACAATATATGATTAAAAACTGAAGAGAAAGTTAGTAATTGGAATTTGTTGTTAAATATGAGTCAGCTCATTTCCCTTTAAAAATACAATAGAAGTGCTTTTGAAATACAGATGTGAAATTATTTTACCTTTGTATCAAACTACGTTCAGTTTTGATCTGTCTGTTTTGAGGATTGGGAGAATAATATCTAGACATTTAAGAAGAATTTTTTCTTAGAAGACGTCTTCTTGAGCTGCCTCTCTTGAACAGCGGCAAAGCATGAGATGATGGAGAGCTCTACATCGTTTCCTCTGTGAAATGTCCCCGCCACGTCACGCCTGATGCTCACGGCATGAATCTGGTTACTTGGGGAAGAACACAGGCAGGGAGGAGAGCCGGCGGCATGGCAGCAGTGGCTGCCAGGCCACATCCAGACACAGGGGAGGCCAGTCCTCTCCCTCTTCAAGTGAATGGCAGAGGTGGGAAGGGTGAAGGGGTGGAAGTATAACAGCAGCTTTGAAGGGGAATGGAGTGGGGTGAAGGTGTCATGGCCTGAGGACACTGACAGGCTTGACTGCCCCTGCCCAGCTTTCCCCAGGGTCTCCCCCGCCCTGCCCACGGCCCAGGACCCCATGTCAGCCCCCCGGGGCCATCAGCCCCTGCCCCAGTGATGCCGCAGCAGGGCTAGTCTCCAGCTCCCCACAGCCCTGCCCTGCCCTGCCCAGCCATGGGCCCTGTCGAGCCGGGCATACCTGTGGGCCCATGTCCCAGCCCGGCCTCCGCCTGTCCTTGTCCCCAGGGTGATGCCCAATTCCAGGGCTGGGGATGCCCCAGGTGCCCTGCTTCTGGCTGGGGAGTTCCTGTCCTGGCCCCTGCAGCTCCTAGCCCCCTGAGAGATGCCAGCCCACACAGCACCCTGACAGCAGGGTAGAAAGAGGAGATAAAATATTTACGGGGACCTTATCAGGCATCATTAAAGTCCCAAACACGTGATGCTCCTGCAGGAGATCATCTCTTCTGCTTTGTTCTCCTGGCGAGGCCGGCCATGGGAGGGTGCTGAGGTTACAGCCCGGGGCAGCGCGCCGCAGCTGGCAGAGCTGAAACCAGAGCTCTCGCATTTCTGCCTGCCGAGCGGGTCTCAATAAAAAATTAGCCGTGGTAAAATTACTCAGTAGATCTCAATGCATCTGAGTAGTGTTGGCATAGACAAAAGGATTTCTTAGTGAAAGAAACCCGAGAAGGGGCTGGGAAAATGTAGAGGAAGGCTGGAAACTTGGCATGCCATCAGAACTGGAACCTGTGTTATTGGAAACCCCTTTGTGGTCCATAGGTCTCACTGCAGGGAGATAAAGCTATAGCACTCTCCTTTTACATTTGCCCAGTCCTCTCACTGTTGGAATATGCTAAATGTGTCATATTAAAACCACGTATTTTCTTATTAGAGTAAGCTGCATAAGCGTTCTTATGATACAAGTGCATCATCACGCGATGTTGGCAGCACTCACTACGTCAACGAGGTTTGAAAAGGCTGGTAGAGCACAGAGGTGGAAGCCTGCTAATCCATCCCGTAAGGGCCGTTCAGGGGAGCCAAAGGCGGCGCACGTAAATACACCCAATTGTCCCTCTAGCTCTATGGTCAGAATTCATTTCGTGTCCTCCCTAATGTGACCTCTGCTTTTACAGTCTTACAAAATTTTACAATATTTTAGGGATGCTTATTTCTTTAAATGAGTGCAATGTAGCCCTTACTCAAAATGGTTGCCCTTATTTCTGATGCTTTTATTCAAGGTACCTACTGTGTATGCTTTAAATTACACTGTTTATAGTGCTAAGGCTTGTTCTGTAAGTTTTTGCATAGGAGAATAAACCCTCCTTTGTAAAGAGGATGGTCTCTTGATATCTTCTAGAGAGATGAACCTACTCCTACTAGGAGCTTCTCGATCATCAGAATGGAAGGAAGAACTAACTACAGGATTGACTATAGAGGAAGTAGAAAGTATGGAGAAGCAACAGAAAATATGAAAGGTATGAGAGGCATGATGTCACAGGCTGTAAAGTTAGGGTGTGGAGAGCATGACAGAGCAAAATGTGAGTGTGTGAGGCCAAGAACCAAACTGGTCTGCTGTGGTGAGGGGCCTGGTGAGGGGCCCCGAATTACTGCTTCATATGGCACCCATTTCACAAAAGTCAGATTCACAAATATCTACTACAATTTTATTGTAATAAGGAAAATGTTATGGACCTGATGAGAGGTTTTTTTTGGTCCCTAAATATAATGTTATGATTTTTGTCAAAACATACAAAAGATCTCAAGTCCCAAATCTACTGAAAACTATCACTCTCACATCTGCTTAGGCAGTTCAGTACATTACTCACCATAAGGCTTTCCAAAGAAGAAAAATCCTTATCAAAGAAGAAAAATCCTTAAAATGGATTATTAATAAAAAATATTAACTATACCAGACTTTAAGATGTTAAATAGGTAGATACAATGTAAAAAGCAGACCAGAATGTTCTTGTTAGTTCCTCTAGTTAGTTCGTTCGTTCCTTCTTATTAACAAGGAACTCTTGTTGTATACAGCTGGTGTGTTTTTGTCTGTATTGTAAAAGGCTTGATGGTTTGCTCTTATTAGGATAGAACTGAAGAAACAATGCTGAGTGTTTCAGGTACTTTATTGTAGACATCAAGAGGTGTTTTGGTCAGGTTCTTCAGTAAATCCTAAGAAAAGGCTTGGCTCAACTGAGTTGAGGCAAACAATTTATTTATAATAATGCTTTTTGCCTGTAAAGGCTTAGTAAAGTATTCATATAACATTATTAAAATGCATTTTGCAGAGTTTTAAGACAAAAGCTGCAAAATAAAACTTGTTAGACGTGGGGCTAAATATATTGCAGAAAACTACATTTCATCAGAATGGGCATTGCTCACTCAGTAAGTCAAGGAAATGTCAACACAGATGATTTTACTATACAGCCAATTTCTACTAATGATAAATAGCAACTACTTGTGCAAATAAATGCAATAATCTAAAAGCAATGTTCACACAAGTTTAACTTTCACTTGTGATAATGGGAAATATTGGCTGCATTTATGTAGTGGTGTTAAATACGGTGGGGTTTTTTTTTTGATGTCACAGTAATATATGTATGGTAACAACAAGAACACTCTTTGTTAATTTATCCCTCTCTTTGTCCATAATTGGGGCTAATTTCCAGGGATGCAGGGCATAAATCTGTATTTAGGATTCTTATAAACTCTCTCTTTGGTCATTTGCTTTACTCTCACAAACCGCATTTTCTGTATTCTTTTTGTTGAGATGTTGTTAACTACCATCACTATAAGCAGCTGAGAGACAATGTGAATAATGACATTCAGCAAATGAACTGAATGCTTTTGTTATGAAATCCATTTAGTTTATCCTGCATCTAGAGCATCAGTATCTTGAAAGAGCTTTGAGTCTGGTTCATAAGAGAATAAGGAAATAATTAATTTTCTGTAGATAGGAGGTAGTTTTCCCAGTGCTGAGGTATGCAGAATAAACACATCTACAAATTTCAATACCTATCCAAATAAGGTTATAACAAATATTTCCATGGGCAGGAGAGTTCTGACTCAACTTTCCCAGTAGGTTAGACTCCCAATACAAACTGCATGCACATTGGAGTTTTCCTCCCACTGAAAATCCTGCTCTGCGTTGCCACCTGTTTTCATATGATTTGCAGAAATGTAATAACTGTAACCTCCTCTTAAATTTGGTTGAAATTGGTCATGAGTTCTAAAACTACCTGGAGGAATTATGCCAGGCAGACAGAAAGACAAATGCTTGTTCAGGTAGCATAATTACATAGGTTTTCTGTTCTCTGGAAAAAGGCTAAAAAGTGCATATGACAAGATAATTTTTTTTTTTTAAATTGTCTCTTCAGAATTTGGTCACAAATGTGCTTCTTTTAGATTTTTTTTCCCTATCTGCTGTGTCAGTTCTAGGCAGATATATATTTCTATATATTACAAACTGCATTTTCCACATTCTAATGTTTTACTACAAAACTTGATAGATGTTAACAGACTTGAACAAAAACATTGCTCCACATCAGTATGTGAGCATACATTTTAAAGCCCATTCTTTCCAAGTTGGCAATCAGGCCCTATTCATTTGATGCCTTCCACACTATCAGTGTCCATGAGCACTATTTTGTTCTGAATCCTCTTCTCTCTGTACTTATATTCTTCTCTCCTGTTGATAAAAATGAATAGCATTTTATAGATTAATAATACATTAAAGGTAGGAAACAAGGATTAAGAAACAGTCTTATAATTTTCCAATGGAAGAAGTCACCAGCGGGATTCCTCAGGATCTGACTGTTCAACATCTACAAAAAGGCTGCAAACAGCAGTGAACATATATTTGACAAAATCTGCAGATGGTGCAAAAGTATTCAGGATAATCAACTGGAAAGCTAACTGAGAATGGTTGCTGAAGTATTTCAGAAATAAATTATAAAATGACTGAAAAAATCAGCTGGGTAACTGCGAAGCAGTGTGTACAGGGAAGCTAATCCTAACATATATACACAATAGTTACCTATTTTTGCCACTCGGGAATGGGCTCTTAAGAGACACTGTAGCTCAGGAGAGGCCAAAAGCCAAACAGAATAATCAGAAGGTATTGGGAAAGGAGCAGAAAACAGACCAGTCATCATAATTCCATATAATCCCTAAACCCATTGTACACCTATAACTTAATCACTACATTAAATTCTGGTTGTGCAGTAGTATTAGTGTAGGAGTTAGAAAAACTAAAGAAATTCAACGAGGAGAACATTATAGAGTGGCTTTAATAGACAGAAAAAAGGCAGACTTTTCAGTCCAGAAAGGAGAGTACTGAAGTGAAGTATCTTAACAGCGTATAAAATTTTGCAGAGAAAGTGAATAGGGATGCTTATTTTTCCGCACAATGCAAGTATCAGGCACTGGGCTTGAGACAAAAAGGAAATACTGTTTCAGACAATACATAATTAAAAAGTGGAACATCCTGTCCAAGAAGGCACAAAAGTGTAAAAGCATAAACAATTATTTTTCTAGTTCCTTTATGGACGGCAGGCTCATGGATGCTATTAAACACGATGGGTGACGCCCTGGTCAGGAGGCTTATAAAGGACTGACTGACTGCAGGAGGTTTTTTCTCCCTTAAGCCCTCACTACCGGCGTTTGAGACAGGCAGTCTGGCTAGACGGGCTTTCCACATACAGTGGATACGAACAGAAAGGAAGCGTGGCTTCTTACAACGTTCTCCTTTACACAGCTGAGCATTCCAGTCTCGAGGAGACGTTGCTCGGGTGTCCCTCCTAGTGAACCCCTTGAGGGAAGACAGGGTGGTGAGGAAAGAAAGGCTGGCTCCGGAAACCCCATCCCCTCCTCTTCCCCCAGCAGTTCCCTCCTCCAGTCCCCTTAGTGACGGCGGCGGAAGGCGCATGATACGCGGGCGCCTGGGGAAGGCAGGACACCCGCAGCAGCCCCAGCACTGAGCCTCCCTTCCCTCAGCAGCTCCCGGGCACCGCCGCCATTTTAGGAGGTCGGGCCGACAAACTACATCTCCCAGTATGCTCGGCGCCACGGCGCCATCTTGCCCCGCCGCTCCGCGGGGCAGTTCGGGCAGGTAGTAGTGGCGGTAAGCTGAGACATGGCCCTGTTCCCAGCTTTTGCCGGTGCCGCCGAGCCCGGGGAGCCCCCAACCGGCAGCAGCGAGGGCTCCAGGAAAGGTAAAGTCCTGGAAGAACCCTCTTTCCCCCGACAGCCCTCCGCGGCCCGGACCTCGGGAAGCCCTTCCGCTTCCATTCGCCTCCACACGGAGCCTTCTGCACCGTGCCGGGCCTTCCGCGCGCCCCGTCGGCCTGCTCCGGCCGCCAGCCACCCCGCCTGCCCTCCGACGGGATAGCCCGGCCCGCCCGTGCGTGCCCGCGTTGCGGACCGGGCGCGCTCCGCCCCCGCCATGGAGTTGCTGCGTAGGCGGTGCTGCCGCTGGGGGCCGAGATCCCGGCAGCGGCGGTCTATGTCCCACGCCTCTGGAGGTCCGGGAGTGCGGCAGAGGGGCTCGTCTGTCCGGCCAGCCCCACCGCTGAGTGCGCTCTGTAAGCGCTGTTTCAGAGGGCGGTGTGCCCCTCAGCCCGGGCTCCTCCCGCAGGTGCGGAGCACCAGCGTACGTATGGCGCGCACAGGCGTACTCTGCGCAAGGCGTGTCGCCCGGTCTGAATAAAGTCACCATGCTTACGAATAAAGTTACTTTCCGTGAGGTAACTTCGGTGAGGACCTGAAACAGGCACATTCCCATAAAAATGGTGCTGGCTTCTCATTGGCGGGTTCTCCGGCGTGTTCAGATTTGCTTCCAGCTATCTGCTGGTAGACGCTGGAGGCATGGCTGCAGAAATATTCATCTTTGAAAAATACGTGTATGTTAACCTTGTGCGTGTGGTGGAGGAGGTTTGCTTTATGCAGGAAACGAGGGTTTCTTTTTTTTTTTTTTTCCCCGCTAGCCTTGGATAACTTAAAAAGTGTTTTCTCATTTCCTTGCTTATTAAGCCAGATTTTAGTTGTAAAGGATATTTTTTGGAAGGTCATGAGTGAGATTATGGTTCAGGTTATAATTTTGACTGTCATGGTTGCTGTCTAGCAAGTTACGCTTTTATTAAATGAGCAAAGAACCCTATCTGGTGTATTGCCAAACTCTGAAGTATGCACAACACTTATTAATTTTACTGAGAGATGTTTTGAACTATGCTTTTTACTTGCCAGCGTCCACCACCCTTGAGACTGCCCATCCTCTAGACACCACAGCACGGGGAAACTCTAAGAGAATTGTTTACCTAGGCTAAATTTCTTGTATATTTGGTCCAGTCAGCATGGTGAGTTTTTGAAGCTTTTTGCAATGCAGGCTGGGGTTAGCTTCTTGTTCTAACCAGTTCTGCATTACCCCCTGATGGCATTGCAGCTGTTGATACTTGGTCTGCCAGTACAGATGTTCTAGCCAGGCAGAAGTACAGTAAAATTCTCTAGTAGTAAGACCTTGCTTATATTTTAAAACTGAGAATTTAGTCTTCAGGTTTGTTACACGTAGTCTGTGTCACTGCAGACCACCTCTCTGGAAGATCAAATTACACAGAAAAAGGTGTTAAGACTGACTTTGGGATTTAGATTTCAGTTATTAGCACTGTTTATGAGTTACATTTTGATCTACTGGAAGTTTTTTGTATGAGAATTATTGAGAAAACTTCAAGGAACAAAATTTGTTTGTTTTATGTTTTAGCCAATATTGTACTTTGTTTTTAACGACAAAATTTCAGTATAAGTTATAAAAGTTAAGTATTAACTCAAAACCCCATTTATGGTGGCATATATCAAATTTCACACGTTCAGCTTGTGAGAACTTGAGAACTTGACGGGCAACTTTGGTATCTCTCTGATAGATGACTCTGTTTCCTCAGAGCTGATATAAAACCAAAGTCCATCATAATACAGAGCTCACAGGGTATGTTGTATTTAACATGATATGCAAAACTGAGATGTCTTTTGCAGTCATTTAGGACTGCTTCATAGTTTATTGTAGAAGTTGAGGCAATAATGTAAATATGCTGGCCATGTTTCATTCCTCCGACCACCTCTGTCTCATACTCTTACAAACCTTCCTAAACCATTTATAAATATAAGTGCTGCTTGAAACTGAAGTATTGCTGTACAGTCTTCCTATCCTGCTAGATTGCTGAGTTGCAGCAACCTCTAGAGTGTGCAATAATTTTGTATATGGTTTCTTACAATTATGTTGTCAAGCTTAATTAGTTTTTGGTAGAAGATAAATTACAAATTTATCAGTAGCTGTACTGAACAGAGCAGTGGTAATAATTAATCCCACTCACAGTAGTAAGCACAGCCTTATTTACAGTCTGAACTATTCTATAGGTAAGATGATGCAGTGATTTTTGCTGAAAGCAGATTTTCAGGATTCTGAGAGGCAACAAAAGGCCTTGCATAACTCTTAAAAGTTGTCTCTGTAAACATGCACTGTAAATTTTTAATTTTTTTTTTTGCTTGGGAAGGTATAAAAAGAGTGCCATTGGATTGCTTCTACTGTTGTGCTCGTGAATGTGGATGGTAGAGTAGAGCAATAACAAGTACATGCATATTATCACAAAAGAAGTCTTTTATATCTCTTATTCTTTACGTTTTTAAAGAATGTAAATCTGGTCTATGAACATGATAAACTTTTTAGACATCTGACAAGAAAAAATAGCAAAAAAATGAAAAGGTAGAGTTTTAAAGTTTGGAATGCATTTTGATGTTTGGAATGTTTGTATCCAGCTAACTGATTCACTGGAGATTATTTACAAGGAGGTTTGGACTTGCGTGTTGTGTAATGGAAAAAATTGTTCAGCTCTTTCCAGAGTATTAGGTCAGTTTGATTAAATTGTTCAGAAAATACTGTAGTTTGAGAATTCTAAACATTTCCCTGGTGTATCCACAGAGGCATAATGACTATGCTACAGGGGTTGGTTCTTGCAGTATGATTCTTCAATGTTTTAAAAATGCAATTTGATCTCATCTGCTTAGGTAGAACCAAGCTACAGGCACAGTCAGGGGACTAATGTTTATGACTCCATTTCTCAAGGTGAGTTTTCCTTGGAGGCCCTAAAACAATAATTTAAAATATAAAAAATAAACCTTATTCTGCTTGTGCTCACTGTTGTAATCATATTGCACCAAGTTGGTGAGTGACTTCACATCTGTAAGGGAATAACATATACTTTTAGGTAAAGTTAAGTCAAAATGACATCTTGGAAGTTCGTTTCTAATAGTTAATGGCAATAATAGACATTATTTTTCTATATTTAAGGCAAATTTCTTATGGAAATGGATCTCACGCATGCTTGCTGTGCCTCTGTCTGCCAGCCTACTTCCTCAATATCTCTCATTCCTCAGGAGTTTTAACCCTTTCAGTCAAATTTGTTGTGGTGGGAGACAGAAATGGCAAAAATAGAGAACGTCTGTGAAAATCTACATTTGCTTAGAAAAGATAAATCTAGATAAAGTGCTGCTGCTGAGAGAGAGGCTGTAACATGAATTGAAGTGTTACCAGGATAGATGGGCTTGGCAATGAGCATATGTACATTAGCCAACTAATAAACATCTTCGGAGATCACACTCTGACACAGCACAGGCTGTGGCAAAGTACCGTAAAAGGGTCTAGGGAACCCAGATAATTCCTGAAGCTGTGGCAGCGGTGGGGAGTGTAAAGGATGGAGGACACAGCTCAGAAATCCAGGCTTCATCCTTTTGTGAGCTGCAGGATTAATTTGGTGGCAGGAGGAGGGGAATGAAAATTTTGCCAACACACTCTTTTTATTTAAGTATGTGGTTCTGGTCTTAGAACAGCCTTTTAAATGGAGAAATATAAAGATAACTGCTTTCCACTCTTCTGGCAGTTCAGGTGTAACCTCTTGTTTAAAGCATGTTTTGTGCCTCAGGGAAATCTACGTGGTTGGTCAACCCCATGTTTTATCGTGTCTTCTAAAACAGCTGGAGCTTTACCGCTTTCTTTGTTTATTTTCTTCTCTGTTCATCTTGTCCATGTGATCAATAATGCCATTTTAAAAAGAAATGTATCAGTTGCTTTCTATTTTTCAGTTTTTAAGAGTGAAGGTCTTAGTGCTGCTAAGGATCTGTATCTCCATTTGGGCATTATTTGGCACTATAGTGCCATGAGAGTCAAGGTTATAAAATTCAACATACTTGTTGTATGCAAACATTTTTTTTCCTAGTTTGCGCTGGTCTGTATCTAAAGTGTTTATAATGATGAATAATGTTAAAAAATGCATTATCTGCATTAATCTTGAAGACCTGATATTATGCTCTTCAAGTCAATGAAAAGCCTGTTTTGATGTGTACAGCATTTTAAAAGACCTTAGATCAAGATCTTAAAAGTTAAACATCTTAGACTTTTTTGCTAATGGTCTGAATATTGAAGTCATGAATTCTGAATTTTGTCATCAACAACTCTGTATGCTTGAAGGCAAATTGTTTAACTTCATTCTGCCTTTGAGCTTACTTTTTAAAAAAAACGTAACCCATGTTAACACCGGGTGTCATGACTATTACTATTACTATATTTCAAGTGATTTTTAAACCATAATTCTTCATTCAAAGAAATACAGAATTACCTTACAATAAATTTATTTCTACCAAAAAATACTAGTAAATGATTTATTACACATTACAAAGGGAAACAATAATTTGTTAAAAAGAAGAGAAACTCAAAGGCTACAGAGAATATCTTCGTGCCTGAAGTATGTTATTGGGGATCTGGCCAAAGACAAATTAGATATGTTTTGTATATCTTTGGAACAGATAAAATAATTTTAAGGAGATCTGCCTGGCTAGTAAGTTACAGTTTTGTGCTGTTACGTGATACACCTTTACACCAGAGACTCTGTCAACTAGTAAATTTTTCTGTTTTGTTAGGTGGATCTGCGTAATACAACGCAAATCAAAACAAAGATTTTTTTTTTTTTAAGGGAGTTAAGTATCTCCTTTAATTCTGTAAATAAATGAAAGGCTTTATGCACAGATTAGTTGCATTTACTGAAATCTGGAGTGCTCTGGACAATTGTACTTTCTCTGAATCTGTCTATGTTTAAGAAAGACTAGAGTGTGACCAGTGGAAAAACATTGTAGGGTTGCAGTTTGCTCCTGTGTTCCTTTACACCCTGTCTTCATTACAAAAACGAGCAGAAATAATTGAATGTAAGGAAGATAATAATTTTAAAAATCAATATCACATTTAATAAATATACCTCAAAAATCTCAGGTATAAAGTGGCACTCGGTATACTGCGTGACATATATTGAATTATTAACTCCAATTTGATTATGCAGTTATCAGGTATATGAATTTATTTAACTCCTGTGTGTTTTAAATATGTAATGGTTACGGAATTATCCATGAGAAACATTTTGGTATTTCAGGGAAATAGTAAATACAATTCTCCTAAGAAGTAATTCTGATTTTAGGTTGGTTCTTAATACATCTCTTAGAGGATTGAAATAAGAAATTAACTTATTGCTGCATAACACTTTACTCCCCAGCAGGGGGAACAATTATTTTGATAGGCGAGTGAAATGTTGCTTGCATATTATCCAGCATAAATCTTTCTCCTTTAAGCTCACCAAAGGTTTTGGAAGAATACTTTTTGGTAGATTTACAGTTTTAGACTCATAGACACATACTTAAAATGAAGGTGGTTGTGTCAGGGTGGATTAATTTAAATTAAATAGTAGATTTTTATCATATTTTAAATAGGCAAGTAAGGATCGCAGTTTTAAGGTTTCGATTTTTATTCTAATTTTACATTAATATATCTTAAGTATTTTCCTGGAAGGGGAAAAAAAAAACCATGTCATGTTGATTTGCAACAAAGTAGAGTAGTGTATTTGCCTTAGGTTTGGTGATTCTGATTGCCAGGCAGAAGGTTACAATAATATGCATATATATGGTACAGCTGAATTTTTATTTTTCAGCCTACATCCTACTTTTTGGTAACCTGGGAAATGGTGCGTGGCAGCGTTCTGCAGTGTATCGGTTGAGGCGCTTGTGGGAAGTGTGTTTTGGTCCTGAGAGTGCCATGAATTGTGGGTTCTCCTCTGCACAGAGGTGGAGGTTCAAGACAAACCAGGGAAGGTGGCCCTCTCCACCGGGGCCTTTGGTAGCAGGGGCAGTCTCTTGGGAACTGGAGTTCTGCTTGATAGTACGTACTTTTTGATGAATTTAACGTAGATTAACAAACTTTTGCAGCCTGCTCCATTTTAAATCCTTTTGTGGACAACAATTCAGAGATATGAAAAAGAAGAAAGAATTTTGGTATGAAGAGCTATTTCTGAAAGAAATACTTTAGAAGGAAGAGAGATGTATGGCTTGGTAGACAATGAATTCATGCTATTTAAGGATTAGAGGTCAGTGTAGTCAAAAGCACAGAGGCAAGGGTGTGACAGGAAGAACACCGAGACAAAAATGGTTGTAAGGAGCATGGAGAGCAAGCAGGGAGACCAAATTAGTTCCTTTTGTTGTTATCTCCTGTGGTCTGGCACTGGAGAGGCTGATGTTAAATTCTGTGCTTCTGTGAAATAACATTTGTTGTTTAATATGTTAGAAAATTTCACATACTTAAAAAGAATTCTAGAAATGAAATCTCTATGAAAATTGTTATAAAGTTTTGATATCAGTAAAATTATGGTAAAAAATTGCCCCTCCATATCCTGTCAGTATCTGATCTTATCCGATGACTGAAATGGCTGAGGTCTAGATGCAGAATACTTAATGCTGACTAATATATCAAAATTAGCATCAATTAGCCTTTTTTCACACTATTTAAAAGTCTAATGACTTTGGTCAATAGAGAACTGAGAATCCAGTGACAAGTTTTGACCTTGTATAAAACACTTGAGTATTCTTATCAGTAATGGGTGTCCCTGTCAATAAAATCAAGTTAAAAATATTTTCCATACAGTGAATAAAATACATTTTTGTAAGTTTGCGTAAGTTGTATTGCATTCATTAACTACATCTTTCAAGTAATTATGTCCTTCTGTAATTTTTAAAATTTTACTCTTTAAAGTCAAATATGTAAATATTTATATTATGTATTGTACATAATAATTATAATGATAATACAAAATATATGGATATATAAGATCTTATATAATTATGCATATATAACATTTATACAATACATAAATATATAAAGTTAGAAATTTTACATGGTAAAAATTAATATTGGACAGATTTGGTTTTTTTTCAAGTATATAGCAGTGTATAAAACATATTATCTGCTTTCAGTATGAACTTCAAAGTATTATTATATAGTGGGGTTTTTAAGGCTTAGATTGATGTCAGGGGAAGATTCCAGCTCCTAAGTATTTTGCCTCATTAAAACCTAGTGTTCTGCTAAATGGAAATTTCATGGACTGCCTTCCGATATGCTCATTTATTACACATGACTTAGTGACATTTGGTGCGAATTTAGCTGTCTGCTGACTAGATTAACTCCCAACTTTAAAAAACACAGCAAACTAATTTGTACTGATCTCACTTTTCTTTACCTGCAGAATTGGACTGGCTTAGTAACCCAAGCTTCTCTACGGAAGATGCACTATTACTGCATCAGCGCACTACAGAAGTTGCAAATCTCATCCCTGAAAAATCACCACTAATAAGGTAGAATATACTTCAGTATCTCTTAAAGTCGCCTCTTTCTTATGTCCTGCTTATCTTTTGTTATGTGAGACCAAAATCAGGAGCTTTTAGAGCTACTTTTCATTCCACTGTTCACCATTTAAAAAGGCCTGAACTGAGTCCTATATAAAAGTATGAATAATGCTTCCATGTCCTTTAACTTAAAATAATGAGAAATTATACTTATGCAATTACATTCCCATTTTCTTTTTCTCACAGCTGCGTTTAAATCATTGTTATTTCAGAATGGAAAGGGAACTGAGTGATCATGATTCTTCATTAGCTTTTGAATGTACTAAGTGACCCTTGAAATAATGTAAAGATTAAGCATCATCTTTGTGATTTCTCTGTGAAAACCAGTTCAATCAGCCATTTCACAGTTGAGTTTTTTACTTTTTAAAAACTAGCTGAAGATGTGAATTAATGAAATACTACCTGTATCAAGTTGTGTGGCTGTGTAGAACATGCTGATCACAGAAGTGGGTGATTATATTCTTTTACAAAAATGAGCTTTAAGCAACCACATTGGCTGAAGAACTAGTTTTAATACCTTCACTAGAATAGTTGCTATCCTTGGCATATCTATACTATAATACTTAATAATTAATGGAATCAAGTTGCAGTTGCCAAGTTCAAAAACTTCGTCACTTGTAATTTGATACAAGCTCCTGTGTTTATGATGACTGTTGGTGGTCACGATAGAAAATGTCTTTATAATAACAATCACAGCTGAATACATCTTTTTGTATACTTATTCTTAAATTTACATGTATTGTGCAATTGAAATGGAATCACTGTTCTGGTTATCGGTCATATATTCTGCTTATATTTCTTCAGATATTTTCAGGACTTTAATGTCATAAAACTAAGGAATTTACAAATTACTATTCAGATAGAATGACATAGTAAACCCACCATATTTCATTAATCTTTGGAAAATAATTTGTCAAAAAATAGTGTACTGAGAAAAGTTTGATCTTTTTGCTTACTACTAGGGTACATTCTCCGCTCAATAAAAACTAATTACTCCAACATAGTTGGTGTTTTTGGGGGGGTTTTGGTTTGGGGCAGTGTGTGTGTGTGTGTGTTTGTTTTAAAGGCCTGCTAATGGTTCTCCCATAGGTTCTTTTGTCTTAGTGCCCTTAAATAAATTGTGTAAGATTATTTTCTAAGGTGCCTTGCTTCTGAAACGCTGCATTTTCTTTTATTGACATATTAGGAATACTGAGACTTGTTACTCCTTTCTTTTATTGGAAGATTCCAGAAAACCTGTTTGAAAAGAGCTTGTGCTTTAATTAAGCATTAGAGAAGACCTCCATTATTTCAGTTGGTCATTAAGTATGGGAGTGTATGCAGTATGTACAATCATATACGTGTGTTTTGTCAAAACTATCTATCCTTCGTGTGATCTCTCAGTAAGTCAGTTGTCTGTCGCGTGTGGTGTTTGTTATTACATTATATTATACGATAATGTTAATTCAGTAGTCATTGAAAATTGTTCTTTGAGAGGTGAGATTTGAATTTCTATTCTGGAAGTGATTTTAAAAGTATAGTTTTGATATTTCTTATGTAAATCATAAAGAAACGTGGAAAAAAAGTGCAAACTTTTTACTTTCACAGGTCACCCTGAAAGACTTCTTATGCTTTTAGCTTGACCTAAGTTGTCTTAACAAAGTTAGGAAATTCTATCAGCTCAGTCACCTTCTTTTTGGCGATGATAACAAATGGATATTTATACAGATCACACATCAAAATGCCTATGACAGTTAAAACTGGTTGTCAGTAATTCCAGCAGTTGAAAAAATAAAGATAGTTGTAATTTAATGCAAATTTGTATCACCTTCATTGTATGTGTTGCTGCTAACTCTCTTCTCCAAAAATACAGGGAGAATAAAGGTAAAGGGTAAAATTATTCTAAACTTTCTTATGGTGATATTTCTTTACAGTTTTACTACTTGGATATATAGGTGTATATAGAGATATATATACTTGTTTCCAAGCAGGACTACTTCAAGATCAGAGTTGTCAGGGGAAAGTGATACAGATGAGAGTCTGAAACAGTCAAGTAAGAAAAGGAAAAAGAAAAAGAAAAAGCATCACCACTATAAGAAGACAAAAAAGAAAACCAAAGGGGACTCTAGTAGCAGCGAATCAGACCTGGACACTAAGCACATCAAGGACAAAGCCACAAGAAGTGGCAGAAATCATGAAAAGGAAGCAGCAGTGAAGTATGTATTTATTAATACTATGCAAGATGTAAATTAATTGCGTTCTGGTATTTGTCTCTTCAACTTTATGAATTAAATTCTTGCCACTGGTGGGTAATTTTTTCTAAGCTGTATATGACTAAACCTCCATTTAAAGCAATGAAAAGAGAATTAGAAACATTTGTTTAATCGTATCTGAAAAACTGTGACTAAAATACTCTGTGAAGCACTGTTCTGCAGAACAAAGCATGGTATGGTGGTAATGAAATGTATTTTTAAAGACATGTAGAGGCTTATGTTGAGTTTTTGTAAGCATCTTGTTTCCTTTCATGGATCTTTGATTTACTGGGAGAGTTTGGAGAGGGATTGCATTAAACGTTATTCTTAATTAGTGCGAAAGTCTTAACATACAGCTGCGTTTGCCTTGTGATATAACTTCTTCCTCACAGAGTTAACACTTCCTTTTTTTTTTCATACTAAGACAAAGTTTGTTTTACGATTTAAAATTTCTTTTATGTCCAGCCATTTATTGCTCTATGCTGTGTACTTCTTAGTTCTTGCTTATGGTACATCTAGATGAGTATTGGAACAATTGAAATTGTTTTGCTAGATCTTTTTTGTTAATTCCAGATGCTTTAAAGTACTGTGTAATTGGTG
This sequence comes from Calonectris borealis, assembly GCF_964195595.1. Classification (NCBI taxonomy): domain Eukaryota; kingdom Metazoa; phylum Chordata; class Aves; order Procellariiformes; family Procellariidae; genus Calonectris; species Calonectris borealis. The sequence goes on from NC_134316.1 coordinate 19,550,237, forward strand.
GAGGTGTCATTTTTATATGGAACAAGAAAATAGGTATCTAGGGACTAGCATGATCTTTAGGCAGTAAAAGGTTCTGTGAACACACTTGAGTATTCAGGTTTGGCATACCTAGCTGTGCTTTTCTCAGTCTGTTGGTTTTTGATCGTTTCATTCAAAGTGGCCCAATCTGACTGGCTGTGTAAGTCACCTTTCCCTGTTTCTCATCATGTTTGCTAGTTTGAGGAGCCATTTTGCCTTTCTTTGATCCCCTAGTTCCTGTTTTTTCTTTAGCATCAGCAGCTCTGGCTCTAATTCAGAGCACTGCAGCTGCTCCTGGGGACAGACTGAGGATTTGGTGACATTGAGGAACTGTTGCTACAGTGGGGTGTAGTCCAGGCAGTCCTTGACTTTCCCCCAATTTTCTACTTTTCCCAAGGCAGATTTACCAGGAGCTGAGAGCATAGGCTTGTGGGCCATGTGTCTATGCCAAAGGCTCTTAACATTGTTTCCCTATGGAAGAATAGCAGTGGTATCAGAGGAGTTGTCTGCTGCCTCTACCTACCCTCACCACCTTCCATATGAAGACTCTGTTATTGGTGGTGAAGGCTTACTTGGCTGTGAGGAAGCACAATGAAAATCACTGAGATGCTAAGACCATTCTGCTCTGCCCAGTCACTCTTGTTTTTGCTGGAAGGGTGTCTGGGCTGGACGGAATGGACTTATGTGCTGAACCTGGTTCATGAGCTGCGATGGCCAACTGGCCAACCAGCCAGTTTTTCGCCCAAATGAAAGGCTTGAAGTTCTTTCAGGGTGTCTGTTTTCACTTCTTTCCATAAATTTTTGGTACTGGGAGAATACTGAGTTTTCAGGAGACTGTTTTTGCAACCTGAACCACAAAATTGCTCTAAATGCAATAGGTCTTGTGAAATTTTAGAAAGCTACTCAAGACTATAAAACTCGTTTACTGAGTTATGTATTCGTAACATGAATTCAGACTGGAAGGTCAGTTTGGAGGCAATTTCCCCTTAAGTTCATTTGTGAAACTGTAATCCATAAAGCACTTTGCACACAATTTTATAAAATGCATGCGTATAATTACAGCTAATCAACATAATCCTCTTACAGATTATCCTCTTTTAATAAGATGCTACAATTAAGAAAGACAAAAGTAAATTTTAAAAGTAATAATATATGGATTTTAGATTATAATTTACCAAGCAATTAATTGGTTAAATCTGGTTATTACTTTTCATAATCCTAACTCCAATTTTTGGAATTCCAAGGAGTGTTTGTGTTTTGTTTTGATGGTCCTATTAGTGTATTTCTAGTTGTTTCTTTCCCAGCCTGTGACTGACTTTGCAATAATGGATCATGTACCATGACTTTGAGTAAATTAAATTATTATGAACTACAGAAATGCGATGTTTCCTGGGTTTTGTAAATGCTGAATATATCTACCAATATTTAGAATATACTACTTCTCCTTTTCTTCAGTCTAGATAAGAAAACATCAAATCTTACCAGCAGTCGCTCTGTTTGGCTTGATGATATCCAAGCTTTCACAGCAGAAACCTTCAGAATAGACAAGAAACCAGACCCTGCAAACTGGGCCTACAAATCCCTGTATCGAGGGGACATAGCAAGGTACAATATGTTGGCTTCTATTGGTATTCAAACTATCGCAGAGTCACTATCTCAAGATTCAATAACTTGAGTCTGGCTGTGAAATTTTTATGTTGAGGATGAGAAAATAAGATAACTGAATGGTTTATTTCAAAATTTGACTTTGCATTGGGCAGAAATATTTTAAAAGGTGAAAGATGCCATGAAATAATGGGAATAAAGTGCATGAGTTTCATTTTTTCTAAAAACATTCTCTGTGTAGTAGACTGCAGACGTAAACTTGTAGAACTGCCATCTGGAGGTGGCAGCATGGAGCAGATGCAAAAGCATGGTTTTGAGGTCAGAAATCCAGGGTTCCATTATAGATCATCTTCGGGCGAGTGCTCCTTTTGATCTCTATTGTTCTATTTCTGTGTCTGAAAGGGAAATGAAGGTACTGATTATTTCATACTAGATTTGGCAAGAGGTTTGTTTACTTGAGTAGTTTGATATCCTTGCAAAAAAAAAGGTACAGATACTTTCTTAGCAAACAGATTCTGTGTTAGATCACCCAGACATTGTACCAAAGGGTATCTATCTCATGCACTGCTACATTTCAAATGACAATAGATGAAACTGCATATTCAACATCCTTAGTGGGTTATTGGTACTGTGATGACCCTTCAGAACACTTCCCTGCAATAACGGAGAAGCCCTTCTAAAGGAGCCTATGCTGGGCTCATGCATTATGTATGTACACTTACTTTCTTGGTGTTCTCAAAGAAAATTGTTTACTATATATAAAAAGTAATTATTTGTGGAGGAGGGAGGATTTATGGATTTTATTTTTGTAGTGTATATACCTTTGCAGTAAAAGTGCCTGGTTACCATCCATTCCAATTTTCTGCCACCTTTGGATTGTCAGCTATTGTTTGAGATGAAAAGTGTTATTTTAGCATTGCACGTCACTATGTCTGCCACTGAAATTACATTCTTGGTAATATTTTAAGATGGTATTTTCCTTTCTTAATCCATAGGATTATTGCGGGCTTTATGAACCTGGTCTCTCTTTCCTCTCCACCTCCCCCCCCCTACTTCTTGGCATATAAAATGGATAGAGGCTTAGGGATACAGAAAGATATTATCGGACTGAACTACTGGGGTCTGATTTTTCAGTTTAAAATAATCTAATCTAAATAATCTTAAATAATGCTGTCTATTTTTCTTTCTCCAGGTTTGTCTACATGGCTTAAAATGATAGGAGGAAAAAAAAAATTTTCTTCTGCTGAGTATGACAGATATTGTTGAACTCAGAGGAAGCTTAGTATGATAATAAAAGTTGTGATGGCACTGAAAAATACATAAATTGAAGTCTTAAATAAGGAGAAAGTTGCCAAGGTCTTACACTTTTGAAGGTGTATGCATACATTATTTGGGTCAATTTGAATTAAAGTACTTCTTCCATGCTGTCTTTCAAAAAGGAGGTATCTTTTCTAATGTGTGTTTTAGAAGATGTTTAATTGTATTTTTTCCTTCTAAGATATAAAAGGAGAGGAGAGTCATGTCTTGGCATAGATGCAAAGAAACAGTGTATAACTTGGGACAGTTCTGCATCAAAAAGGAAGCAATTACAGAGGCGACCTGAGCGCTACTTCACAAAGAACAATATGAAGATGCTGAACATAGATGGGATTCCTGTTTGCAATAAAAGTTCTCCGTCTGACCCAACTGCTTTTATACCAGTTTTCCAAATGGAAACTGATGATCTTTCTGACACAGCGGAGGTAAATCCTCTTGGGATTTATGATCCATCAACTACAGTGTGGCTACAAGGAAAAGGGTGCAAGAGTGCAGACCATGAGCCTGTAAATACGCAGCAAACAATTCAAGAGCCTGGGATAAAAATTAACTCCATTCTAATGACAAAAGTGGAAGAACATAACAAGAAAGTCAGAGAAAACCCAAGAGATATTAATGCTTGGATGGAATTTGTTTCTTTTCAGGTATGTGTTCTGACAGACCTGGTTGCTTATTATAAGTAATAAATACATGAATATTATATTGTAGTTTCATTTATTTAGACTGTATATCTTCCATTGGTGAAGAATGAGTTGTTAATTCATCTTCACTAATGTCAGCATTCTTCTTGTGATTCTAGTGATGATTCTTCCTAATGTTGTAATGATTTTTCTTTTTGTTTTAAGGATGAATTAATGAGAGGACCTAGCCCTTATGCCAGTAAGGGAGAGCAGGAAGTAAGAAGAAAATCACTGAAGTTAATCTTAGAAAAGAAACTGGCTATTTTAGAGAGGGCAATTGAAAGCAATCCAAGTAATGTTGATCTGAAACTTGCCAGGCTGAAGCTTTGCACAGAGTTCTGGGAACCACCAGCCTTGATCAAAGAATGGCAGAAGCTAATTTTCTTACATCCCAATAATCCAGAGCTGTGGAAGAAATATCTCCTGTTCTGTCAAAGTCAGTTTACTACCTTTTCTGTTTCAAAAATCAATAGTCTCTATGGAAAATGTTTGACTACACTGGCAGCTGTACAGGATGGCAGTATGGTGTCACATCCTCTACTGCCTGGCACAGAAGAAGCTATGTTAGGTAAGGTTCTTTCTATTTCATGTCATGGTCAGAATGGTCTTCAATAGGAGTTGACTACATTCTCTATAAGAATAGACTTTCCTGTGTATTACAGGAAGTTTTTATTCTCTTCAAAATGCCTGGCATCCTGATTTCTTAGCTGAGAATTAAAGCAGATATTCCAACCAAATATGGATATAACAGATGCTTTTCTTCCCCAGGAGAGTTTGTGATAGAACATCCAGTAAAGTCTAATGGGCTGAGTGGTTTACAGTACAAGTGTCAAGGCTGGAGAATTGCAGCCAACAGCCGAGAGATGTGCCTTTATCTTTGAAAAATGTTTATTTGAAAAAAAAAAAAAAGGTTGGCTTGTGAAAGAAACAATTATCTCCTGTTCAAAAGTTTTATAGTTAATTACTTTAATCCAGAAAGGACATGGGAAATCTGATTTTTCTTGAGCATCCCAGTTCATAGATGGAGAATTCTAAACTGTAATACCATGTGATCATGCCTTTTGTATTTATTGTATGCATATATCTACCACTTATAACTTATTATATAATTATCCCTGGAGGGAAAATTAGTCAGATGGTTAGGATGCTGGACTGGATCCAGGGAAGAAACGAGTTCATGCTCAATTCTGGCATGGGCTTTAAATTTATTTGGAGCTGAATGACTTAACCTATCCCATTTCATTTTTGCTTCCCTACCTCAGGGGGTCATTGTGATTATTAATCTATGAATACACTGAGGAGGGGGAGATATTAGTGTCACCATGAATATATTTGTGGGTTTGTTTTCTTTTAAAATTTGTTTTAAATCTAGAGGAGACTATTATGAAGCAGTCCACATTTCTTCATGTGCGGCATAGTTCAAGGAACCTCTAGTTTTATCCAAGTCATGTAACTGCTGTTTGAGCAATGATGCTATCCGTTATGCAATATCCAGTCTGGACTTATAGATTGAGATGCTGGGTTACAAATTAGTTTCAGGTGTTCAGATCTCTTCATCTTGGATCAAGCACTGGAAAAAGTGCTGTAAAGGAAAAATAGTCTCCTGGCAGGTGGATGTTGTACTGCCTGATACCTTCTAATTGCTTCTACTGTCTCTGATTTCCAACACTTCAGTCACTTTATACACTAACCACAATGAATGATTCTCAGGACAAATGTTTTATTCAGCATCTATTTTTTCAAACAGGAAGGTTTTTCTTTCATTTTGTTTCCCTGCACAGAACATATTTGACTCATTAAATACTGTTTGTCAACTGCTATGAGAAATCTGGGGGTTTTTTAATGGAGTTCCTTTAACTATATTAGATTGATTGACATTTTTCAAAATACTTGTTTGCTGTCAATGTCTATAGATAGGTTAAAATGAAAATGAACTCAACTTTGTATTTCTGTTCCACTCTTAATGTCTTGTTGTTCTGTATTAAGACTATAGTGATTTGTTTATGAACACTGTTGAGGGTTTTGGTTTTTGGTTTGGTTCCCCCCCCACCTTTGGAATTCAAATGATAGGAGTGGGGAAATTTCCAGTGGGGAGATTTCTTGATCTGAGATTTTTTTTTTAGTGACTCAACTATCTAATTCTTGGGCTGAATTTGAACTGTCAGTTTACTTATTAGGAAGATTACCAAATTGTTTGTTAAGATAAATATACAAAGAGTTTCACAAATTAATTATGAGGTGAGTAGCAGTATGTATGGTAGGCTTGTATCTTCAACCTTTGACCTTTGCTAATGACAAAGTGTGAGAGCTAATTTTAAATAGTGGTGGACTGTGCCATCTAGTGTTCAATTCAGTACGCAGTACTATCTGCTTGGAAATAGGTGGATGTTTTAAAACATGAAATGTAAGAAAGCAGGTAAAAGTTAATTTAAAATTATAGATAATTTTTTACTTAAATTTTGAGATAACAATTCATAATACTTTAAATTTACTAGAAACTGTTAATATAAACCAGATGAAGGTAAGCATTCTCAAATTTTGCTGCGGAAAGGGAGTCCTGTTTTTCAAATTATACCTACTGGTTGGGGAGAAACATCCTTATCTTTTAGGTCAGTTCAGCTGCAGAATTGTCTTAGCATCATGCACTGAATTAAGTATTCATGCTGTTTTCAGCTTTTACCACAAAGAAAATGCTAATCTTTGCATTTCTTCAAGTATCTTTTTCTTTTTTATCATGCAGAAAATCTTATGCTATAATTTATTTTTGGCTCCAGTTTGGCAGCAAGTCCTGATGAGATATTCTCTACATTCAGACTATTTTAATCAAAGTTCATCTGTTTGAAGCTGAGAAACTAGGAAAGGACAACTTTTTCAGTGTCAGTTGGACACAGTGCCTAAATTGGTTAAAATACTTCAGAAGATTCTATTATATACTTAAAGATACTTTTTGTTGTTTAAATATCTTCAGAAATTTCAAGAGTCTTTGTTATCAGAAACAATCATTGACTTTGCAGGAAAATCTGATGAAATGCCTGGTTTGTATATTCTAGCTGAATTCAAATTTTTATGTGCACACATCTGATGTAAATCTGAATACAGGTAAAAGGAGTAAATCATTTGCCACTTCTTAGTATTAAAAAATAAGATGATAATTAGAAGAAAGTGATGCTAACCTATGTTGTTACATGTGTGTATCTAGACAGTTAAATATTTTGATTAATTAAAATCTTCCAAAGCCGATGCATTTAGTGAAGAAACAATAGTTTTTGAAGAACTGTTTTTAAAACTATCAATGAATTATTTAAGTCTTGATTTATGGGGTTTGGGTTTTTTTGCAAGCCAATTAAGATTATGATTTAAAGCAATTTGGTTTTTGAACAGCCATTGTTTTGTCAAGACTTGAGTGTATTTTGGAGTGATGGAATATCTCTGAAATGTCCTTGAACTGCCTAGTAATAGAGGTGTTTATAATACCTGTTATTTCTCCAGCTCTTTCATTTAAGACTCTCATTGCAAATACATGAATAGAAGAACTGGGGCTTTTCTTCACTTTTTAAGCTGAGACTTGAGGCTCAGTGTGTAGTAGGGATATGGCAGTGATTACAGAAATAATTTTTTGAAGAGCAGGGGATAGGACTCTTCTCTACTTTCAAGCAGTAATACTTTGACCAAAAGACTGGACTTATCTTAACTGAGTTCTTCTGTAAAGGAAAAGAAAATAGGAATGACAGTTGGAATGAAAATGGTATATTACCAACATATTACCAATATAACTATCTCATGCAAAAATGAGGCAAAAAGGATTTTTGTTGTAATCACTTACTGCGTGAATTGTAATAATGCCCAGCATCTTCAAAGAGGGCTATGAACAACTCTGACAGATGTTGGATAAACTGAAGTTGGGACCATTGCATATAACTTTCATTCATCAACAAGGATAGTGCATGTATGGCATGAATAAAAAGTCATCTCTTTGGCACATTTAAAGTGGGAGGTCTAAAAGTTAATTAAACTACAACAATTTTGACATGCATTTATGCTAGTTATTCCCTGTGTTTTGGATTTTGATACTGTTCCAAAACAATTATGCTCTACAGCACTTCATGTATGTCTTTTGTATATTTGTGGGCTGTAATAAAATACTTGCAACAAAATTTATTTGAAATATTAAAATTTCATCTTCTTTACTTTACAGCTATATTTATTCAGCAGTGCCACTTTCTGAGGCAGGCTGGCCATTCTGAGAAAGCAGTGTCTTTGTTTCAGGCTCTGATTGACTTCACCTTCTTTAAACCTGACAGTGTAAAAGATCTGCCGACAAGGGGACAGGTAACAATTTCATTTAAATGGGTGTCCGTGTGCATTACAAAGAATGCTGTAACAGAAAAATGTTGATGAATTTTTAAGGGGATTGAATCACAACTTACTTTGCAGTTCTTCAAGGTGATGCTTGCATTGGAAAAATGCTTGTGCGTTCTCTGGAACTACACGCCAAATGGCTGCTTCTACTCTATATAATAGAAGTTGATAACCAGTCATTTCATGTCTTCTTTTTTACTAATTAAACATGGAAAAAAGTGAGCTGACCAATTTCTGTGTCTAGTTAGCATTTCCCCTGTTTTTTTCCCTGAAACTACTGCTGTTTTGTTACTGTTGATGGAGAAAACTGATAGGACCTATAATCTCGTTCTGTTCTAGACAGCTCTTGCAAACATTTCTTGGGTTCTCCGTTATCTGTTGTTTTCAGTAATTCTTTGATGGCTACATTAGGAACACCTTCACACTGTAAAGTACCTTTTATTTGACCCATGAGATTGTATTCAGCTTATTGTGTTAAAGTACTAAATCACTTTTTCTCTTGATTTGCTGAGGAGAATGTTGGCCATGCACCCCAGTAATAATCAGTAAATTAATATTTAGAGGGGGCTGTTGCTCATGTAGCATCATCCCACTGAATTGTCCGGAGCTGCTTCCTTTTTAATGAGTGGTAAGGAGGGCCACAGTTAGGCAGGTGGGCTACTGTAGAGGACAGAAATTGAATTTCCTTCTATTACCTCACCTTCTTCCCCAGCAGCCACTACTGAGACTCCCATTTTTTACTCTCTAGAGTAAATATTATTGTTAATATTTGTATTAACAGTCACATCTCAATGTCCAAACCAAGGTTTGGTACACAGCAGAAGCATATAACAGGAGAGAGAGGGTTATTAGAGCTAAGCAGGGGAGGAATTGATGAATCTAAAGATGACAGATTACATACAGGCAGTTACAAAGTCAGGACTAGAACCCTGGACTTCGTATTCACTGGAAAGTGCCCTGAAGTTGTTGACCACCCTGAAACCTGAGAAATCTTTTCCTTACTGATCTTTTCCTCTTGTCCTCAGTCCAGTCATATTTACATGCAACTGTAACATTTTGATTTGACCATAGTTGTATGATTGTCTGAGTTATCATTTCATTAGCCAAATTCTTTATGATCCCATGGAAGATAAGGAGGAGGGGAGATTTGGTTTCTGAAAGCCACATCTTGGGGACTTTAGATCCTTATCTTTGAAGGATCTGTATAGGACGTTTGGCACAAAAGTCTTTTGCTTTCTTTAAAGCCTAATAGCTTTTTAAAACAATCTTTGTGTTCATGGGAAGAGCTTATGACAGTCCTGCTGTGCCACGGGCATAGCTGAAGTACTCAGTTGTTCCTGCTGCTTCTTAAACAGCATCTAACAAAGTCTTCAGATACAGAAGTTGCATCCAGATAAGTGATTGCAGGACCTGGAAAACCTAAGTTGACGCAGGTAGTGTCTGTACAACAGCAAAAATTATTTTTCTATATGTTTTGTTTTGGTTGCCCCTGCCCAAAACAACAGGTGGAATTCTTTGAACCCTTTTGGGATAGTGGAGAACCACGTATTGGAGAAAAAGGAGCAAGAGGCTGGAAAGCATGGATGCACCAACAAGAAAAGGGTGGCTGGATTGCTCTTAAGCCTGGTATGCCTATGTCAGTATGTGTAGTTGTATGTCCACACGTTCTTCTAAACATTTTGATTGGAATGATACAAGCTGTTTCTTCTCATGTTTTTGCATACAAGTTTTAAAAAATATTTACCAAGATTAAGTATATCACACTTCACAGGGAAAAGCATCTGTTGAGCGTTCTATGTATGGTATTGTTTATGGAATATTGTTGTCCTTCCTAGGGATGAGAATTAAGGGAGAGGATAGCATATCCTCCACTCTGTGCTGAAAAGGCTAAATGTGTGAGTACATGGTTGAGACCCACACCCATCTAAAGTGGAAGGAAGCTACTTTCCTTAAGACCCTTTCATCATATTGGTAGACCAGGTGGGATTATAGTATTAGATGATAGTTGCCTCAAGGATTCCTAGCTTAATGATTCTATTTCTAGAATCAGATTTCAGTTTCTTATAGCAATATATAGCAGAAATAGGAGGAAAACCTCTCCTTTCTGTTTGTGATGCAGAAAACGAAGGAATTGCATTTCACTTGGCTGGAGTACTTCTGGGTGAGCCAGGATGCAGAAGACGCCTCCCTGCTGCTTAGTCCCATCTTGTCTTCTGGTCTACAGTGCTTCCCTTAATGTCAAGGACTATTTCTCAAACAGATACATCTTGAAAGGAAGCAGGGGGCTGAACATGTTTGACCAAAGATGAGTTGGCTCTGCTTTTAGTAAACAAAGGAACCGAAAAAATTGTCCCTGGATTAAGATGGAATTTCCTTGCCCCTTAACTGAGGTCAGCAGTTCCACTGCTGATGGTTATAGACATTTTGCCCACAAATTGAGAAGACTCAGTATAGAGAAGAGGACCACTGCCAGTCTTGGGCAGGTCCAGCATATATCAATGCTTTTCTCCATGCGTGTCAAGCCCAAAAGTTCAGGTGCAATCTATAATCGAGTGTCGAGTGTCTAAAACTGTCAATTTTTTTCAAACTTTGGTTAGATTGTGGAAATGCTGTCATTTTTCATTGAGTTGCTGATTAAAGGAGACGCTATAGATCACAAAAAATATAGAGAGAGTAAAAATCTTGCCACCACTTGTTTGTTTTACCTGAAATTTAAGAACTGGGAGCGGAAGTGTTTCACCTAGTTAATGACAACCGTCAGGATCAAGAATTTGGAGATGGCATAGAAATGGCCTGATTTTTGTACAAAAAAAAATAGTGCAGGTAACCATAAATTTTGAGGACTTTTTTTCCCTCAACAACAAGAAAGAAAAAAGTATTTGAAAAATCTCACCAAGCTTTCCCTTAGCCTGCAGGTGCTCATCAGTTTCAGCACAGAATTAATATATTGCTGTCACAGTAAAAATATGCTAATTGTGTCTAATAGTCCAGAAAGATCATCATAAAAGTGGGATGTGGTTAAGCACTTCCTTTTGTGTGTGTTTAACTACATTGGTTGTTTCAATTGCACATTAATTAACATTTTGAAAATACCAGGTATTTTAAAGCAACATTGCCAAGCTTGGTTTGCAATGTTTAACATTATAGTACTACTTTTTACTTACAGTGGTTTTCTCAAAATGTTTTATGCACATGAGTATTCATAGAGCACATTTGAGATTGTATGCCCAGGTATGAAGTGAAGAACCTAAGTTGCACAAAAAGATGACTGACTTTTGGCTGTTGCTTGCAAACTGCTGTTGATAAAAGTGGTCCACAGCATGTCAGTGTTTTCTTTTCTCCTCTGTGGGAAAGTTTGAGTGCTGACACTGATTCACTGGTTCAAAAAATTTGGAAACTTCCCACTCTTACAGAGTTGGTGTCAAAACCCAGAATTGTGATGTGGAAATTTTCAGCTCCGTCTTGTGACTGTTTTATTAACACTGTATTTTTTTACATTTTTAAAGTAGTTAAGTTGTATGTCAAGTTTGGCCTTTGGATTTGGTGGATTAATTTTTCTTTAATAATTTTGGGGGGGGGTGTGTCTTGATTTGGTTTTAGATGATGATGATGATGAAGAGATAGATGAGGATCAAGAAATAAAGGATAAAACTCTCCCCAAGTGGCATATTTGGTTGGATATTGAATATTCTCGTGAAGCAAGGCATTGGTTACCTTGGAGGCCAGACAAAACCAAAAAGGAAACTGAAGAAGATTGTGAAGATCCAGAAAGACAGGTCACTGTGATATAATAAAACAAGGGGAGATGATAAGACGAATTATCCTTTCATTTGAATTCATTGCCAATGGATATTTTAGAGTAATCCTTTTCTTCATTTGGAAAAAATTCTTCTATTTGTTTGGAATTCAAAATTTACCTGAGGTTTCGTGCTGAGACTTCTGAAATCCATAGGAAGCTCATGGTAAACTTTGGAAAGGGATGTGGGCAAATAGTCTGTCTCTGCTGTTCTGTGATTTCTTTCATCTATATGTGGAAATGTCACAGAAATCTGTGTTTAAGAAGATATATGCATTAAACAAAGGTTTTATTGCCTTCAAGTCAGATAGTTGGATTTTATTTTCTTCTTGGGAGATAGGTCAAGTCAGACATTGATTTTCAAATAAAAATGTGTTAAATGGCCTAAGCAATAATATCTTTCAGACCTTCATTTTGTAAGTTTTCTGTGGAGATCTTTGATACTCAATGGCAAAGAAATCTTTTGATAGTAAATTTACAGTCTGACTGGAAGAACACATTGCTTGTTTAACTTGTCTGTTTTTAATTTGAATGACATTCTGTTACCATTTAATAGTAATTATAAATCTGTATTGACTTGAAAAGGTTCTTTAATTACATAAATCACAGGTTTGCTAATTTTATTTGATTGCATAAATTAATGGATTTTGTTTTAATTTGGATTTTTTTAGGTATTATTTGATGATCTCGGACCATCTTTAATCCAGCTTTCTAATCCAGATCTTCAATGTCAACTACTGTACTCGTTTTTGCAATTCCTGGGAGTTCCATGTACAAGTAAACTCTTTCCTTCCAACCTCTATATTGCCATGGATGAAAATAACATCTTTGACAGTGTGCTTTCTGATGAAAAGCCACTGACTTCTGTTGATTTTCCACTTTCTGGATTCAACAGTATTGGTCATATGGACACAATGCTACGAGGGAGACATCACATAGGCCACTATAAAGAAGGAGAGGAGTTCATACAGAATGTTTTTCATGTTCTATTCCTGCTATTTTCAGGAAAGGAAAAATCTAACCTGTCCGTTTGTTGGTTACAGTATGAAGTATCTAAGGTAATGAGGAATCTGCATGTAATCACTTTTGTGACCTGTAGCTTTCTTGTGTATTAATGTTTATATTGAATTAAAATAAATATTGATGAAAATTAAGTCTTGTAGGACTAAGTATTCAAATCAGGAAATGCCAGTTAAGATTGCACTGGGGGTAAAAAAAAACCCAAACCCTTTTCTTCAGTACATGTTACACAGTGGCATACATGTAACAAAGTATTTTTTGCAGTTTTGGATAAATGTTATTACATGATACATTGTATGCTAGACAGGAATGGATGCAAGTGATTTTTTACAAGGCAAAGTGAGTCAGCCAAGTACTTTTACCAAACTATTCTACTAAGTGCATAATCCCCAATACCATGATAAGAGCATCTTATCAAGAAACTTACTACTTCCTGTACAAGTTACATTTGTAGTGTTATTGAAGGAAATAACACTGTATCACTTGAATATGGATTTATTTAAGTAAAACTGCTCTAATAGATGCCCACAGAAGGATGAGAGTCCAGGTTGTCTTCCTAATGCTTCAGGAAGTTTAGTATTGTGTTTCCTTATGGAAAAGTTCCCTGTTTCTTACCCAAACACTACCTGACCAGAAGATCTCCTGTAATCTTCCCATCCAATCTCCAGATTCGTCTGTCAGCACATTCCCCACTGAGAAAAGCTACTTGGAGGTTTAATTGTGCTAGTCATAAGCTGCATCTGGCCAGACAGGATCATTTATTTTCCTTTTCCCAAACATTACAGGTTAGCAGCTCTTTATTTAAGCAGCTGGCCTTTTAAAAGAGTGAAATTTGGTATTACTTAATGGCAGTGGCAGGAGTAAGAATGATAAGCCTGTGTAATTTGGCTATGTTGTAGGGAGCTGACAACAGGCAGTTGTGACAACTTACAGTACTCAGTAGCAACAGATCTGGCTGGTGGTGAAATATAGAACAATGTGAAAACAAACACAGTAATGAAATTAAAAAATGCTGTGAGGTTTTGGTTTTTTTTTTTTTTCCTTTCTTCTCCCACCCCTCTCAAAATTTGTTCTGTTTCTCCTCCCCTGCAGGTAGTTCAGTGTCTCCAAGCAAAAAACAAGAAGAAGCTGAAAGCACAAGGGAGGAAGAGTAAAAAGTTGGCCAAGAATCTCCTTAAAGCACCTGACAACCGAAACCATCTTTCTCTCTGGAAACTATATGCCTACCTAGAATGGCTGCTTGGTAACATTGATGATGCCAGGAAGGTATTTGACACAGCTCTTTGCATGGCAGGGACAGGAGGATTGAAGAGTCCCCAGCTCTGCAGCCTCACTCTGCTTTATGCTCAGCTGGAAGTGGAACTACTAGAAAGTACAGACGGAGCTGTTACGTCACGTGCTGTTCATATATTGACCAAATTGGCTGAAAGTGGACCGTATGTGCCGTATAGTGGACAAGTGTTATCTGTGAATGTCTTAAAAGCTCGCAAAACATATGAGCATGCACTGCAAGATTATTTAAGTAAAACACCAGTTTCTGATCAGGATCAGGTCAGTGATGCTAATCAGCTGGTTAACTTGGTTGGTTGTTACGCACTGTTCCAGTATTTGACTGTTGGGATTGATGCTGCAGTATTAATATATGCACAGACTTCGGAAAAACTTGAAGCTCCTGGTCCACAGACAGGTGAAAATACTGGAGAGAATTTTGGCATTCAAAATTTTCCCACTGCTCTTGAAGCTGTCACAGTGCTGCATACAAATTTACTCAGATTCCACATGAAAATTAGTGTTTATCCTTTGAGTCCTCTGCGAGAGGCACTAACTGAGGCTCTGAAACGGTATCCTAGCAACCAGTCTCTTTGGAGGTCATATATCCACATCCAAAGGAAGTCTCACAGTGCTAGCAAAGCACGAAGATTTTTTGATGGTGTCACAAGGTCTACTAACTCTTTAGAGCCATGGCTGTTTGCAATCCAAGCAGAGCAGATGAGAAAAAAACTCACTGAGAATGTCCAGAGGTAATATCTTGCAGCTCCTTATGATTATGCTTTTTTTGATCTGTCTAATCACTTAACAGAGGAGAGAAAATGCTATCATAGTTTTCATTTTGCAGATGAAGAAGCTGTAGCTAGGAAAGGTTATTTGTTCAAGACTGAACAGTGAGTCAGTGGCAGAATCCTGAACCGAATTAAAGACCTAGGCGATAGTCTCACGTCCTTTCTACTGGATCAGATTGTGTGTTGCTTTGTGTTTGATTACTTGCTACTGACATCATGATGGTACGCATTTCTTCAAGTAACTTTGAAATAACTAAGAGCCTGCTTAGGTGGCCAAGATAGACACTGTGAGTTTAGAAATTGCTGCATTTTAATACTACAGCAATAAGGAGCGTAATACGGAGCTACGCTGCAGTTTCTGACTGAGCTCGCTGCCCTACTTTACTCCTGGATCACAGAATACAGTTGTGGCAGATCTGTTTCCATAGTGAGTACTGGAGAGTTTAGTTTTCATATGGAGCTGTTGCTAGGTAGAAGAGGCTAGAAATTTCCTGAATTTGCAGTGTGGTCTGGGCTCAGATTTTTTGTTCCTGGGAAAGGAGGAAAAGGGGTAGGAGATGTGGGGATCAGAGGTATGTGTTCATTCTTAAAGCTTAGTCTTTAACTGTTGCCTACCCATTGCTTGGAGCTACCTATGCACTGCTACCTACGTATCTCTAATAACATTGGCAGCTTGGTTCTTTGTGTCTGCACATAGCAACAGAGATTTCTAGGAAAATGTTATCTGGAAGCTTTACATAGCCATAAGCTTACAATATTCACACTTGATGAAATTACAGAATTATCAGGATACTTTAAAATGACAGTGCGCCCACTGCTTTGATTGCCACAGTCTGGCAATAGGCATTCATACGTGATAGTGACATTCCTGAGCTGTCACTGTATGTCATCCTAAATTGTAATAGGAATTCTACAGCCACCAAATATAAAGGAGGATTGTAATTTGATTTATTGTTAATTACAGACTGACACTATGATAGGTTTTCATTATTGTTACTGGAAACTGATGTTAAAATTCCAGAATGATGATTTTCTCTGTGACATTTAGTTCCTTTCCAGATTGTTCTCTGCTAGCATAGCCTTTCCTATAGGTTATATTTGTATGGGGACAAGTTGGATGTTGCAAGAGCAGAGCTGAACTTCTGCAACAGAGATAAATGGCCTGTCAGTCATGCATAAAATTAATGTTTTATGATGTTGTGACAAACTAAGAAAATGTCTGTACTATGTGTGACTATTTCCTATTCTGTTTTGTATTTCTGCTTGTTTAAGTGCATGAAATTCATTTAAAGAAATGAACATGAAGGGTAAACAGTAGGGTATATAAGTCAGTGTGAGGTACCGTGCTTCAAATGTCTGGATGCAGACATGCAGATGTCTGATACTCCATGCAGAGTAGATTACATCGTTTTCCCTCATGGCAAAGGTTAATATGAGAGGAAACATGACCTCAAAGACCCTTGAAAAAAGAGGGAAATTAGGAGCTAGTGTTAAGCTTAGTGGAACAAGCTGGCAGGCTAAGAGAATGCACACAGACAGAAGTGATGTTGCCATGAGTGCTCCAGGCTATTTCTTCAAGCTCAAGCATCAAAAATAAGCCAATCTGTATCAGCTGTAGATAGAAACCAATGCTTCAGTGAAAAATAAGTACCTGCTTTTGTGTGAGGCCTGGAACTTAGGGGATTTGAATCTCTGGGTGAAAGAGAAAATTATTATTGTAATCATGGTTGAGATCCAGAGCTGTAATCTAGGCCTTGATCCAAGACCAACGTATGGTCTTACAAAGGTGACAGGGATAAATTTGAACAGGCTTGCCTGGGCACCAGAAGACGACTTGCTGACTTAGGCTTGAATTTGGTTTGAGCTGCTATGCCAAGCTGGGAATGTTAAACGATCTTGAATGGAGATGAAGATAAGTGTTTTAAGATCATATGATAGTGGATTATTGTACTCAAAGAGAAATTATCTCCTCCAGTTGGACAGGATTAATTTTTCAACATGCTAAAAGAATTTTCACAAAAATACCTCACTTACCTTTTTTTAACTGATTTTCCTATTTAGAAATGTGTTGATTAGATTAGCAAGTGCTAAAAATCTGTTTATAACTTTCAGAGTTTGTAGCATGAAATGCAAAAACCTGGCTATATACAGTGCTATGTAAACAGAGACAGTGCATTGACCTTTATCCTCTCTTACCTGGATGTGGTCCTTTAGCTTTAGGTTTAAGGAATTGTGGTTTCTTTTTTCCTCTGTGTTTCAGGGCAGGTGTTGGTGAAATACATTCTACTATTCCTGAAACTGGGTTAACAAATCGGATTGTAGCTCTATTTGAACACGCAGTTCAGAGTGAAAATGGTACCCATTGTCCACTGCTGTGGAGGATGTATTTGAACTTTCTGGTAAGAAGAAGAGTATCAGTTTTGGTTTGTGTTGGTTTTTTTTTTTTTACCTTATTTAAAATTTCTCATGAACACAGCTACAATACTGTATAAAAAAAGAAATACTAAATGCTGCCATACCAAGGTGATATATTTGAATTGTAATGCTTCTTATTGCTGGGAATATTAAGGAAAATGTAATTCACATGGATTAGAAGGAGTAATAGCTTCTGGCAGTGTAGTTTTAATATAGATGCAGGCAAGTTATTGTGGCTGCCATCTTACATAGGTAAAAATTATGTCATAAGATGTCAATAGATGGATTCCACCCAGTCTTACTCACAATATAAAGGTAAGTGGGCATGGGAGCAAAATTTAAGAAAAGAGGAAGCAAATTGTAGGGACTTAGGATTTTATTATTTTTATGTAAGTAAAATGAGCAAAGATGACTTCTATTTATGTTTTAGACCTACTTTAGGGTTCTGCAAGGAAATTGTGAGGACTTTGGTATTTCAGTCAAATCTAGATCCTGATTTTGTATAACTTTACAGAATCACACAATGGCTGAGGTTGGAAGGGACCTCTGGAGATCATCTTGTCCAACTCCACTGTTCAAGCAGGGCCACCTAGAGCCAGTTGTCCATGACAATGTCTAGATAGCTTTTGAATATCTCCAAGGATGGAGACTCCATAACTCTCTGGGCAACCCATGCTAGTGCTCAGTAACCCTGACAGAAGAAGAGTGTTTCCTGATGTTCAGATGGAACCTCATGTGCTTCAGTTGCTGTCTGTTGCCTCTGGTCCTGTCACTGGGCACCACTGAAAGGAGCCTGGCTCCCTCTTCTTTACATCCTCGCTTCAGGTATTTATATACATTGATAAGATCCCTCCCTGAGCTGTCCTTGCTCTCTCAGCCTCTCCTCATAGGAGAGATGCCTTAGTCCCTTAGTCATCTTAGAGGCCCTTTGTTGGACTCTCTCCAGTATGTGCATGTCTGTCTTGTACTGGGAAGCCAGCAACTGGGCACAGGATGCCAGGTGTGGCCTCACCAGTGCTGGGTAGAGGGGAAGGATCACCTCCCTCAACCTGCTGGCAATGCTTTGCCTAATGCAGCCCAGGATACCACCAGCTCGTCTTTGCTGCAAGGGCACATCGCTGGCTCCTGTTCAACTCAGTGTCCACCAGGAGCCCCAGGTCCTTTTCTGCCAGGCTGCTTTCCAGCGGGGTGGCCCCCAGCATATATTAGTGCATGGAGTTGTTCCTCCCCAGGTGCAGGACTTTGCACTTCTCCTTGTTGAACTTTATGAGGTTCCTGTCAGCTCATTTTTCCAGCCTGTTGTGGTCTCTGGATGGCAGCACGACAGTCAGGTGTATCAGCCACTCCTCTCAGTTTTGTGTTATCCGTAAGCTTGCTGAGGGTGTACTCTGCCCCATCAGCCAGATCATTAACAAAGATGTTAAATGGGATTGGACCCAATACTGACCCCAGGGGTACACTGCTAGTTACTGGCCTCCAATTACACTTTGTTCCACTGATCACCACCCTCTGGGCCGAGATGTTGAGCCGGTTTTCAATCCACCTCACTGTCTGCTCATCCACTTCTTACATCAACCGCTTGTCTAGGAGGATCTCATGGGAGACAGCGTCAAAGGCCTTACTGAAGTCCAGATAGACAATGTCCACTCCTCTCCCCTCATCTACCAGGCCAGTCATTTTATCATAGCAGTTTATTAAGTTGGTCAAGCATGACTTTTAGTGAATTCATGCTGCCTACTTCTGATGATTTTTTTTTCGTTCCTGTGCCTGGAAATGGTTTCCAGGTGTAGCTACTCCATCACCTGCCCAGGGATCAAGGTGAGGCTGACCTTGTACTTCCCTGGGTCCTCCTTCTTGAAGATAGGAGTGACATTTGACTTTCTTCAGTCTTTTGGCACTTCTCCCAATTGCTGTGATCGATCAAAGATTGCCAAGAGTGACCTCACAATGACATCTGCCAGCTCCCTTGGCTCTTGTGGGTGCATCCCATCAGGGCCCATGGACTTATGCATTTTCAGATTGCTTAATTATTCCTTGACTTGATCCTTTTCCACTAAGGGTACATCTTCCTTGCTCCACATATTCCCTCTGGTCTCTGGGACCTGGGATTCCTGAAGGCCAGTCTTGCTACTAAAGACTGGGGCAAAGAAGGCCTTCATACATCAGCCCTTTCCATGTCCTGTGTAGCCAGGTCCCCTGTCTCATTCAGCAGTGGGCCCACGTTTTCCCTACCCTTCGTTTTGTTACCTAGGTACTTACAGAAGCCCTTTTTGTTATTTTCGACATCTCTTGCCAGGTTCAATTCCAGTCGGTCTTTAGCTTTCCTAACTTCATCCCTAGAACAACTTCCAGATCTGAATTAGAAAAAAATAACGCATGAACATCTGTATGGTTTTGATTTATGATGGAATAAAGAATATGGTAAAAATACTATTTTTTGTGGGCCCCTCAAATATTTTCTTCTCTCTATTTTCTCCATACTATAAAAACTTTACCAGACCAACATTTTTTGATTGATTGACACTGGAGGAAGCAAGGTGCAGTCCACATGCAAAATAAATGCATGGTAGGGAAAACATAGCTATAGCTTTTATAAATTGCCTTGAATTTTCACAATATTTTTGAATCTTAAAAACTGCATATAAAGGTTATGCTACCTGGCATTGCAGAATAATACCAAAAAGCAATAATGTTCGTTTCTTCCGTAGTTCACCATGGAAGTATATAAATAAAATCAACTTCACATAGGCAGTTTTGTTATCTTGGTTCTTTTCTTGCTTCTCCAAAGTACAATCCAAAGTACAATATGGAAGATGAAAACACAATTGGAACTCGTGTAAGGAGACTGTCATTCCACGGTATTTCTCCTCTGTTAACGTCCTCTGCTGTCGTAAGTTGTCAGAGGGGAACCGCAGTTAGCAGGCTGTGAAATACAGAGGAGGCAGGGGAAGGAGAGACACTTGTTTTGTGTTTGAGAAGATCTCTTGTGTGGGACTATTACTGTGACCATTTCTACACAAATATATGCTTGTAAATATTTTATACAACTTTGTATATAGGAATGTACAATTGAATTAGTGTTATTCTTTACAGACTACTAATGAGACTCCAGTATGCACAAATGCTAAAGTAAAATCACCCAGTCTGTATTTTATCACTAACGAGTCATTCATGGAGGATACCTTTTCACAAGAACAAGAAGGAATAATTATTAGATGCTAATAAGATGAAGGAAAATAATACTTTTACAGTAATAGCTTTGAATAACATTGTTCAGAGAAGCAAAATCAATCAGAAACATTAAAATTTTCAGATATAGTCATAGAAGAAGAAGTTGTGATTGTCCAGGATTACCCTAAGTTCTGTAGATCATTCTGTTTTCTCTTAGGGCGTGTCTAGATATTCAGTCTTCAGCATATGGGCAAAAGGTTCTCACTGTTTAAAAACACAAAGCTTTTATATAGATTTTGAAACAAATTATTTCTCTTAAATTCCTATTTATTTTTTATGAAATCATGCTTGACCAATCTGGTAGCCTTCTACGATGAGATGACTAGCTCAGTGGATGAGGGGACAGCAGTGAATGTTTATCTCAACTTTAGCAAGCCTTTTCCACTGCCTCCCATAACATCCTCATAGAGAAGCTGATGAAGCATGGATTAGGTAAGTGGACAGTGAGGTGGACTGAAATCTGGCTGAACTGCCAGGCTCAAAGGGTTGTAACCAGCAGTGTGAGCTCGTGCTGCACGACGGCCACTGGTGCTGTACCCCAGGGATTGATACTGGGACCAGTGCCCTTTAACATCTTTGTTAATGATCTGGGTGATGAGAGAGTGTACCATCAGCAAGTTTGCAGATGATACAAAATCAAGAGGAGTGGCTGATGCACCATATTCTGCTGTTGGCCTGTCCAGGTCCCTTTGAATAGCCAAGAGCCATGAAGATGAATAAGGGGTTGGAACATGTGTTGTACAGGGAGAAGCTGGGAGACTTGCGATTGTTCAGCCTGGAGAAGTGAAGGCTCCTGGAAGATACTGTCAGTGTATATAAATATCTCACGTGAAGGTGTGAAGACAGAGCCAGACTCTTGTCAGTGCTGCCTCGCGACAGGACAAGAGGCAATGGCCCCAAACTGAAATATAGAAAATTCCATTTAAACATAAGAAAAACGTTTTCTACTGTGAGGGTGATGAAACACTGGAATAGGTTGTCCAGAGCTTATGGAGTCTCCATCCATGGAGACCTTCAAAACCCAACTGGACATGGTTCTGAGCAGCCTGCTTTTGCTGACCCTGCTTTGAGCAGAGGGGTTGGAGCAGATGGTCTCCAGAGGTCCCTTCCAACCTCTGTGATTCTGTGAAAAACTTAAGAGGCAGAATGCTACTGAAAGCTCTTTGCAGAGCTGCAGAAGATGCTTATGCATCTTAGCGCACAGCTCTGACAGCAGGGTTTCCAGTAAGTGAAATGCGTTGCTGTTCAGTAAAGGGAGATCATGACACCAGAATAGCACAAGTTTCTATAACCAATGTATCAATAATATGAAAAAGAATTTCGAGATTTTAAAAATTGACAAGGGAACCTGCTGATTTTTAGCAGCAGTACTGATGTAGTCAGAACAAGAGAAAATGTATGTATTTTCGTGACTGAAGATCTCTTCTCCAAAGATCTCAAAACATTTAATGTATTTTCAGTATTTTGGAGTTACTGATTTTTTTTTTTTTGATTTGCCATAAAAGCCCCTCTTTGTTAAGTGTTTTTTAAAGTAGTCCAATTCAAAAGATTTCTTCACAAGAAGTCGTAATTATTTCTACCTGTAACTGGGATGACTGAAGCTAAGGAGACTGTTCAGCACTCTGACCTCTGCTATCCTTCTCTTTTTAAACTTCGTGAAACTGTGTGCTCTGTACTTGTATCGCGTGGTTGAACAGGTACTTTGAGGAAGAAGTTTTAACTCCTTCCAGATAGATGCTAATTTGACATACCCATTTTTGTATGTAAGGGGATTCAGCCTTAACAAGCTTCTGCTGAGTAAGAAAATGTGTGTGCATGATTTCGTCAGTGCACAAAAATAATGTATTACCACCTTCACTGTACCAAAGATGCTCGTGTAGTATATGTGTAGTGTACCAGGTGTAAGTTTTGGTTAATGATTTGCACTCTTGCCCATTGCAGTATTATTGTCAAGTACGGGCAAAGGCATTGACTTTAACTGAAATACTCAGCAGAGGCTCTTTCTGCTAGTCTTTGTTCTATTACTTGTCTTACAAGTAAAGCCCTGAAACTCCTTAAAGACATCTTTTTGATTACACTGAAGAGTGTAACCAGTGTCACCAGTGTAACCTGTCAAATTGCATAGCTACTGCAATATATAGTAATAAGGATTCCTCAGCAGAACACTGAGCTTTTCAGCAGTAATTTCTTTG
This sequence comes from Calonectris borealis, assembly GCF_964195595.1. Classification (NCBI taxonomy): domain Eukaryota; kingdom Metazoa; phylum Chordata; class Aves; order Procellariiformes; family Procellariidae; genus Calonectris; species Calonectris borealis. Next base: position 19,572,930 of record NC_134316.1, read on the forward strand.
TCTCAGAGATAACTGTTTTATTATTTCAGCTATTACTGCATTGAAGTATGAACGTTTTTTCCTCACACAGGCTTCACTAGGAAAAAAAGAAAAAAGTAAAGGATTGTTTTATAAAGCCCTTCAAAACTGTCCTTGGGCAAAGGTAAGCATAGAAGAAATACAAACCTGTCATCATACTCTAATTTTTGAAGTTCTGTATTTGAAAAAAAAAAAAGTTAGACTTTAGTAGTTGTTGTAATGAGTTATATGCAAATGAAGGGAGAGATTTCTGAAGGAGAAGATTTTCTGCAAAGAAGAGATGCATCTGAAATGGAAACAAACATAGTGGTCAGTGCTGTTTGCATTTCAGAACAGAAGGTGTTGCATTGCATGAGGCAAGGAGATAATAAATTCCTCTCTGTGTGATCTAGAAGTGATCGTGTCTTTCAGACCATGTTTTATCATGAGCATGGTAGTAGCAGAAATATATAGGCAAATAAAAATGTATTTAGTTAATAGTGTAAGAAATTATTCAGGAGCACCTGCAACTCCTCAGGTAATGTCTGTATATGCTGCAAATGCTGCAGCACCTCTTGACCCTATGTTTTATGTTTTTGAATAAAATTATTTAGTAAGAGTTGGAAAAGACTTTATTAAACATCTACATTGCTATCACTGTAGAAGTACTAATTCTGTTTGTATTATTTTAAAGAAATGTACGATATTTCTTATGTTCTTGCTACAGAATTGTTCGCGTATCAACATACTACTTTATGCTATGTTTCTTGCTATGATAGAAAGATGGCACAGAAAATGTTCTCATTGTCTTTCTAGGTACTCTATATGGATGCAGTAGAGTACTTCCCTGATGACCTGCAAGAGACGCTTGATCTAATGACTGAAAAAGAATTGAGAGTGCGGGTACCTATGGAAGAGCTGGATCTACTATTAGAGGTTTAAAAGGCGGCTGTAGATGAGTGGAGAAAGTACAGAAGCTAGTTCCAAACCTAACAGTTAGACCTGTCTCTTTTCAAACTCTGGAGACTCTGTTGGGACTTGGGTACTATGTACTTTTTTTTTTTTTTAAGTGTTTGGTTTTTTTTTTAAGCTTTTATATAAATTACTATCAAAATGGAGTTCCACTAGCTGCAAGTATTCTGGAATCAAGTACTGCATTTTGCTCACAAAACTGCATCCATTTCTCTGAAGTATTGCTGGCTCCCACAGAAGGATACCCTCTTATAAATAGCCTCCTGTTGAACGTTGCCCACATTTCTTATTCTATTGTTTGAAATCACATTCCCTAGAATTCAGCAGAGGTTCAGTACACGTGCCAGCTGTGGTTTGGTGAGCAGCACGGGAAATAAACATCTGCCAAATGGATGCTCCACTGTCCTCCGGTTGGCAGACTTCAGTAATTTCCTTCAGCTTGGTATGCGTGCGTCTGTGTATATAGCTACCAAGCCAAACAGCCGTTACATCTGTACATATACTGTTAGTAAAAGCTAAATCTTTGCTTGAGCAGGCACCTATTTTGGACTTGTATTTGTATGTTTTGACAGATGACCATTTTAATATGAATATTTATGAAAAATATATCTGAATATTTGAAAATTCAAAAGGAACTTGAATTATTTTTTATTTCTTAATTTAACTGTGTGTTAAAAATGAAAATGTATCCACAACGCATCTCTAAGCAGTTCACTTTTAAACAAGTTTTTGTAATTGATTACTTGCTTTTGACCCGAATACAGGCAATCATGGTAAGAAAAGTAGAGTTCTGGTCTGTATTTAATCCTCACCAAAGAAGGCAGATTAGTCAAAACATGACTGTTTAATTAGTAGCTTCTATTCCAAGAGTCTTCTGGCAAGCTCCTAGAGAAGTAGTATGAAATATGGTGACAAGTTAAAGATATAGTTATGTTATATATTTATTTTATAAGACAGAATATGCTGAAATATGTAAAAGACTGTTTAGTATCCCTACTCTTGAGACCCAAGTACTCAGAAACTGGATCTTCATCTGAAAAGAGGGTACCTGCAGCCACTGAATGCCCAAAACTGTTCCAGAGGTTTTTCAGGAGAAGACTGTCACTAACAGCACTAAAACAATCGGGGTCATCCAGCTGGTGAGATCTGATTACATGGAGAACTACGGCTGGACAAAGCCTTATAACCCATGGCTCGGTTTTGCCTGCAGCACCACAATACAAGATGTAATACATTTTAGTTTAGGCTGCACTTCATTTATTCCTTTCTAAAATTATTTTAAATATTACAGGGAATGTGCAGAATTTTAAATGGCATTACAGCACTTCTTAAAAGCCTTATAATATTGCTGTGGTTGCAAGTGATGCTGGTTTTGCTATAAAAGTAATTGATCAGTCTTTGTAAAAAATACGTGTTTTATTTTTAAAATCCTTGCTTCTTTCAGAAATGACAGAGCTCCTGAATTGGAGGTAGGAGTTACTCTGTGCACTGAACCAGTAACATCATAAATTGTGTGTGTGTGTGTTTGGTTTTGCTCTCCCATCAAAGCAGAACGCCATTTCCTTTAAAGACCTGTCAGGGACAGGGAGAGGGGGGAAGCTTGATTGTGCTCCTGCTTGTGTTTCTCTTCAGAGTCATAGAATCGCAGAGCAGCCCAGGTTGGGAGGGACCTCGAAAGATCATCTGGTCCAACCTTTTGTGGGACAGGGAGCCTAGGTGATATTATCTAGCACCCTGTCCAATCGCATCTTGAAAACCGCCAGTGATGGCAGTGATGAGTCTTGTTTCAGTCACTTTTCTCTTCCGTACTTCTCGTCCCAGGGCCCTTTCCTTTGTACGGCTTCTCCCCTTGCAGCACTCATGCCACTCCCTTCACTTGGGGTGGTCAGAGGCTGCTTGCTTACTGGAGCTCCTGGAGTAAGTCCTGCCGGTTAATTCAGACCCCAGTAGCTTTTTCTGTCATGGGGAATATACTCGCTGTTCACTTTCTCCTGATCTTTATTGCTTTCGTCTTGGTCTTCGTGACTCAAGTTCAGAAGTGTTGGAGAAAGTGGCAGAATTTAACATTCTGCTGCAAAAGGTAAGAATTTAATTTTCAAGTAAGTTTCTTTTTCAGTTACTGTTGTGGCAGACAGTGTACCAGAACCCAGTTCTTGGTTTAGCTTAATACGTTGCAGCTTTCCTTCAGTCAGTTGCACCGACCTCTTTGTGGTTGTTGCTTCTAGCCAGCATTAACAGCCATGTCCCAAATAAAAAAAGCCTTGCTCGCCACACGTCATAGAGCTCTTCAGCCCCTCAAGTGATGATGAGATCAACTGCCATGATTAGAAAGTGCTAAAAAATCACTGGCTTTTTATGACCTTTCCAAGGAGACAGATGTCATAAGGTTTATAAGAATGGGTAATAAAACTTCACTTGTTCTTTTCTAACTCCAGATGAAAAACAACTCTATTTCAGGGTTCCTGGCATCCAGATCTCCATTCATCTGTAGGGTTTGTTTTTAACAATGAACCACATAATTTTTACATAGAAAACAGAAATCTCTTGGCCTTGCTGCTACCATTGTTGTTACAGCACTGGCAGTTACCAAAGGGATTGCTTTGTGAGTATCTCCAGTGTCTGTTACTGGCCAGCATTTGCTCCCACAGAAAGTTTCCAGGACAAAGACTGCACATTGCTTAGCTGTGGTCTGTCTGGAACTTTATATAAACCTTAAAAATCACATGTACAACATTTGGAAATTAATTACTTGGAACTTAACAAGCGCTTCACAGAAGTACACTATGCAGAATACTTAATAAGCAGTATATGCATCACTGCAACTTGGCAAGATATAAATCTAACTCCTATGGGGGTGGAGCTGCAGGCAACGGATTTGTTTAGAGAGGAGGAATTCATTTTAAGATTATGCTGCAGAACACCGAGCATGTGACTTGTAGTTTGAATTTCTCTCTGCATGTCTGCAGCATGACAAACCCCGCACCTCTAGCACCGGGGCTGGCCTGCGCCTGCGCAGCACATACATCCTGCCTGGGGCAGCACAGGGCTGCAGAACCTCCTGCTGTCCCCATTCCCTTCAAAGACGTTCTCTAACTCAGAGTAAAGAAAGCATGTTATATAACGAACTGTAACTCTCTTGGGAAAACCAAGTTTATAAACTCTTTAATGTTACAAGTACCTTACCCAAACATGTTTAGATCTTTAAACTAAGAATACTAATGAGTGTCCACCTTGCTTTCCTGCAAGCACAAAAGCTAGATAGAGATGGGTACTGTTGAAGTGTATCTGAATGTTACTTAAGGTCGTATATGTTTTTCATTAATTTTTATGTATATATGACTTACTTTGGACACTGAGGTTACTCGAAAGTGACTTTTGTCCTAGTTAGTTAGCCCCTAAAAAGAGAGAGAGAGAAAAGTAATGACTTTAAGAACAGCAGCAGTTATACAGTAATTGTAAAAGACTGCCACGCCTAATGCATAACTGACAGGTGAGGAACCTGCTGATGCGCTCCGCACTGCACCCTGCGGTGTGTCAGCCGTGTGGTTTGGATCACCAAGACAAGCGCTCGTGTCACTAGCACCACTTCTTGAAAGCAAGTCTGACTCGAGCAACAGACGGTTCCATGTAAATAGCAGGTCTCTGCCACCAAAACAGTCCAAATAAATGTTTTATTGGGAAATGAAGTGTTACACTGGCTGAAAAACCACACCCCACCAGGATTTAACCTCTTCAAGAATGAAAATGAGCTAGACTATGTGGTTTTACACAAGACTCTCTGTTGATGACAAAGAGTTCCTGATAGTCCCCAAAGAGACAGATGACTTAAAGATACAGTCCTTCAGGGGTTCCCTCCTGCTTCTTATAGAGAACGTTCTCTTTAGACTTTTTGAAGTCTTCATTTGTTACTTTCATTCGCCGTTCCCTCAAAGCCATCAATCCAGCTTCTGTACAAATTGCCTGCAACAGAGAAAGCAAGAATCAGTTACTGCTTCTGTGCAACCCCTTCAAGCCACACCTCAGAAGACAGCAGCATCTTCACGCTGCTCCGACTGACGCAAAGAGCATTAAGAACATAAATGGTGTTAGGTTTGATACTGTTCAGTAGCACTGAAGCATGTAAAACAATCTGGATAAAGCTAGACGAGTATGTCCTTCTGTAGTCAGAGTAATACCATGACAGAAGGGCAGCTTCGTAGCAACAGTATTTCCCTCCTGCGAGGAACAGATGTACCCAGCTCTGTTATCCCTCTGCAATGAGGTGATAGAGCGAAATAATGTCATGTTTGGTTAAGCTCATTAGTGTGGTAACTCTAGCAAGGGCTCTATCTACTTTAGAAAAGCAGACTATGTATGTCTCAAGCTTCCTAATCTACAGTTGCATTTTTATCTGCTTGCAACAGTGTCTCTAAAGATGCTTCTTATCCTGCACTATCTTAAGTGATGTTTAAGGTATCTTCCATGTTTGTGCAAGATTCCACATTCCCCTTCTGACTTCCATTTTGCCACTTTTAAAATTTCATAGTCATGTAACACAGGTACGTACTCTTATCAATACAAGCTACCTCGTAATTACGATTTTGATAAATTTCCCATTTGTAAAGCTCAGTACGTGGCACTCACTCATAAAAGCTATTTTAAAGCCATCCAACTGTCCCTCAGTGATGTAACCACAGGTAATTAGAGGACAGTTTCAACAGACAATGTTTGTGGATGCAGTAAAAGTGAGATTTGATTTGTGTTTTGAAGTATAAGAATGGTGATGTACACCGACCTTAATATCTGCACCACTGAGATCATCTTTTGCCATAATCAGCTCATCCAAAGTCACATCATCTGCCAACGTCATCCTACTTGTGTGAATCTGAAAGATTCGTTTCTTCGTCTTTTCATCAGGTAGAGGGAACTCTATTTTCCTATCAATACGTCCTGTGCAAAAGGAAAGTTCAGTCTTAGGTTTTTTGCATGCAGCTGTTGGAAATGGAGCAGGAAGAACGTTTCAAAGTTAGACTGACAGTAACTGTTTCTTCACACCACAACCAGTCATGTCTTAGAGTAGAAAGTGAGATCAGACTATTTGCAATGAGCAGGAAGCTACTGGAGCTGAAAGACACCATGCTGCTGAAAAAGCCTGTGTCATTGCAGGTAGGACACACCTCACCTGGGAAACATGAAAAACCTTCCTTGAGTCACACATAAATATAAAAAGCCCAATGTGTCATAGCACAGAAAAGTATTAATCAAGTGCTTATGTTCTTGTAATAAATTTTATTCTATTCTGAGATTACATTTAGCTCTGAAGTTTAATTTTCTTCCACATACACACACACAAAATAAATTACTGTAGCAATTCGAAGAACTATTCCTCTCTATATAACCAACCTCCTAAAAAAAAAAACCAAAAACAAAAACAAAACACCCCCCAAAAAACCCACCCTAACTGAAGAAGGAAGGTTTTGCATAAATAGTTCTGTTGCAAGTCCCTACACCAGATGTTTCCTTTATGTCAGTAGGAACTTTGGATGCTCTGGTAGTCATTGTTCCAACTTTAATAAGCAATCTTTTTAAAGATTTTTTTCCATCGCCAGATCACTCCTGTTTTTCTTTAGTTTTGCAGAATCTTTTCTAAAAAGGGTTGATGGCACCACATACGAATGGTAGATCAGTCTACTGAGCTGCTAGAAGTGCCCTGGTTGTTCAAGCAATGGTTATAATTTAAATACTCGATAGGTGTAAGAAGTTTCCTTCCAACGAATTTTAGATCATCTTAGCTTGTCTTTTCATACTGGTACAGTATTGTCTCCTCTGTACTCTGACAGCACTGTTTTTGATTTGGAGGAGGTAAGGCTAAGGCAGTGACAAAACCAGACTTTTTTGAAAATACATAAACACACCTCAGCAACTTCATACTGTGGAGGTTTTTTTTTCCCTAAACTCCTCGGGTCCATGCAGGCTAGTGACTGTTCAGAGTAGTTTTGACAATTCCATCTTAAATTATCTTTGCTCTCTATCTTACCTCTACTACTTTAGAAGGAATATCTTTACAACCTCTTCAATACTTAGGATTTACTTGAGGACACTAACAGGAGGCTTAGCTTATTCCTTTGATCTCTGTGTTGCTTTATACCTTCTGATTTTTAACAGACCCCACAGACATACTATGTTTCGGTACATTTTTAGTGGCCGTTTAACAAAACCACTTGTGCCTGTTCAAGTTCTTGGCTCAACGTGTAATACATATGTCCAAATAAGATATTAGTTCTGCCTCACTCATCCCCCAAACAACAGTAGTATGCCAGGTCAGTAAGGAAGCAGACTGGTTTCCTTGCATCAAAATCCAGGCTCTCATTGTTAAGGCTTGAGTTCTCATCTATGAAGCACAAATGGTACTGCCCTGCCTTCCCCAGCTGCTGAAGATGTTAACGAAATGCTGCTGCTGCACTACAGCTTGCCTTCACAATTACTTAAGATAGCTGTGCAATCTTAATACAAAGGAAGAATATTCAAATTGTTTATGTATACGTAAGAGGAATGAACACATTTCTTCTCTTCCACAGGTTTTTCTCCCATTTGGAAACTTGTGAATGGGTTCCGATTTTAACAGATACACCAACATAGATGAGATGAGACTGGTTTGTCTCAGTAACTTGCATTCTTTTTACCAGCCCATGTTTGACAAGTTACGACAAGTCCTTTCACAAGAAAAGCAACTTCAGCATACACAGCGGGAAGTCTCTTACCTGGCCTGATTAAAGCTGGGTCCAGCGTTTCTATTCTGTTTGTAGCCATGATAACTTTAACATCCCCCCGAGAGTCAAACCCATCCAGTTGGTTCAGCAGCTCCAGCATCGTACGCTGGATCTCTCTCTCACCACCTGAATTTGAGTCATACCTTTAAGAAAACAATATAGTCAGAAGAAGCACTATGCAAATTTAAGAACACACTTCACATAACTGCCACAAACGTATAAACAAAACAGTACATTGGTTTTGTTTTTTTTTTTTTTTAACACCCATAACACATTTTTTTTTTAATTTAATGCTCACCCATAGAAAACAAAAAGCAGGTTTTCAGAATCATATCATGACATATAGGTAAGTAAAGAGACACTGAACTATTCTTGTAGCTGGGGAAAGTAACAGCAGTCATGTGAAGGAAATCTGTCCTTTTTCCACGTTTGTTATGTATTTGGAAATCTCTTTTTTTCCCTAACAAAATTAACAAATTAACATAGAAAAGGAAAAAACCCTAATTCTTAAAAGCACATGCATCCACTTCATAGAAAATACAGCTTGTCGCTCATTTTTCCATGTCAGAGTTTTCCCTTATGCACGCAGTTACAACTGTACGCCCTTTAGCCTTACTAATACGGATCCTGGTTTAACTCTGCTCTTCCTGAAACACAGGTACCAGTGGCCGTATTTCTCTGCTTTGTAGCTTAGCTATTTCATTTTGCTAATATCAGACTAGATAATCTACATCCAAAACAGCTCACCTGTGTTTAGGAACAGTCTGAAGCAACATAACACACGGAATTCTTCATAAATGTTACGCACTTCACCATCAGTCCAATCCTTTCTACATATGCTGAAATATATGGGGCAGAAGCTGCCTTACACCGGAGCTTCAGGCTAGCAGCTGTGTAGTAGTATGTATGAGCACCTTTTTATTTATTTAAAAGATATCTGACTGCTTTAAAGACTAGTTGTATTGGACAGTTCCAACCAAACTACAGAACTTTCAGAGTAATACAACTTGGCGGCTGAACAATAGTTTAGTGTGGCACAAGCAATGCTTCCCCGTAACATCACACTCTGTAACTTACCATATAATATTCTGAGAACATAAGTATTTAGCCACCTATCTGGAGAGGCAAACAATAAATGGATATATTCTGTATTAAGTACGCTGCTTTACTGTTGAATCACTAAAGCCAATTAGTGTATATTTGGATTTGCACTTAGAGGATGCCATATGAACTTATACACAGCATCTCTTTCTGTTTAAGACACTCATCATAGAGATGCTACCAGATAGGAAGAGAACAGAGGTTAAGTCTCCAGTCATACCTATTTAATATGAAAAGGTTGTGATATATTTTAGTTTCAAAGAAGTTATTTGAAGTTTTACTTGTTAAAAATGCTTACATCAAAAAGAATATTATGAAAATGGTAGCAGAGCTAAGAAACTGAATATCAATATGGTTGCAAAAGAAGTGTTTCTAGTAAACCTTTTATTGTCCCTGGCAATACTTGTGTGCGAAGCGGGAGCTAGAATACTGTACCTCTTTGTGCCAATGGCGTCAATCTCATCAATGAAGACAATCGACGGAGCATGCTCTTCAGCCACACGGAACAGCTCACGCACGAGCTTTGGACCGTCACCCAAGTATTTCTGTATAAGTTCTGAACCAACCACTCTCAGGAAGGTTGCTGAGGTTTGGTTGGCCACTGCTTTGGCTAGTAAAGTTTTACCTATTTTTAGTTGGAAAGAAATACTGTGATTAGTTTGGGGGGAGGTGGGGGGGGGAGCAGGAAATGCTTTTAACAAAACAGTCATATGAAATTTGTGGCAGACTTGGCAACGCTTTAATACTAAGCAGGCAGAATTTATTTTACTTATGTTAGCTCAGCACAGTTGTTACTGTACTGTAAGATACCTGTGCCAGGTGGGCCATACAGAATGACTCCTTTGGGTGGCTTTATACCCATCTCTTCATAATATTCAGGATGGGTGAGAGGAAGCTCCACAGACTCCTGCAGCACAAGAAAAACAAACCTGAGTTTTTATAAAGAGAGAGCGCTCTCCACAGAAGTTCTATGAGGATCTCAAGAACAGCATTAGTAAAAGTAATGACAGCAAAACGAACTTAACTAATTTCAAGACAGACCTTGAAAAATACGTGTCTCTGCTGCCTCCAATTCTAGGGCAGACAGCTACTCTATCTGAATAGGTCTTCCTATTATTTCCACTTGACATGTGGAAGAGAAGTAGTGAGTGTTCCCCGTCCTCCAACCTAAATGCACCATGCTCAGTTTAGAACCTGGGAGTTCCTGGCTCCCAAACACTCACAGAGGCCTTGGGGTGGGGGGACTCTTTATGAAAGAACGCCTTCCACCATGAGTTACCAGATACTAAAGATCAGTATTTTAAGAGCATTTGTGATTTTGGACGCCCACCTTAAGCAAAAAGGTTGAGTTTTACCAGGGTTCAGATAGAGCTCTGCTGGTAGGGGGGGAAAAAAAAAGCAAACCACCAAACAAACACACACACAAAAACCCCCCAACCAAACAACAAATAAGCCAAGCAAAAACAAAACAAGCCAAAAAAACCCTACCCGCCAAATCTTTAGATTGCACAGCATCAGACACTCAAACCAACCTCTGCACTTTTTACAATTTAACTCTCATCTTGCAACAATCAATAACTTCACATGTTGCAAAATAATAAGTTATTGCACAGATTTTAGGAGCTCAGGGCTCTACAGATTCCACAGCAACTGTCAAAGGTTTCTGTGCGTACAGTTTGTGAATGGGTATGCTACCCACTTAAGAGATTTAGGTCCAAGAGTCTGCCTAGCAAATTCAAATGAAGAAATGCACTAGCAAGACACAAAAGAACACTACATGCACAGCAGCTGGTCCTGCTGTTACGCTTTCAAGCTCCCAGCACAACAGCTACGTTACTAGCTTACTTAACAGTGTAAATTAGTACAACTGAATACCTTGATTTCTTGAATCTGGTTGTCAAGGCCACCGATGTCAGCATATGTTTCTTGAGGAGCTTTCTCCACTTTCATCACAGTAACTAACGGGTCTGTGTCATCCATTAGGACTCCTATCACAGCATGAACCTAATTCAAGTAGTAAGAGTTGTCAAAGAAAGCAAACAGCATTATTAATACAAGTTCAAGCCTAAACCCAATGCCCATCTATTTAGGTGCGTGAAATAAATAGCATTAGTTCTCAGACCCTATTATTTTCAGAAAAAGAGGCCAGTTAAAAACAGCACAATAACTTGTGCTTCATTTTATAAAAACAACTCACCTTATGATTTAGCAAAACAGAGCAGCCCGGCTCTAGCAGATCCTTATCCACAAAAGACAGAATACTGACGTAGTGTTCCGATCCTACTGATGTGGACACGATAGCATGGTTGTCATCAATGATCTCCTCCAAGGTACCCACAGACATCGGTGTTCCCCTCAGATCATCCACCTTTGACCTTTCTTCCTGTTGCCAAGAAGAATCCAAGAAACAACTCAAGAACACAGGCAAAAACATTCTTGTACAACACTGGTTCAACAGTTCACACCAAACATAACAGAACCAGTCTTTGTTATTGTTTTGCTGCCCCAAAAGCCATAAAAGCATAGGCCAGTAACAAAATCCACTATTATTTTAGTCCTATCCTATAGACACTACTATATGGATGTACATAGCTAAAACAGTCTTTCTTTCTCTATTGATGGATATCTGGGAGCTGCACTTTGACAGACCACTAAGAAACAAAAAAACACTGTGGCCTCACCTGTAGTAACCCATGCTTGGACTAAAACATTAAACCACTAGAAAAAATCCTGTTTTCTGGACAGTAATTGAGATTTAATGAAGAATTGTAATATACATAATATGTTTGTATTGACTTACACATTCACGGCACTTTATTTCCATTGCTTTTGTATGAAGTAGTTTACTTAGAGCACTTATTGTAATATCAGAAGTAACAGTCCACTCAAACCTCACCTCTTGTTTTTCTTCCAAAGGTTTCATCTGTTCTTGATTCCTAATAAATTCTTCCTCCATTAAGAGGTAATCTTTAATTCTCTCCAATTTCAACAATTTGAGCCTGCACTGTGTGTGAGGAGTCACTGTAATCAAAGTAGAATCACAATATTGTAGACCAAGTTTGACGTGGTACCAACTATTCGCTAATTCCTTATCAGAAATTCTGCTTTATTTTCTGACAATAACTTCTATACGAGCAGCAGTCACTATTACACTTGTCCCACTGTAATTCTAGGTAAAAAACATTTTTAAAGATAATGTTTCCCCTGCATTTCTCCTCATCTCAATTTCTCTCTCTCTTACCTGGGAATTCATGGGCTGCATCTTGCATAACAATAACCTTATTTTGTGTTTTTACGTTAATTAGAAATAATATTACATTTGGCCTTCTGTTTAATCCTTTGCAACCTACGTACAGCCAGATCTAGGGGAGAGGACAGCTCTGCACTTCTTGAAGAGCAGACAGTCCACAGGACTGCTGGGGCAGGCAGAATGCTTACCCAGGGGGAGTTTGCTGGCCGCATCTGGTCCCTTTGTTTTCTTCTTCTTTTTCCCCACTCTGGTTGGAACTGGAGGTTCATATTTCTTCTTCTTATCCTTATTCATAAAAAGAATTCCATTAAAAAAAAAAAATCAGGATATTAACAATGAAAAAATACACACAGATGTTAGGTGCACAGACTGAGAGAGGGCTCAATTTAAGCTGAATGGCTACCTAGCAAAATTGTCTCTTTTATGATATATAGCGAGAAACCCAAAAGCAGTATTATTCTTATTTTTCAAGAAAGTTCAAAAATTTCTTCTGCTGCTTATTTTACATCCCTTTTTTTAATTTAGATTTCTGCCAATTTTCAGTGAATATAGAACATAAAAGACTGAAGCCTGAAGTAAATCACAAACAACACTCATGTGAAAGGATGAGGAAAATATTGACTCTGAACATTTCTGTTGCATTTTAACCAACAGGTAACATGCATTCAGTTTGGCAGCTTAGGCATGGCTTGACACGTACATTATATTTGCATCTCCAAAGGAAACTGGAAAGGCCTCTAAGGTTCCACAACATGAAGTACAGACCTCATGCAGGTGACAGTATGATGTCATTTTCAAACCAAAACCAGTTACCTAAGTGACAGCTTGAAGTCAACTAGTCTTTCCTAATCCAGACAGATTTATAGTTTTATTCTTTTTAAAAATAAATTACTACTGCCAAATAATTTCAGCTTTCCTTTACAGTTAAGCCCCCTTTTCTATTTTTAAACAGCAACTTGTTTTCTCCAATATGCACCCAGAAGAGATAAGACATTTCATCAAAACTAGCAAGAGCATAATTTTATGCAGTTCCGAGTACAAGAACAAAACAAAACAAAAAAGCAAAATAAAGTCTACTGCAGCCAGCCTCCGTAGTAGCACACCTGTAGTTCATCCTGTAAGTAAAAGCATTTGTTTTTAGTTACCTTGTCATCCTTCTTGCCTCCACCAGGACCGTGTCCACCACTCTGACTTTGACCCTAAGTAAAAATTAAAAAACAAAAACAAAACAACAGCCAAATATAACTACACTACTATGAATCTTGAAACCTATGGACAGTTTCATGTAAACAAATGCCATAATTAGATTTCTCCTATCTAAACAAAGTAGTAATACATTCCAATTAATTGTCAAAAGTCAGCGAATAAGTCAGTATGCACTTACGAAGCAGGGAAGGACATGTTTATTGGTGTGTTTTTGACTCATACAGCACTGCATTGTCTTGCTACATCATAGTTTTAGCTCATTCCTTGCTACTGTAAATTAACGAGCACCACTATGTAACGCGTACCACAAAAAGTGCTCCCTCACTCTGCTATCAGCTAATTTACCTGCCCCTTCTCCCGCAAGCGGAACAAACCAGTATTGCTGTCGGCAGAGACCCGCTGTCGCTCCCCGCAGGAAGCCTGACCTCTCCGGGGCGATGCCCGCGCTCCCGGCAGGCGGGGCCCCGCAGACCCACGGCTACAAAACCCCTTTTCTCTCACCGCAGCAAGCAACGAGGCGAGCCTCCCGCGGGAGCGAGCCCCGCCTCACAGCCCTGCCCGGCCTCAGCGTAACCGGCCGCGCTGCCCCCGCTGCGCTCCACCCGCTGGTGCCCCGCCGGAAGCGGCCTAGAGGCCCAGCGCCGGCGGTGACTCCGCAAAACCCCGGGCGATGGCGGCGGGATGCCTGAGGAGGCCCGGGCCCCCCCGCTCCGCTCCGCGCCGCGGGCACGGCCGCCCCCCGCCACCGCTCGGCCGCGCTGCTCTCGGCGCCCTAGGCCGGGCCCGGGGAGCGGACCGCTGCCTCACCATCTTGCCTCGGCGCCGCACCGGAAATACCGCCCCGACGGTGCCCGCCGAGGGACGGCGGTGGCGTCACTACGGGGTACGGCAAGGGCCAAACCCGATAGGCGGCGTGGGCGGGGCAAAGGCGTACAGCGCCCGGCTGAGCGGCGCGAGACAGCGGGTCATGTGACTCCGCTGCGCGCGGCGGCCGTTGGTGGTCGCACGTCCCCTGAGCCGGCCTGCGCGCCTTCCTCCCCGCCCTGCGGGGGCGCGGGGCCAGCCAGCCGCTGCGGGCCGGCCGCTGCCCCCTCGCCTGCCGGCCGGGCCGGGCCGCCCACCCCGGGCTCGGGCCCTGCCCATTTCCTGCCGCGTAGCCGCCCGGGCGCGGCGCGGCGTGTGCCGCCCGGGTGGCGCAGGGGGCGTTGAGGCGGGCGTTTGGGCTGTCACACCGGCACCGAGCAGCAGAGGGCTCCGTGCCACTGCAGCTGGCCGCCGGGATAGAGCGGGAGCCGCAGCCGCCTCGGCGGGCACCGTCCCCCGCAGGTGCTCGTCGGCCGCGGGGGTTTTGATGTTGCTTTGAAACGCCCGTAATTCATCGGACCTCTGGGTTATAGGTGGTTGTTTCCTGTGCAACCTTACCAGTGAAAGTAGTGGCTAGGTGGAGAAGACATTTTCAACGGTCTGCTAACAGCAGCTTTTGCTTCAAAACTGTGAAACTGCTTTCTCCGCCGTAGAAACCTGGAAGAAAGCAGAGTTCTTTCCCCATGAGATACTTCTCAGGTATTTTTACACTTTAGTTCACATCAGAAGAAGCAGCTCATAATATGTATTAAAGCTCATAATACATATCTGCCACAATGTTAATATCCATAAAAAATTATATAAAACCTCTGAATATGCTGGGAAGGTATGCCTTAATCCTGGTAGTTCAAGTTACCTCCCTTAAGCACGACTACTTAACCACCACGAGATGGGTCTTCCTCGAAAGACCAAAACACTCTGGTTGTGTTGTGCCACCAGTGGAAATGTTAAAGACTTCGCAGCTCTTGCCTGCTTGGGGAGTGGTCCCACCCCTGTCAGGTGTCAGGGAGGTTCTTTAAAGTATGCTGTCATGAAGAATTCATCAGTCACAATTTGCCTTGCACATACTGCAAACTCTGCTTTTAGTGTGTGGCCTGGTACTGTGGAAGAAGGTATGTGAACACTGTAGGGGATGGCAGCTTTAAAGCTCAGGAGAGTAGACTGAAGTATGGAAAGGAGCAAAAACAAAGCTAATGTTTTACAACATTGGTGGAAGGATCTTCTAGAGAGACCATGTCTGGACTAGTACAGAGTACTGCTTGCAGCAAATGTTTTCAGAGTGCCACTGGTACTGGTTGTTCTCCACATGTAGTGCGAGCTGCCACGTGTTTTGACTGTTCCAACAGTACAAACAGGCATTCATTCTGTGTACAAAATGCCAGTAGCTCTTCTCTCAAAAGTTTGTTTTCCTGTAACATTTTTCCATCTGTGTTTTCAAAATAAATGAAGGCATCCAACGTTGTTGTAAAGTTATTTGCAGAGGGAGTAACCAGAAAAGCTTCTCACTAATGAAAGAATGGAAATACTAATCAAAGAAACTGAGGGGTTTTTTGTATGTTTAGGAATGAAATCTTAGCTTCAGGAGTTTTAACTGCCAAGAAAGAAGAGACACTGTGACCTTTCTGTTAGGACTTCTTGCTGTGAGCTGACCTGTGTGGGACCGTAGAAGCAGAGGAGGAAGAGTGGCAAATACTCTTTGTGACCTGTATTTAAAGTTACGGGGTTTCTTCCCTGGACCTGAAGCTTCCTTCCATCTCTTGCATCGGCTAGTCAATATAATTTTTTGTGTAAGAACTGCTTTTCTTATGAGTAGCACTGTGAGAACACCGGTAAAGTTTTCAGGAAATCCCTCCCTCCAGATAAACATAACATTTATGCCTACAATGAGCTCTACCAATCTGTAATATTCCTGGGAAAATGCAGCAGAAACATTCAGTGTCTGCTTTTGACATTCCCAAGCGTAA
Source organism: Calonectris borealis (assembly GCF_964195595.1). Lineage (NCBI taxonomy): Eukaryota > Metazoa > Chordata > Aves > Procellariiformes > Procellariidae > Calonectris > Calonectris borealis. The sequence goes on from NC_134316.1 coordinate 19,589,033, forward strand.
AGCATGTGCTCAATCCAGAACCAAACGCCTGTTTTGGGTCAAGTCTGTCCCAAAGAGGGGCTTGCACCACAGGCCCCGTGCTTGTTTGGGGCCTGCAGCGGCTGCTCCCTGTCTGCTCACTGCAGAACCGACGTGCGGGAACACTGGCTGTGTCAACAATGAACTTAAGGGATCTTCAGATACTTTCTCTTAAACCATCTTGCCACCCCTGAACACTCAATACAAAATTACCGACCTTAAAAAACCCAAAAAGCTGGACACAAGTGTATTTGCTACTACGTGTGCTGCTGAACCTCGACTGGTCCCGAAGCTCTTGCCTCAACCAGACACCTCCGCTTCTCTAAACGTCAAAAGGCACCTGCCCAAATCACTCGGACGGCTCAAAAGCTGCAATCCCCTGGAGGAGCAGCAGACACCGAGCCCACAGAGGCCCAGCAGCAGAACGAGCTCCCTGGCCAGAGGCTGTGGCTCCTCTCCCCCGGGCCCCGCCCACCGCCCTTCCCACAATCCCCTGGGCAGGGGGCGGGGCAAGCCCCCCGGAGGCACCCAGGCGGCCCCGGGAGCAGCGGGGGTTTCTGCCCTGCCCCGAGGTCACAGCCTGCAAAGCAGCAGGCGGAGACAGCGACCCTGGCTGGCAACCACGGCACCTGCGCCTTTGCTGCCACTGCAGCTGTTGCTTCAGCAACGGGACCTGGGAGGGAATTAAACTTCATTTTCCTGGGGCCTAGGTGGGAGAAAACAGATGTCATAGTAAGCCACGTAGGAAAGCAGTTCCTTAAAGGCAGCAACAACGCTCTCATCAAAACTGATGTGCTTCAGTTGCCTCTAAACAAACCAAAATGCTGTGGATGGGGTGACACTTCAGGTCTAGCAAGACCACGCACACTACCTAACTTCTACCAGAACTACGTTCCGATAGGACTGAATGACAGAGCAGAATTAGGTCCTGTAAGAATCCCTCCCCAAAAAGATCTCCGGTTGCAAAGTAAACTGTTTACTGTAAATGCACCTAGAATAAAATATAAAAATGCAGCCGTGTGGGCTGAAAACTCTGTGACAAGACATTGCGGGGTTGTGTGGGGAGTCGGTATAGAAGGACATATGCTTTTATGAGCATCGCTATCAGCAGAAAGGTTATAATCAAGATGAGGTTATAGTCTAAAAATACTTATATTCTGCTTTCTCCCTGTTAACCAGCATATAGATTATATTTACATCCATCAGTGTTTTCAGTGTAAAGTTCATGAAACAGGCATTCACTTTAGAGCAGTCAGTAGGATGTGGAGTATGTTTTCCTTTTTTGCTTTGATGTTGTTTTTTCTCTCACTTTCTCTAGAATTCATGTCTGAGTAGTGAACTTTATTTATTAAGTATTAATGTACCTGTCTGGGCTGTGTAGAAAGGTGTGAGGTTTTGATCATTTACTTTGGTTCCTTCCATGTGTTCACAAGGGTTACTGTTTTGCACTGTGGGTTTAATCTGGTTTTTCTATTATTTTTATTCTTTTATGAATTAGCTGCATTTTTGTTATGGTATCAGCTGTTCTGTAACTTTTAAGGACACTTGGAATGAAATGAAATTAAAACAGATGTTCTTTGCTTTAATAACATTCACTTTATGGAATTTACTGTCTTACAGGATTGCATCTGTATTTCTTTTAACCTTACAGTGTACAGATGCTAGAATATCGTCTCCCTCAAATATATGCAATTTTTCCTCTCTTCAACCTCACTTTAGATTCAGACATACCCATATTTATTTAGAATTATATCTGTAATTGGTAGTGCTGGTTATGATTCAGATTTCTTGTTACTTTTTTCTTATAAAACCCTGATTCTAGTGGCTTGTAGCTTTGCAGTCATTCAAAGTGGGAGAATTATTTCATAAGCTGACCAAAACGGTAGGGGTGTAGGGTGAATCTAAAAGCTCAACTTTGCATTTGTGAGCTCACAAGACACATCTGTGACAGCATATGTGTTTTTGTAGCCTTTATAATTATTAGGATATTATATACGGGAGCAACAGCAAAAGGATGTTGTCAAGATTGTCTCCCAGCTCATTCACTTAAATACATGCTGTGGAGCAGCTGTGGCAGAAAACATGAATCACAGAAGGGAAATGCTGTGGATTTTGAACCAACTTCTTGATTTGGGGTGATCTGGCTAATGGCTTTCAATTCTTCGGGTTAGTAACGCTGGCTAACTGTAAGTGCTGTAGAAATGCAGTTATGTAACCTGGCTGCTTGTCTTAACTTTCCACATCCAGGCTTTTGGTTTGCTTACAGAGTACGAATAATGTCAAATTAAGAAGTTTAAACAATAAACATGTTTAATGATCCAAGTGCCTCTGATTTTTTGTGTTACCCTCACTAGAGAAAAACAAATGACCGAGTGAGCAGGGGTAACAGGGAAGAACACACCATCCTTGTTTGCTAAAGATGAACATAGCCTTGGGGGTGTCGAAAAGCTTCTCTTCATATCAAAAAATATTAAGAGTTGTTCAGGGAGGGTGGGAGTTTTTTGTACTTTGTTTTTCTTAGTGTTTTCTACTCCCTCTTCTTTATTCTGAAGTAAGCTTGCTGCTGATCTTTTGGGCATATTGTAAAGCCCCCATGTCTGTTCCCAGGCTTTTGAGGAGGAAGAGGGCAGCTGAGGGCTGAAGGAATATTGGGGTTGGGATTAGTACAAAGCAGAGAGGTTTATTTTCCCTTTGCACATAGAGGAAATTACTAGGATTGCTCGTGTTGTTGATGTTAATTTGTCTGTCTTAATATATGTCTAGGCGCCTAGAGCTTTTTATGTTTCCTTAAATCTAAATAAACAAACCTACAGATAAGAAAAAGATTGATCTTGCTATTGTAGCTACATATAGTGGGTTACATTTTCAAAAGTTGCAATTTGAACTCCCTCTTCTCGTAAGTGGGTTATGAACTTACATCCCTTTCAATAAATGAATAAAACTGCAGGTTATTGAAGACCATTTGGAAAAGATTTTTTTTTAAGTGTTTATGTGTCTAAGTACCCAATTAACCATTAAGTTTCTGTGCTGCTTACAAGTTGTTCAAACATTTTAGCAATGGAAGGTATTCCCACCACCTACTAACTGGCATGTAACTATGTTGTAGTTACTAGCAGGGTACTTACTCCTTGTAGGCTCCCCACAGAATCAACTAAGAGAAGTTTCTCCCCCAATTCAGAACAAGGCTCATCATCTTCTGGAAGAGTCTTTTACTTTACATTGCCCATTCAGGGAAATAGGGACATGGCTTTTTTTACCTAAGCTGCTCCAATAAGTGCCTTATGTCAGGCAGCATGACTACTTCCTCCTTCTCCCATCACCAAGATTCAAATATGATGATTTTAAAAATGGGAATGTCACTTTCACCTCCGTTCTTTTCCAGAAGTCTGTATTGTACATTTGCACTAGTTCATTTTTGAAAAGGAGTGGAAGCCTTTTAGCTTCAGCCCTAACTACATCAACGGTTTTTAGCTAAAACCCATTTGATTTGCATTATTGGGTGTATACAAAAACAGCATTCCCTTAGAAAAGATTCACCTGATGTTTCACAACTTGACTCATAAGTCATAACTTCTGTGACCTTCCTTGACATAGTGTTGTGTTTCTGAGCTGTGAACAGTGGTGGCCCTTATGCCTTCCTGATCCCCAGGATATTCTGTAACTGCCTTGTGGATGAGAGCAGCTTTCAGTCTCCTCGGATCTGCAGTGACTCTGCTGCATCCCCAAGGCACAAAGACCTCTTGCCCTGCCTTTCTTTCCCTGCACATAATCGCCATGCTATTACTCAAGAGAAAAGAGTAAACAGGAACGGAAGGCAACTCGCCGATTCCTCATTTCAGTGGAGAGCCCCGAGATGGATCCCCAGCTTTAGTGCAGCTTTATGGTAGTGAATTAGCACCAAGCAGCTGTAACAGAATGGAGGATTAGGACTGCGGCTACAGGCTTATCCCTCTAAAAGATTAATGCGTGTTCCCACCAGTGGTAACAAAGACTCCAGTGAGCCTCTTTACCTGCTCAAGCAGGTAGCAGAAGCAAATGCTGAAGTGGATAGATTCTACTGAGCATTGGAAAGGAGATGATAAAATAGAGGAGAAATCCTTACAGTCTGACTTCCTGAAGAAATTAAAAAATTTCTTTGTGCTACCAAAATTGCCTGATAGTGGCTTTAATCTGTCTCGTTCTTCTAGATTAATAGGTTACTAGCTAATCAAAATTCCTCTTCATTAAGAAGTTTTAAAACACTTTAAAAAAACCCACTTTTTGTTAGTCAGAGGAAATCTATTTCTTGTCATGAAGTCTAAGGACCTAGTTAATTTAAATTTCCAAGTTACTTATGTTTTTGAAATATGAGAAGTTTCAGATTATTTCTCGCTTCCAATAAAAGTGATGATAAAGAATAAATTTAAAAAGTAGAATGAAAATTTAGAAAAATTCTTAAGCATTTATTTCATTTTGACATGTTTATTTTTAACTTTTAAACTATGTTAGCTAAAATTTATAAACAGAAAGGTATTAACAAAACTCTTTTCTTTTAAAAAAGCAAGAATAGGTTGACAATGTTGAAGTTTTTCCCCAAGCTTTTTTTGAGTAATGAAATTAATTGTAACAACCCCTTTCTATAGTCTTACTTTTGGGGAAAAAAAAAAACCCAAACCCAAAACAAACACTTTTGAAAGAAAAATGTCTAAGCAGATATTCCTGATTAGCTTTGGGAGGAAGTGACTAGTTTGTTCATTTTCCAGATCAACAACAACTTTACATAAAGCTGAGCAAAGCTGGTTTTGGTCCTGTAACCAAAAAGACCAAATTTAATACATCAAAGATTTATTTGAAGGGCAAATGATGCCAAGTTGAATGGAGTAGAGAAAACAATTTCTATCTGCAAAGGGCACAGTTTGTTCCAACATATCATTACAGTTGGAGGAAGGTATTCCACTTAAATGTATATTTGAGAGAGGGGTATCAGGAAATAAGGAAAAATGATCAACTGCTGTATAGCAAGAATCATAAAGAAATATAAATATATGTTTCTTTTTTAGCTTAGTAATTATTAAGGGGACAGCTGAGCAGTACAGCAAATGTTCACTCTCAGGAGCTGGATTAATTACACTGCACTTAACTACAGTGTAAACAGGATGCCATAATTTTTACTTCCCCTTTCTGTTGTAGGAGTTGAAGTGTTCTAGCATGTTATAAAATACCTGTCCCATCCCATTTCCCTGCTGGCTGTGTTGGGGGTTGATTAGTGCCACAACTGATATGTTTAAACCTATTTTTCTGCAGTATCTATTCATTTGGATACTCACCTGAGTTTCCAGCTACTGACTCATCTGCATCACTTTATCTTCAAGTACTTATTCCTTTGTGCAACAGCTCCCACTGATATGTATTGGTGTTGTGAAGTCTAAATACCACTGAAAAGCAGACTTCTTGGAGCACGAATTATTTGGAATTGGACAAGCAGAATTCAAAACATCCGAAGTTAATGGACACTTTCAAAATTTTGATAATAAAATTCTTGGGAATCTTTCAGTACTGTAGCAAAGTCTTACACCTTGAAGGCTGACTCATACGTGTTTTCAGAATACTGCAGAACAAGTCATTATATTAAAAGTTATGCTTGTAATATACTGTGTCTTCATATGGTCTCATTGGAAGTCTCAAAGCAACACACAATGCCCCTAAGTTAAATCTCATGGTCTTGTAGGCAGGCAGGTAGGTGAAGGAGGCTGTCTCAGTCTTACCATCTGTGGTGAAGAATTAAGAGGTGGCCTAATGAGTACCAGCTGATTCAAGAACAGAAACAGGTGAAGGGAATTGTGAGCAGACATGTGATTGTTGCCGGAAGGAAGATATAAGAGAGGCGCAATGCAGAGAAAGGTGGTAGGACTGCCTTGATATGATAAAGGCTGTGCATGTATGCCACAATTGGCACCTGAACAGGGACTGAAAGAAGAAAACCTGAAGAAAGAAGGTCTTGAAGAAAGGAAATAGAAATATCTGCTGGCGAGCCCTGCTGAACTGCAAAAGCTGTTGAAAAGAAACAGGAAAAAAGCTGTTGAAAGAAAATGGGATAGAAGCTGTTGAAAGGAAACAGGATAAAAGAAAAAAGCCATTGAAAGGAAATAGGATAAAAGAAAAAAAGCTGTTGAAAGGAAATGGGGTAAAAGAAAAAGCCATTGAAAGGAAATGGATACAGAGGTGAGCAGCTGTGGGGAAGTTATATGAACTTTATACATTAGTCATGGGGTGGTTGGCATCTCAGTAGAAGAACTGCAGATGAGGAAAACTTTGCAATTAGAAGTTCTAGAAGGAATATTGTGTGTATGCAGCTCTGCAGAAGTTGCGTCCTGCAGAGCAGGTGTTGCAAAATGTGACTGATTCAGCAATTCTGGAGGGAAAATCAAAAGATAAGAAAGGTTCATTTGAACTTGTGCCAATGGCAGATGAAGCTTTACAGAGACAGAGGCTAAAGCACCATTTGTTCCTGCCCTCCCCCCCCCCCAAGAAGATCTGCTGTGGGGATTTGTACCCACACACACACATATCAGTGATGTTCTAGAGGAAAGGGAACTGTGTGATGGAGAATAGGAAAAAGAATTAGAAATGTTAAGTTTGTCTACCATATGAGGTGATTAAGGAGGTATGCAAATCAATAAAAGAATATGGGTCACAGGTTTCATTTGAATATGAACTTGTTCTAGTGAATGTAATGGACAATTTGGCAATTGAGAACAAAAAAGGGGGTGACGTGGAGAAGAATTCTGGAATCGGGAGTTTCGGATAGGACTTTGGTAATGCTACAAAATCATTAACAAAAAGGGGAGATGTGGAGAAGAATTAAGAGGTGGCCTAATGAGTACCAGCTGATTCAGGAACAGAAACAGGTGAAGGGAATTGTGAGCAGACATGTGATCGTTGCCGGAAGGAAGATATGAGAGGTGCAATGGAGAGAGAGATGGTAGGGCTGCCCTGATATGATAAAGGCTGTGCATGTATGCCACAATCATCCAGCAGCTGAAGTGAAATTACTTCTCCCTTAGTGTAAGCAGTATCAGATTCACCTCATTTACCTGGTGGCAAATACATTCCCATAAATGATGGCAAAGTTTGGCCCAAAGGGTTCCAATGAGTGAAAGCAGCACAAGAGCAAAGTGGCATCCTAAACCCAACTGAAGGTGAGTGTACGAAGAAAATGCCTTTCTCCCCGTTTTTGAAACAGTGATTGGCAAAATACTAGGTAGTGTGGCTTATTAGTTCTCATATTTCTGTAAAAAAAGATCCTGTAGTGCTTCAGCAGTGAGCAAAGAACAATGTTGCTATGGTGACTTTTTGTTGCGTGGCAGGCAAATGTAATAATCAGTAGATTTGTTCGTGAGGTCTAACATATTAGCTAGTCTATATTTTGTAGGGCTTTTGGTAGCTTTATGAAAGCTAATACAAAAGACTGCCTGATGAGAAAATTACTAAATTTGGGGAAAAGAGAAAAAAGAGAAGTAATGAAATGCGGAGATGTCATCTAAATGGAATACAGAGTTCTTCACCTGGCTGATTAATAATTGCTGATGTTGAAAAGATGCTATCACCCAGCATTCCTCAGAGTCGAGCCACTGATACACTAATAGTCTAGGATGGTTTTAACAAACTGAATACTTCATCATTAATTACATCAAGGTTCACATAAATTGAGTTTGCTCCAGAGCCACTTTGCAGGACTCAGTCAGTTGATGAAGAAACACTGAAATAATTTTCATGGAAAGAGGAAAACATGAAATAGGCTTTTCCCCTCATTTTACAGAAAGTAATATTTCTAAAGACACATATGAATGCTTTCTACATATTATACTGACTACTACTTAGGCTGTGAGTCTGAAATCCTTAGACAGTAATAAATGTTTGCCAAGTCTGTGTGCTTCACAGACTTGAATTATTAATTGCTAATGATTTGTATGTTTTTCCTCATGAAAGGGCAGAGTTGTTATAATTACTTATCTAATGCTGCAAGTGCTCGTGCTTTGCAAAACCCAAGAAAGGCATTGCGCCTGCTTCACGGGTCTTCTCCTCACAGTGCAGCACAGGAAGGAGGCCAGAGGGCAAAGTGCATCAGCGAAGGGTTCATTAAAGACAGTAGTTTGAGGAGCGACTTGAAGTCAGAAAGCGCTTAGGGACAGCCGTGAAGCCCACTGAAGCAGACGGAAAGAAAGGCTGAGTCTAACAATGAATAGCATAAGCGGACTGGATGCACTGGAGTATTAAAGGGAAGAAAGTAGAGAGAAGGGAGAGAGCTATTGTCAGTGTAGGAGAATGGGAAGTCATTGTCTGAGACATCAGAAAAACAAGCGGAAAAATCTTAATGTCCCTAGTAACCTAAGAGTCACTAGCTCACCACCTTACCACAGAAATTGAGACGAAGATATGTTGGTTTTAATTGCTCCTCACTGAAGTACTGGTTCTGCATTAATCTGTTGACTATAATGTAATCACTCCTCTCTGTCACTTCCTGCAGCACTGTAATCTAATACTGCACAAGCGTCTCACCATGTTCACATCCTCTATTGAATAATTGTGGCTTTGATTTCATGATGCATAGTCTGTTCAATGAGCCTGTAATTGCAGCGCTATCTGGAGGTATGGTTGATATACCTATGTAATTATGTTTACTGTTAATAATGCAAATTGAATCTGTTGAGTTAGTGAAATCAGTCATCCTCACTGGCAAGCAGCAGTTTCTAAAGATGAGTTCTTCAGCTGCTGAGGGACTGTTTTTTCTAGTTCTACTTTGCTCATTCACACAAAAGATACTCTTATTGAAAACTTTAAAAATAAGAACCAAAGCCCCATTGTGGAAGTGTCAGCACTTACTATAGAGGCTGTGCAGAAATCTTGTCTATCCAAAACAGCTGGAGAAGGCCCTGAATTCAGTGGAATGAGTGTGGTATTGGCATGCGAAGTGAGAAATGAGAAATGCATGAATTCCTGTTTGCTTTGGGTATTGCTTCGTATGGCTTTTCTAATAATGGGCAGGGTAATGAATTCAGGAGTATTTGGAGATCATAGAATAGAACCATAGAATCATTAAGGTTGGAAAAGACCTCTAAGGTCATTGAGTCCAACTGTCAACCCAACACCACTGTGCCCACTACACCATGTCCCTAAGCGCCTCATCTACACGTCTTTTAAATACTTCCAGGGATGGTGACTCAACCACTTCCCTGGGCAGCCTGTTCCAAGGCCTGACCACCCTTTCAGTAAAGAAATTTCTCCTAATGTCCAATCTAAACCTCCCTCGGGGCAACTTGAGGCCATTTCCTCTTGTCCTATCGCTTGTTACTTGGGAGAAGAGACCAACACCCACCTCGCTACAACCTCCTTTCAGGTAGTTGTAGAGCGCGATGAGGTCTCCCCTCAGCCTCCTCTTCTCCAGACTAAACAACCCCAGTTCCCTCAGCCGCTCCTCATAAGGCTTGTGCTCCAGACCCTTCACCAGCTTCATTGCCCTTCTCTGGACACACTCCAGCACCTCCATGTCCTTCTTGTAGTGAGGGGCCCAAAACTGAACACAGTATTCGAGGTGCCAGTCTCCTCTAGAAAAGCATGGGAGCCATGCAGGTGCTGTGGCTCTGAAGCTGTATTTTATCTTCTCCAAAAAAGTCTGCTGAAAAAACTTTGTCCCTCCCTGATACGGCTTCCTTCCCCCCACCCCCATATAAAGTCAGCCTTGCAAAGGTTTTCAGATACAGGTTTATAGGTAGTGAAATTGTACGTATTCCCTGCTGTAAAAACAGCTCTCTACTTCAGTTTCCTTCTTTTTCATTCACAGCAGTTTCCTTCATACTCAAATGTTACATCTATCAGAATAATATACTTCATATTCTAGTGTGAAGTGTTTAGAGACAATATGAGTTTGATTTGTAGGATTATACTGTTTTTCAATAACATCAAACTGCACTGGCGTCACACTATGACATTTTGGGTGTCACCTCTTCTTTCATAATCTTCTGTTTTAGATGCTATACTATTTACTCCTAACTGCATTTGAAACATGTAAAATCACCTGTTGTATTAGTGATTTCTTGAATGGCAACATGAAAAGGTTGTAATGCTTTGGTGACAGGCTGATGTGCACAGTTTTTCATGTCAAAAGTATTACACCGCAACAGTGCGAAGACTGTAACTGTCTGTGCTGTGATCATTTGGTACGATTTGTCTGTATCCCTTCTAACACAAGAGAAAGGCTTCAACCAAAGATACATAGAATTATACAAGTTAGAAGTAGAAGAGACATTACTTTTTGCAGAATATGTTTCTCAATCTGCAGAAAAAAAAGATGTAACCTATGAGAGTACCCCCAAGCTGAGTCTGAAGTGACCTGACACAGGCTACATGTGAATCAACAGCAAGATGCAAAATTCTCTAGTCCATTATCCTGCTTTCATCGCTCTTAACACCTAAAGACAACTTTCTGCAGCAGCAGTATACTGCTGGCAGGTCTCACATCCAAATAATGATCCAGCCCACACATGTTTATACATGAAATGTGATTGCATCATGGCACAACTGTGACTTAAAGAACCTCATGGAAGTATTCCATTTCATTAAACATGAAACAGGAATAGCAGTTACAATAATGTCAATATATTCTGCTGTCAGCTCTTAAAAGGAGAAGTCTTTAGCTCATGCTAAGCCAAACCTTCACAGCCTGAGAATGAAAAAGGCAGATGCCCACTCAGAGAAACAATGGTCCTTTGCAAAACCAAAAGAATTCCAGCTAAAACGGTGCACCATTGCCAATAATTATATAGGACTGCATCTATATTTGGATCTAAGAGTATAATTTAATTTAGAGAAATTAATGTCTTCCCATGACTGATTGTACTTTCATTATCAATATCTGTCTTTGTGAGTGGATGGAGCTCCGTCCACCTGTGCTTCCCTGTGATCAGCTTTAGAAATAACGTGGTGTTTACCATATATCGCCAGGATTCAGAGTAGAAAAGCATTTGCAATTTCAAAAACTGTTTGGTGTTGAGTGTCAGATTTAAGTTGTTTCTGAAGAATTTCCTGGAGGTCTGGTTAGAAGTAAAATTCATTAAACAGTTTAACATTTTTAGACTCTCATTCTCATTTCAGTGATTCTCAAATAGAGATTGCCAGCAGAGATCTTCATGTGTATGTGTGCTTTTGTCTTCATGAAGAGATGCACTTTTTGCTCTAGGTTATCATGTTTTTCCCCATTGTTACTCATTTATGGTTCGCTGTTGCTCTTATTGACAGTGCATATCTACGCAGTGGTCATACAATCCAAGTAAACTGTCTCCCTACACAGAAAGGTTACAGCTGGAGAGAAAAATAAGTGAGACACTTATAAAATAGAGGCCAGTTTAGCTCATTGTTTAGTGAGAGACTAAACAATGACAGAATGGGATGCGATAATACAAATCACCAAGGAGGAGATATGTAACATTGCAAAACCAATAATAAATAGAAAAAACCCAAACCAACTAAGCGGTATCTAAATGTGTGTCTGGGTATACACATGGCAAGGTTTGAGAAGAACAAAGTAATAGTTTGTAAACACTTGAAGAATATAACCACTAAGAAGGGAGAGGTAGTATGTAAATCAGAAAGAAGCAGAACATAATCTTAACTGCACAAAAAAAGCTGCCTGGAGATGAGCCTGTGGAGTATTCTTCTAAACAGAGCATTGGAAATCTAGATCCTAAAGACATTGAAATGGACAATGAGCCAAATGTTTGGGCACACACCATTGGCAATGTCTCACCCTGGCCAAGAGTGGCTCCGGGTACAGGGCAGGTACTTTCTGCTTCCCAGCAGCATGTGGCACGTCGTTTCCTTGCGCCGAAGCCTGCCTTCTTGGGACTTTCCCATCAACAAGAATTACTCACTTCGTGGTCTTTTTAGCTCAGGATGCTCCTTTTGTAAATGAAGAATTGGTCATACAGTATGAATAACATTTGAAAATAGATCTCTTGAGCACATTTAATTGAGACTGAATACAGCACTGTTGCAATAAAATAAATTCAGTTCAGCCTCTAACAGCTGGGAACACTGCACGGTTTATGTTACACAGTCCCAGAGTTCTCCCCCGTTTTCTGCATTTAGGTGGTTGTTGGAAACCGTTTGTTGGTACTATATTATAGTTACTCTGGGCAACTGTATTGCCTATGACTCTGTAAACTCCCTGAAAACATTAGTACAGCTATTTACATAATGACTGTGGCTTTTTCTCGGGAAGTGCCCTCTGAACATGCAAATCTCTCCTCATGTTGCCTGCACTGTCCTTCAGCTCCAACTCTCCAAACATCACTTGAGGTTCTCATGTGATGCAGAAGTGCACAAAGAAAGAACTGTAAGAAATGGAGCTTTCAAGGGGTGGTCTTATTTTCTTTACACAAAACTCTTAAGTACCCCTCAAGGCACTCTCGCTCCATCCTCCTATCTTGCAGCCGGCCTGCTGGGCCCACAGGTGTGGGGCTGTGGCCAGACTGAAGAGTCCCTGCCCAGCTGGTTGGAGTTGGCCCTGGCCATGTAGCAGCTCTGCAGGGGGAAGAGCCTTGCTGGCTTCTGTGGGGCAGGATTACAAAAAAGGTTGCAGAAAACAGGCAGGGGGAACCTACCAAATTTGCTATTTGTTCCTCAGCAGCACTGTCAACCTGTTTCGTACTTCATTCTTCTGTCCAATTTAAGCTTTGAAGCTTCGGAATATTAGTAAGGACTTCAGGGCATTTTCCTAATAAATCCGGGCTTTTGGCTTTTCAGACTGGAGCATTTACTTTGTAAATTAGAAGCATTTCCAAGTTGGTGTTTAGCAACTAAATGGGAACTATCACTGTTTCCCTAGAAGATGGAGAAGAGCCCTCTCCCGTTTTGATTTCCAGTGTTCTCCACCTCCACTCTGCTCTGAATGTGGGACTTCGTATGGAGATGATGGTTTTCTTCTGTACAATATGGGTGACAAATAACATTCATTTGTCTATTCATTACATCTTCTTGATAATGAGAAACTATTTGCCTTTTTTTCCTAACATAAGCATCATTCCTCTGGAGCAACACCTGAGTCCTTGGAAGTGAGCATCCCAACAAAGGCGAAATCCCTCTGCCAGGGCTTGGGTAAATGCAAACCATATTCTCTACAAACTGATTTCACAACAGAGAAGCAGGGCACTCCTCTGAAACCTAGACAGCAACGGTGTGTTCCCAGAAAGCCAGTAAGTCTCAGGAATCAGCTGTGATCAGAGAGAGTGAAAACTTCTCAATTTTTTATTCTGGTCTCTTCTTTAAAAATGCCACATTTCTTCTATAGCAGATAGTACACAACATGTCTTAAACACAGCACACCACCTGTGAATCTTCTTCTGGAGGTCCTGGCTTTTTATATGCAATTCCCAGGGGAGCCCACACACCCAAGTCAAGGTCATAATTTCCAAGAGGTGACGAGAAAGAATTCAGAGTCACGTGATTCCAGAGGATTTTGGTGGGTGTCTGAAGCTCAACTTGGCATTTACTCATTTGAGGATCTAGATTTATGGCCTTTATAGTAACTGCAAACTGCCCTGTACTAGTATGAACCATACCCAGGCAGAGGAGAAGCTGACATGTTACTGTAATTATGATACCTAGGTAAAACTCTTAATATTAAATATCTGTTCTTTAGCCAGAAAAATCTGTAGCCTGTATAGACATGATCTTTTTCACTTACGCTAGATCCCAAACTATTAATATGCTGTCTTTAAAACATAGGGAAATTTAAAAAGAATCTAATACGACTCATTGCCTTGAAAGGAGACTGTCTCTCTTTTTATTAACTAACTGCAATCTGTGTCTCCCCAAGGTATTTGGAGCAGCTGATCTGTCTTTCACCTCATGACTGGGTTATTGGTTATATCACAACAGGATAAATGGTGTCAAAATAAATGGTACACAATGATGCATTTGTACAGTGAATGGCAGCACTGACAATTATGGCTTGTGTGGACTTCAGTGAAAGTCTGCAAATTGTTCAATATCATAAGCAAGACAAACTAGAAGCAGGAATCTCTAGATCAGGTGGATTTACTACCCCAACCACATGTATTTTTCAGAGATCCTATTGCCAGTTAAAAAGTGGTTGGCTATGTAATTACGGATATGATTATGAATATTAGATCAACAGGCTGACAATAATCATGGTAGCCAGATTTTAGTCTCTGGCAGAAATGAGATTAACAACTGAGAAGTCCTCTCTTGGAGACTAACCAGATTTCCTGTACGACATAAGCATTCTTTATTAAGGTTGTCAAACGAAAAGGCCACAAGACATCCTGAAACAGTAGTTCCAAGAAAACTATCATTTCATCTATTTTTCTTCCTCTGAAGATGTCTGATGTTCCTGTTAGTTTGTTCTACAGACTACTCACGCAGTGTGGAATGGGGGTCAGGTTTGATGAGCGATCCAGACGTGGCAGGGAAGGTAGCAGAGCTGGATCACTGCTAGGTGAGGTATCTCATCTAAGATGGAGCAGGGCAACTCATGCGGCTTCTGGACAAGCAGTGGGAGGCTGGTGCACGGGCTGTTCAGGGCAGCAGCCAGGTTTGAATTGCAGTGCCAGAAGTCACCAATGTCCATGCCAAGCAGGCAAAGGTTTTGGCTGAAGGCAGTGCAGCCCTTGGGGAGGCAGCCAGCACCATTTGCTCGATAGTCTGCATGTTGATAGCACTGGGTACCTTCTGTTCCTGCCGGTTTCCAGAGTCCAAACACTCTCCCTCTCAAGGATGCTAAATCCCATGTAAGAGGCTCTTCTCAGAGTTTTCTGCTGTCTCCTCCCGACGATTTTTCTGTGGAGGCTGCTGACAATCCAACCCCATGCTAACAACTGCTGGCTGCAGTGTTTGTGTGTAACATTCACAGCACTGCCAACTCCAAACCCCAAAGCCACGCTGTAAACACTGAAATGAAAATCACAATCTTCTCCATGATTTTTGGAAACACATTTTAATGTGTGAGCTTTTTGACTGTACAGAGTGCACCAGAACTTTGTATTCAAGCCTCTCTTTGTGACCATGAGAGAGTACTTTCTTTTATAAAAGAAAGCTGACATGCTCCCGGATCACAGTGACGCAGGGGCTGGGAGTTCCCGGGAAAGTGTTCAATATCCTCAATACACCAATAAAATCAACAGTGCTGACAAAAACCATGATTATTTCTGATCACTCCAGGAGCAAAGTGGAGACCTTGCAAGGCAATGATAAAACAGTAAGAACTGGTTGGCTAGATAGAGGGCAACAATAACTGAAGATGAAAGGAGAGGCGGGGGAGCAGGGATTTATAGGGCTGTGCTGCCTGGCTGCTGGCTGAAGTACAAAGGGATTTCAGCTGATTCCTGTCACCTATAGCCAGAGGAGGTATTTCCAGAAAAGGAAGGTGAGAGTCTGGAGGAGATGTGTAACAGTGAATAGAAAAAAATGGGACCATCATTTCTTTTTCATCATTAGCTTGTGGTAGGAACATTGGAAAGTCACTGTTTACATACACCCCTATTAAAAAAGGAGTGTTGGGCAGGCAGAGGTCTGACATATCCTCAATTAAAACAAAACGAGCAGGAGTATGACGTCTCTGTGCTGTCAGACTCCTTGGAGGAGGCAAAAATTGCTGGACGAATCCTTAACCTTTTACTCTCATTAATGTCCTGATTTTGTAAACAGTTCTATTTCTCCCATGGTAACAGAGATGCAAGGGAGGAAAACAATCCTGACAGTTTCGGTTTTGGGGTGAGATATCCTGACAACACTATGTGTCCTCTGGAGCCAGCCTAGCCAGGCTTCCCAGAGACTCGGGACTACTGGAGAGCTCTTGCACTCACTACTGGCAGCTGAAAGACAGTGTCACACAGAAACGTGAGTGGCCAACTGGTCAGAAGGACCAGGAGGGCTTCTTTTTCCCTTCTCCTTTCCATTCTCCATGCATCATGGCAGAACATCCTCACCGACAACCTGGTGACTGAGGATTTCTATACGTGCCAAAGACAGCCCAGATTTCATCTCTACTTGTGTGATGTGGGGGGAGGGATACACATCCAAACAGGCAGAAGACTTCAGTTTTCATGACCCTATCTCTCTTCATCCTTTCCCCTCAGCTCATGTGGTGGCCAGGCATCCCAGCTGCAAAATACCCTGAGGTAGGAGCATCAGCCCCAGAGGAACTGGGCATAGACAACTCACTTCCCAGAACAGTTGCTGAGGAACAACCAGCTACTGAAAGCATACTTACCCAGCAGCTGCCTGGAAACTTGTAGTGACCAGCCCAGAGGGAAAATCACTGACTGCCACCCTTGTGCTTCCAGCCCTCCAGAACAGACAAGCAATAAGGAGGAATGCAAACATACACAGTGTCACCTATGTGTGTCAGGAAACTCCCTGCACATGCTGTTCAATGCTAGACATATATGCAGTTGGGCCATTTGCCGCACCAAGGCACTAGCTCATTGATTTACTTTTCAGTGGGTGCACTGTTGAGAAAAAGAAGAGATGAGACTTTCCTCCCACGTGGCTTGTTGCAACTGATTATTGTAGCAACTCAGTGTGAGACCACAGAAAGTGTAGATTAACATCTTTTTTGTTTTTAAAGACAATACCTGTTTGGAACATGTGAATTGTTTGCTGCCTTTTTGCCCACCTCTGTGTTATCTCTGGCACTGCGGAGAAGCTCTCAAGTCCTTTGTCTACACAGCTAATTGAAAATAAACCACCACTGTCTGAACATGAATGCAACACTCAGGACCAGAACTGGTTTTGGTCATTAGGCTAATTCAACTTGCTGAAATTAAGTTTACACCAGGGCTGACTGTAAGCAGTGGCCAGGGCAAAGAGCTCAGATCAAAGTCCAGAAGCAGCACTAATACAATATTGGAAGTTTTCTCACTAAAAAAGTGGAATACTATTACAGGCCTGTAAATTCTTTTAGTTAAGTTTAAGTGCATGGGACCAGAAGCATTTCATGCTGCTTGAGGATTATGTTATTGAGCAGCTATTGTTGCAATTAGCCTTAATAGAAAAATCCTCCTGAAAGCATATTTCAGTTAATTGTCTGAACTCTGCCTTTAGCTCAGTTATTCATTTCCTATCTAATTACCAAGTCATATTTCCTCTTCGTTACAAATCCCCTGCTATTTTATCCCTTATAAAGAGCTAGTCTGAATTTTTACTGCTATATACCTAACATGTAAATTTCTTCAGGAATTCACTTGAGGCAGTTTGTTAAGCAAAGCTCGTTAATTTACTTGCCTGGATTGCCTACACACTTCTCGGCAGCCGGGAGCGCAGGTGCACGCAAACACTGGTAACCCCATCTTACAAGGTTAGATGCTCCTCTCTGGCACACAGCCCTGCTTTCACTGAACTAACCCGGTGCTGCCTGGCAAGCACCAGCACGGTGAGTACCTTCATTAGCAGCCTCTTCAGAGAAGGAAAATACCAAGTTAGCTTCGAAACTGGACTCATTTAGGATCAATATTGGTGTTTCTCCTGACTGCAGGATGACACAATGTTGGGGAACTATGGGAGGTTTTGCAGGACTGATGTCGATCTGCAAGCCAGCAGATATCATTTGACACTCTCCTTTCCACTGCTCACTCTCCCTCTGAGTTACGCTGTTGGATTCCTTTTCTTTGCTGCTTTTCCAAATTATAGGGACATGGGGTCTCTCTTTGTGGTTTCTGTTCCCTCAGAATCTGTGTGGGAAATCCTTAAGTAGAAAAATCCCTGGAGGCTGAAAGGCTGTATGGAGATATTGTTGCATGAAGTCCCGCAGTCTTCTGCTACTCACTGCTGTTGGAAGCACGACTAGACCTTTGACCTGACCTGATCTGGCATAGCTTCATTAAGGCATCTTCCATGAATGGGTTTTTCTTAGCTTTTAGTGCATTGTAATATAGAGGCTGGTTTATATACAGGAAAATGTTGAAACGAGCATATACAGCTACCACAGACACTTGCATCTATTCTTCTGTGCTCCATGAGGAATAAAAGCTCATTCCTAGCCACAGAAACATGCAATGAAGAAGCCTTTTTGTTCCATTAACAACTTTGTTTTAGGAAGGCTACGAGGGATCCGTGTTCGGTTAGTGCCTATTTAATGAAGGGATGGCCAGGAATGACCAAACCCTGCCACAAGAGGTCTGCAGTTTGCACGCTGTTCCTGAGGTGCAGAAGGCAACTTGTGGGACAGGAGAGAAAGAAGTGCGTTCGCAGAATGTGCTCGATGGCTTGGTTTCCTATAAAAATCTTATACTAACACAGGAAATGAGGGAAAACAACACCTGCCCATACCATGCAGGCTTATGAGGGGGAGGAGAATGGGCTAAAGTAATCTAATCCTTTCCCCCGCTGGCGCTGGCAAGTGAAGCATGTGCTCCCCTAAGTCACCAGAGTCTGCTCAGAGCAGGGCTGCGTTCCTGTCTCTTGGGCTGGCAGCCACAGCACCCGTCTGTCCTGAGTCACGCATGGCCAGGGCTCGGCTGTTTCTGTCCTCAAGAATTTTAATTCTAGAATCAAGCAAAACTTTACCTTGTGCATCAGAATCAAAGAGTTACCAAGCGCATAACATACTCCAACAAGTTCAAAAAGCTGGAAGGGGCTGTTTGGGTCATGAAACCCAGTCCCTACAATCCCAGGCAGCCACACAATAGGCATTTAATCCACTGCATTTCCAGAGCATCCCCTCTGTGCCATAGCTCTGGGCTGGAATTTCCCCGTATCCTGTGATAAGTGTAACCTCTTTTGTACACACTACCAAAAGTCCACAAGACTATAACATGCCATGGCAAAAAGGCACAGGAGATGTGGAGAGAGCCACCACAGCCTGAGGTCCCTGCAGCAGTTACACTCTGCTCTAAAATTGCCCAAGAGATCAAATGGAAACTACAGTGGTTCTTTTTCAAAAAAGGGAAAATTAAAATTAAAGCAAATGCCAAAGATGCTCTGAGGCCCTTTGTCGCACTTAACAATACATTATTCCTATTGATTCATCTATGAAGCATGTCTAAGCTGCGACATGGAGTGAATCTGAGGTCTGCCAGGAGGGAACTGGTTTGTGGAAAGAAAAAATGAGGGGCAGATAAGCATCAGCCCTCATGTTCCCCAGCACTGCAAGCAAACCACAGGGGCACCCCTCGCCCAGGCAGCTAATGCTGGTCTTTTGGCAGGAGCTGTGCTAGAAGGCACGTGTGCAGAGGGGAGAGAGCTGTCACGAGCAGAAGTGTCGACACAAATGCCCGCCCAGAGGAAACTATAAGACAATGATGAAGCACAACAAGGGCAGTGCCAACACTCCCAACCTTTCAGTTGCCTTTCTGCTTTATATGTTAGCCCCATAGAGATCAGCCTGAGCTTCCCAGGGAATGCACTTTTTCCCACAGTGGGGGTCAGGCCAGCCACCTCTCTCCCTGCAGCGCCTGGTTGTCTTCTTCTCATTAGGATGGAAAGCACAACTGTTGTAATACAAGGACTTTTATATTTTGTTGACCCCTGTCTTTGCAGCAGCTGCTGCTACTGTCCTAGCACCAAGGTGCAAACTCGGAGCTAGAGAGGCAAGCTGAAGGAATAACTTATTCCTGTAACAGCAACCTCCAAGCCTTCAGTGTGGAGTGAGGCATGAAGGAAGGAGCATGCCACAGGAGAGCAGCTCCCAGGATTTTGTAGTACAAGATGTCAGTATATCTGCCTGTCCGTGGGAGATATGAGAGCACTTTGGGGTTAATTGCAGTGAATGACCTTATGTCTTTTTCATACCTCTAGAAATCACTCTGAGAAGTTAGCACAAGTACATCCTAGCAGGCATATGTGCCACTACTGCTCGTGGTGCCAGCTGGGGACAGCATTTGGATTTGAAACATCTAGGAAGGACTGAACTGCCTTACAAAACTGGGACAGCCATGCTGTGAACATCCTGCACCCCAGGTCCCCAGCTGCTCTGCAACATCTGTTAATTCTCACAACATGCTATGGTGTCGATTCTTATTGCTTTGTTTTTACAGGAATAAACACCTTGAAGAATAGGTGACTGATGCTATAAAGACAGTTCCGTTTTGTATAATTTTACCAAGTTTGTAGATCTCCTTCTTAAACATGCTGGTACAGAGCTCTGGAGCTGGGGTGTGGACGAGAATGCCAAAAAGGCATCAGCAGGGCACAACCACCTCCCCCAAAGTGTAGCCACATTGGCACAATGAGGAGAATGGAGGCTTTTAGAGAGAGGATTTCTGTGCTCAAAGGCAAAAGCACTCACTTAGTTAACTAAAAAGAGCATTCATGTCAGTCTGATGCCATTATGTTTAATGGAGCTGAATGTGTGACTTCTGCTGAAATAAAATAGTCTTACAGCAGTGGGAGGAGAGAATGACACACATTTTACATTGTAGCAGCCTCACGGGAAGGAGAACAAGGCTATAGATGCTGCGAGCCTAATCACAGAACTGTGGTTGTTTTGTGCATTGCAGAAGTGAACATGGGATTGATATTTACATAAATCCCCTGGGAGAGCTGAGCAAAGGCGGAGTGACTGATTTCCCTGCTAGCATGGCCCAACAGGCACACACGTCTCTGGCTCCCTCTTCTCTCCTTTGTGATTTCTCTTTGCTTCCAATGTCATGCAGTTACAGAACCCTTATTGTGAGGGCTTGGTAAAATTAACCTGCCCAGCAAAACAGCTTCTCTCCTAAAATTTCAGAATTTCTAAAATGAATAGGTTAATAAATTGTTGTTTGGATTCACTGGTCAGAGGGGTAAGTATGAATTTTCCTTTTCCATTCCCCTACACAGTCTACATTGGACTAATGCACAGTGGAAAACTGGAAGCAGAGAGAAACGTTCCTCCTCCCCCATACACATAGTCAGGGTCTCAGTCTCTGGCCCCACACTGCATCTTGCAGTAGAGTAAGGTTTGACTCTTTCTTTTCCCCACTGAAAGGTATCTAGCTAACACTGACCCTCTGGTCCCAATTTTTCTCTCAGCCCTTCTCCACAGGGCAAGCCTTGCTAGCATGATGAATAGTTAAATCCAGAAAGGATTCATGTGCCCAAATTCAAACAAATGGCCATAGCCTGGAGTCATTTCCATGGTTATGTCCTCAAAGTGGGTCCATAAACAGCTGCATTTTGGCTGAGCACCTGGCTTATGCCATGGGGCATTTAGATGCTGCTCCAGCTGTTTTGTCTGCAGGTGTTTTTGGAGCATACCTGATTGAGCTCGGGACAGAGTGGACCTGGGAGCAACGGGACCTCCCAGCTATCCTTCCTCCAAATGTGGCAGTATCTGTAGCACTTTGCACACAAGCTGTTAACACTGGTTTGCCTTGGATGTCAAACAGACATTCTCTTTTTCTGCCTACCCCCAAAAGCATAAACAAATCTGCACTCATAGAGGCGATGGCAAGGTAAGAATAGCTAAAACCAGCCTCTCATAAAAGTTACCCCAAATCCTGGTATTTATGGTCTGCAGTTTATGGATATGCTGCTACTCCCCTAGATCAAAGTCCCATTCATAGCCCAATTAGCAATTGCGGCCTTGCTTTTAGTGCCATGTACGTGGGCCAGATCAGCAGTGATGTTGGTACAGGGCAGGAAACATCCCAAACTAAACGCAAAATAGACATTAGCCTCTGGTCATCTTCCAGAGTTGGGCAGCTGGAATCAAACCACATGATTCGGACAATTTTTGGAGGAATAACATAGCTACCATCTGACTTTGTAGCATGGCTTACTGCAATCAGTCTTTCCTCAGTGCATTTTTTCACCATACCACTCAAGTAAATTTTGGAACAATAGATGATAATGTGACTGCCAGTCAGCTTTTTCCCTTCTCATCTGTTATAATTATGGGTCTCTGTTCAGTGCCTTATTACTCAAGGAATCTTTGGGTTTTCATGAGTATTTAATTAATCCCATTATTTTCTGAATTACAAATCACATTTTCAATTTCTCCATTCATCAGGGTGGCAAACTACTCAATTAGTTTTACAGTACATTATTCCCATAAGGTCTGATTATTATAGATCAGCTATGCATCATTGTGTTGCATCTATCACTTGAGACTCAATCATTTCAAGAACCAGCAGGAAAAGAAAGCATTTTGTATTTAAATGACATAATTTTTTTCCCAGTTCAGTAGAGCATTTAAGCCCATGCTTATGGGCTAGGAGGTCACTGAGACTCAGCATGTGTTTCAGCAAATGAATGATGCATTGCTGTGTCAGGGAAGGACCTGAAAGAGCTCAGCTGTATGAAAACAGCGTATCTGCCCCTTACAGCACACAGGTGCGATGCACCTCCAGCAAAGCTGCTTATCTTATAAGTATTACACAGATGCTCTCTGCAGGAGTTAGGGGATGCTGGTAGAGTCAGTGGCAGCATTTTCATCTGGTTCATGTTTCTGAGGGTCTTGGCCCCAGATCAGTATAGCAAGAACGCATGCTTAAATCCCACTGCTGATAATTGGGTTGAAATCCATGCTGACCTGAAGGTACATGCGAGCTGGTATTGCTGCCTCCCACTGCAAGCCCGCAGTGCAAGCAGGGCTGTGTGTTTGCTCTCCTGTACACTTCAGTGGGAGCTACTGGAGCCCTGTAGTGCTGTAGTTGCTCACTCCTACTCTAAGGCTGACTATATTAACACATTTTTTTCAGAAAAATATTTGTTTCTTTGCTAGCTTCTGTTCAGAGGAAGAAGGGAGAGCCATTAGAAGCTGCTTTGCATGTATCCTCTGCAGCACCGTTTTATCCAAGTGAGGTATACCACGGCAACCACAGATGCAGATCTCCGGGTGGGGGAGATCCGCTGAGGACTGGCGAAGCATGTGAAAACTCATCTGTGCCAAAAGGTACCAAATGCCATTCAAAACCTACATCTGACTCTGGCAACCTATAAAAGACTCAAAGGATGCCACCCAAATTAACTCACTCTTTTATTAACAACTCTAATTCTTGGAACTTATTCAGTACCTTGCAGTCAGTAGACTAAAATGCTATAATCAAATTAAAATCCCAAAATTCCTTTTCTACAGTATGGACAAGTTACTGCAAAGCAAGATACCACGTGAGTTTACAATGTGGAAGGGTTGGGGACCTGGTTCCTCAATGTCAGGGGTTGAACAACCTTGCAGTCCCTGCAGGCTGGGCAGCTGGAGTGGAGAGCCGTGCAGGTGCATGTTTGTATCCTAGCATATTCCCTGGTAATCTGCCTGATCTGCACTGGCTGAAGTGTGAAGGAACAACTGTGATGCTCGTGTCATGGGAGCAAACCTGGGAATGGACTACCAGATCTCCTATCCAACCCTGCAACTCTCTCCTTTGGATCAAAGAGGACAGACATAAAAAGACAGACATGAGAGGTTGAGAAAAATGTTTTTTGGTTTGTTTGTGGGGTTTTTTTTCAGTCAGTAATACAAAGTTTAACTTTTTTATTCTCAGGGAACTCTTCACTCAACCTTGCTAGGAGGTACTGTATCAGTATAGCATTATGAAATCAACTTGTATTTGATGAGATGTTTCCAGTTGTTCAGACCATGGGTAAGTCTTCTATCAAAAAAGGAAACAGTACTTTTCTTCCCTTCACTTATTTATTAGTGGTATGACTTACTGTGGGTATAAAAGCAGACGACCCACTGGCATGAAGACCTATTTAAATATTTAATCTGTATCAAGACATGGGCCAGTCAGTGATTTCATCCCTATGGATCTCAGCTTGACCTTTCTTGTGAAATTCTGTCAGCTCCAAGGATCACATGTGCTTTGTATGGGAGCTTGTTGCTCCCATGTGGTGTATTTTTGCCTTGAAGATTACAGTCAGATGCAGAAAACACTCATTTAACATACTGTATCCTGAGCCAGAGCCTGCAAGGACACCTCGTGCTCCTGCAGGTTGCTGAGATTCTCATTTTGTAAATCTCTCAATGGAATCATACGACAGCTGAAAATTTAGGAAGAAAAAAAGTCTTGTCATTTGGACTCCACTGTGAGCCTTTTGCAGGTCTTGACTTCATTGGTCTGACTTACCTCTCCTCATTTGATGAATCAGAGCATCCACTTCATAAAGAGAGGAGCCCTGCCACAGTGCCACCAAAGCAGTGAGATGTATTTGGGAATAACCGGTTGGGAGCAAAGTGCTCTGAGTTCTGTTTGGTTATAGTCAAGAGGTCAGTGTGTTGCTCCTGCAGTTATGCACAGCCCCTTCTGGGGGGTTTTTGGTTTTGTCCAGTGACTTTCACAACTAACAACATTAAAGTAACAGCTACTATAAGAAGAGTTTGTGCCTCTGATGCTTCAACAACTAAGCATATTGATTCCTGAGTGAAATGCACTCTGTTGTTGAATCATGTAGGCTGCGTTACCAGGGCTTCTCCCGGATGAGACTGCATTTCCTACTCTCTTCAGCTTTTGTATTTATTAGTCTTAAGAGTCTCAAAATCTTCAAATCATCAGACAGACGCCACATTGGAATGGAGCAGAAGTTAATATATTGTCTCAATAATTATACTAATTTGGGAAGAGAATTTGTAATTACTTTCAGGTCCATAAAGATAAATCAAAGGCACTTAATGCACAACTGCAGTGCATAAATGCTGTTTATTACCAGTACTTTTCTTCTGTAGGTCTCAGTGCATCCTATAAAGGTAAGCTACTGCAAACCATTCTACAGGTGGGGAAACTGAATTACAGAGAGCTTAAGTTACCTTTCCAAACCACTACTCTGAACGAAGCCAGACAAAGTCCAGGTTTTATAATTCTATATCTGATGCACCATAGTGCATGAAATATAATCACATACAGAAAAGCAGTAGAGTTGTGCTCCAAGCCACAGATTTCACATCTCAGTTTGGAGGCCAGCCTACCCATTTCCCAAGCCTCCTTGGTGTGTTTGTGTGGGCAGATGTGCTGGAAGTTCCCAACTGAAGGCCACTAAATGCAAAACGCAGTACAGCTTGAGTGCTGAGGTCCGATTTTTCTGAGGTCAGATTTTTCCAAGGTCCAAGGGAAAATGAGTCTGTGTCCTGATTTGAGTCTGACATCTAGAAATTATCATTTAAAGCATCTAAGACTCAAGATTCATCTGGACTGAAAGTGAGCTGGGATCAAAAGATATGTCTAAGGGTGTGGTTTTGCACCTTCTCTGCTCCTCTCTCATTCACCAAGACTTTGGCTCCCACAGGACCTTCTGGTGAGGGCCAGCTGGGATTTCTGTGCTCTGGTGAATAGACCTTTCTTTTCCCCAATGCCTGGAGTGTGGACCAGAGCCCTCCCTTCCTCTGGCAGCAAGCTGCTGTTCCGGTCTGTGTGGTCTTGTCGAGCTGTGTCCTGAGACAGCTTGCACTTTGACTGACTATGGTTTGAGGATCTTTAGAGCTGGATATATTGTCTCATAATGCAGAATCAAGCATGAAGCAAATCACCGATCTGGTAAGAATTTACTCAAGTAGCTGAAGTTCCTTCAAAGTATTTTCAGAAATAAATTTGCACTGGCAGGCTTGCCAACCTTGTATTTTCATGTCCATGAAGTCATGAAGCTGGTGTAAACTCCTTATTTTGTACTCTGGCTAATTTAATAAAAATGCAGTTGCATGTATGTGTTGGTCAGTCCAGGGCTGAAGTATTATTGTGTGATATATGGATCTGCTGTTAATGATTGCAGACCATGATAGTGGGTATGAATACTTCCTACAGTCTCTTCCAGCTGCAAGGGTATTCAACAGCTAACCTGTTAAAATAGGAGAGCTATTACGAACTCAGATAACCACAAAAAATGTAGCATATTGTTGCACCTTCACTGAGGAAAGAACTCGAATAACTCGCAAAAGAGAACCATGAAAAAGCCACACAGCCAAAACATGTACACTGATTTATTCATTGTACAGTGGGAAGGTAAACACTTGTCTGCTTTTATACCTCAAGCACAATAAGCCTCATTAGAAATCTATTCGTATAGCTCGTATAGAGCAAGCTATAGACTCAGAAAGAGTCAGTGTACTTCAAGGGAGATGTAAAGACCATTGTCAGTCAGCAAAGCTATAATTAATCATGATCATATTCTCTGGTGACTAATTGGGAATTACATTATGATATTATTCTTGTTTTTCAAACAAACCATGGCAGCTTTAAATTGCTGAAGGGAAATATTAGCTGTGATCTTAAGTTATCGAAATGCTGTGATATATTCCGGTATTCAGTTTTATCATTTCTGTGTTTGTTTGAAATCCTTTACTGCATATGGCTCACTCTTGAACAGATGGCAGGAATTTTTTTTCTGAATGTTGCTTTGATGGTGGAGGGTCAAGAATCCCTCAGTTACAGCAAACCATTGCAAAGGGCAACAACGATTGGAAAGCAAGTATGGTTGTTTTCCCTTCCTGCACAGGCAACCAACCAACCGCTCTCTGCATGAGCCAGAGTGTGTGCTTTTGGTGACACAGCCACTCACTGCTACTGGCCATGCACCTCTCTGCTTCCCTTTGTGGTACATGTGGAACGTGGAGGTACAGAGAGAGTTAATGGGATAAATATGTTTTGGCTACATAAGCAAGATGTCAATTCCAAGGATATTGGCTTGATTAGAGACATCTTGTTGGGCAACACTTGTTTTTACAATTGAAGATTAACTCTGTCAGTCACAACAAAATCTTGACTCAGTCATGAATATGCCCAAATATAGACCCTGAGAAGAGGATTCTAAGGCTTATAAAATGGGACCCAACAGGTGACTCATTTGTGTATTTGTTAGAAAAAATCAAACATTTCTGTTTAAAGAACATCCAGTATCATTGGTATTGTAGGAAATAATTGCCCAGACAGGCCCAGTGGTTTGGATCAATGCATCAGCCATTATATCACTGGGTACGTTCTGTAATTATTCTATATTTAAACAGTGGCTAGAGTCTCATCCCCCAAACCCCATCATCCTGATCAAAGCTACCTGCATATAATGAGCTCTCTCAAAGTCTCCCTTCTCCTACCATACATGCTGCCGGCAAGCCTTGTTGTCCCATTTCTCACAAGCCCAAGTACACTTGCTTTTTGCATCAAGTAAGATTTCCACCCAAACAGAACACAGCTGCTACTTCTCGCCTGAACCCACATGAGGAGCTGCTGCTCTCACACCCTTCACCAGTGCTACACCATCTGATCTGTGCAATTCAGCTCCTGCTCCTGCTGCCTGCCTTCCTGCACATTTCTTCACTGTACAAAATCTGCCCCCATGTCCCAGACTGCCTCCGTTCCCCATCTCACACAACACAGCAGTTCCTGTATTTTTTGGACCATCAGCCTTGCTTTTGTTCTCATGGTATGTTTTAGGAGAGATCTTCCCCAGCTAAGAGCCAAAAGGGACTGTGGCACTTGCTCATGATGCAGAGCCTGTGGCACACGTAGGCTGCTCCGAGGAACTGGCTGTGCTGGGAAGAACCCGTAAGAGTGATGCATTTTTCCTTCCTTGCACTGCGCCTTTCAGTGCAGGTAACCCTGCTCATTTCTCAACACAAAGACCACAGCAGAAGAGGCCACGATGCTGCTGCTGCTGTCACTCTTTCACCTCTCAGGACAGGAAGGAAAGAAAGTAAGAGGCAAAGCAAACCCAGCTTTTGCTGTCTCCTGCCGAGGAAGCTGTGCCCTGCAGAGTGCCATGAGAGAAGCAGAAGGGCTGCTGCAGGGGAGGGCCTGAGCGGGCAAGCGCAGGTGCACATATGGCAAACTAAGGGACCTGCAGCTGTTAGAGGTACTGGTCAAAGCACCTCACTGAAGGGAATGGGGTCACTGCTGTCACCAGTGTAGGGCATTTTGGTGTATTTATCTGAGGACAAGACTTCCCCTTTTTCAAATTGCCATAGAACAAATTACCTGCACAAAACAAGAGGTTTTGGGGGCTTTACTCAGAAGGGGAAGACTTGCTTCTTGCCAAGCACACATAGCTTTCACCTGCATCACCTAATTAGCTTCCTACAATCCAGTCTGTGTTGTTTCAGAACCTGATATATCCCATATCCGACAGTGTCATTCCTGTTTCTATGTCATGCTTCAATTGCCCCAGTTTGCAGGAAGTATTGGATGTTAAATTTGATTTAAGCCATTATGTTTCATTTTTACTGAGAATCTTTTATTGAGACTCACTCATTTATTTAGCTGCTTCGGTTGCTTGTATGGCAGGTTGCCCATTGCCAAGGCATCTGAGCACCTCATCACTGGTTTAAAAATTGGCAGGTTGACAAGCCCCAAATCCTGAGAGACTGGGCCAGATTTTACAGCGAGTGATTCATCTTTCAGTTGACAACTTCCAGCTGCTGATATTGGGAGGTTTAGTCCTCTGTACTGACAGCACAAATGTCTCAGCCAGTCTTAGCCATTTTATGCGATACGAAGAGCTAATGTCTAAACTAGCTGATCCCTGATGCGAAAGGGCCTGCCAGTGTTTTTTGGTAATATCATGAAGGCTATGTACTCTCTCTAGTGCCACTGATAGCCCTTGACGTCAGTGAGAACGGAGCAGAGGCAGAGGTGTCTGTGTGTGTCATTTTCTTCACCCGTGGTATCAAGATTATGAATCAAGACTGAGTGTGAGGCATCTTGTAAGGAAGCAGCATGGCTGGGAGCCGCAAGGAGGAGCATGCATGGCGCTTTCCTTACAGCCTTGGAGACCCAAAATCAGCGAGTAGGTTGTGGGAGATCCGGGGACTGATTTCTAATTAGCCTGATGGCAGTCTGCTCTCCAAACAGTGTTGTTGAGAGGCAGAATCATTTCACTAGACTGCAAAATGCATGAACAGCGGATGAGATTTATGAAACATTGTGTGTGAGCAATGAAGTTACTTTAGTACTTAAAAATGTTGTGAGATACAATGAGTAACAGAGATTTCCCCAAATTAGGGTATTTTTTAAAGTTATCCTTAGAAAGCCTCAGAACCATTAAAAAGAACTGCAAAATCAAATTGGGGACTTCAGAGTAGATTCACAAAGCATAGTTAATGTTACTTTTAGACAGCTATATAAAAAATTTGGATTCTCAAAATGAATGTTCTGTTACTACCCAGCTCTTGAGGACATATAAAACAAATCCAGTAAACACACAGCCTATGGGCATGTGGACAACAATCAAGGTCTGAGTGGCATCCAGCCTCTTCAAGCCTACAAACTGGTGGTACACCAAGCGCTCTCCGTTCCACACTGCTTGCACAGCATTCATCCAAAAAGCTAAGAGCATTACAATGTCAAAACACCACACGTTTGGGAAAAGGTAGTGCCATCCTTTTTGGGCAATGCTTAGGGCAGTCTTCAAGAAGTTTTTCTACACCTTATGAGAATGTACTTAACACAAGCTATAAAGCATATGGGAGCATCAGCACCAAAACTGCTAAACACTCCTGAGGCATTGCCTGCTGTTTCTGGTGATTCCTCCTCTCCTCACCAGCTGCTGCGATGGCTACGCCAGACTGTCAGCCCCGCATTGGGCCATGATCTGAACTTGGGGCTGCTCCTGCACAGCTTCCTGTCCCCACCAAATCTAACTTTTAAGACAAGGCTGACAGATAGGCGTTAGGGCTGTGGATGCTGAGGGGAATTTGCAAGCTGCTACTCGCACTTGTGCCTGCCCAAATACCTTTGAAAATTCAGGCGTTAGGCTGTCCCCTGCTCACAGGGCAACAAACACCATTTCAGCCTCAAGAATCAATGTCACAGAAGACAAAAAATCAATAGGATGACTGAATAGCAGGATCTGGGTCCTAAGGGTCACATAAATTTTATAGCACAAGTGACTACTGACGTAAACAGCTGCTGAGTTGTATAAATCCCTGCATAAATGTTTTACAGGATTGGGCCCCCAATTGCCTGCTTAGTGCCAAAAGACTTGCTTGTCACACACTCTGACTTCCTTCCTGCACATTTTGTTTTTAATTTCATCATTGTATTTAAAATAGATTGGAAGAAGATGCTTTAAAACTGTTTACTTTACTATTTGAAGCATAATTAATATTAAATTTGTGCAGGATGATGAAATAGAGCAGAAAGTAACCCTGATTTTGGATAAATTCATTTCCTAACACCTTCAGTTAGGGAGGGAAAAAACAACTTTTTCTGTTATACAACCTTTTGTAGTGTTTTATTCAAAATGCAATTCAATCACAGCTACATCCAGGCACACAGCCCCCATAGAAGCCTGACTATTGCTAGCAAAAAGTGAAAATGCATTTTCTGGCCCCCTCCCAGGAAGGGCTGGTATAATTGTGCTGCAGGGGAAGGGTGTGCTCTTTCTTAAATTCTGTTCTTTCACTAATTATCCCTAGGGTAGCAATATAATTTTTTTTTCTTAAGTCCTAGCTCAAGGATATTAAAGTTACCACAGGGAAAAATAATTTTATTGGAATCACAACTACAGTGATTTTCTGCCTCTGGACCTGCCTATTTGCCTTCCTTAAATTAACAACTTATCAACTCAAATCAAAATACTTCCTAGTGTAAAAAACCCCCGTCCTGTTTATTCACACCTACAGGGTGAATAGTTCACTTAGTAGACTCAAAAGGAAATCATTGTAAGCATCATCTGCAGCTGGACAAAGGTTGCCCTAGGACTCTCTGAAAGTCTTTCCTGTCTATGTCTTTCTGAGCCACAAAGTGCCCAAGACAGCTGGAAGGTTTCTGGCAGTGGCAGAGCAGACAGGGCAGTGGTCCATGAGCCAGGAGAGCCAGGTGCTGCTTGCTGCAATTCACCTGTTGCATGGCCCTTGCCAAGATACTTCTTGCCTTACCTCCTCCATGGGTTGTCTGCTGCTGGGACAGGGCATTTGTGCAGCAGAGTTGGAGGCAGCAGAATGAGCAAGGATCCCTCCTGAAGCCATAGAGCAGACGAAAAGGTTTGCCTTATCTATCAGAGCTGGAGGAGGCCTTTCCACCTCTTGGAGGTGTTCACAAACCAAACACTAGCTCATGAAGTGAGACTGGGGACAGCTTTCAATATCCCCTAAATGCTGGGATGTTCGTCTGAACAATTTAGAACTCCTCAGCCTACAGGAGAGAGATGGGCAGCACTCAGTGTAACATTGTTCTCCGCATCATGGTTCTCCTTTACTGTTTTCTTCCAAAACTCTTTTCTCTTTCCAAACCCAGAGTTCTTCACCCTCTCACCCTTTTCCTAATGTCCAATCTGAACTTCCCCTGACACAGCTTCATTCCATTTCCTCGTGTCCTGTCGCTGGTCACCAGAGAGAGGAGATCAGCACCTCCCCCTCCACTGCTCCCCTTGTGATGAGGTCACCCCTCAGCCTTCTCTTCTCCAAGCTGAAGAAACCACATGACCTCAGCCACTCCTCATAAGTCTTGCCCTTGAAGCCTTTCACCATCTTGATCACCCTCCTCTGGACACACTCTAATAGTTTGATGTCCTTCTTATATTGAGGCACCCAAAACTGCACATGGTACTCGAGGTGGGACCGCACCAGTGCACTGTAGAGTGGGACAGTCACCTCCCTTGACCAGCTGGCTATGCTGTGCTTGATGCACCCCAGGATATGGTTGGCCCTTTTGGCTGCCAGGGCACACTGTTGACTCATATTCAACCTGCCATCAACCCAGACCCCCAGATCTCTTTCCGCGGGGCTGTTCTTGTCCCCCAGTTTGTATGTATAAGCAGGATTACGCCACCCCAGGTGCAGAATCTGGCACTTGCTCTTGTTAAATTTCATACAGTTGGTGATTGCCCAGCTCTCTGGTCTATCCAGATCTCTCTGTAGGGCCTCTCTACCCTCAAGGGAGTCCACAGCTCCTCCTAGTTTCAGATCATCAGCAAACTTACTTATGTACATTCGATTCTTGCATCCAGATCTTTTATAAAAACATTAAAGAGCACTGGCCCTAAAATTGAGCCCAAAAAATCCAAAGAGTTTCTCGTAACCACACAGAGGACAGAGATTTAACTAATTTTCCAGCTAATCTTAACAGTATTCATTTTAAGGCAGTCTTTCTAAGTTCTGTACTAAGCCACCTCACTGGTAAAGATCTGGATATAAAGTGTCAACAGAAGATTCAACTTTCACATTCTTGA
Organism: Calonectris borealis; assembly: GCF_964195595.1. Lineage (NCBI taxonomy): Eukaryota > Metazoa > Chordata > Aves > Procellariiformes > Procellariidae > Calonectris > Calonectris borealis. The sequence goes on from NC_134316.1 coordinate 19,621,118, forward strand.
CTGTAAGCTCAGTTTTATAAAACACACCTGCTTTGGTATGTACAAGTAGTCAGTCCCATTTTGGCTTGACTTGTTAATGCTCTTACTAATGTAATCTTCATCTCACCTAGACTGGTTTACTTGTGAACAGGAAAGTCTGGGCTAATACTCTGTTCAGAGGAAATAGCACTTACTCTTAGTGTAACTTCCAATTATTTTTATTAGGCAACCCATGAAGAACTTGTAGAAGAGAACATACCTTTGTCCTGATATTCTTCTAATTTTCTTGAGACAAATTACAAAAAATCACAGAAGGGGCATCACATTGTAAATTCTAAGAAAATCTTCCCACTTGTTGAGCCTTGGAGCATCTTTTAAAGGAGAATGCCTAATGCAAGTTCCATTTAAAAATACCTAACTGAATACCTACTGAAGCTGCTAAGCCAAGCACAGAACTGTTAGAAATTCTAGGTTATCTGATCATGATTTTCTCTCCTTATTCAGGCACATTAGGCTACAATTTTTTATTTTATATGAGTTTTGGAAGAGTTCAATAGCCCCAGTCAGAGTCCTATCTCTGCAAATAAACATCCAAACTGTCTATAAATACTTACAAAAACAAACAAAGACCAGGCCCGCTCCCCATCTCTAAGCAGATGAAGCATACCTACATGGGTATGTCAACAACAAATTATGGCAAATCAGTGTAATTCCTTTCTACAAGAGGGAGAAGAGGTAGAGACCATACATCTTTGCAAAGCTCTGATGCCATCTTTCCACAATATTTTCATAAGCAATCTAGGGAAATGTGGCCCAAATGAGACTGCTTAAAGGTGAATCAGAACTGACTGAAAACTCTGTCAGAGACACATGCAGGAAAAGGGGCTTGGTATAATTATACATTTTCACCAGTAAACAGGTCAGAGTTAACACTCCATTCTCTGGGATGAGTGCTACAGATGTCATGAAATGTTTCTGAATAGTGCATGGCAGAAGCAGCCAGGAGCTGAGGGCAGAGGCATTGAGAGGGGTCAGACTGTGACTCACTCACCCCAAGTTCTCTGCAAACAGCATCATGAGGCTTTCTGTCTTACTGAGAGCAAAGGTAGCTGTTGCTCAAACAGGACAGACCTGCATTGCAGAAATAATTCTAAGACAGACCGTTATTTTATACTTTTCTTTGAATACAAGAAAATGTGTGCATCAGATGTCAGGAGTGATTACGGCAATTAGATGAATGATTAGGTCAGATTGATGATGGCAAAGCCTCACATAAGCTTACTGATTAAATGAAATAAATTTTCAACCTAATTTTCCTCCATCCAGCTTCAAAAACATAGCTAATATTTTATGTAACTAAATTCCTTAAACTTAGGGGTTTGGAATCTAGCCAAATATCTTTAAATTAGATGACATTATCTAACAGTATCCTAGTACAGTTTTAGAGTGCCAAATTTATACTGCACAAGGAGCTGTGCATTTAACATTAATAGTGTGCAGAACACCTCACAGCGGTACATAGTTTGCCCTACACCGCAGAGCTCCTGTTCATGATGGTACATAGCAAAGACAATTTGGGAACCCTTGGTGTAAAATTAAGGAGTTGAAGTCCAGACTAACAGCCTGTAACACTGATGATGCTCATTAACACTTCTCACTCGTCATTTTGCCTACAGTAAGCTATGACATACTGCAAATACGAGATTAAATTTTAATGAACAAGTGCCAAAAACTCCCTCTTCCCTCATGTTAAAACTGGAAACCTGAAGTGGTAAGCACTGACTATATATTTGCTGGGGCTCAGGGGAAATATATAACAGTATGTCTTTCCCAAGGACTGTCATATGAGCTTAAATTCTCCGTGTTCGACTTAACATTAGTCATCTGCCAATTTCATTACCCATGAGCAAAACTTGGAATTGTGTGTGTAGTTAGAGCAGCAACATAAGGAGACTTTATAGCACAGAACAAATAATGCAGTATTGAACTACAAGTATTTTTACCAAGAACTTTTTAGAACAAGAGCCAAAGCTGAGAAAACTTGCTTGAAACCAAGTACTGATGGCAGACTGACTGGAGCACACCAACATTGCAAGTGTCTGTGCCAGGCACAATTTGCTAAGCAATGTTGTGCTGCCTTGGAGTGTCTCATACTACAGTGTCAGCCTTTCAGCCCCTAAATTACCCATACAGTGTGTATGTGTGTACACATTTCTGTACTTCTTGACAGTGCTCAGAAGCTACCTGTTTGGTTTTTTTACTACTCCAGGGTAACACTGGGGAGGACAAAAAGACCTTGACTTTTGCTCTGTAGCAGGTTATGTATGGGTTCGTCCAGGAGCAATAGACATCTTCACATCCCTCTGAATGGGCCACTTGCACCCTTTCCCTATGTGTGGAGCAATGTCCTACTGCTACTCAATGTATGGCTTTTCCATACAGCTTTGTAATGCAAAGAACAGTTTTTAAGCTGAACATTTTGCAGGTTCAAGTCCCAATAGCCTCAGATTGCGTGTGACCCTGGGCAGCTCATCGGTGCACTAAAGGCCCTGTTCATAGCCATACAGGTGGATGCTTCTTTCCCCTCTCAAATGCTGTGGTGGCAACTGTCACCAAGAAACCAAACCAGGGGGAAGTGTATAAACATCAAAATCAAGTTCCAGCTTTCCGTGGCTAAGGAAAGATGCAAGATTACACTTGCAAGATTACATATATCAGTATATTGCTGCTTCCCCTTACACTTGAATCTAATGATTTCGTGCCCACCATACTACTAATTTTAGGCCTGCTAGCACCTCTAAGTGAGCTGAGCTGGAGCAGAATGGGAACATGCAGAAATGACTGTTTCAAAGCAATAAAACTATCCTTTGGATGAAGTGTGTGCATCTATTATACTATGATAAATCGGAAAACAATAACTGAAATCCACAGTACAGTCAGACACCTTAAAAAGAAATGATTAATAATTTAGTCAGAGTTCATAAAACTTAGGTAGTTTTTCATATGAAGGATGCTTTATGGGAAGACAACAAAACATCTTTGTTCTTTTTACTACTGCTGTTATCATCTTATTGAAGTAGTATCATATGTCATCTTGCCTTATAAGAAAAATGACTACTTTTCCACCAATTTTGCAAAGTGTGTAGCTGAAAGGGATACAGGTGTTTACATAGGCATAATTTATTAGAAATGAATTTATTAGAAAATAATTTATTAGAAATGAAAAATGTGTAAATTTGGAAGGATGGGGAAACAGGCAAATCAGTGAGACTTTTCTGGGCCAGCTAGAATATCGTATGATGATAGTGAAGATGGTGAAGATGGTTCAGTGCTTAAGATCTTGGAAAGCTTTGATCAGGAAACTTTTCCACAGAAACATCCCAGCTGTAGTAGCAGTAGCCTTATTCTCAACTGCTTTTCTCTTATGCACTTTGTGTAGATGTTTAAAATGTTACACTCAACCCATGAAACTCCAATGCATGATTTCTTTTACACAGAACAAAGTAAGACAGTAACATCCATTTGAACGGGACCATTCAATATTGGACATGACAATTTTCTAAGCAATATAAACTATACTGTTTCTGGACATAAGCTACATTCTAAGTGAAAGACATTAAAGATAAATTTCCCAGATAAGCAGATTATTTCATAGTTATCCATTAATAGAATTCAGGCAGTCTTCTCTAAGGCATCTTGCACTGGTTGCTGCCAGACACAGATTTGAATACACCATTCATCTGACCCAGTATTATATTATACTCTCCCCATAAAGATAAATCAAAGTCCTAGTTGTTTATTCTGGAATTTTTTTTCAGGAGGTGGGTGTGTAGAATGAGACAGGGAGTTGGAGGATTTATGGTTTTGAAGTTTTTGCTTCAGGATGCTCCCTACCACCTCTTAACTTCAAATGCATTACTTTTCAAATAGAAACAGTTTTACTGCACTTCAGGGAAAAAAAAGAAAATTACCACCAAATCCAAACTATTTCCACCCTTAAAGGCATTGGAATTTGGAATTTAGGTACAGCAAAATAAAAGAAAATTATTACATTGTGATAATATTTTCCCTATGCAGGTCTTGATGTTCTTTAAAATACTGATTCTGAAAGGCATTATTTTAAAAGAGAGACTGATGTGACAACACATTTTGGAGCCAGACACACATATGTTGGAGTTGGATGGGATCATCATGTCCAGGATGTCTTTATACAGCTTAATTGAGTAACAACAGAAGCAAAGCTATGATAGGCACCAGCCTTGCACAAGCCTGCCAGAAAACTTTGATATTAACTCTTGCATCTAGGGCATGCCACAATGTTTATACTGAAATTGTTATTCAAACTCACTGGACTGAGGGGGAAGGGGGTCCCTACAGTGACTGTAATGACAGAATTGGTAGCAGACCTCAGAATCAGTGAACTGCAGCCCTTTAAGCATGATCCCATCATGTCCAGCAGTGAATGAAAGAAAAGCCAAAGCACAGACAAAATGTAAATCAGCTTTTTTCACCTTTCAATAACTAGCTAAGAAACAATTCAGAAGGATGCAATGGTTCTGAAGAATCAGAGGCCTGAGATATGCCATCTGTTGGAGTCTAATCTAATTGCCAGATGACAGGCTACTCTAGGGCAGGTCTTTTTGTCCCTCTTTTATTGCAGTTGTATTACATATTAATATTTGTATAGAATATTTAAACAGTCACAGTGCAATAACTAGACCTGTTAGGTAAACTAGCAGGTGAAATACCAGGTTTTCAGACCCTGTTCCTGTGGAAACAAGTGTCTATTATATGAAAACTGGACTGTCAGCAAGATACTCCTCGGGAGAAGGAAGAAGCCAGCTTGAACACGCCTGCACTTGTACAGGTGCAGCTTGAAGCTAGATCTCTTGCAACCATATATATTGAGCATATACTGCAACCACAGGAGCTGTAAGATCACTATCAAGGCTAGCAATAAGAGACGGATTTTTTATTGCTCAGTTGTGACCATTTGGCCAACATTGGAAGTTTATGACTCAGACAATTAAAATGGGTATTTTTTTCCTGTCAATGTACTGTTCTGTTAAACTCCCATTACCTGAGAAGATAATTAAGGAAAAAAGTGAGGTACCAAGCAATAGATCACCATGATACCAGGAGTTGGCTCTGAGCAGAGGCAAACTCAGGAAGAACTTCCCCACCCAGATGGAGCTGTGCGGGGAGAGCACAAACACAGCTGCAGAAACGCCCGAATGGGCAATGAAGCTGGTGGGGCTGAAGGCTGCATATGACAAATGAGGGCAGTGTAACACACCTTGCAGCTGGGAACATGACATTTAAGTCTGGCATAGCGACTTCCTAGTCCATACAGGGAAGGATAGAGAAAGGATTGGAAGTTATATGGTGAGAACAGAGCTGAACTAAAGGGCTTTTGCAGATCTAGTCTGTAGTTGGCAAGGCCAGGGAAGGTTTGTCTAGTTCTGCATAATCAATAGGTCAGAAATGTCCCACTACGCTCAAATGTTGCAGAAGTGTTTCCACATCCATTATGAAATGTTTGCACAGGTGTAGAGCACTTGAAGGAGAGAAGGAGATGGCACATCTATCCGTTGGAGCAAATTGGAACTGAAGCAGACAGCTGCTGCTGTTTCATCACAGTTAGCAGAAAAACATGTATCCAAGTGACATCAGAGAAGAAATATTGTTGTTCAGTACAACGGATTTTCAAACTTTCAGTTCCAAGTACCCTGTGTTAACCATAGGCAGTGTAGTGCTCACCACCATACTTCAGCTGCCTCTATATGAACGCATATTTGAAGAGTCCAGTTAGTTAATGGGACATCCATAAGCAAAAGGAAGTGGTAAGCAACAGTTTCCTTCTGAATTGTTTATCTGAGAAACAGAACACAAATGAGTGATTTAGTGAGGGATGGAATTATCTCCCTCTCCTTATGGACCCCATTTTGTAATCATCAGAGCCAGGCTGCTCTCTGAAGGCTCGAAGTACCATTGTGTCTTTTTCGCTAGACTCAGATAATTTTTGCCAAGAAAATATTCAGTTGAGCCACTTGAGACTGATGAGATTTCTGAGTCTTGTCAGGAAGAGATGTAGCTGCTATACTTAGTGAACAGAAATTACAGGGTCTTACTTTGATACGTAAAGACAGTGCAGGCTGCTAGGGAAGAAAATAATTTCTATAGCTCATTGGCTTCAAAACGCTTCATTAATAAATACAGTTTTGAATTTCACTTGTTTTACATTCCGAACAGATGGCCTGGCAAGGCGTAAGGATGTTCAGCCAGGCCCTGTCTTTACCACAACATTTGCACTACCGTAATGATTAGCACAAAGCCACTTGTCTCTTTCAAGTTCTGATCCTTGCAGACATGACCTTTACTTTCAATGTCTTAGGAGGATTTTCTTCTTCCCTCCCCACAACCCAACAGCCAGAACTTGTCCAGTGTCCCTACCCATAGCCCACATTTGGTATGTCTACTAGAACTGGAGTTTGATCTAATTTCTACTTCTCTCAGACGGATCAGTTTGTTGGCTTGAATGATTCCTTATCAAATATGAGCACAGGCCACTACAGAAAAACACCAATAAGTATGATGTCAATGCAAAACACTTAATACACCTTATCCAAGTATGGATGTAATCCATTACTCTGCATGGTTAAATTTAATTCTCCTCCCTGAGAAGAGTGAGGTAAAGTGGACTGGAAGCCAATGTTCACAGAAGAGATTCATCAAGATAATCACTAGGGACAACAAAAGCGAAATGCCTTAAATACACCAGGCAACCACCCGCATTAAAGCAAGTGCTATAAGGTGTCTAAACCTTGTCAAGAAGCAGAATATCTACAAATTACTTTGCAGCTTTGTGACATATTCTCAGAATATTAGAGCTATTACAGATCAAAGCTATTTTAACAAAATGTGTGCTTAAAGTAGTGCTGCTTTGGAGATAATTGTGGAAGTACAATAAGTATCTGATTATATACTTAATGGCCAGATACAGGTATTCTTTTAATATTGGAAAGGGTATTTGGCTTCCTCTTACATTCTTCTTGCAAATGGAATTGCTCGACTTTGTGCTATATTGCTAAAGCTGGAGCAAAGTTACCTGTTCTTGTGCTACATTGCTAAAGCTGGAGCAAAGTTAACTCCTATTGCTTGAACAAAAGGTAAGTGCTTTTGAAGTAGGATGATCAGATTTTTGTCCACTGTCACTGAGAAATTTCAGATGACCATGACCTGTTGCATGGTGATAACCAGAAAATGCTAGGTGGACATGGGTTTCTTAAAAGGCTTACAGTTAAATGAAGTTGTCATCCCTTTTCCTACTGCAGATACTTCTGTTAACTTCTATCTCCAGGACATGAAATGGTAGAGTAAGTAATTTTAAGTATTTTTACCATAAAACTTGTCTGCTCTCAAGTCATTAAGAGGCAAACAATTCTGAAAGTTGGGAGGAGAGCTACACAGCAGTAAAAACAGTGAACACATGAAAAATGATTATGCAAGGTGAGCATATCAAGATTTTTTTAGAGCTAATATAAGGCACACACATACATGCAAGAGATAAATCATGCAGTTTTCAAAGGAAGTTTAGCTGAATACGTCTCTGGGATGTCTCTCAATCATTCCTCTTGCACAGTCTAGGCTATGAGCTTATACTGTGGATTTCAGTTCAGCCTCATTTCCTAGACTGCTACAGATAGATACAATATGAAAAAAAAATTGCCTTACACAGTGCTGCTGTTTAGTCTATTTAGTATTATCGTTCTCTTAACATTTGGCTACCATCCCAGGAAAAGCACATAGATAAGGGAAACATTTGCAAAATAAAGGAGAAGCCTTGGAGGAGTTAATTCAAATAAGCTAAACTGGATTCTTTTCTGCAGGAATCTTAGAAAATCCACTTGCATAAATTCAAGCAACTTTAACATCTAGGAACACGCTGATGTTTTTACTCTAGGTATGACAGTAGCATGTGCAAATAAATCCACTGCTATTTTTTAAATTAGCTATCTGGACAACAATGGCAGTGAAAACACAATCCTTAAATACATTAGCAGATTATCTGTACATATGGCAATTGCATGGGCAAAATCCCTAGGCACCTTGTGCTTTGTTTCTCAGCTCACAATAAAACTCAGACTGCCAGATCTTTACTCTGCTGTTTTCCATACTGCAGTTATGCCTGAAACTTCTTATCTGAACATACTCCAGATCTCCTCAGTATTGTTACTTTTAAAGTTACTTCCTCTTGGAGGGCAAAAAAAAAAATCCATGGTTTTGAACTGTGCGCTTATAGACTTGCAGAGATGTGCGCTCCAAAACTGCAGAGATGTCCTCACCTGTAAAATTGGCAATTCCAAAGAAAAATACTAAACTTTTCTCTAAGGCAGAGATTTGAACACACCAAAAAGAGTAAAGGGGCAGAGCATGAATCTTCAATACGTGTAGCTTTCCAGAAGCTCCTCTAGTCTTGTTGGCATTGATATGAAGGAAGGGTAATATCAGGTAATGACAAGCTAGCGTCATGTACTCAAAGCTATTAATATCAAACAAGCCTGCTGCTCAATGTGAAGCACAACACATTCCTAACAGTACTTGTTGGTTGGTATTGATTGCACTGGAAATGAGGAACAGGGAGAGGAAAGGAAAATAATATTCATTTCAAAGGTACTGACAGCCAACGAATAAAGAACAACAAGATTCACGCTGACATCTACATGCATTTGTCCTGTCTCAGCTTGGTAAGTACTTATCAGGCCTGCTCCATCATCAGTCCATCGTGCCACAGACAATGCACTCCAGTCAAGATAAAAAAGGTGCTTTTTTTTTTTTAAGCTAGCACAGCACAGTCCTTTACCACCCCAGCTAGTCACTAGAATAGATCACATAGAATTTTATGCCTTAGAACAAACTCACTCTTGGTCAAAAAAAAAAAAAAGGCAGTGGAGTAATGTCTCAGTTGTAACATTTGTTATTGCCTTTCCTCTGTATAATTGTGCTAGGAAGATAAAGAAATTGAAGGTGTGAAATATGCTAAGCAGAGACTACAGGATTGAGCTCTTCCGCAACCTATAATGCAGCTCTGGTCCCCCAGCTTTCCCTGGCCGTGCATCAGTGGTACATCCAGGGACTGCGCTTGAGACCTATACTTACCTCCAGGTTTCCTTCCAAAGGAAGTGGTGGCACAAGTGAAGGGAGTGATCTGAGCTGCTCTCCAACAAGCCTCCAGCAAAGCCTGGTGTGGAGGAAAGGGCGACCTGAACTGTGGAACATATTAGGGAGAGTCTTGTCCCACCACGTAGACTCAGGCTCAACAATGATCACAGCAGTATCCCAAAGGTTAGTTTTCAAATAAATAAGTACCTGGAAGCACCCTTAACAGACTTTTCCCCCACCAGTTCACTGAATACTCCTTTGAAAAAATCTGAATTTTTTTATCACTTAATAACTGGAGAACTTTTCAGGCCCATAGTAATATTTTTCTAAGACAGATATAACCTAAAGAAAGCACTCTATGACCCCGTGATTGAGACACTAACCTGGGATACAGGAGCCTACTCTTTAGAAGAACAAAAATCAGGTCTGATCATTTGTTTCTAACAGGGATTTCAATCTGAATATTTGTCCTCCACTTACATTAAGCCAAAGCATTTTCCTGCATCATGTGTTATCTTAATACCAAGCAAAGCAGGAGGAGAGGCCTTCAGGAATCTGTAAAACACAAACCCCAGATTATACTCTGAGGACAATGTAGATAATTTACTTCCCATGTGGGAACCGCGTTCTCCCCCGACTCACCACTGACACCATATTTGTCAGGAGCACAAACTCAGCCACAAGAATAACTTCTGAAAAAATAGAACTGAAGATGTAAAACATTGTCTTAATTATAGCGAGTGAGTTTCAATGAACAGAAACATCTGCCTTTCAGCAAACAGCATGCATGGGAGCTGTATGCATGGATTTGATATATCATGTAAGAAGGGGCAAGCGTCTCATTTAGCTGTTTGCTGAGACAATGAGAGCGCTTTGACAAGCTATGCTAATACAACATACTAAAAGACAGGGTTAGAGACACTCTCACAGAAAATGGCCCGAGTCCGTGGCATGCAAATTAAATTAGAGAGCATTTAATTGACAGGCTTTCATTTTGGCAGTGAGCGCTGACTGTTTCTCCTGTCACAGGACATGGCGCAGCCTCACAGCGCTGCGAGGGAGCAGCCACGTCGCGCCACGCCATGCCAAGCAAACAATTGGTGGGGTCTGGGGGCATCGCCAGTGGGGCTTCTCTGGAGAACTAAAACTGAGCTGAAGCAAACCACGAACCTCATCATGCTCTCGCTGCCCCTTGAGAAGTTCCTGCCTCCTAAAATGGCTGTTTCTCAGCTCCGCCAGCTGAGAGACCTGTGCCTAGGGGCAGCCCTGAGAGCTGGAGCTCTCACCCTCACCAGGGCAAACCCCACATGAGTCAGGGCACTGAGGGCCTCACTGCTCTGACCGGCCTCTCCCACCCTGCCCACAGCCCAGGACCCCATGTCAGCCTCCCGGGGCTGTGAGCCCCTGCCCCAGTGATGCCACAGCAGGGCTGGTCTCCAGTTCCCCACAGCCCTGCCCTGCCCGGCCATGGCCCCATGTCCTGGCCTGGCCTTGGCCCGACCTTGGCCCAGCCCCAGCCCCGTGGCCCTGCCTGCCATCCCAGGGCTACATCCAACCCTGTTTCCCCTCAGCGGGGTCTCATCCAGACACACCTCACCCTCGGCAGGTCTCGGGCAGGGCTCTGTCACGGTGCCTCACAAGTGTGGTTTTCTCCCCAGCCCTCCCCGCGGAGCACAGCCCTGCGGGGCACAGGCCGAGGCACACTGCTCCCCCCAGGGACCAGCAGCTCACCACCGGCTTTCGTCCCCAGTGGCAGGGGTCGCCTGGTGCCTCCCCAAAGTGCCTGACAGCTGTGAGGGGCGAGCAGGGCCTGCGTGTGGGGCTGAGAGCAGCTCCCTGCTTTGGGGGCTGCTACGGGGGCCAGGCTGCGTCCCCGTCTTACGGCAGGAGCAACGAAAAGCCCTCTCGCCTGAAAGGCTTGAAATCTCTGCTCATGCAGCAGCCTTTTGACTCGTGCAAACACTTTTGTGTTGCGTTCCAAAGTGCCAAATCCCACTTTCACACCAAACCGCCAGCCATAAGTTTCTGTGCCTTGTAGCAGTGCCGCTCATCCTGCCCTTACACACTCTGAAAAGGTGTTTGGAAAAATAACCAACATGTTTCCTAATGGCTGCTGGTTTGTAGTGTAAAGCAAGTAGTCATTTTGGTCAGTGTTACCCGAAAAAGTTAATCCACGCACGTATGACAACATTGCTACCTTTTATTGAATAGAAAAATATCAGTATCTTAATTTTTAAGTAACTTACAAACCATTTCTTGGCATGAAAATAAACGGATTGCATGCTATCAATACTCTCACAGCTTCTCGTTTGCAGGAGCCAAACTCGATGACGATAATGCTCCTATAGGGTCAGATTTTATACTTCCTTATTGCTTTCACCATGCTGCACTGATCTTTCTAATAGTTGGTCGATAACTGAATATCTCTCAGTGCGAAAGTGTCATCAAATGAATAGGTAATTCAAGAAATAGTGGGAAAATCACTTTGCAAGACTTGAATCTGATAAAATGTGAGTTTCGAATGATACATTATCACAGTTGCCCATCTTCATGGAACATTAGCCTAATCCCTGATGCTAAGCTTACGTAGCAATTCCCAACCTCTGCAAAAAGCAAATAGCTGTTAAAGTAGAGTAAGATGATGGAATACAATACTGAAAATGCAATCTAAAAGGTTCATACAGCTACGTATATTAGCACACTACTATTCCTTACAGGTCTTTTAATGTAAATTTACTTCTACACTGTACCCCTACTGTTATTCTAATATCTAAGTGCTGCAAGAATCAGAAATGTGAGCACTCCAGAAGGCTTCGGAGAGAGCAGTACATTACCTTAATGGGAAAGAGCTGGCCTAATATTTAGGCCCAACAGTACCAAAGGCCAAATCCTTCCCTGGTGTAAATCTGCCAGTTTACCCGCACCTGAAAAATCTGTTCGTGAAAGTGCTTCGCCCTTAAGCAGTTCACAGCATTTACGAAAGCTGAAAAGGAACTTGGTCGTTTGCATCCATTTGTAACAAACCTGTTGCTTTCCTGAGCATTCCTCAGCAGAGGAGAAAATCTTTAAATGTATGATATGGTTGCAGTATATAAACATACATTTTTCATTTTCAATAAATATTCTGTTATGGGTTCTATATTGCTTTTAGCACAGGTATATTTCTAAAATAAATGTGCTTTGCTCACGTACTTCCTGAGCCATTTAGTAACATGGGAAACAGTGTTTAGGAGAACTGCAGAGGCTTACTGGTCTGGTTACAAGTCCTTAATGCCACCTGCTAAAGAGAAAAGTGTAAAACCTTCACATGCGCTTTTTATAAAAATCTATGTTTTGCAAGAGAGGACAATGTTTTCTTAACATTATCTGCCTGGAAGAGTGATGATTCAGAAGCATTATTTTATATCAGATAGCTCAATTATTATTATTTATGCAAACATCCATTTTTTAAATTCTGCTGCATTCTTTACATGATTATTGTTCTGCATTAACTAAACACAATCTTAAAAGTGCAATTTTTTTCCTTTTATTTGCCTTTTTTTTGGCATTTTATTCCAATTCATTCCTTTTTAATTCTTTCGAAGAAATAACCAAATGGGTCCCAATATTTATTCTTTCCTTTTATTCTGCAAGTGGTAACTCTGCTGGGCACCCTGGGACTCGAGTGAGACGTGCGAGCCTTGCTCCTGTTGTACCTGCACAGGAGGGAATAGCTGCCCTCCTGAGCACCCGGGGGAGCTTGTGCTGAAGGACTGGCTTTTCTCAGTCATGCCCTACGCCCCTTGTTTGTCCTCTTCTTTCCAGTCGCAGCATAAGCAAGACTCACACATATTTCATTACTCAGATCTGCAAATAGTCCTGACTTTCTGTTTTCCTATGTGAGGAAAAGAAGCTTTTAGGGACCTCGCTTTGAATATTTTAAACTGCTTTTCCTTGGGCATTATTTTTTTACTTTTGCAATCATCTTTTTGTCAAGCTATTACTATAATAACCAGGATGAGGACAAATATCTGATCTATATAGCACAACAACACATCTTCTTAGCACAATTTACCATGCTACTTGTTTTTCACTTGCTTTGCACCTTGAGCATATGTCATCATTCAGCTGCCTTTGGAAATACAGAAAATAGCTTTTTTACTTGCCTCTATAAATATCATTCAGAACCCATCTCATGCGGTCTAATGTTTTCCCTTTAAAATAGAATATACTCAAGTGGTTTGTGGTATTACATCTGCTAATAACACAGTGTTTGTGGAGGGCCTCAGAGTTATCCCTAGCTGTATATATGTGAAATATTATTCTTTGTTCAGATTTTCCACTGACCCTGAAATATTCTGATATTCTTTCCTGGAATACTCTGATTCTGATTAGTTATTAGAGTATTTGTGCTGGCAGCTGGACTGGGTCAGACGCAGATTCCTTTCCCCCCATCACAATACCTGTTTAGTGTTAGAGGTGGGTCATGGTTACAGCCTCCTGCTGACACTTCTTATTGGCAATGAGCTGGGAACACAACTGTTTGGACTCTTTGAAAGCATTTGAACCTCTTAGTTATTTTCAGCCACATTTGATGCGGGGGTAGAAATATGAAAGAGATTAAATTTCTACAATTTTTGTGAAGATAAGTGCCCAGGAGAGAAGTGTGCCTGAGGGAAGCGCAGGGCAAGCTGTTACCTGGCCTGTTAGCAGCCTGCCCAGCCACCGCCAGCTTAGGATGTGCTGGCCAGGGCGCAGGGAGCAATGCAAGAGAGAAGGCTTTTAAAAATGTGGAAAAAAATTAGGATATCATAGTGGGCTTGCTACGGCTACAGGAAGGAGCTGAGACTATCTGAATATTGGATATTGGATATCCAATAGGGGTATCAGATTAGGGTGTCATTGGGAATAGAAAGAAAGGGGCTGGATTGCTTTACTAGTTGCATAGGGAATATGTGGATGTTACAGTCATTGCAGGGAACAAGTATAGGGGACATCAGATATATGTATGCAAAGAGGCATTGCTAGTTCCGCTGCTCACAGGAAAACTTGCTTATGGAGATTTTTGCTAGCTATGTTAGTAGAGAGGTTTTTTAAGTAAGGGAACGTCTGAGCAGAATCTTACAATTTCATCTTAAAGCTTGGGCGGGTGGGTGCCCTGGGACACGGTGCCTGGGAGGCCCCCGGCACGTGTGGCTGCCTGGCTGGCCAGCCTGCTCCCTGGGAAATCAGAGCTGGATAACCACGAAAACAAACCGCAAGAGCGGGGAAATGCCTTGCTGCTGCAAACACAGCAACCCTTGTGGGATGGGGCCGTGTGTGCCTCCGAACCCTCCAGGCACGGAGAGGCCCCAGCTCAGCATGGGGAGCAGGAAGTGTGTGGTGGCCGTGGTCATGTCAAAGGAGGCATTTGGGGTGACACAACCACATTGCCCACTCTCTGTGGAGCTGTGGTATAAGGGGACCAGCAAAGCAGGCTGGTGTTGGAAACATAGCTGCTGTTTTAAAGTGGCCTATGGAACCCTACTGAAAATAACTCTAATTTGAGGCTCAGTCACCTAAGTCATCTAAGCCTTTCAGAAATTTTATTATTTGGGAGTAACCTGGTCCGTTTAAGATACTTAGGTCCTTCTTTTCCCTTTGGAAGAATACTCCATTCCTGTAATAATAACGCAAACATGTTTTGATTACCAGGTATTCCCCTGCTGCAGCTCACCATGGCAATAGGATTACCAGGATGCTGCATGCAGGAGGCTCTTCCGCTTACACACTTAGGGGAAACTTCTTGAAAAAGCAGCCCTAAAAATTTCCCACTTTACCATGCATCTGAAAGGACGCCGGTGCTTCTCTTTTAAAAGTCCCAACCTACATCTAGTCCTCATCAACATCCAGTGTCAATTCCTAACAATATTAAGAAGATGAGGAGTATGTTTAGTGAGTTCTCATCACTTTCCTCTCTGTTGTTTGCTATTATTATTAACTTACATTTGCTTCCAGAGTCCCCATTTAGAAGTGCTGTTCTGTGCTGGAAGCTGCTTATTGCAGTGCTTACTGGTGCCAAACAGCTGTGATACAGCTCCTCTCGTGAGGCCATTCAAAGTTTATATCAAAATCAAGAGAGTTATGGCTTCACTGTATTGACCTACTTCCTACAAAGTGTATTTTGTATATTTAACGTGTAACTCTCCAGGGTTACGAAAGGGAGCAGCATGATTTCCCTCCAGCAAGCCTTAGCTCAGGCCAACTTCCCTGCCCATAGGAATATTTACCTATGATGGGTATCTGATGGGAAGGCAAAGTACATTTAAACCTTTTTTTTTTTCCTTTGAGACAAGCATTTGCTAGTGGACCAGGAGCCGAGATTCCTTAGACAAATAAATAATGAACCCTCCCACATTCGGCGTATTCATTATAAATCCACAAGGTTTGTTTGGGGATTGAAGCAAGGAAGTTTCTATGATCTGCTGGTTACACAGCTCTATTCCTGCTGTCCTCATGGAGATCAATGTTTCAAAAAGATAATCAACAGCCTGACACATCAAGGGAAAATCGTTCTTGAAAAACCTTTTCGTCATACACAAAAAAAAAGTGGTTCTGTGTTTCAGTACTTTTAGCCAATCAGGTTAAATATGTCTAGCATAATCTCACCTAAAATGGGATTTGATGTACAAACTTAAATTAAAATCAAACTCATATTTATAGAAAAATATTTTGTGCTGATGTTTGACTTTTTTTTAATGGATTTTAATCAGTAGAACAGAAATACATGGTGTGCAGGAAAAAAACCCAACCCAAATCCTACCATGTGTTGCCAAAGTACTTTTGTATTTTTCAGGTTGAATTTTTCTAGGTAATCTTTCAGGTAGTTTCACCTACTTCTGTAGCTCTGGGAACACAATTGTTTTATAAGATGTAACTGTAAAAGGACAGAGTGGAGTTTCGTGTTGGAGGCTTGGTAAATCAAGATTTCCTTTTGTTTGATTTTAAATTTTAACTACTTTTTACCCTACTAATCAGTTGTGCAAATTCACTTGGATCTGAAAGCTAAATCTTTTCTGGCTCATATCTCATGACCTGCAATAAAAATATTGCAATTGCAGCTTACTGTCGTTTATGCTTGATGAAACTAACACAAAATGAGGGCAAAATTGATTGGGAAACTGTATTCAGACAACAGTATGTATAGAGTGATAGTTTAGTTTCAGACTGGAAGAAGGTATTTACTGGGTTCTGCAAGACTTGCCCTGGGTCAATATTTTTATTAATAACTTGGATGATGGAATAGAGAACTCAATTTTTAAGTCTGAAGATGATTCCAGGTAGTCAGGGGTGGCAAAGACGCTGAAGGACTAGGATTCAAAACAAAATGGATATAGGAAAGGGATCTGAAAAAATAGAAGCAATTCAACAACAATACATGTGAAATGGTACATAGGAATAATCACCTGCATAAACTGGAGGCACTACAGTTTACGTAACAGTTTTGCAAAAAAGAATTGGGCATTAATAGCACATGACAAACTGAACATCAATGAACACTGTTTTAAAACAGCAAACATCAGCCTAGAACCTAAGTGAAACGGATGTTGTACAGAATCATAGAATCATTTAGGTTGAAAAAGACCTTTAAGATCATCAGGTCCAACCGTAAACCTAACACTGCCAAGTCCACCACTAAACCATGTCCCTAAGCGCCACATCTACACATCTTTTAAATACCTCCAGGGATGGTGACTCAACCACATCCCTGGGCAGCCTGTTCCAATGCTCGACAACCCTTTCAGTGAAGACATTTTTCCTAATGTCCAATCTAAACCTCCTCTGGTGCAACTTGAGGCCATTCCCTCTCATCCTATCCCTTGCTACTTGGGAAAAGAGACCGATCCCCACCTCACTACAACCTCCTTTCAGGTAGTTGTAAAGAGCGATGAGGTCTCCCTCAGCCTCCTCTTCTCCAGACTAAACAACCCCAGTTCCCTCAGCCGCTCCTCATAAGGCTTGCACTCCAGGCCCTTCACCAGCTTCATTGCTCTTCTTTGGATGCGCTCCAGCACCTCAATGTCTTTCTTATAGTGAGGGGCTCAAAATTGAACACAGTGTTTGAGCACTTTAAAAACAAAAAGTGGATCAACCAGACAGTCTGGAGCACAATAGAGCAACTATAGAAAATGTCACATACAGAAGGGGATTTTTCTAGTCTGGCGTAGCAAAAACTGAGAGGTGATATTGCAAAAAATACCTTCCTTTGGAAAGGAAGGGAATATTCTGCTCTCCGTATTCAGCATGGCTAGAATGCAAACAATGTGCCTCGGCTGTAGCAAGGGAGAGTGAAATTAAGCATTTGGAAAAATGTTTAAAAGTAAAATTAATGATGCTCTGCAATAGGTTGCTTGGGACAACCGTGGAATCTCTAACACTGGAAATTCATTAAAAGCACGACAAAGTTCTCTGTTTTCTTATCGTCATAGACTATGGTCTGCAGATAGTAATTCTTGCTATTGCACAGACCTATTACATGGTGTCAAACAAGGACCAAATCTTTTGCAAGTATGGTGACACATTTCTGTAGTTTCGGTTGTTTAAGCCCAGGGCCTTTAAGCCTTGGGCATCCAAAGAAGGTAACAGAGCTCAGGGCAGCTAGCAAAGAAGCTGATTGAGCTATAAATAAAAAAGTTAAAATCCTGGCAGATTAAAGGGATCTTGTTTTTAGCGATGCTAAAATATCGCAACACTCTTTTTGATGCTTTAGAGGAGCTGGCTTTTCAGGAATTTGTAGAAAGGTGGTCAGAAAATCTTACTGCTGATATGAAACAATTTCTCGATCAAAGACAACTACTTTTAGTAAAAGCTAGATACATCATGAAACAAAAGCATAGGTCTGTCTTCACGGGACCACATGAAGCTGTTTTCCCTTTGGATCCGTGCTGCGAGTCTGGGGGGGTATAAGCTCTGTTTCACACCTTCTCAGCTGACGGGACATTTGGAACATCATTCTCTCTTTGTGCCTCATTTTCTTTCTCTCTTGACCTGCTTTGTGTGGCTTTTGTTGTATCTAACAAGTTGCGAGCCTGCCTCTCAGACTTTTTCTTGAGTGTGTTGCTAACATCTATCAAAAGGTGTAGGAAATCGATTCTGTGTGAGACCTCCCCCCCTTTGGCAATTTTGTTTGAAACTGGCCAATGTTTAAAACAGAGCAGAAGCACACAGACACATATGTACAGTCTGATCCCATGCACTTTTTTTCCATAAGGCATCAGGCAAAAATGCTTTAAGAACATCTTATTATTGCCTCTGGTACTGGTGGGAGAAATTCTACCAAATGCCAGTGAAATCATGGCTGAGAAGCTGATGAGATAAAAATCTTTAACATCTAAGCCATGGTTGTGTTTTATAGCAGCCATGAAGATTAGTCCTTATCAAAGGAAGAAAATTGAAGTCAAGACTATCGTTTCCCTAATACGTGAGGAAGTCTGGAGTGTTACTGTGCTCACAGAGCAATGCAGACCCATTCATTTATTAAAAATATAGTAACCCAAAAGCAACAAATATTGATACCATGAGGCTGAATCAACTCATCAGCCTTTACTGAAGGCACCTATAGACAACATAAGTGTCCATGCAAATTGCAGGCCAATTGGATGTACAAAAAGAGGCAGAATATCCCTTCAGGCTGCCAAGGAGTCAAAGACACTTCTGCTGCTCTCCATCCAAGTTAACTCCAACTTCCTAAAAACTGTCTTGCTTCTCTCAATGGAAGTAGGAATGAAAAATAAGGATGAGGTATGGCTCTGAATCCATATTGAATATTGTGTTTGTTTTACTAGAATCCTTTTTTGACAGTGAGTCCATTTTCAAGTGCAATATTCAACAGAGGCAAACCCCATGGTATATTTGGTTACGAGAAGGATTTGATGAACTGAGGCAAAGACGAACGGAAAGAAAAAAGGAGGGAAGACGATCTTGCAGGTATGGACTGAGGGAAAAAAGTTAAGGGAAAGAACAAGCTGACACAGGCCGTCAGCACAGAGCAAAACCTGCCCTTGCAGAACTGCAGGAAGTTTCAGGGAAAATGTGATATTTGTCAGAGTTTTCAAGCTGAGGAAATAAGTAACTACCAAACAATTCTTAGAGGTAATAATCTGGATACTTTCAATTTTAAATAGGTCTTCCTTATAAGTAGATTATTATTTTGTAGACCAAATAGTGGTCCCTGGGTAATAAGCTGGTGCAGTACACAGTACTGACTCAGTAGAATTAGCATTTGCACAGCTGGTGGTAAAAGCAAAGCAAAAGCCTAGTCAACATTTCCTTGCATTATTTTGTAAAGTGAAATTAATTCTTGTGAAAGTGACAGATAAAGAGCCCAGTAGCAAAGTCTCCATTGATTTCAGTGGAGCAGAATTAGTTCCTGAGCCAAGAACGCAGCCAAATCCAACGTGCGGAGCCAAGCCAAGATGCCACGGTTGCCTGCCAAAGGGGTAATACCCCTGCCTAGGAGCCTAGGGCTGGCAGACTGACCTTTTCAGGCCTTGCCATCTCTAATAAGATGGCCAACAATAATGACACCTAGGGATCAAAATGCCCATCTGCTATGTATTAGGCTGAGCAAAGCAGCTGCCTAGATGCTCTTTACAAAGAAATGTGTTTAACTTAGAGCTAAGTATTTGCCCAAATGCAAAACTGCAGAAGAAGGGTTGTGACTTCCTTGTGGCAGGGGGTGGTGGTCGGTATTTCATGAGAAGGGCACTTTCAGCACCCTGCGAGCAGAGTGCTACACGCAGAAGCAGCATCACCCAGCAAATCACAGGTATTTGCACTGAGATGGGCAGGAACTAGCTGGATCTGCTTTGGGAAAGGGTTTGGAGACTAGATGGCATCCAGAGGCCTCTTCCAGGGTAAATTACTCTGTGAATTTCTGAACTGGTGGTTCTGGACAGCATTATCTCTGTTTAGGCTCTGTACACTGTATGCAGATAATATGACACCCAGAGGTTAACAGACAGCAATTGCTGCTACTGCAGCAATATGGACTCTACTGGTCACAGAGCACAGATGTGAGCAATGGTGATTCCAGCCTTTTTAACTCTAACAGACTTAGCACAGCGCCCACTATTCAGAACATCAGCTCGTTTCCTGCATTTAGAACAGATGAAAAAATATAACTTTAAAGTTCTTTGATTTGAACTGTGACTATTCACTAATAAGTCCAAACCTCTTCGGTGAGCTGGAGAAATTAAACTCTGACGCAAACTTTGAGTTAGCAAAAAGAGGAGGATTTTAGCAGCTCCAAGCAGTACATGTAACGGTTATGTAAGTTATTTTCATTTTTCTTCATGTGCATCTTTTTCTTCTAAAGATATCAAAAAGCAAGGCTAAGTTTTCTCAGATGACAGCACAAACAGAAAACGCTGACAGTGTTCTGTTGCTTTAAAAGGGGGAATAGCTTTGAAAGACATTTCAAAAGATAAAGTTTGAAAACTAGGCCATCTTGCCTCTCTCTGGGAGTTTTTGCATGGACACCTAGTAGGAAATCCATTTGGAATCCAGAAACTGGCACACTTGCTTGGAAAGAGAGCCCGTTAATTCTAATTTTAATCAAACTTTCAATTTATAAAAAGCTAGGCAGCCTGAGGAAAAGGATATTTCATTTTAAACAAATCCCACTAATATGCCTCCCAAAATCTTTGCAAATTTATATTCTTTATTCTATTATTGCCAATTACTTCAACTCATGAAAACTGTAGGCAAATATTAGAGTGGAACTGTAGAAAAACAAAATATAAATTACTTGTTCTTACATTTACTAATGCTTTTAAAATTCTGTAGCGGTGGGGTTTTTCTCTGGTTTGATGTGAAGCAGCTCTATAAACATGGGCCATATCAAAAAGCTTCTGACTACTTGGACCTGAATTGTCATTCTTTGTGTTCACACTGTGTTTCTCTTGAATCTGATAAAGAATAGGACTGTGTTGGTCCACTTAGATGAGGAATGGCTTTAATTTTCCTAGTGAAATGTGATCTTTTAAGCAGTAAGCACAGAGTATTGTGTGGGCATTGTTGACAAGAGATGTTTGGAAAATAGGGAAGAGGGAAGGGATTGTATTCTTATCTTCTGGATTAAGCAAAACACTATTGTGAAAGTTCTCAAATAGATAGATTGTACTGGTATATTTGGCAGTATTTTCAGCATAGGGGAAAGACAACACTTGGTGATTCTCTACAGCTTGTACATGAAATTGTGCAAAAGAACTTTACTACTTCTTGAAGAGTCAAGAAATTACAGTATTAGCCAAATGTTAGTAACCTAACTCAAAACAACAGATGATGCAAACTGTATGGATTGAAGTGCTGACCCATCTCTCAGCTAAGGCTCACTGAGCTGCTATTCCTGTCGGCAGGTCATAGCAAACAGCCCCACTTTCACAGCTGTTGGAGAGGAGTCATCCAAACAACTTAATACCCTCCACCTCCAGAGGAACTTTGTTCAAATATAATGATAATCAGAAAGCTCTTTGCCCAACTTGACCTCTTTCTCTTGATTAATTCAGTCTGAGAAATGGAGCTGGTTTGTTTTTCATGCCCAGCCCAACCTTCTCTTTGTTATTCAATTTATAAGTGTGTCAAATATAATTAAAACTGGCAGAGGCCAAGATTAAATCAAACAAACTGTAAACATTGCTTGTGCTATTAGGTTGATGCAAAGCTTTCATTATAAAAGGCTTTTAAATAAATGAATTCAGCTATTACTGTGCTGCAGCACTGAAACCTTGCTCCAAGTGTTTGAACTTTTCAGGGACACTGTCAGGTCAGCTTAGATTCAAAACCTAAAACATGGCTAGGATTTTGAAATTGCCTAAGGGAATTGGGTACCTGACTTCTACTGAAAGTCAATGTACGACGGGAAGTAAATTGACTTACAGCAGGATTTAGATGCCTTTGAAAAGCCTATTCATGTCCTTATAAACAGAGGACCATGTCCTTCATGGAGATAAATGAATGTAACTCCTTTGACACCTATATACCCAGCAAAGCATTTGATACACAAATTTTACAAAACCTAAGACAAGCCAGAAAAACCCTAAGAGCTACCTTTACTTATTTGATTGTATTTTGGTTAGCACTAAATATTTCCTTTCAATGTGCAATAATTGTTTTGTACAATAATAATATTATTAGGGAGAGGCATAACTATAAGCCCAACTTCCAGGAAATTAGTCCATTAAGGACTTTCAGTTTCAGTCTACCAGGCTGCAACTTGCAGTTTAACCCATTGATTTTAGTGGTACTCCTGACCTGTTGAGTGAGATTCAGAGCCTCAGTACATCCAAGGTTTTCCCCAAAACATTTTTGCATTAAAAAAACCACACCCGTAGCCATCATAGCAGGCTATGGGGAAACTCGGTACTTTTGAGAGCAAGTTTCCATCTTGTTGACTGAGCATTAAAATTTAGATTACACAGCTTTGGAAATAGATCCCTGGCTATTTGACACTATTTCCTTTAATTCCTCATCACTACTTTAAAAACCAATGCAAGAAATGCAATGTTGTCTGTATTTTTATTGTATTTATTTATTTTTCACACAGGATGAGCATTTGTCACTCCTATGCTAAATTCTGCTTTTTTTGGCACATGTATGTTTGTATCTCTACATGACTTTTATGACTTTTATAACCTGAGCTTTTTGGGATTTCTCTGTCCAATGCCTTTAGAAAAAACAACTGTAGTAGTACCATTGGACTGGAGTCAGAAATTTCTCTTTCCGATCCTGAAAGTCTTCTTATTTATCCCCAAATATTCTCTAAGAATTCTACTGGTCTCCTAGGTAAAGCTACCTCATTCAACTTTCAGGGTGGCTTCTAGAGGGGGAACTCAATGACAAAGTCAGAGGTCTTTTGGGGACAGGATGACATCATGATAGAAGATGGCACAGTCACAAAATGTACTGGTCCTTCATTTCTGAAACAGCAATTCTCATCTGAACAGAGATGATTAGACAAAATTAGTGCACTTATTCCCTCTTTATCTTCAGCGGACATGAAATCAGACCACAAAACTGCTGCAGAGAGCCTTGCAACTGCAGGCTCGGGTCATGAGGAAGCCAGTGCTTGAGAGAGTAGAGGGTCAGGACTGATCAACGAAGGCAAAGCTAGCGTACACCAAAGATCTCATACAGCCTTGTCCGAGCTGTTTGATCAAGACTACATATTAGTCCCTTGCTTTCATAACCATAGATGTTTTCAGATCTATTGAAAATAGCTGATAAAGATTCCTCTGTGGTGATGGGTAACTGAGGCTTGGTATCACAAAGAATGGAAAGGAGCAACACAACTGTGCTATGTCTTGGGAGCAGTTGAAACCATCTAAAGACCATCTTAATGATCTGCCACTGGGATGTATCATATTCTAAAAGCTAAATAATCTCTATTGAATTGACTATATAGATTGTAATGTTTCATCTATTTCCATCAGTGTATATACGTTTTTCTCTTCTTCGATTTGCTTTCTCACCTGCTTTCTCACCTGTGTTTAGACTTTCAGAAGCAAATTTTGGAAGCTAATTAGATATGGAAGAATTTGAGTGAAAATCCTATATGGAAGCCAGATCCTTTATTAACAATGACACAAAACTATATAACAAATGAACTAAAGAAACTTGCATGTTTTGGTTATTTGTCTAAGATGATAAAGTGCATTGCCTCAATCATCTAGAAAAGGGAGTAGTGTTGAGTAACTTCTCCTGTGTTCAGTGGTGCAAAAATCTGACATTTGCAACTAAGAGTTACTAACTGTCATAAATGGAGAAGTAAGCTGCAGTTTTCAAGGCTGTGGCTGTTCTGCCCAGAATGAGAGCCCTGCTTAAGCAATGAGACAAGTCCTAAACTATTTCTACTAGTTGGCAGCATGAGGAACACTTCTGTAATAATGAGATCTTGGGGTTACAGGCAGTGAACAGAGGCATTGCTGAATGAATTTGGAAAGAAGGCTTCAGAGCAGTACTTTTCGCTTTTTATATCCAAGTATTTTTATTCAGTGAGGTTGAGACAAAGGTCTTGGGAGAAAAAGTATAACAATGTAATGGATCTTGCGTACTATAATATAATCTAAAATAATTCAGTGGCAATTTTTGCTAATACATAACCCCTTCAGAAACAAGTCAGACTGCTTTTCTCACCAAAGTTAGGGTTTGGGAGCGGATTCTGATTTTATGGATGCAAATATGAAGGGATAATATTAAGGATATTCCACTGCTGCACAAGCTGAGTTGATATCAGAATTTGGACTAATGGCTTCAGTTTGAAGCTCTCCTTGTAACTAAGGGCAGCAGGATTTGACTTTTAATCAGGACATTTTAGCTGCAATATGTCAAAAAGGGCTTGCAATACTTTTCACTAATTAAGTACAGTTGTTTAATCTAATATCTGGTTTTACTTTATTACATGAAAGGATTCCAAGAGGTTTGTTTAGTTTTCAAATTCAAATATTGCTTAAAATGAGTATTAAAAAGTTATCCTACAGTATTAGGAACCTAAATAAAAGCACTTTTGGCCAGAATGAAGAAAAAGGATATGATATTAATTCCTAATACAAATCAAACTGAAGAGGCTAACTGCATTGTTCCAAATGAGAGAAATTAAGAACTGCAAACTGGTCTTTTAAATTCCCTAAAATTGTAGTATTCTGCAAGGTTTTCTAGCTGTGAGAAAACATTTAATCCTGATGCATGTACTGTTCTCTTCAGGGGGAATTGGATCAGGTCCTTTGTGACCAGTTCTGCTTATTTGCACTCTCACATACTGTTTAGCTTTAAGGCATTGCACGGTTAAAGGAGAACCAGGAATTCAGTCCAGTCTTCCTTAAATTCTTGCTTGACTTTATGTTAATTTAATCCCTTACTTTTCCAGTTACCTAATATAAAGCATGATTTCACTGTCATTAAAGATCACCTTGTTTCCTGTTTTCATATTCTTCTCATGGTTATTCTTCTTCTCATTGAAGT
Organism: Calonectris borealis; assembly: GCF_964195595.1. NCBI lineage: Eukaryota > Metazoa > Chordata > Aves > Procellariiformes > Procellariidae > Calonectris > Calonectris borealis. The sequence continues at coordinate 19,646,237 of NC_134316.1, forward strand.
CTCCATTCTAGTCATAAGGAACGCTCGGAGCATTTCATTGAGAAAAAAGAGGAGTTAAACATTTTCTATTTCCCTAATCAAGACCCTGTCATTATCATCACTGAAAGCCAGAAAAACAGGTGAAGAATGACAGAATTACATGAAAAGTAAAAAGGACACTGCCAAAGTGATTTTGTGATCACAGTTGCTTATAACAATACACTGAATGTTGGCATGGCAATCTAATTGCATACTAAAGCCTGTTGTGTAAACTCAGTTACTAGTTGCATTACATGATGCTGATGCTCAATTGCATCAGTCACAATTGAGCATAATATGAATAGAAATTTGGAAAAGTCTCTGATTGTTATTGTGGAATAATTCATACAACTTGTCAGCATGGCAGTTTTCAATTTAATTTGATATTTTTGAAACAGAAAGCCACAGTGATTCAATTCTAGAAGAAAAAGTAGCCTAGAAAAAAATCGCATGTTTTGCAAATGGAGAGAAGAAAACAAAAGAGGATAGATTTTTATTCTGTCATTTTTGACAGTATCCTTTTAAAGGGAAGACTAAATTAAATTCTAAAGGCCAAATTCTCTTCTCATTCACACCACAATAGCTCCAGAGTAGTCCTACCAACTTTCACAGAATTACTCCAGAATTACACAAACATTAATGGCAGCAGAAGTTGGCTTTCGAAGCCTAGCTGTTTCACAATAGGAATACATTTTAAGAAGTTATATATAAAAGAAAATAGTTTGGTTTTTTTATTCCATTAAATTACATCTGCAATATCACAGAGAAAGGCTGATTCCTCATTTGGTCTCAGATAAGCTACTTTCAGAAAACAGGTATGACGAGAGTTAAGACAGACAGCTCAGAACAATCTTTGAATTAAGAATGTATTCAGTAGACACACTTGGTTTCCCCCCATGCCACAGATTCCTTATCCTGAAATCTGTATTTCACATAAATGGAGGAGAACAGGACATGGAAAATTGATCTGAAGGCTAAATTAAATTTCTCCTGCAGTGACCTGTTTGAGGAACAGAAGGAAGGTGAAGAAGGAAGGCTGAGACTGGTGCAATTCAAAGAGCAAAGACATGAAATGACAGCCCCAAAAAAGTGTCAGAGGTGTTCCAACAGGAGGTATGCTGTTTACATCCATCCCACCCTCTGGCGACACTCTCTCCCTAGCTATTTCCACTTGACTCATGTTGTTTCTATACTTGTTGAAATGGTTCACACTGTTTCACTGTTATTACTGTTATTATTTTACCTATCCACACTTGTCTCTGCAAGTCTGTTATTCATAATTGCTAGTGCTCCAACCCCACCAGAGAATCCATTTTGCTTTGAATTAGAGCTCATTTGCCTCGGATAGCCATTAGCGGTTTCCGACAGCTGTTTCTGCATGATGGCCAGTGAGACTTTATTGGAGGCCAGGAAGTCTTTCATGGAGATCATCTCGCCTGACAGCCGGCGTCCGTCTGTGTCGCTCTCATTGACAACATCAGTCTCAATGGAGATGTTTCTCCGGCTGCGCACATTTCCCGGCATTACCACGTTCCTCCGTGAACGAAATAATTTTCTTTGGCACCTGTGGCAGCACCTGCAGTCCAGCTTCTTTAATATCCAGTTTATGGATTGTTTGATGACAATAGAGATCACGTTAAATAAGGAATAGATGCAGCACACACCCATGAGTATGAAGACAAAATTGCCAAAGCGGTAAAGGCCTTGGCTCTCATACTTGATGTTCTGGCTACTGACCAGATCACCGAATCCGATGGTGCTGAAGGCCACAAAGCAGAAATAAAGCGAGTCAAAGTAACTCCACCCCTCAATTGGTGTGTACATTGCAGAGGCACAGCAGGAAATGATGAGCGATGCTACACATAAAATCAGCATGACGTAGTACACGGAGGGCTTCCAGCCCGCCAGGCTGTCCACCTCGGAGGTCCCCGAGCCCCGCCGGCTGTTGTGAGGGAGGACCCCTTTCCTCCTCAGCTGTCTTTCATGGCAGGACTTCATGACGTAGGCTATGACAGTGATCAAGCGCTCCAGGAACAGGTTGAAGAACAAAATGGTCCCTGCACATCCTATAAGGCCGTAAAATATCAGAAAGATTTTGCCTCCGACGGTGGCTGGGGTGGTCATGCCAAACCCTGGAAGACAAAAGAGAACAGTTGAAAAAAATAAACCTGTGGTTACCACGTCAGGAGTTTTGTCACAGAAAGAACTGGCAGCAAATCCCCATGGCACACATCAGCTCTGGAAAAAAGTGAGGACACTCTCCCAGACTGTTACCTACTTGTGCTTGACCTTGTCCCGGCAGAAGGGGGAAGAAAACTCATGCCAGCATTTCCTCCAGAATCAGAATGAAACAAAAAGCAGAAGAAAACACACTGGAAAGAAAAGAGAGTTCAGTGAAGGTTTGAATTTTGGTCTGGTTGCTAGGCTCACGCCATCTCCCTTTGTGCTTTGGATCATTTCCAGGCTTCGGGGTTATCGCACCCCCTTTCTTCTCTCTTATGTTGCTCTGCACCATGGGTCTGATCCAGGGTGGCTCTTACCTCACAGGGGTCCGCCCCACCAAATCTTTGTAACCCAAGGCAAGATCTTAGCTCCTGCTCTAAGTGCGGGTGGCACATCAGCCAGCACCGAGCACCCACCACAGCCCAGCCGGGGAAGCCCAGGCTGGGAGCGCACACGGGAGGCAGCCCCTGGCAGGGGCAGCAGCCCCTCACGGGGGTCCCCAGCAGGCATTAGAGCTGCCCTGCGTCTCACTCTGGTGTTGGTCGCTCAGTATCCGCCCTCTTTTAAATCATCATTGCTGAAGTGTTCCTATTTCTCTGTGTCCCACTTCATAGGTCAAATCTGTATCTGAGTCTCAACGAAAGTCTCCTCTGGTCTTATTCCCTGTCATGGGATTTCTCAGTTAGAGGTGCTTCAGTCTTCTCTCAAATCTCTCCCTTCCTAAAGCCTGCAAATAGTAATTTTGTTTTGGTTACAACTACTGATAAGACAATCTCGCTTTAGTAAGGTATTATTAAAGAATAAAAAGCATGTCCAGAACATCATTGAGCAAATTTGAGTAATACTCATGATAAATAACTGCTGCTGTCTTATTAGGATTAATAAGGGATTACATAACTGATCAATTAAGCCAAAATAAACTTGCTGAGAGGACAGAAGAATCATGTTGGACACGAGACGCTTTTATTTGTTTCCCTCTCTTTGTAATTGTGAGATGCTAATTATGAAATAAAGACATAAGGCTCTGGGAAATAAAGGAAATCATATTCAGTGTGATACGCTTGTGCTTGGAAGACAGACAACAGCAGTGTGAAGAGACCATGTTTCCAAGGGAGATGCACTCTTCCCTTCACTGGAAACCTGCTACCAGCACAGACTCCTCTCTAACCCTGCTCCTGCTTCACACAGTTAAGCGACAGCCCTTGCCTTCACCCCTGCGGCACGACCCCCTCTGAACAACAGCCAAACCACAGCGTCCAGAGGACCTAAAGGAGGCACAAGCCTCACATCAAATTTCTGTGCTAGAGCTGGACTGCAGCTCTGTCCGTGGAGAGCAGCACCAGAGGACAAACTACATAGACAAAATGTTCTTCGTGGTAAGAACTTTTGCCGTTGTTCCCCTTGGCACACAAATATTTCCACTCGCTTTCTACCTTCTGCTTCTGCTCCATGACACGATCCCCCCATAATTCTAGTTTTGATGCTTATTTTCTGTGCAGCCTGGCTTATATGCAAGTCATGACCTCCACCCTGTGGACAGACATGTAAAGACCGAGGGACAAGGGGAACCTCTCTGCAGCTGGTGGGATCTGCCCGCAGCAGCCGGTGGGGAGGGAGGTGAGGGGCCGCTGCGTCCCTGGCCCACCCTGCTCTTTGAAGAGAAGCGGCTGCAGGCTGGACAGAAAGGTGGGGAGCCTCTGGCACAGGGCGAAGGGCAGCGGGGAGCGGCACGCATCTCTCACAGCATAAAGCGAATGCCCTGGGAAGAGAAATGTAGTTCAGCTCACGCCTCCAGCGTGGCATTACGCCGTCGGGCTGCTTCCCACAGGCCCCTCTTGTGATCCTGCCACTGGCATCACGGCTAGAGCCTGAGCTCCTCAGGTTCGTTTGTTTAGTCGACTGGATTTTACCTCAGAGCTCAGATCTGTGTGAGTAAAAACCCACTAGCAAAGGCTTTACAAAGACACCCAAACAGGCATGACAGGAAATGCATGGTGAACTACAAATACCAAAAGATGCAGAACATCATTGATCCAGAGAGGCAGTGAGGCTCCGACTGTGACTCTGCCCCTTGTCAGCTCCTCCTCTTCAGCACGGACGCTGTTTTGACCTCCTGGAGTAAATGTAATTTTTTGTTCATTTTTCTATTTACAAATCTCAAATTGTAGCAATCAATACTAACATTTCCAAAGAAGCACTAAAATGGAAAACCTAAAAGCAGTATAAAGATATTAATTTAACAAGTATTCTTCTTCAAAGATCATTTGACAAAAATGAGCTATAACCTTTTAGTTCCAGAAATAATTTCAATTCTTGAAATGCCTTGTATTTCCATGTATTGGGTCACACTAATCCTGGTTAACCTTGACCATCACAGTGTTACACTCGGGATTAATTTGGGATGCTGAATTATAGAGTAGGACTTGTTTGACAGTAAGTATATTTTTCTCCAAATGGACTCTTGGAGTGTTTGAAATATTCCTAAATCCAAGTAAATCTGGTGAATTGTTTCAGCCAAGAAATGCAGGAGGGCAAAATTATAAAAGGCTGAAACAGTTGAAATGAAACTAAATGTTTTCTTTTGGCATTTTTGTGATAAAACTTTTTGTTTCAAAATATCAATCACCTTTTGGTTAAAAAAAATTCAGTTGGAAGTAAAAAGAATGGAAAAAAAACCTTTGAAAAATCTTTCAGATTTTTTAAAGTTTCATAATCTTAAAATGGGACACAACATTTCACTAATGATCAAATCAAACCTATCAAAAATTTCATTATATTTTATACTTCTGAAAGACCTAAAAAAATCTGTTCCTATACAACTTCAGTTTAAGTTTTTTCCCTATTTCTTCCCACTAGCCATCAAACCAGAAATGCACTGCTCGTTAATCTCTACTAAAAAGTGAATTCTTTCAAAAACCCTTTTCATAAAACAGCCCTGCAAACACTAGCTGGAAGTAAATTGTTATCCTTGGTGGGATCTGCCTCTTTTTTCCGGCAAACTTCTGTAGAGAAAAATGTGGCTCATTCATGGACAAAAGGGTACGGCAATAGGATTTGCTCTTCTTTTAGTAAAATTACTGATGATCTTGTGCTGTGCAAACACAGAGGATCTATGGATAAGTCAATTCTTTCACGAGGTCAGTGAAAGCTCTCACACCAAAACTCTCCCCTCTAACCTAAGGACACTGACATAAGCCTGTTGTCTGCGTGCCAGGATCATACGCATTACTCGAGCATCAGAGGAGCCGTGAGCTGTTCCCTCTGAAAGCAAAGACAACGCTTAGCACAGCAATGTCTGTCCTGGGGGCAGGTATCTCCGTAAGTCCTGGAGGTATGGACATATCTCCATACATCCCCTCAGCATCCTGGACCTGGTGCCTCTTTTGCGTGGAGAGATGTGAGCGAAGGCTGGTGCAGAGCCGGGTGACATCTCCACGTGAACCTGGGACATGCACTCAGACCTGGTAGCTGCAAAGTGCACCTGTGTTCCCCGACCAAGACATAACATTACCATATATTTTCCAGAAGATTGATGAGACACTAGCAAAAGCAGTTTTGATCCCCTCTCTTCTGCTTCAGATACTCTACAGGGCAAGTGACTAAAAAACACGGATTCCCTACTTTGCTTGTAAAATGCCTTTTTTTCCTTCCATTATAAAAAAGGAGAATGGAGTCTGGGATGCCACTACAGCATTTAAAAACTGAAATATTGCAGCATTTAATTTTTTTTGCAAAAATGTAATGTGAAAAAATGCCTGGCAGGTCTCTCCATAGCAGCTGAGGGTTTCTGTGACATCCCACATGAGATGCTGCCTACCTGACAAACTGAACCAGAGAAGAACAGGCCATGAGGTATCTGAATTACTATTGACGTGCTTGATTGAGGCAGCATTTTTAATCCAAAATATTTAATTTTGCAGCTGAAATATGTGAGTTTGCAGTCTTGGCACAATGGTAGGACACCTATTGCTCTGCCTGGTGTCTTCCTCCAGTCCCTGCACCATCCTAGGAGAATCACACCTCCCCTGTTTCCTGTTGGGGTACCCCAGAACTGGGCCAGCAGCTCCCATTTCCACGCCCGTGACCTGTACAGGCAGAACTGCCCCTGAGCCGCCCTCTCTTCCTAACAGAGGGTACAGCCTTGCAAACAGCAGACTTTTCATTTCCAATCCCTTAAAATCTTAACCAAAGGCAGAGTCCTTGTAACTTCAATGATGCCTGCAGGAGCTAGAGAAAATACTGTGCATATAGACTTGCGAGTTCATTTTTGCTGTCTTCTTGAGATAGCTAAGAGTGTCACATGCAAGTATTTCTCCACTGTAATTATAAGATCAGGTTCATTCACAAACTAGACCTACATATCTTTCATAGCTGCAAGTCATGTTTATCAGAAAATGTAGCTCTTGGTATTGTCAAATCAACCACCGAAATGCATACTACAGTTGTGTAACTAAGCCTTCCTAGTTGCCTGGCTTTTCTTACAGCAAAAATGATGGGTTTAGAAGCAATTGCCATATTTTTGCTTTCCACGTACTGCAGGAGGTGGTCATCCACGTTCTACGTGCCAGCTGAGGGGTGTCAGCTGCCCTGGGATTAGAGACTTCGGGTGAGCAGGACCAAGCTGCAAGGACACAGAATCATCATACTGAGTCAGACCACCGTCTTTGACAGTGAAAAGATATAAGAAAGTGTGAATAGGGAAGAAAATATGAACAGAGTGATCTTTCCCTGGGACATCCTCCCAGCTCGCAGAAATCACCAGTTTAGAGGCTTTGAGGACATCACGTTTAATAATTCGATCATCAATCTGGTCAAATCATTTTTCAAATCATTTATACTGTTGGTCTCCATTAAACCTGAGGCAGTAAGTTCCCCAGTGTAATTATGCTTTGCAGAAAAGAAGTCTTTGTCTAACCTCCTGCCTGACAATTCATTTCAGGCTTCCCACTTTCTGCAGTTAGCTGTAGCGATCATCATTCTCCACGCACATTCTCCCTTCACCTTCCCCCTTCAGATTTTATAGACTTCTATTATTTCCTTCCTTCTCATTTCTTCCCCACTCTGAGGAGGTCTATAACACTTAGTCTCTTGTTTTCAGTCTGCTGAGACATACTTCTAACCAGCCCCATTACTTTCTTGTTTCTTTTCTACCTTAATAGAGTCTTTCAAAGATAAAGGAGCAGGACCAGGACTATATACAGTACTTGCAATGCAAAAGCACTTTGAATTGATGCAGGGCATACTGGTGTGTTGTGCTTTGCTCTCTTTTTCATAGGAATTCCTGTTTGCCTTTTTAATTGCTAGTGACCACTGAATTGATATTTTCAGCAACCTATCCACAGAGGGTCTTAGCTCCCTTGCTCAACAAGCGATGGCTGTCTTTGAGCTCTTCAATGTCTGGCTGTAATTACATCTCTCTTTTCCCATGTGCATTACTTTGCATTTGCCACCACTGAATTTCATCTATTTTTTTACTTAGTTATTCAGTAATATGAGATTCTTCTACAGTTCATTACAGTCATGTTTATGGTTGACTATCTTGAGTACTTCTCTGTCCTAAGGAAATGTTGTTACCTATTTATTTACCTCTTTTCTTGTTTATGACAGTTGAAACGTGCAGGTGTCAGCAAAGAGCCTCAGAGACTCTGTTGTTAATGTGCTTCCATTTTGAAAACTGAATATTGATACCTAGACTTTTCTTCTATTCTTTTTAAACAGTTATTTATCAATGATAGGACTCCATTTTTCATCCCATTAGAGTTTTATTTCTTTAGAGGCTTTGATGAGGACGTTTGTGAAAAGGCTTTTTGAATGTCCAGGTACACTGTTACTTTTGTGCAACCTGACTTCCCTCTGCAAAAGCTCTATCACCTTTTTGAATGTCCCGACTAATTATATTCTTGTTTACACTCTCCTAATGTGCCTCTCTGGAAGACAGACTTACTGGCCTATGGTTTCCAGGAACATTTTTGCTGTCTTTTCTACAAATTGTTGTTACATTTGCTATCATTTCTTCTCCGTGCACCAAAACTGATTTTAGTCTATAAACCACACTTAGTTAAGCAGCAGTTTCATGTTTGAGTTCTTTTATAAGTCCTGCATGAAAAACTTCAGTTCTAGCAGTCTGAAAGAGATCACTCAAATAGGAGCAGTAGAGGAGAAACCAACAGCCAAACATATAGATGGGAAATGACTTAGTAAATAATTAGAGCAGAAGTCTGATCCACACAGCCTAACAGTGAAAGAGCAAGAAGTTAAATTGGCAGACTGGGAAGCAAATACAGAATGAAATTATGAAATTATATAAAAGAGGAAATAAAAGCAATGGCTGACACTTGGAGATTATGTGAAAATACAAGATTGCTTCTTGTGATGAAGAAATAAAAACAGGAAAACAACTGCAGGAAAAAACATTCTAGTGATAATTTTTTATGGTATGAGAGAATGCTGATGAAATTTAGTGAACTTTATTTTACAAGTTGGGTGACATTTCTTGAAAAAGAGTTATTTCAAGTAGAAATCAAGATTATAGTTAATCAAGTGGGAATCAGACCATTTTGAGTTCGGAAAATTGAACGCTTTTAAGGTACTGAAAAGTGTTTCAATTGATTTGTTCGATAGGTCTGTGGATATGGCACTTTATTATCACCATTGATAGAACTCATGACAAAGGCTAACTTTACCTGCCCAGCAATGAAAAAGGCCTCCTTAGTTAAAATTTCAGATTTCTATTCTGAAATCAGTTTGATACTGATTTGCCTGTGTCCCATGATCCATTGATTACTACAACCTGGTAATACAATCTTTCCTAATATTTAGCTGAACTGAGCAACTACATCCCTTGTAGTTTCAATTTTCCTTCAAGTATTGTTCCTTCAAGGTTTTTTTCCACATGCTGCTTAAGCAAGGATTCAGATTTGTTTGCTGAATACTCATACCAATTCTGAATTTTTCTGTAGCAGAGCTACATTTTCAGAAGTTGGAAGGAATTTAAACTCCAAGTAGAGACAGTAAAAGTTTTCTAAAGCACTGCACACCTCCTACGCCAAACAACATTGTTTTGGCAGCAAAACTTCTATCTTGCAGATTGGTATTGCAAAGTGCTCTAAAATCCACCTGTACGTTCAGGTTATATTGTATGCATATTCCAAAAGGATATAGGTTACTTATACGAAAGAACAATTAAAAAGTGTAAACACATCGATAGTATAATATAATCATGCTTCATGGTTTCCTGACGGAAGTACTGAGTATAACCAAAGAAAAGCAAGCAGCTGTAATTCTTATCAATAGTCAGTTTGGTAAGAAGGACTGAGGTCCAACAGGAAGTTCTCCTAAAGCAGAATCCTCTGACAGAAGGTAAATATTGACTAACATTAAGGAAATATTTATCTCAATCTAACAGTAACGTGTTTATGTTGAAATCTAACAAGAGGAAACAGGCATCAACTTTCTATAATTAATCAACTCTACAACTTTCTATGATTAATCAGCTTTACAACTTTCTACAATTAATCAACTCTACAAAAAAAATCTAGTTTTTCTATTTTCTTTCCTCAATACTCTGGCAATCAGCCTCTGAAAATCTAGAAGAGCTGAATGAAAACAAGCACCAGCCTGCGAAAGCCAGACCCCCGAGAGGAGGCTGCACAGCCGTCCCACCCAGCCGTTCTCACTCTGCCGGGGTCCCCCCGCCCCGTCACATCCCGTTCCCCAGGCACAGCCAAGGAGGCACAGCCCAGGGGACTCGTGCCACCCACGGCCTGGCATGTTCTTAGGAGACCAACAGGCCCAACACACAGCCTCAGGGAATCCAGCTGCCTACTCCAGGCCAGTATTAGGTCATTTCATCTTTTCTGTTGTAAACTACTCCAGTGCTACCAATTGCTGTAAGCGTTTCTCCTGGATCATTAGCCACACTCATCTCCCTCTGCCTGGTGGTACACGGTTCAGCACGTGTTTTAATTCTGGATGTCCTGACATTCACAGGTTACATTAATTAAACCTTCAGTTTTCATTCCCTGGTACGCTTGACGCCGTGAAAGAGTGTGAGAAACAGTTCATTAATCCTAATCCCTCATGAATGAAGCCTGGGCTGCTGAATATAACCTGTGTGTAGGAAGACTAGGACCAGACATATAGATTTTACAATTAATTTTGAATCATGAGATTGGGTCTTTCTATTGTTCTGCAAAATATCTCTCTTTTCTGAGAAGTTTCATTTCCTTTTTGAATGTGTGCAGTTCGCTGCTCCTGCCTTCCCACAAAGAGGAAGTGGGCAGAAAGAGGGGGTAACACTATAGCAACAATAATGAATCATTGTGATGCTAGAAATATAAATATCATCAGGAAAAAGCTTTCCAGTTTAGCCTGCGATCAGAGCTCTTTGTCTGAGATGTTGTGACTATATTCCTAATGCATTTTCTATTTATTTGATTAACTCTTTTCCTTGTTTTTCTCTATCAGTTCTACTTTGGTCATGACTCCCTGGGGAAATCATGAATTTCACCAGTGGAACAGTCACTGGAAAATGATTGAGGATCGTGACAGGCGTGAACCAAGCTAAATAGGACCAAGACTTTCAACTGCAGTGAAAAGATCATCAAGAAAATAGTAATTAGGAAAGAGAAGTATTGAAAGTCTTAGATACCTGCAAAGATGCTGAGCCTCCTTCCCTCAGACACATTCTGCGCATTCTGAACTATCTACGTAAGGACATTTTGTGCTTCTAAAAGAGAGGCAGAAGAAACAACTCTAAGAGAAGCTGTACTTCAGAGACTTTATTGAGAAAATGTCCTGTACTGCGCACTGTTCCTACAGTGTGCAGACACTAGTAATTTGGTAAAATACACTTCTGCCATGATAGCCTATTCTGGTGCTGTCAGAGCAGAGTAAGTCGTCCTAGGAAAACTCTAGTTCTGGTGGAGTAATTGTCACCCATAGGAACTCTTGTAGGAAGAGCTAAAGCACTCTCAAATCACGTCACATCGCTCCCCTTATGACCCTGCTACATCAGCAAGCTTGTAAGAGAGTCTTGTTCTGGGAAGGAACGAGGACATTAAGTCCTTCCCGGGAAGGGAAGAAAAAGACACATTTCTGTGAAGACTTTCACTGTGTGAGAGGAGATGTCCACAGAAGCAGGCATGGTGCTGTCACAGCTACCTGACAGCAGTAAACTTGTCCTTGGGTCCAATTTCTGATATAAAAAAAATATGTCTGCTGTGGTTCATTTTGCTAAGTGTATGCAGAAAATCACACACCCACATGCACACCCCCCTCTGTGATTTCCCATCAGTGGAAGCTCGGCATCTGAATTGTGTGGCTGTCTAGTGAGACATACGTTCCTACATGTTGTCAGAACCATTCATTTCAACATTTTGACCCTCCCTCTGACTACGAGGGGAGAATGAGCTAGCTGTGTCCTGAAATTCTCCGTTACTGCAAGAATTATTTGACAAAATAATATTTTATCAGGGACAGCCTGGTATGTGGCAGCATTTATTTCATTGGCAATGTTATTTTCTCGTGCAGATGGCTACATGGTGGAGAAGGGCTCAGCCTGCCCAGGAAGGCAGGGGGTGTAGGGCTATGACAGCACTCCTTTGTGCTGTATGCTCTTCTATTTCCAGATCTGCCTGTCTGAGCGAGCTCTGCGCCTCCCGCCTGGGCATCCCGAGCACTCTGTGGAGCTGTAAAACCTGGAAATGTCCCCAGGGCTATTAGAGCTGAGTCATATCCGCGTATATACCGCTACGCTGAGTGACCGGCTGCTTGGTGACCTGGGACCCTGCCTTGAGTGCCACTGCTGCTGCTTCCTCCTGCGCCGGTCTGCACCCGCGACGTCGAGCTCAGGCAGGCTGAGAGAGACGTAACCTTCTGCAGAGCGCATAGCAGGGTTAAGTCCATTCCTAAAGGGCAATATTGATGTTGAAACTAATGATATAAGATGTTTTGAGGAAACAATAAATATAGTTACCCAAGTACAATCTACACTTTCTTATATATATTGAGATTTTTCTTCCCTCTCTGACTTGTTTGGAGAGTTCTCAAACCTGGCAGACAGCACTCTCGCCACTGCTCGACAGGAGGGAGATGCTGCTTCGAGGACTGCAGGAGTCCCGTGCTCAGCCTGTGCCATTGTGGGGATGTAAAAGACTTGTGTGAAAGATTGTGTGTAACATTTCTTTCCCTCTGAGAAAAGCCTTCTGAGAGCCCAGTCTTGTAACACAGGTGTAGGTTAGTGTCACGCCGAGTGTGTGAATGGGACTTCGAGGGTAGAAACAGCAAAATCTTGGGGCTTTCACAGATTTGGTTTTGGAGAGCGTAAGAAAAGCTGGTTTTGTGTTAGTGCATGTGAGGCAATGTCTGTATTTCACACAGCGAAGTTCAGCTCACAGGGAGTCACTGTTAAAACCAGTCTGGAGAGCTGGATACTTGTTACTGCCCTTCTCTCATTTTACATATATAAACTGCATGTTCTGCCTTGAACAGAAACCTAGCTTAAGAAAAGCATCCAATGTTAAGAAATCTAAAAGACATAAGTAAAAAAAATGCTAAAGGGACAACATTGGATGTAAAATATAATAAAAATTCAATTTTAATAGACCACATCTTTATGGGTCTGTTGATACCTCTGTTATAATGTCTGTGTAGCCCTTATATAATACATGACTCTTTGGGAGAGAGAGCCTCTGTAATTTTCGTTATTGTAAGTTTTTCATATAAGATAATTTATGGAAACCTTACCATTCTGCTTTATATAATTAAGGTTATATTTTATTTAAGGTTCATTCCAGGTGTTGTGTAAGAAATGTACACAGCCTTGTTACAGCTCCTGTGCTATCATAAATTCCATGCATAAATATTTTACGCCTACCTTCTGGTTTCCTTTTATAATTTTTATGTAGTTTTTGAAGCCTGAGGTGCTATGTCCAGTGCCTTTCCATCATCCCTAGATAGATTTGTGAGTCTGTACACCTTTTGTGTTACTATGGGGATAGAACAGGGCTCAGTTTTGAAGATACCTTATTATTATTTTCAAGTTTTTTTGTGACTTACTGAACGGTCATTTAAAGGTTTGTGTAGTTTTTATTTAGTCTTAAAACATAAAAACACTTATCTAATTAAATAATCTAAATGTTATTAACACATCTGTATTTAATATTTAATTAAATATTAATTTTACTATGTCATATGAAAAGGTACTGGAGCCCTATATATGCGTGCAACACCACATCTGGTCCAGCCTGAACACCCATCAAAGCCAGCCATCAATAGTTTGGCAGGCTTTTAGAGGCAGAATAATATCGGTAACTCTGCTGGGGCTGCAGCAGTGTTCGAGTGCTCGATTCCGTCTACACTAACACTTCCCAGCCCCTGGGAAGGCAGTAAGGGTTCAGTCCCTGCAGCTGTTTGCAAATGTGCTGAGACACCAGCTTCCACCTCTCCCCTCCATGGAAATGTCTGGCCCCAATGGTGACTCCAAGCCCAGCTTTGGGGGGCTCAGAGCCCTCTTTGGGTGCAAACCTGCACCTGCGTGGCCCCAAGACAACCTGAAACCCTGTGCCGAAATGTGCTTAGCAGCCGATACCTTGGTATGGGTACCGTAATAATGATGAGCGTTGGTTCTGCGGACGAGGAGCATCAACGGCGATTCAGCGAGTGAGGCCGTAGTGCTCCGGTCCCCTTCTCTCAGGCCTCCAGCAGAGGCCCCTAAGGCCGCTGTCTGTGTCTAGTGGGAACCAGCTTTTTGCTATTTCTTTTTGGAGAAATGAAAGCCCTGCATTTTACAATAAAAAAACAAAGTTCTATTTGATGCCGCGATGAAAGAAGGATGCTGAAGCAGTAGTGTTTCTCTTGTTCAAAGTAAATAAATTTAAAAGCATTAGATTGCTGTGTGCTGGAGGGATGCCCAGCCTGTGCCTCGAGGGGAGGGTACGCCTGTTCGCCCAGCCCGACCGCACCAAAACCAGGGACTCATCTGACCCTGCCACTAACCCAACGCATTGCCTAAGTCCTCTCCCCGAGGCGGAGGCCAACGCGCCTCGCAGAGATTGGCAAAACTGTGGCAAATAGGTGTGCCTCAAGTTCAAACTACAGCAAAGTGTTAGACCCCCTCAGTGGGCCAGCGGATTATTTAACACTAACTGGTTTTCCTTAAAATTATAATAGCTGCAATATCCTAAACTCCAAGCTATACACAAATTTATCGAAGGAACAATAAAGAAATATGGTAGAACGAACTGATCCTTTCCATAGTTAAAAAATGCCATTGCTGAGGACGCAGTTTATATAATACAGTAAAAAACAGCAGTATCACCAGTTCCATTCCTGTTAAAAAACACCATAAACATAAAAATAAATCAAAATTTTAATCACAACACAATTTGAAAGCCAAAGGCATATGCTTTTGGATTTAAGGTCATTGAGAAACGCAGTAACAGTCTGACTTGTGATTTATGTTTGGTTAACATTTAGCACCAAAAGAAGTCCCCGTAAAGACATATTTATAGGAAAAATGCTTTAAAATATTGGCCTTCTCTTACTGATCCCAGAAGAGTATGTTCAGAAGACAGGTATATGCTGTGTACACTGTATATACGAAGTGTCTGTGATGTGTTGAAGAATCAAAACCAGACCTAAAGATCTTGAAGTGTGACTGAAACAGGGATTAAAAAATATTTGTCTCAGTTCCTTACAGCAGAAGGAACTTAAAAGAACATGAATGGATTCATATATATGCAAAACTGAAAAATATATATATCTGTGTCAAATAAGCATGTGTATATATGATTAATATGCATATATGTATATAAACCTGTTTTTCTGTTGAATAGTCACCTTATTAACAATAAGCAGTAACTTCAGGCCATAATTCATCTTGGCAGGATAATACTTTATCTGAATCGTGAATATAATTAACACTGTTTCAAGGGCTTGTTTTCAGTCAGTTAGTCTGTGTAAACATATTAACTTCTGCTATTAAGGAATAGGATAAGTAAGCTATAGGCTCTTCTACACTAAAATTTTCCTTTACATAGTAAAAATCTGCCCATATTTTAAGAGTTTTCAAAGGTTAGTTTAAATTTGCTTATCGTGAATTTTATTCTTGGCGTGGATACATAATCTTATTTTTCTTGGAGGAAGAAAGTGTTTCTGTGTCTCCTGGAGGGCATTTTTCATGTAATACTGTAGGAAAAGTGCATATGTCTGTAGCTTCTGTGATTTGCTTTTTCGGTCCAAGACGTATTAATACAGCTTTCCTCTGGATTAAGGCTTTAGTGTTTCTTCTCATTTAGGGGTAAAACTACGGGAAGTAAGGCAGGGTTTTTGGTTTCCCCCAGTGGAAAAAACCAAGTGAGAAAATGTGGTATATCTCTTTGTACCCTCTTGGTAACATGAGCCTGGGGAAATGCTGTTAGTGGCATTTTAGTGAAGGGGATTTTGTAAAATTACAGCTCTTCCCTGGCTTTAAATACCAACACAATCAGAGCAATTTTATGCAACAGTGTCACTTGCGGTTCAACTAAAGCAGAAAGACCTCGGCTGTGACTCTTAAGCTCAAAAAAGTAAAGAAAAAAAATCTCCAGCATTACAGGCTGGAAGGAAGCTGGACACAGATAAGGAAAGCTAATTTTTGGTAATGTGAGGAAATAGTGTATGTGCATGTGTGTTTGTGGGTGATTACATTTTCCCAACCAATTTCAAGCCTTGTCTTGATGGCAGAGAGGAAAGCTGGGAGCCATCGCTACCAGAACCACCACGTGCCAAGGGCCTCAGCATTGTTACCTCCAAGGAACAGAAAACCTCACCCAGAAAATTAGGTTAGCCTGAGGCTTGGATACATCAGACTGAAGGACAGATCAAAGGAGCACAGTATAAAAGACAGCTGTCGTGGTTTAACCCCAGCCGGCAGCTCAGCCCTCACAGCCGCTCGCTCGCTCCCCCCCGGTGGGATGGGAGAGAGAATCAGAAGAGTAAAAGTGAGAAAGCTCGTGGGTTGAGACAAAGACACTTTAACAGGGAAAGCAAAAGCCGTGCACACAAGCAAAGCAAACCGAGGAATTCATTCACCACTTCCCATCGGCAGGCAGGTGTTCAGCCATCGCCAGGACAGCAGGGCTCCATCACGCGTAACCGTTACTTGGGAAGATAAACGCCATCACTTCGAACGTCCCCCCTTCCTCCTTCTTCCCCCAGTTTATATAGTGAGCATGACGTCATATGGTATGGAATACCCCGCTGGCCAGTTGGGTCAGCTGTCCTGGCTGTGCTCCCTCCCAGCTTCTTGTGCACCTGGCAGAGCATGGGAAGCTGAAAAGTCCTTGACTATGTAAACACTACTTAGCAACAACTACAACATCAGTGTGTTATCATCAACATTATCCTCATACTAAATCCAAAACACAGCACTATACCAGCTACTAGGAAGAAAATTAACTCTATCCCAGCCGAAACCAGGACAACAGCACAAACACTGCTTTAGTTCCTCAGAGACTGACAGACAGCTCCATAAAGCTAAGAATAAAGATAAAAAATTGAGAGTTCCTAAGCAGGTGCTGTGGGCACTGCAAATGCAAAGCAAGGACCAGGAGCTCACACCATATAGAAAGGGCTGTTGGTATGGTATGTAGTAAGGTTTTTAAAATATTCTGTATAAAAGAGGAAGCAGATGTTAATATTGTGATTAAAATTACAAAAACAGGTAGACAATGCTGACGGCAAACGTTATCAGAGATTTCAGTGAATATTTATCACTGGAGAACTGACGGAGAACTGACAATTCTGTGAGCACTTGTGATGAGCATATGATGATAAATTTGAACACCTGTTTTATCAACTTTGAATTTCTTATCCATTAATCTGTGTCTCAAAAGCTTGGCGTTATGAAGGGGGAAAAGGCTATTTCTCACACTTGTTGACACTTTGAAAGCAAAAACTTATTTGGGGGGGGGCTGGTAGGTGGAGACTGAGTTTGTGAAGTAATCATAGAATCACAGAATGGTTTGGGTTTGAAGGGACCTTTAAGGATCATCTAGTCCAACCCCCCTGCCAAGGTCAGGGACATCTTTCACTAGATCAGGTTGCTCAACCTGAATAATGTCAGGCTACTCCAAAGAATACATCACCTACAAAAGACACATTATTGCCACCAGGTGCAAAAATGTCAAGACAAACTTAGGACACCATAGAGAAGAAAAATGTGACAGCAATAGCGAGCACAGTCAATTTTGGCTTGGAGAAATGAATAAGTCATTGCCAAAACAGTGTGCTGGCTTCTATCTGCATAACGACAAGCATATAGTTTTGTTTTCGAAATATCTGGCTTTTTCAAAAGGCAAGGACTTGCTAAGTCCCTGGCTCACGGATGTCCTAAATGAAATGCACGTGTCCCTTGCTGTGAAGCCAGAGATGCTCTTTTAGTGACAAGTCTAGTGGCATATGTCTATAAGACAAGCCCAAGTCCAATGATCGAGCCCACTCATACGATCTTACAGGTCCACCCATTTATGTAAAAAAGGACCTATATGTAAAATAGGACAGGGAGGCTCGCACTGCACTACTCCAAGTCCTCTGTAGCAACTTTGGCTTGCTGTCGAAGTATTGTGCCATTGCAAATGTTAAAAAAACCCCGACACAATACCTACTGCAAGGACTGATTCTCTTCTTACCATCTGGATGATAACCAATCCTGCTCTCTGTGCATCAGGCATACTCAAAATCTCAGCATCAGCTGCTTTACCCACACAAACAATTAAAAAAGAAGAAGACAAGCATGTAGAGGAGGGTAGAATTGAATGAGATTATAACAAGATGATAAAGAGTGGTCAAAAGCTACAAAGCTGAGCTTTCTCTGACATAACTGGGCAAGTAGTGTACTAAGGACATCCCAAAATCCAAGGATGGCTGAGGTTGGAAGGGGCCACTGGAGACTGGCCAGTCCAAGCCCCCCGCTCAGAGCACAGCAGGTGTCCGGTCGGATGTGAATTCATCTAGAAGATAAAAGGGCTGCCAGGCTTTCCGGTCAGATATTTATAGATTTGTGGAAATAAAATCATACTTTAATGATGTCTGGAAAAAGAGACGTTCATTTATGCAAAGATAAAACTGAAGTGAATCCTTTCAGAAGTAACATTGCGAAACTGCTTCTGAAATACTTTTGATTAAAGGTTAAACACCCAGCAGTAGCTTTTGAGAGACACAGAGAGACTCTCTCTTTGCTTTCTCTCTGCTTTAGGAGGCTTCTCTCTGCAAGGTTGTTAACTGAAGTAACAGCTTTTGTATGTGAGCAAACACCGCACTGCTGTTGCAAACGTAAGCCACTTCAGAGGGGCTCTCACCTCGGCCCGCAGGTATCTGCGGCTCCCTGGCCCAGCAAAGGAGGTTCCCACCAGAGCTCAACATTTGTGAGCCTCCAGGAGAAGCGAGCTCTTCTCTGAGCGATTACTTGAAGACAGTCACTGAGTTGAAATCACAAGGCTGAAAAACACAAGAGTAAAAACTTTGGGGAGAAATGCCTGTCTGAACCTTAAAGAGCTTACATGGACTTTGGAGCGTGACACAGCAACTCACTTTCTCAAAGTCTGAAAGATTTAACCTAGGGCTATGTCCCGGCCTCTGCGCTAAGAAACAGCCACTTAAGAAAGGCCCATCACTTCAAACACTGGTGTTAAATGAAGGAAAGGCATTTTAAAAAGCACAAAGAGAAATTTATCACAAGAATCACCCTAGGGATTTCAGATTATTTTGGAAGATAGCTTTTCCCAGGCTTTCGGAAACTGTTAAGCCAGGAAGCAGAGAGGTTCGGCTGTTGGCAGCCTGTGTACGACACCCTGCTTTGTGAATACCTTTTTCACGGATGTGTTGTGGTTGACTTGATACTGTTAATGCTGATCTACATTTAATGAAAATTATTTTTCACATTCTGCTTATGAAAATGGTGAAGCTGAAAAAGCTTTTACTACCTATATTTATCCCAGGAACTGAAGTATCACCCATTTAGTTCATAATGTATTCTGCCAGGGAAAGAAGAAATGCACAAATAACTCCAAATACAATATACTTGGTTCATTTTAAAAACCTTGAAAAACCAACAAAGTAAAGTCCTGGTTCTTTCTAGAAGTTTTGAAGATGTCACCTGTACTGGTAACAGGTTTAAATGCTTCTAGCCTCACCATTCAGAGTGCTTATTCCCCAGCTGAACAGCACGCTTTACTTTGGAAAAGCAGCACAGAATTAAATAATGGGATTTCTCAGGACTATAAGTGACCAGTGCTGTGGCTAACTGTGTGAAAAAAAATCTGAAAGTTTTGAGGCCATTTATCATGTCCTTTCTGCACTAAAAGGACTCTGTGCAGTCTTTTGTGTCTTTATAATGGCTTCCTGGAAGCCATGTCCGAAGCAGTTTGCCATACATGAAAAGGAAATAGTGCTTTGATATAGCATATAATGCACGTGCTGAAAAATAGGTGCAAAAGCCTGTGTCACAAAGGAATCTCTTCTAAAATAAAAAGCCTGTCAGTGAAGTAGTTGAAGAGAGGGAGTTTATCAGGCTCCCATTAGAGACTGGTTTTCTTCTGAAAACAAGGCTTGTGAACTACACAGGAAAAAAACTTTTTTTTTTTTTTCCACCCAGCCAGGAGCTGAAGAAATCAATGGTTTCAAAGTCACAGCAACTTTCTTAACAGGTAGAGAAACAGGTGACAGTTTTAAAGGAACAGGAAAAGATCAAGCTTTTATGTTGTTGTGTTTTAAAAAAATTCTCAACATCTATGATGCAGAATGATATCGACAAAGAAAAATTAACCCCGTTTCAACAGAATAGGGAGACCATACCTGCCAAACTCCCACCAGTGCAAAATAAGGAAAAAAAACCAACAACACACACCAGGCTGTTGTTAGGAGTACAGTATGATTTGAAGATGCACTAACATTAAAATGCTGAGCGACCAAGTTAGCTGGTCCAGTACAAAAATATTTTGTGAAATAACAAAAGGGAGCTGTAAACCAAAAATTGGTCAGTAAGTATTCCAATGCACTCAGCTTCATCGAGGCTATTAGAGCTCCTGGGGTGCTGATACTTTAGTGAAAACTATGGCTGAACTAGTGATGCCATATTTTGCTGTCTGCTGAGTGTCGCTGCCTTCCAGGATCTCTGGGAACACCTGAAAATCTGTATCACACACACTGGATTTGACCAAGAAACACCACTGTCCCTTCCTCTCTGGCCTCCTAGAAAGTGAAAATTGGCTAAAATACTTTTTGCTCAGTATATTTTTTTATATATTCTAAAGGTGTGATTTTAAAGTTTGACTTTGAATAAAATTTTGCTTTAAAAGATGTTACAATGAATGTTTTCTTAGAAGCGGTTAAAGCAAAACTAACAAAAAAATAAAACCAGCCACCAGCTGTCTTGCAGTCCCAAGAGCGATGTTTTACTTAGAAACGTGACAATGATGTTCTTTACCAGATGCATGTCTGGGCTTGCTAAAACATGTTTTTGGCTAATCTTGACATGTTTACGGCTTTATGATTTATCTTTTACAAAATGCACCACTAGAATTCCTCTTTAACAGACGCACTGGAATAACAAGCTTTAAGTATATTCAAATGATAAATCCTTCTTGTTGAGGTAAGAAATAAAGGATCCAATGCTGTCCATGAGTAAGAGGTGTTTTAAGCATGCAGTGCAAAATATAACATAAAATCCACTCTCACTTGAACTTTTAATGACTATTCTGGAACAGTATATACGGTTCAGGGAAAAAGGAATGAAGATGTCCTGACGGGCGAACAGCAAACTAAACCCCATCCATCTCTGTGAATGTGCATTGACGGCTGAGTCCAGGGCCATTAAGACAGCCTGCCATCCCAAAGAAATTTGCTTTTGTGTAAGATCTGTTAATCGCCCATGTAACAGCGACAGTGAGGTGTCATCAGACAGAAGATCTGAATACATTCAGACAACCATTAGCTAGCAATGGCAACTGTTTCATATGCATGTTATAGCTGATTCATGTTCTCTTCCTTGTATCTTCTGATCTCATATTGTGGTTTTGAATACCAGGATCTTTTCAACATCCACTTACAAGCCTCAGAACTGACAGCACAATGTTTAAAGCTGGAGATGTTTTAGCAGACTTTCTACCGAAGACATAACTTTCAAAAAACCTGACAGCTAGCCTAGAGAACTACCTCAAGAATTGTACTGCCAGCAACTGGTCCAGCTGCTTGAACATCTGCACGTCATTACTGTATAACCCAGGCAGTATTTATCAGTGAGGAAGGCATAGCAATACCTTCACCTCCTTCCCAAATCCTGGTGTGGGTGCAGCCTGTAGTTTACCACGTTTGGTTAGATCGTCACTAATTGAGCAGATGAGCTTATTGAAAGTCACATTAATTTCCACTTCCATGTCATTTAGTAAACTTGTCTTGAAAAGACCTGGTTGTTGCTCAGGTAACTCGGAAATTCTATTTTTTCACTCTGGCAATGAGTTTTACTTATTTCTTAAATCCTGTTTCCTATTGTCCACTTCTGCTGTTTTGTGTCACCAGATATATTTATGAAATAAACCAACAGAAGATCGTTAGATGAAGTATTGATGCTGAAGTTAAGCAGCAGTCTTTGCACGAGCAATAGAGGTCACAGAAAATTTCAGAAAAGAAATGGCAATATTCTGTTTAAAACCATATAATTTATGCAATTTCCAGGAATAAAAATGTCAAACTGGATTCCTGCTCAGCCTCTGTAATGCTAGGAGAGAAATTATCTTCTTGTACTTGATGCTGGTCTGCCAGACAACAAACTGGAGCACAACCAGTTTGGAACTGGCACACTCTTTAGAGTCACAGGGCAAAACCACACGGGTGCTAAAGGGTTTTCTTTTATCCAGGAAGTTCCCTCTTTTGCCCAGGCACCCTCTTAGACTTCCCTTAATGGCAGGTACAACAGCTTGAAGAATTCAGAAAACCTGGGGTGTCAGCATCCTCTCAGCCCAGATCCTTCATGTCGGTCAAAAAAGATTGGGCAAAGTGATGCACTATATCCTTGGCTATTTTGGAGATGTTGGTTTTAAAATGGTTGCCACTCTCAAAAGAGCTGTAACGTTGCAAGGAGGCATTGAATATTCCCACCAAACACACTGGTTCCAGGCAGCACGGGCGGAGGATGTGCCCAGCCTCTACTTTGCAATAGGTCTCCATTTTTAGGATCTGGAGTCTTTGGGTTTTAAAATCCTAATGCACTGCAGCAACTTTGCTAAAGCAACTGGAGATGTGCCTGCTCTGCTCTTTTCTGAATGATGATCATGTCAGGGTCGTGTTTATTTACAGATGCAATGCAGGTTGCCAAAAGAGTTTGCATGCAGTCTGGTAATGTATTTATTATTTGTTCTTTAGATGGGGAGGTAATGCAGTGGGGTATAAAAAAAAAATCCTCTATAAGGGGTTGTTACTTGATTATGTACAGAAGCAACCAGTTTAAATTTGTATTCAGTTTTACTGAAGATGTTGGATAATCTCAATGAATAAAATCAACAGATAATACTTAACTATTGGCTAATAATCCACTGTATAAGAAGCATCACAGGACTGAAGTCTAACCTTATGACCTCTGGATTTTCTTTCATATATGTAATAATGCAGAGTTGAAAGGCTTCCCCACAACTGTTGTATCTATTGGATCATCCAAAGTAATTAACTAAGAAGCATTTTTAAACAGCCTTTTCTTCTCAGCGGGAATATTTTAATCCCTGTCTTTTTTGGGGCTAAGTAATTCTTCAGTGAGAAACAAGAATCGTTTTATAATCATTATACCTGTATTCTTGTCTCAATCTCTTGCTTAAGATATCATTCATGATGAACAGTTCAGCAGTAAACATCTATTCACAATCCCTTCAAAGAAGCCTTTGATTACAGGAAGAAGCCTCAAATGATCTGCCTTTGAAAATGGGTTACAGCCTGGACAAACCGTCCTCATAGACCCTTTCCGTGCTCTCAGAAAATTTGTAGGGAAATGTCCGTACATATGTGACAGGCATTTGACGAATTTTGTGTTAAAAATCTTCAAACTCCAACAAAATGCTTCTTAGCAAATGCTGCTGTGGATCAGAAAATGCTTCCACATCCCAGATGTTAAGCTTCATTTTGTTTCTATGATTGATGAAGCAAAAGCTTTTAACAAATTGCTTCACGAGTTATTAAAAATCTCCCCTCTCTGTTTAAAATTTTTGGTATATGTGTCTTCTTCTTAAAAGGCTTTGAAGAACTTGGGTTCTTCAGCAACTCTTTTGCCTTTCAGCCCTAAGGACTGAGTTACTTGGAGAAAATGTCTAAAATTTCACTCAAAATTTCAAACTGTGTTTGGTGACCTGCCACCATAGCTGCCCATCACTGAACCTCCTTGTCTGAAACACTGTGCTGGTGATTACAGTAGAAGTCTCCTGGCTTGGAAACCGAGTTGTTATCTGCCTACTGTTTTAGTAAGTGCTTTTTGGCTGCTTGTAAAAAACAATATTCACTACTTCAAAATTCCCACTTCATCTGAGGAATGATACATTATCTTTAAAAATGCTTTCTGTATAAATGTATCTGGATCTGAAACATTGTCGACTAGTGAAGACATATTGGTTACGTAGATTATAAAAATATTAAATAAAACAAAAAAAATTATTTAATGAGGTGATAATATATAGTGTTTTACAGCTGTTTGATAAAAGCAACTCCCTTCCAAACTATGGTAATATGGTGTTTGAGATCATTTTCATATCATTTATTTCATACTCTGAGTGTCCTTTTAAACACCCCTGTCAGGCATGACCAGCGATGGAGGGTGAACAATATATTGTCTTCTGCAGGACTGCCAGTGTGTAGTTTCTGAAAGGCTTTGGAAGTCATCATCCAGCTATTGAGAATGAAGAGAAGAAACAATAACAAAACACTGCTTTTCATGTAGTTGATCAATTGCTCTCCCGGTTGCACGCTGCCTTTCACTTTTAGCCCTTTTTGCTGTTTGTTATCTGTTTGCCCTTGCAAATTTGCTCCTTGGTTCAAACCATTATATAAATTCACCAAAACATTTCTCCAACAAGAGTTCAGAACAAGAGTGGTCTTTCCCCTTGCTGCCTGGGTAGCCATCACTGATCGACAGAGGTAAAGTAATGAATTGTTTTTAGGAGCTGCTTTCTAGACATCCACATTTCCACATTACATTCCACCTCCCGGGGAGGATAATTTGTCTTTCTGTTTGAAGACTGCTGCTTTTGAGTACAGCCCCAGCCTGAGCAACCCATTGCTGCCTTCTCTTTCAAGTGACCACACAAGGAAGGGAAAGTTTGCCAACTGCAAAATGTTTAGGTTCTTTTCCACAACTTACAAAAATGCATTTCCTCATCTCTTGTAAACCAGACCTAATCGTTATTCCTACCTAAAAGACTGTATAAAGACAGAACAACACATGTGGCATTCCTAACTCATTTCCTATCACTGCACATAAGGTCTTGCACCCAAAGAGTTCTTACGTTCTAGATAAAGAACATAATGTGATAGGTACATGCTTCCCAGATTTAATTTAATAGAAACATCAATGTCATGGGAAGGATAAGTGAATTAAATAGGAAGACAGAGCATGGGTCAATACGACTATATGCATGTGCAAACCCTTCCCCAAAAACTTACTGGCAGTAAGAAAGAGAAGCAGCTAGTTAAATCTTTCAATTCAACACGAGGCTTTGGCATTAGCAAATATTTGCTCTGTGTTAATCTGAACACCAAGGAGAATTCTGAATTATCAGTAGTTCATCTCACATTTGCAGCCCCTTCCTTATTGAAGCACTTCCATATAAATTGTCCTTGCCACCTCCTTCCCATCCTTGCAAGAAACACCCTTCCATTTCAGTAAGGTGAAAGTCAGAGGGAGTTGATCAAATTGGATCTAATCAGTTGAGGCTGAAAATATGTTTCTTAAAATCATATTAAATGCCTGAATTTAGTTGCTCATTACTTTTATTTCCAGTAGGCAGGAAAATCCAGTTGACCAAGCAGTAATTACATAGTAGTTTTAGCCAGATTTCTGTACTCTTTGTACATGATGGTGTATCAGAGAAATTCACTGGGCAATCAGATTTTGGCCTTGATACAAACCATATTCTACAAATTAGATATAAATCTATTAAGATAAATGGAATTATATTGGTTTTGCAGCAATAAGAGTGAGGTAAAATTTGACCCACAGCCCTGGGATTCATTGGGAGCTACCTATTTATAATAAAAATATCTTAGCGGATAGAAGCATAAATGCTAAAAATAGAATAGTTACTTTGGCCAGCATTTTATCTTGTCTAGAAATTGCTGTTTTGCCTGCTGCTGTGTGATGGGAAATTGCTACTCACATCTTAGGAAGTGAAGTTTTGCCATTAATTTTTGTGATGAGAGCAGATATATCACAGAAACAAACCACGGAAAGCAAAGGAATAGTATAGACTGAGAACCATACATACCGATGATGTGTGCTACTCTTGTCTTTCCCTAGGTTTGTATAACCTTGCCCAAGATCATTCAGCTTCTTAAAACCTGACAGCTGATTCTGAGGAATGAATGAAAAAGCTACATGACATCCGATGATGATTTGAGGACTCTGCCTAAAGCAAGATAACTAAGTTCAAAGATAAGTTTGCAATTGTATGAAATTGTCGGTCTCAATATGTAGCAACTCAGCTTAGGGCTGACACATACCAACCTCCTCTCTGGAGTAAATAGAGAAACAGAATAAAACAAAGAAGAACTTGACTGCATTAACCAAATTCTGGGTAGCTGATGAAGATGCCAAGAAGGGTCTATAGCCAGAAAATAATCCGTTTAATTCCTTTCCTTCTCAGGGAAGGAACAATGTGTGATGGTAGGTCCTGAAAAGGAACAAACAGAACTGTTTTAAAGAGAAAAAGGGAGCCAAGAGCTGTCAGCAGAAGAAAGGTCTTCAAGTCCCCAGAGAATGGGACTTTCTGGGGAGGAGAAGGAGATATGTTCCTCTGGAGGAGAAGCTGTGATAGCTATGAGGAAAGAACTCTAAATTAAAAGATGGGGGATACTGGAAAGATAGTGGTCCAGTCCATCTTAGCAAACAGGCATTTCAGCTTGAGTATTTCTTCTGCTTTTCAGAGAAAGCCGTGGTTGATTTTGAACATTTGAAGAGTTTGTGTGGGATGTGCTTCAGTGTGTGGTCCTGGAGAGGTAAACCACACGTCAGAGCTCCCTGGGGCTGGGGCTCTGGGAAGGGGGGTGCTTATGCTGGCAGGGTCTCTTATGGGATCAGTATCAGTCCTGGAAGCCATGACAGCCAAACAGCGAGAGCCATGAAATGAAAAAAATCAGTCTTTTCCTAGAAACGTGCTAGAGAGACCAAAAAGGTTTCAAACTCAACCTCAGGAAGCTAAAGCACAATGTCCAGGAAGTTGGGTGCAAGCACAGAAATTTGGTAAGAATGCAAAGGAGGTCATTTAAAGAGGGACTACACAGATAGATGATTTTTCTTGGTTAAAAAAAAAAGAAAAAGAAAAAAGGACATAATCTTTTCATTAACATTCTCTGGAAATAAACACAGCTGGGAATTTACTTGCTGAAGTAAACACTCCTGTGCTGTAAAGAGCATCTAGCAGCTGGATGTATGTCAAAGAACTATTGGCTGAAGACAAGAGGATATATTGATTGTAAAGTAAATCTTTAAATACTTACCAAGGACCAAAGCAAAAATGGTACAACAGCACCTAAAGTGTGTTTCATGAAAAAATTAGGTGACAAAATCTAAGCAAGCAGTGCACAAAACCCCAGCTTTTCCTTACGTATTGAAAAATCTGCAGGTAATTATGTTCCCCGCTGACACTTCTCTAGAAGCTTTGCTTTGCCTGAGTGCCTATAGATGCTGTTACCTCCCCTAGCCTGAGCATTTCTGGGGTGCACAGGCGAGGCAGTTCTCTGCCGAGGTCCCTCAGCGCTTGAATCACCGGCTGTATTCTAAACATGGCTAACGCGCAGCAGCAGGACTGCATTTAGCACAAAACACAACAGCTATTGCCGCTTCCACTTAACCCAGCTGGCGATGTCTGCCTGTTATGGGAAGTCTGAGATTTGGATTCAATCCTCTGGACATCGCTCCCTCGTGCAGAGCATTGGGGTGGAAGCGGCGCCCGCAGACCTTGTGTAAAGCACGGTAAGGGATTCCCCACCACGCTGGGCAGAGCAAAGCTGGCATTAGGAGACACAGCATCCCAGCCCGGCTGCTTTCCAGCACTCCCTGCCCCAGCACAGCTACTTAGCACCTCACAGCCGAAGCAGTGAGCGCTGAATTGCACAACTGGGGCTCCTTCTTCCTCTGCCTGCACGTAGCCTCGGAGCGCACACAGACGGGGAGCCCTTACTCGTGCTGCTCAAAAGGGTTTATGGAGTGGCTGCTGCAGGCAAACCCGTACGTTCCTCCTGTGCGTTGCCAGCACCCAGTAATCAAAGTCCATGGGTTTTGCCGGTGAGTAGGTGCTGGCAGAGGAGGCTTCTCTAGATAAATTTGGCTCCTTGTGTTACCTACATTTAAACTGATCTTTATAGCACTATGAGAAATGTGTCAGGCTCTTGACGTTCCCTGAACATGCCATCAGATACACCTGCACACCAACGAGATAGCTTTCATGAAGAGCGGCATGGCGGGTGTCTCCATGGACTTTAGAGCAAGCCAAGAATAGGGAAAGGAATAAATCACAATTGTTTTAACAAAGTATAAGGTTGCACGCCTGATTAGAGGACTGGAAACAATATTACAAGAAAAAAAATCATCAAATATCTACTTGAAAATTTCTCTGTTCAGATTCTAACTCAGGGTTTCCCTTTAGGTGTCAGAACTATGGACACAGCCTCATAAACATTCTGCTCTAAGAGTTACTTCACATCCAAACTTTCTTTTCTTCCTATATTCCTTCTTTACTAGATGATCAATGAGTCCATCTGAACCTTCAAAGTGAAGCTGGATTAGTTCTTTATTTTTTTATCACTATGTCACTGTCAGCAAAAATATAGAAGAGAGATTCTGTACATTGGTATAGACAGGAGATCTTCTGAATGTGGCAATTCCTCAGGAATCGGTATTGGGACCAGTTTTATTTAGCATCTTTATCAATGACCGGGAGAAGGGAGCGCATTGCGAGATCCCCAGGTTTGCAGATGTCATTAAGTTTGTTTGGGAAATCAAATGTTACACTGAGAGCAAGGAAGGATTTCACAAAACAGAGTGAGTTTGCAGAAAGGTAGCAGATGAACTTCTGCGTAGAAATGTAGGGAAACATAGCGAGGGAAAAATAACCTAAACCATGCCTATACAATGCTGAACTCAGACCTGGCCATGTCACCATGGGAAGAAGATCTTGGAGTCACTGTTGACGTTTCTCTGAAATTATTGGCTCAATGTGCAGCAGCACTCAAAAAAAAAAAAAAAAAGGCAAGCCACAAAAAGGGCACTGAAAATAGAAACAGGGCATCATTTGGCTGCTATGTAAGACTCTTGGTGTAGACATCTTGAACTGCATTCAGTTCTGGTCTCTACATCTCAGGAAGGAAATACTGGAGTTAAAAAAGGTACAAAGAAGGATGACTAAAGTGATTAAGGGAATGGAGCAGCTTTTATATGATGAGAGAACTTCTCTGTTTAGAGAGGAATGTGCTGAGGATGGATATGATTAAGGGTTGCAAAATCCACGCAGTAGAAAAGCTGAACTGGGGTATGGTATTGAGCAGATTCTGAAATACCAGAACTAGCACATCATTCAAAGAAACAAGTAAGAAACTGCTTTAAAACTTAAAGGAAGTTCTTTTATACTCAAAGGGTCTAGAATTTGCCTCCAAAGGAGACCATAGAGGCAGACAGAATGAGCAAACTCAAAAAAGAATTGGACAAATTGATAGACAAAGAGTCCATGAACAGAGAGGAATTGGAATGGGTCAGAACGCGCCTTCTAACATCCACATCCAACGACTGTGGATGCTGAGGGAGGACAAGGACCTGTGACTTCGGCCAGGCTCACATCCCCAAATGGCATCACCTTCCAACCTCCTGTTGGAACACAACACTGGACTAACGGGAGCATTGGTCTGGCCTTGTTGGGAATTTCTCATGTTTTTAGAAGAGCCTTGCTTTCCTGCTTGCCCAGTCAGGGTGTGCATGTTACTCCAACTCTGCTGAAAAGGAAGGCTCCTTCCACCCTCCTCCCACCTTCTCCTTTAGTTTTGGGTTAGATGTCACATTTCTCATGCATTCCTTAGCAAAAGTATTAATTCAAGCTAGAAAATCCTTTTTACCTTGCTTCGTTACTTAATAAAGCATATATCTTAGAAAACAACTACTATGAAAACATCTTAGAAACATCTAATTAATCAGCTTCCAGCATTTCATAGAGATCCAACACAATATACTCACTGACACAATGAAAAACAAGACTGGGATGAGGGAGGCTGGGCTGACTGACATCATGCATGTGATTAAATTTTGGGTACTTCCTCTCAACAAGTTTTGATGTGAGAAGTAATCTGTTTTCATAAAATTATTAAGGGATATTAGCAAATCAGGATTACTTTACTACTTGTCAACTTAAATTTGAGTACAAGATTCCATGGCTAAAAAATATATAGTTTGAATTGCAAATCACCGTAGTGTCTCCATACATTAAGGTACATATTTCCCCTCAACACAGAATAATCATGACTACACGCACTTCAACTTTTGTTCACAACTCAATTACGAGAATACACAGTGCTGTGCAGATGGCCTCCCACGTCTCTTGCCACAGCCGAGGCCTTGGAGCTTGTGAGGAAGAGGATGTGCAGTTCTTGCATTCTTGTCTTTCCACAAAACATTCACAATTTCAGTTAAAGACTTTGCTATTTTTACCTTGGAACAGTTGAGTCTGAGGAGATCTCTGATGATTCAGGCAAAGACACCATTTGCTTTGCAGACCATTCAGCATGAGGAACAGTAACTGCTTTTTTCAGGGACTTTGCTCGCTGCAGGTTTATTGAAAGCGTTGATGCCTACGGGATTCTCTTGCTTTGGTACATGACAAAATGCAAATTAAAAAAAAAACTGCCACCTTTTATATATCCCCATGAAAAGCAAATGATAAAAATCTGAGTTCATCCTTTTAAGGAGAAGTTTAAGGTGCAATTATGTTTCTTATATTACAAATAAATATTGCTTTACTTTTTCTATTCAGATTAGTAAATTGTGAGTCTATATTATGGCATCCTCCAATTAATTCTATTTTAAATAGGCTGAAGTGACTGTTTTTAAAGCCCTCAGCAGTGTGAGGGTAGTAATTCAGCATAATCATAACTTAATGATGTGAGCAGGTGTGAGGAAATGGCAGATTTATTCCAGTGCTGTACGAGTAGGCACATCCTAAAGCAGCCTGCTCAAGGGTCAGGTCTTCCACAATGTAACGATACTGCCTGGTAGAGTATAGATGTCTCTAAAATCAAACATCCTTTACTGCTTTGGCTTGTAAGATGCTAGTATATCATTTAAAAACTTCTGAATTCCCCATTTTACACAACCCTTTGTTGCAGCAATGCTCTCTTTGGAGTGAGGCAAAGCTTAAGCGCTGCCTGCATGGATCCCCTGAGAGCTGGATCAGGCATACAAGCAAAATTTTGCAGGCTGAACTGATTTAAAAACTTAAAGCATGGATTGACTGCTTTGCGTAGGAAGATATCTGTGAGTATCTGAGCTTTTCTACCCACTGCACTGGCTAAGGAAAACCTAGGTTCCCACTACTATTTCCATAAGCTTCTCCTCCAGGATTTACACACCTACTATGCATTTTCCAAGTGTCTCTAAAACACATGCTTTACATAAAAAATAGAAATTCACTTTCAGTTTGAAAAGCTATAATATACTTCTATTTCACCGTATTTATTAGAGGTTTGCCACATACGCTTCTTTTCTAATTTGTATTTGGACATGAGAACAGCCATAGCTGTTAGAACAGAAATAATAAACTCCTTCAGGAAATCATTACCTATTAGAAGAAATTCAGTGTCATGCACACCAAATAAGAAAATGAAGGCATTATTAGCATTGATGAGATGCAGCCTTGAGGATCTTGAAGCTTCAATGCCCAGTTTTGAGCTGCACCACTGTTCTGAGTTACAACATACCCACTTCAGCAGTTCTTGCTCAGAGACCTCACTGCGTCGAGCCTTCCTAAATGCTGTTGCAGTTTTGCTGTTTCAGTAAATGGAATTTGTGTAATCTGATGGGTTAAAAGCTACAGATCCATGGTTTCACATAACTGGCAGGTGGCGGTATATGTTAGGGAAGCAGGAAAGAAAGAGGATGCAGAAGGAGCTTGGTGTGAGCTCAAATTACCTAGTGTAGAGAGCTTAGATCCAAGTCCAAACATCCCAGCATTAAGGTTGAAAAAGACTGGGACTTGGATCTCCAGGAACACAGACTTGACCGATGCTAGATCTATATCAGCATTAGGCATCTTTTACCAAATCCTTTATACTTTCGTTGGTGGCAAATTTGAGTGCAGGACTCCAGGGCAAGTGAGTCCCAGCTACCAAGTCCTGTCTGAGCCCTGTTGCTGTAGTTACACCAGCATTGCCAGCATGAATGCAGAAGTTGTCAGCTATACTAACAAAAAAAAAATGTAGCTTTCTCAATTTACACTGAAATTTGACAAGCGTTTATCTCAGTGGCAGTGGCAGCAGAAGCAGCCCTTGCCCACTTAACCCTGGCATTGGCTTTCTTGTTGTGCCAGTGCAATTGTCTGTGGCCAAATATTAATCCAGAGGAGAGGTTAAAAATAACCCTTTCGTCAGAGTATTTTTAACCAGACGAGTTCCTTGATCCAGCTAATCACACAACCCCACAAGAAGCAGGTAGGTGGGAGGGAGGCGGTGGTGCTGGTGTTGGATGTGGAAGGGATTCGGGGCTGCGGGGCGCAGCACTGCCTCTCAAGGACGATGCGCAGTGTTAGGGATGTGGTGTTTCACCAGACCAGCTCCTAATGAGTAAGTGATTCATCAAATGCTTTTGGTTTTGGATATGCTGTCCTCTCATTCCTGGAAACTGTTGTTTTCTGAAGGTATGTTTCCTTCGGTCCCTGCTCACCAGGAGAGGCTCAGAGAGCTGAGCTCTTCCAGTGCTGCCGCTGGCGCCGGCAGAGCTCCCCTCCGGAGGACTGGAGAGACAGCACCAGGGGCCTTTTCAAATGGGTGTTGCTATGGGCAACTGTATATAGGAGAACGTACGCTAGAGGCAGAGAAAGCCAGGGGGATGAAGCAGAAAGAACAGCCCAGCAGGAACAGCTCTCAGAGCTGGTATAAACACCGATATAACAGCAACTCAAGCAGTCTGTCAGCAATTGCAAAAAATCACAGCCAATACACCAATGGGCTAAAAGTTATCACTCCTGGCAGCAAACGTGAGTTTTCATGCTTCCTAAAATGAGGGCCTGTTCCTCTGAGGACGGGGAGCAGACGGAGAGGTGCAGAGACTCAGCAAAGCAGTCAGCTCTGCGTCGTCCTCTGCTGTCTTCCCTGCTCTCATGAAAGAGGAGGAGCTGACGTCTGCTGAGGGAGAGTTGTCCATCATGATCAATTTACTACCTTCCTCACATCTAGCTGGGCACAATCATATTTTTTTTAATTTGGAACCATCAGGGAAATTCATGTTTAGTTTCTCTTAAGGCACTTGCAGAGTGTCTGACAGGCACTTACACAAGCCAGTTTAATCTGAGCAGTTTAGTTGTCCAGGAAATGAGCAGGTAACCTTCTGTGCAACCCTCCGTTGAAGAAAAACGTTAGTTCTTTCCATTAACACAGAATGTAGCAGAAACGGCTATTATGCGCCTGAGTTTAAAAGCTGACTTTCCCTTCCAGTTGTCTTGCAATTGCATTTAGGAGTCTAAGATGGACAACTCCATGCATACCACCATGCCTCCGTTTTGGTAACCTTCCCATGTATAGCACTGAGCCAGAAAGCTGTGAAACAGCCAGAACTGTGAAAGCCAGGTATCACGTATGTCAACACTACTGCTGGAAACCCGTGAAAGAACTGTTTTTCCTCTGCGTCCTCCAGTTCGCCTTCCCCTGCTGCCCTGCTCTCCCCCTCGGATACTGGCACAGGGGAGCCAGGAGTGCAGTACTGCCGCCTCCGTCTCAAAGGCCACCTGGACAATCAGGTCATTGATTTTTCTTAATTTAGTATCCCATCCTGTTGCTGTTGCCTTTCTCTTCCCACATCCAAGATAAAGTATTACCTTACTTGCCTGTTTTACTTTTCCTTAGGGCCTCACTGACAGAGGTGCAGCCAGCTCAGGAGGAGGGGGCTGAACCAGGACATTACACAGGCTCCTTTGGGACACACTTGTCCAGATTAGACTCCATCCACCTTGGTTTTATACAAAAGCGGTTCGGCTAAATCAACCTTTTTTTGAAAATACAGAAAATTACTCACTTTTTAACACAAACCCAAATGAGACTAAAGTCTCCTGGGATCTCATTCAGCCAAACGTTATTCATGCGCAGCTTTGAGTTTCACACATTATGACATTTGTTTCTAAGGCAAGAAATCAATTGCAAAGATATACAAGAACTTACCCTGAAATTTGCAAGCAGCTTTTTAATTTCATATCATTTATTTTAGTCTTCTACTTCCCAGAGGATATAAGCAAAGTCTATGAAGAAGTGATAGAGAAATAGTCATTGCCAGTTTATATTTCATTGCCATTTTTTTTCAATGGAGGATGATTTTATCCAAGCCTAACTTTAATAAATTGAAATAAATCATATTAGGACCTGTCACATCTTCAGGTCTCCAATTATTTTCTAGCATCATTAAACAGGTACAGTAAGAAGTCTGCTAGTACCTCATGGAAAAACCTGAGACATCTTCTAATTAGGTGTGATTCTACCTGAAGACAACATCCAGCTTTCCTGCCCCTGTTTTTTCTCTTCTCACATTTGATACAGGCATAGTTTGCTAGAAACCAACAATCTCACTTCCTTAAAATTTTAAGTGTCTCTTCCCTGCTATTTATGTGCACGTAAACTAACTGGAATACTGCAAGAGAGAATTACAGCTTTATATAGGAAACAGAGAACAGGACAAGGTTTCACTTTAAAGCAGATGTACAGCACATGTGCAGCCACAGATGAAGCACTGTGTTTTAGCACACTGGATAAGATGCAATTGTTCACACCAATAATTAAGAAGTAATTTCTAACATTTGCCACTGTAGAACAAGTGAACAATTCCATTAATGCAAGCTGGGTCTTGTCAATTTAAAATAACAAGATGCAGGAAACTGCCATATTTGCTCCTCATGGAAAGTTAAGCATCTCCATGGGCGATGGACACTTTTGAGTCTTACTGCCACACCCTAAAACTTCTCTTTTCCTGACAAAGTTTTTTTCTGCCTTCCAGGATGAATCCCACTGAATGTCAATGAGCAATATTGAACTGCTATGAAAAGATGCTTCCTTTTAGCTTGACAGATACAAATTAGAGCCTTGCAATGAAATGTGCACAGATGGTGTGAGGCTTATGCCTTGAAAAAAGTGAAGTGGTGACGGGAAACAGGAACTTCAACTCTTTTAACAAGAAAAAGAGTTGTTGATGGCACATGCAGACAGCGAGTGAGTGTGCAATGTGTGCAGTGAGGCTGAGTCTCAAACACACAGACTTCCCCTTGAGTTTCTCACCAAACGGAGAATGAGTGAAAATATTGTCACTGCTTTCAAAAACTTACACATTTGCTTAGTTTATCCTATGGCGGGAAACTACTGGCTTGAAGTCATGACAAATTGAAGTGCATGGGTATATCTTTGAAAGACAGATGAATAAACCGATGGATGGCTATTCAATCCCACTGATGATTTGATGATTTTTTAGCACACTTTCAGTTACAATGGATGGGTCTGAAATTTTCTTTCAGTTATACAGTAATCTGATGCTCTGTGCTTTTTTTTTTTTAATGGTTTGAGTTGATCCTGATAAAATCACCATTGGTTCTCCCAGAGATAAATTTTGTCTCTACAATTCAAATCAAAACCAACTCAAAGGTCAAGTATTGTTTTTTCTTCTTCAATGTTAATAACACAGTCATAGACTACTGAAAGTAAGAAAAACAACAACAACAAAGCATTTCAGTAATTGCCATCTGTGGCCCTTCTGAGGGGTTTTTCAGTTATTTTGCAGTTAGTGAAAACAGGTATGAGTTCTGCTTTTATATCTGGGCAGATTCTCAGGCAGCAATATACAAGGCCATAATATTTTGGCTGCAAACACTACAGAAAAGTGATGATTTAAAAATATTTGCATTAAATAATCACCATGCCTGCCACAATAATGTGTTCACCAGCATATGGAATGGTAATTAAAGGCTAGAAGAAAACATTAAATTAGCTTTCTTTCTAAGATTTAGACTGTCTCTGGAGGCAAATACCTTCCACAGAGCATCTTCTCATGTATTTCGATGCCTAGAATGGATAGAAATATGGGAGGAGTCACTTTTTTTCCCATGTATCACAAGAAGTTCAGAAAATATGGCAAATAAAAAAAGGAAAAACTGTTCATGTCTGAAAGGGAACGTATTATGTAAGATAGAAGGTTATGTTTAAAGCAATAAAATTATTTTGATTAAGAAAAATAATACACAGCTCTTTACTTTCAGTTATATCAATATTCTTGCTGGCAATTCTTCTTGGCATGGGAAGGTAATGAAATCTTCAGCAGGCAAAAAACCCCTTCTTCATAAATTCTGAATGAAAGAATCCCAACTGTAAATACCGATAGACAATTTTCTGCCTTAACTCCAATCGCTAAAACGAACCATTGAAAGCTTGAGCTGGCCAAACCATACAAACCAATCTGCTAGATTGGCTATCTTTAAAATCAGTTTTCTATTCCTCATGCAGTCACAAAAGCATCATACACACTCCTTTTTCATAAATTGGAATGAATTCAAGGCTTGGAAAACAAGTTTCGTGATACTCTACTGTTCCCATGACTCTTTCCTAAAACTTTATCTTCTCCCTTCAAGAACGAGGTTCACTGACGCTCAACACCGTGCAGTCGCAGTGGAGCTGTAACCTCCCTACCTCTCAGTATCTCCTTGCTGAAACAGGTGAAAATAAGCCCTGGCTCTTTCAGCTGCAGAAGCCCACGCAGGCTGCATGCCGAGTTGCTGACCATGCTAACCCCCAGAACGGCTGAGGGGCATTTCCATCCTGCAAATGTTTGTTGCAAAATGCACAGCACATCCCATTTGCCTCGACTGAAAAGCGTGCTGCATGCTAGCACTCGCTACGCAGTAAAACTGTCAGATACTCAGGAACTAGCCCAGTCACAGGGGTTTCCACCTCCTTTTAGGAACATGCATATCTCCTCCACCAAAGGAGGAGCCAGCTCTCCTCTTGGAATTTCCCTATTCTTTGTATGCAGTTTGAAGCAAGAAAGGCAAAGCATAGACTTGACCAAGAGACAGAAACCTGGAGAAGAGTTTACTAGTACATCTCAGGTGTCCTATTTAGAAAGCCCTAAGCAATGAAGCAGGATGTTAAAGAGAGTCTGTCATAACAAATGACCATCCGTGCCCTGACATTACTTGCTCTCAAACCAGGTGAGGCCATAGGCAAATGCTTCTCTGTAACTGTAAAGCTGAATGGGGTAAGCTAAAGAAACCGTTCCATTGGGTTAAATGTACAAAGAAAGCCCATGCTTGGAGTAAAATCTTGGCTTGTCAATGGCAAAGCATCACCTTGAAAACTGAAGCAGCTAATGAAAATGATGATTAAAAAGGCCTTAAAACTGGTATTTGCTTGTACTTTTCATAACTCATAAACTCAAATATTACATTCCATTATGTATGTGATTAAACTGCATCTCGCTGCAGTTGTATTAGATAATTAAGCATTTTTGCCTAATTTGGCAGATGTTTAAACTGAGGCACAGGAGAGGCAAAGCCGGTCTATCAGCTAATGGCAGAACCTAAAATAAATGCTAAATGTTTTTGACTCCCATTTCTTTAAACAACTTACAGCACTAATTCCTTGACTAAGCAGCTGTCCCATGAGTATAAAATGAATGCTTATCAGGAAAACACATTAAAGTACTAAATGCAACAAAAAGACTCTGCAACTCATGTCATCTAACAGATTAATCACATTGGCATAAGGCATCTCATCGTAGTGCACAGCTGACCTCTAACTGACTTCCCATGGATAAGTTATTCGACGTTTGACTCCACGTACCACTTCTATTGCTAAAGCTTCAGTACGCTGTTGCTGTGGCAGAAAGGATGAACTGCAAAAGGCCACAAACAGCAACGGTCTTGCACCTTTCCAGTCCACACACTGTGATATTCCCACATTTCCAGCCTCCCTGACAAGTCAGCTCGTTAACCCTGCAGTATAGTTAAGATTTCCGCCTGTCCAGGTTTGGAGGCCAGTTTCCGTGGCTGCCCTCACCCTTGTGTACTGTTCCTCAGGTCAGCATCACCTAATTACACCTGTGGTTTTAAAAGAGACCCAGGCATTGATGTTCAAACATTCTGCCTGTTACACAGTACAAGGCAATATACTTGGCATGGGAGCCCTGCACTGGATCACAAACTGGAAGAGATTGTACATGGCATTAAATAAAGGCGAGAACATGTTTTCAAAATTGCATTCGCTTCACTACTCTTGTGCTACTGTTTGGCTTCCCAAGGAATATAGGTACAGCATTATGGTGTCTGTGTGCCCAACATAGTGTATTCCGCCTCTGAAAATAACCAGATAACTAGTCTTCACAAAGGGAAGGGCTGCTGCTGGTTGACTGTAAGACAAATTGGTCACGGAAAGTTTCCTTCTGTCTATGTCAGTTAAAGAGCAGTTTAAACCCCAAAGCATAACTACTTACACAGCTTATCAAAAAAACCTCTGAAAAATTGTCTCTATTTGTGTATATTCTCATTAGCCATGCACAGATATTCACACAGGAAAATTTTACACTAGCCAAAGAGTTTGGTCTAGTGCTATGTTACTCCTTTCTTATGCCTTTGTAACTCCATTACAAAAAATCTGTTTATACTGGGGAAACACAATGATGAGTCAGACACCAAGATAGCAAATTCAGTGACATATAAATGTGCTGTAAACAACAGATGTAAAACTTTGCACAAATGATTCAGTATCTAGCAAACAAAATAAATATTATCTGATAGGGATGACAAAAATTGGGGGGGGAACCATCAAAACCCCCAAATTATTTTAATAGCTAGTTGAGTAATAAGCTACATAATATTTCAGCTACATTACTTTTATGTTACATAGAAAAAATCTGAAAAGATTTAGTATTCTGAAAGCTACTAGTTGGGCACAGCTTTTCCATTAAAATAAAGTTACATGATATTCCAGAATTTAAAGTGGAATCTTTATTAAATCAAGACTTCTAACCCACTGAACTTATTAAATTGGCTAAAATATATCACGTGGTAGGATCTGCACAACTTCTAATAAAATATTCCTCATTGACTCATAACATATTCGAAAATCTTTTCCTGTGCAAGAACCACACCTTACTAGACGAGATGTTTCATAGGTGCCTCCTCTACTTGTGACTGAGCACGTCAGTTCCCTCAGCATTTGCAATCGTAGTCCATCCCCATGCCCAGCTTGGCACAACTGCAGACTTGGAAGGAAATAATAAGAAACGATTC
Source organism: Calonectris borealis (assembly GCF_964195595.1). Taxonomy (NCBI): domain Eukaryota; kingdom Metazoa; phylum Chordata; class Aves; order Procellariiformes; family Procellariidae; genus Calonectris; species Calonectris borealis. Next base: position 19,685,221 of record NC_134316.1, read on the forward strand.
ACAAGACTTTTAACTGCTTTGAGCACAACTTAACAGATCAAAGTAGCTAGAACACTTAACAGCAAGCATCTTCTAGACCACTGCTGATTCAAAACCACCATCTGACAGCTAACGGTTAATAAAATTTCCAGGTTTTTTTCCCTGATATTAAACTTTTTTTTAGACAACCTATTTGCTCTGCCGCCAAACCCTGTGCAGCCCACCGATACCCAAATGGGTTTCTAGGAGGCTTCAAGAGGTATCAGCTTGAGGGTTTTCTAGAGAGGCTCAATGCTAGAGAAGCAGTATGAGAGCTGGCACCACCCTGCTACCGAAATAATGGAGGGTAAGAGGGGCTCTAGGGAAAGCTCCCAACCGCAGGCATCTGCAGAGCAAGGAGAAGGACGTCTTTCCTCTAGTTCCTCGTCACCTCCACAAACTCATCGAATTGACTAAGCAATAACCGAGTTTTCTGGTTTCTAGAAGTGCAATGGAAATACATAACCTGACTTGCAAAAACCAGTTGTATTTTCCTTGCCACTAAAGGAAAAGGAAACCATAAAGTTAAATCATAAATAAATCCTATTCATCAGGAGGACGTGCTATTACTGCTTTTGGTGTTGATGACTCAGAAAGGGAAGGGAACTGTTGGGTTGGTTTTTAAAGAAAATACTTGTTGGAATGCTTTCTTAGAAAAGGGAGGTTTTATTTTAAAAAGTCTGTAAAAGTCACTTAGGTTCCTCACAGTTCTTTCAAAATTACTGAAATGTGTGATATATTCATACCTACAACAATCGCATGAATATATTTATTGGGAAACTCATGCTGTCATTTGCTCTAAAACTCAATTTCCACCGATGTTCATGTTCTGAACAATGATCTGTTAGCAGAGTTAACTCAGGGCAGCTCTAACGAGCACTTAGGAGAAAAGTCTGCGTGTAGGTCCCTGTTACAGCTTGTAGTGACTCTCCAAAATCCAAACACAGCCTCAGTGATAAAATGCACAGTTAGCAGTAAATTTATCCCTCAAGGTGGCCTGTGTTTTAGATCAAATGGCTTTTTTTCAGTTTTTCTCTGATGGAGACAGGCTCTGAATTAAAACTTCATTTCCATGCATCGATTTTAAACCACCATTCACATGTATGTGCTACAATCACTTCAAGGGCTACTTTAATCAACTGTAGCCTTTCTGATTTCATTATATATCCTGGCCACGGGCAAAGTTAAAAGGCATACCAAGTGTTAAAATGGCAATAATACGAAGTATACAGAGGCTAAGTTAATTTTACCACTAGCAATTTTGCTGTTACTATGGCAAGTGTGAAAGCATTCCTGTTATTTAAGGCAAGATTTTGCAGTGCTGTAAATCCTCATGCTGTTATCCTCCCAATTCTGTAAGAACAAACAATCCCAGGGATACTTAAACCCATTTTTCATATACGAATCCCTTCTACATCCACCTCTGGCTTTTCCCTTGTGGAAAAACATTGCCAGCCCATGTCCTCACACGTCAGTCGCAGCTCTGAGGCTTTCATGACAGCTTCAACACAACATCTGGATCTGGTCCTGTCTGAAACTGCATGCATGCACTGGCTCTCCTCTTGATTTCATCCTCAGCCGGGGAGACCGTAATTGGGCCTTGAATTTTGCCGAGGGAGTAGTTCAATAAAGAATCCCCCCAAAGAAACAGAAAACATCATCAGACTGTGGAAAAAATAGGAAAATATATATGGAAGAACAGGCATAAAGTAAAATAAGAAAAGAATGGTTAATGAACTAAATTAGTCTAATATGAATCTGTCTAAACTAGTTAAATACACACCTCTGGAAGAAATGGCAAGAGACAACACAGCCTTCCACAATGAAAAGAGATGCTGATTTGCCACACCAAACTATTTTATCATTAAAAAGACATAGAGCTGAGTAACAATCAAAATAGCTAACAAATGCTAGAACATAAAGAACAGGAGATAAGATTCACCTAAAATACAGTACAGGCTAAGGTACTATATATATAACTAAAGTTAAGCACTTATGTAAATTGCTGGAGTTGGGGGGGTTGGAGCGTGCAGCACTGCAAAGCCCCGGTCCACATCACTGGTGTGATCTCATCACGGTTATTATGGTCAGCTGTGGGCTTCTCTCACTGTAGGAGAAAGAGGATTCGGGGTAGTAACAATAACGATGAAAAGCATGGGAAAACTGCTGAATGAAGAGAGATTGAAAAGGCTCTGAGTGTTAACTATTAAGGGAAGATATACTACGACAAAAATAAAAAAAGATACTTATTGGTGTAAAGAAAGCGAAGCATTCTGGCTTCTTGGCGACCTCATCGCGCTCTACAACTACCTGAAAGGAGGTTGTAGCGAGGTGGGTGTTGGTCTCTTCTCCCAAGTAACAAGCGATAGGACAAGAGGAAATGGCCTCAAGTTGCCCCGAGGGAGGTTTAGATTGGACATTAGGAGAAATTTCTTCACTGAAAGAGTGGTCAGGCCTTGGAACAGGCTGCCCAGGGAAGTGGTTGAGTCACCATCCCTGGAAGTATTTAAAAGACGTGTAGATGAGGCGCTTAGGGACATGGTTTAGTGGGCATGGTGTGTTGGGTTGACGGTTGGACACGATGATCTTAGAGGTCTTTTCCAACCTGTATGATTCTATGATTCTATGATTCTATGTTTTCTAACCCAAGAACAAGAGGGTTTTTGTTTAAATACAAATACTGATGAAGAAGAGAAAATATTTTCACATTACATAAATCACCAGAGATGGGGGTTGCCCTTTACCACGCACTTGCACAAAGCAACCCAGAAGTGGGTATGAGAACTCTATACACTACTGCAATTTAAATGTGACTAAACCTAATCAGCAATAATAGCAATGATACATCAAGGAACAATATCATTAAAATAAGTAACAGTCACACTGGTAACACTGCTGGAGGACTCACTGCTTTATGGTAACATGAGGTTAGCAAGAATCCAAGAATTATATTTTTACTGAAAAAAATATCCTCTTATGAAAATGTAGGTAAAAAATGTAAAGGATATATACATTTCAGTGCTTTCAGGCACAAGCAAAATCACAGACCCACTGAAGAAGAGAAAATAGAACTGGAAGGACCCAAAAGGTCATCTCATCTATTACTCCACCCAGAGCAAGGCTAAGGAAGGTTGTCTGATTGCTCAGTAAGATCCAAAAGGCACTGAAATACACTTCTGCTAACATCTAGCCTGAATCTCTCTCACTCCCCCTAACACATCTTGCCCTGCTTACTGGACAGGGAGCAGACCGCTCCCTCTGCCTTTGCAGGTTCTTTCATGTAGTAGAAGACTCTTACCCCATTTTCCTTCCTCTTTCTTTCTTCAGCACAATCTTAAATCTCCAGTTTTTGCTAACAGATGATGTTTTAAGGCTCTGATCATTCTCAGTCATCTCCTCTGGGCTCTCTCCAACCTAGTTCCACTACCTTCTCCAGGTGCGGTGCCCAGAGTTACAGGAATACTCCTGTAACTGCAAACAGGGTCCGAACAGAGGGCAGTGGTTGCTTTGCACACCTTACAAGCGATATTCTTGCTTATATGCCACAAAGGGAGACCTTCTTTTTTTTTCCCAGCAAGATATCTTCTCAGTTTGTGATCCTCTATAACACCCAGGTATTGTTATTGAAGAATTTCTGTCCGACCTGTTGTCCAGCTTCTGTACGTGTGTGCTTGATCATTCTCCATTGCAGGATTTTGCATTCCCGGGTATTGGATTTCACTCCATTCTTGCGGATCTTCCCTCCAATTTGAATTCTCATTCTGCCATTCAAAAGGCTTGCACCGCTCCCACCATCAGCTGTGAGTTCAGTTCTCTCCTTCCTCATAGAAAGACTTCCAGCAAAAATACTTGACTGGGACCAGATTACCCTGCCTTAGGAGCACCACCTGGTACGTGTACACACACTCATAGTGATGACTTCTGCCTGAACAGAGTTTTGCAACCAGCTTATACCCACTTTACAGTAATTTAATTTAGACCATGTTTATGCAGGATGTGCACGAACAGCCATGTGAGACAGTATCAAAATTTATGCTAAAATAATGACCTCTGGCATTTCCGTTTTCCCACTGAAAAGGCCCATGAGCTTGTCATGGAAAGAAATTTATTCACACAGGCCATCCCTCATACACCAGCTCTCATGTTTTTGCCCCTTGATTCCTTCCTACTCAAGTTTTCTCAGCTTATAGGAAAGAAAATTATTTCCTTTCCTTTCCATTTACTGTCAGTATATCAGCACATATATATATATATATTTTTTTAGCCTGAAATGTATTTCTGCTGTTCTGTATTCCATATTAAAAAAAGAGAGGAAGAAAGAAAATGTCCAGTTCACAGGGGAAAGATTCTGGCTGTAACTGTAGTCCCTGTAGATGCAGGGATCCAAAATTCAGGCTGCCCTTTCCTCTGACTTCGTAATTACAGTGGACTAGAAACTGGCAATACACCTCAGTAAACCTGTTTTTTCTTGAAATGGTCTAAAACTGGAATTATCTAAAATTAAAAAGGCAGGAATTTCCAGGGGGGGGGAAAAGTTCAGAGAAGCAAAATATAATTATTCCAAGAAAGCAAGTGAAAAAACCAAAAAAATGGTTAACTAGATGAATTGTCACCTAGCATGCCCACTTCACCTGTCTGATTCTTAAAGCTGTTCTTTCTTCTTCCTACCTGAGATTCATTGTTCATAAAAATCCAGCAATTTTTTTTCTATAGAAGAAACTTAATTTTTAAAAGGACATTTTCTAATTATTTCAATGGAACATTTTTCTCCAAAAAAGCTAATACCAGTAATAAACAGCTGTAACTTTTCAATAGCTGTAACTTTTCAATAGCTGTAACCAAGCCATTTGAATCAATGAACATGTTCCAATTTATTCCAGATATCTTTTCAATCAATTAAAAAATGTTCCTGAATATTTGGGGGTTTTTATTTAAATTGCTCTTTTGTTTTGTATTTTGGTTGTTAATTGGAAAATGTTCTCTTTACTTAATTTGTTTCTTTTTATTCCAAAGGGACAATAAAAATTTGAGGTTTTTTTTTCAAATTAAATAATCCATATCTGGCAAAATTATCAAATATATAAGAGTATACAGTCTTATATACAGGTTATATACTATGAAAGAGTATATAGTATAGCACAGCATGGCATAGCATAGCATAGTATATAACATCTCCTGAACTAGGTGCTTAATGATTTATTTTATAAAATTATCATAATTTAATTACAAGCATTTTATTTTCATAAACAGAAGTCCGTCAATTGAAGTCCACTTGTATTTGTCACAGCTTAACTTGTCAAGATATTGCATAATTGTTTCTGATACCTTCCTTTTTAGTGAAGTTACGGACTGATCTGTAACTGCTTGCTGCATTTCAATGCTCAGGTAACAGTAACTCTCCAGCTGTCTGTCTGTCACTACAGCAGTCACTGGTCCACTTCAAATATGTCTTTGAAGCTGTTACTAATATTTTGGTATTTTCTTTCTTTATAACTCCCACTGTGTATTTACCTCAGCTGCTTATTGTATGTCTCTTAACCAGCAAATGATTTCTTCCGCAAACTATGCCCAGCTGTTCCCTGCCTATTTGAAAGTCAAACTCCATCCTTCCTCTTCCAGGAAAGCAATCGCAAAATATTCTTCCCATAGTTTCCTGGTGTTCTTCTAAACTTCTGCCTGCTCATTTTCAGTGGATAACTTCATGCTCTCTTATTGTCTTTCTATCGTCTTTAGGTTCCAAGTGAATGAGTGGTTATTTCATACAAAGCAAGCAGCAAAGCCGTCACAAGAGGTAATAAATATTGATAAGTCGCAAACCTCCAGATGCTCCATTTGGTTTGCTTACCTGTCGTTTAAGGGTATATACCATGAAGCAAAATGCTTCATCACTACATGGGAAGATCTGTCACGACAACCTCATGAAGGTGAGCATTTTTCTTCCGATTGCTTTTTACCCTGGCAGAATATCACAGATGATTTCTTTTTGGTTAGAGAGCTTCTTAGGGAAGCAGGGAAAGATAACACCAGCAGATCATTATTCCTATTGCAGTAAAAGCCTAGAAGCTCAAATCAACAGCATTTATGCATGCTGCAAAACAACGTGAAGAATGTGTGTATAACCTCAATGTGTTCAGCCTCACAAATACTTCATAAACACTATACACACACATACATACACATATATATGTATACATATTTTATGTCTCTCTTATAATATATATACACATATATTATACCTTAAAAGCATGTAAGCATTTTTTCTTCGTATTTGCATTATGTACTTGGCTGATTCATAAAATATATTCTCTGACAATCTCTGATCGTTTGGAGTAACATCTCAGGTGCGCTCAGGTCTTGCCCCACTGCGGAACCAGACCTGGACCCGCGAGCGGGAATCACTGCCCGCTGTGCAGTTCAGCCACAGCCGTCCTGTCTCCTCCGGGAGGCTAACACAACTCCCCCAGTTCAGACGGCCGCTACAGTACTGTGGTGATGGTGGGCCATATTAAGACCACTGCTGTCTTCATTTTCAGCAGAGATAGGAGGCAAAAAAAAAAAAGACCATACCCAATCTTAGAATGGTTCCTGTTTTTCACTTCTAGCAAAACACCCTGTTATGTCTGCTTAAATTGTATGGCATCTTCTTTTGCATACTCATCTTTGCCTCCCACTGACAGTGGACTTTGTACTTTCTTCTCCTTAGTTTATTTAACCCTTTGGGATCCCATGCTAGCCAAATTTTGCATTGAAAATTTTGTTTCGGCGGTATCAACAGGATATAATTACTGACTATTTTGGCTCTGCCATAATTTGTAATTGCAGGATTGTTTTGCTAATAAATTCAGATTTATTCAGCTGCATGTCAGCCCACAAAATATGAGCTAAACTTAGCCCTTTTCTTTTCAACAATATTATTGCATGGAACAAACTCAATTTTCTTCCCTTTTCCTGCTCACATAGGCAGGGACAGATTGTATAGTGCAGCACACAAGATCTCTATTGTATGGCCAGCTGACATTATACAGTCACAAAGACAGCAATTTCTGAGCTGGAACCATATGACAGGCTCTCCTTTTTACGCAATACAGTTAACAAAAACTTCCTATTGAAATAACACCAAATACATATACTGTTATTAATGAGGGCATAACCTGGCAAGCTTTAAATGAGGTAGTGATGCAAAGTACAGTGTAGTGTGATATCTGTGACAGTGAGTACAAGTTTCTCTTACAGGGTTTAACTGTGCTGTTCAGCTGACACATAGGAAGAAAAAGATGTCAGAAAATCTTGGTTTTGAGCGGCACTTTCCTCTGTGATGCAGGTATACACGGGCCTCAGTTCTTTGCAAAGAAATCTTTAGGCAAACAAGACGTTCTTCCAGTGAAGTCAGTCTGCCTCTATTTCTGTTTCTATTTTGAATTATTCCTGCAAGGAAAGATGCGCAGTGCTTATGTAAGGCCAAAAGGCAACAAATGCTTCTCTTCATGCTGAGACATTAAGCCAGTGTTTCTTTTATTCGTGCATGGTTGCTGTGGAGGTGGGATGTAAAGATCCCACAGCATTTAAAAAGCCTGGGGAAGTCCTGCAGTCCTAATCATACTCCCATCTTCCCATCTTCCCATCTGCCGAGGCACAGATCCCTTTCACTCTGAGAAGGGGACACCCCAAATATCACCATAGTACGAGATCAAATTCAGAAAGACAGAAGGATCTGCAGGAAAACATCACTTCAGAGCTAACTAAACACTAACTTTCAGTATCTTGCAAATCATCCCTGACTTTATATAAACGGGAACTCTGAGGTATCTGAAACTCAGATCATAGCATAGTTCTCTTCAATTTTAATGTTCAAGACCATCTGTAACAAATTGACAGCAACACCTTGGCTGCCACCTCTGTCCAAGTGTGAAAACTAATTTCAAGGTCTAGGCTCTTGCACTGAGATAACCGAGTCCATATAGTCCAGAAGGACAATTTTATTCTTATTTTCTACTTAAAATACCTTGTCAAGGGAGGCACCTTTGCAAGATGACAATTTGCAGTATTGTAAAGATCTCAGTCAAGTCATACCTTTGAGCACTACCTGGCAAGCGTAGCTTGCTGATTTTTTGGCACATTTCCCATTTCCAAAGCACTGAGCCAATCTTACGATATTCCAGGATTAAATACAAATCACTACAACTAACACAACTGGATGCATCATCATGAAAACATGGAATTGTCCATTCCTTAAAGACATTTCTTTCCTTCCAGATCACACATTTATTGTGTGTACCTCTTCTCAAGGAATATATCCAGTAATACAGAGTTTGGAATAAAGAAAAAATATGTAATCCAAACTTGTGTAGGTGAGAAACTGTGATATCATTTCCTTTTCCTTTCTTCCTTCCCTATTATGAATTGACTACCACGAAATAAAAGTGTTGCTGAGTTTCCAAATTCAGGACTTTCTGGACTTAGATAATTACCATCAGGCTCTAATCTAAGACAGTAGACCGGCACATTCAGTTCCCAGCAATAATCAGTGGCACTGCCTCTATCAGTGAGTGAGGAACTAAAATCACCATTAACAGCGAGTTTCATATTCCAATGTACTAAGCTAGAACATTAGAATTTTAAAATGTGCAATCATCAGTTTTTTCCCAATGGCAGAGCTACTAATTTCATTGCTATATGGCTCCTGAAGTGAGGACAGAAGTCTCAGGATGATTTGCATTTCAATATGGAAACCAGAAGAACCTGAGAGCTGCAAACTCAGCTTCATAAACTCATATTGCCATGGGTACAGGACTGCATTAGCAGTGATATTTTCCTAGCAACTAACAAACATTATCAGGACATCGGCTTTCTTGCCTATGCCTGCAATACTATTCTTTCTAGCTGGCACTATATGTTGGTTCTAAATGATAGTTCCATATTTTTAAAGTTATAAATACCTGGGTGAATCAGTGAATGGTTTCCATTCTTTACATTTCAAGGCTGATTATTTGTCCTGGATTTTCACTACTGGGTACTGAGAGCCCCAGGATTATACTGGGGGATGGAAGAGTGAAAATTTCCCCTGCAGAATTTTCCTCAACTGACTCAAAGGCTGCTTTCTCCAGTAACTCTTTTCTTACGGCTGCTGAGGAAGATCCATCGTGCTCTTGATTATCATTAAATGTGATCACGAGCAATGTGTAAGAGTCAAAGATGATTCACTGGATTTTATGGGGGGGGAAAACAAGGCTGTTCCATTTTTACCCAGCAAGTTTTTTCATAGTCCCATAGCAATGAGAAGAAATGGAATTTTTCAGCAGAAAAAATGGTGGAGGTAACAATAATGACGACAGATGATAGTGTCTGAAAGATGAAAGTAGAGTTTTGTCTTACTCATTTTCATAAAAGATTTCAGTTTTGTCTTACTCATTTTCACTTGCTGCTCAGAAGTTGCTCAAGTTTTAATCCAAGTGTGTGTGAACATCCACAGTCTGTATCCTTCCTGCCCATCCTTTACATTCTAGTCTATTTAGAGATTATTTACAAAGCAAATACATTTTTAGGCATAGATTATGCTACTTTGTAAAGATCTAGAACTCAAGGGTTCCCTGCCTAATTCTGCTATGAGAAGCCCTCTGTACCTCTGTTAAACCTATATATGTACACTTAAAACATGTAAATGCAAAAGCATTCTTACCATGCCTAGCCAGGATTTAACAACAAAGCAATTACACCCATAGATATGTTGTTAAGCTCAAAGCATTCAGAAATCTAAAGAAAAGCTTGGCATAGGAAAGTCCAGTAGTGATAGCAACTGAAAAAATAACCACATATATAGTTTTAGTTGGGCTGTGCAATAAAATGGCGCTTACGTGCCCATATGCTCATCTCTCTGACTATCTGTCAGTCATATTCTGCTTGAGTAATTTTTGGAGCTGTTGATCAGTCTCTGTCAAATCTGAAACAGGGCTAGAAGTCTCCAAGATAATTATGATCCTACAGATTTTCTGACAATAAGAGTTTGGGTAACAGACAGAGACGCTAATTCGTGTTATTCTAAAACAAGAGCAGTCTGGAAAAACTTCTATATATTTTGTTTGACAGCGATCAGCATATACGCATTGCCTAGCATTGATAAGACATAGCATATGCCGATTTTTGTGAATTTAAGGGGATCAGAAGACACATAACTGTCACTGTAGAGTGGGTTGGCTGAGGGAATACAGGGAACAAATTAAAGGAAACTGAGTTCAAGTAAAAAATTAAAATTAAAAAAAAAATCAGATAGAATTGATACAATCTTAACTAAGTTTAAATACATCCTCACAAACATCTAGGCCAGTTGGGATGTTACACACTCACAGTTCAGTTGAAACCTAAGTTAAAACCTCATCTTCTTTTCCTGAGGTTATTACCAGATGTGTGAGTGCACCAGGTACAGCCAGCACCATCTCCAAAACCATCCCTAAACTCAGTTCCTCTACGTGGATTTCACAGTCATCACTGGTCTCCCTATGACTTTGATCAGACACACACATTTTGGTGTTCAATACAGGAGTATTACTCCTGCATTTCAATTGCCTACCAAACACACGAATCAGCTAAATTATATACATGGTTTCTACATGAAAACATGCTTTCTGAAAACAGGAAAATCCCATATCAAACACTGATAAATTTGAGGAAAACTTTGTGGGTTTGGTTCATTTCTATTTATTACTTCGTTTGTGTGTAGGTGTGTAAATGAATGCAGGTCTTCTGTGGCATGGCGTGTGTCAAACATACATTCACAGAGAGGTGTCCCAATAGCCTGGGCAGCCCTCCTCTGTAACTTCTGCAAGGAAGCATTCTGTAAGACTAGAAATCTTCATTTCTAAGTGTGGATGCACTGAAAAAAGTAATTTATACCCAAGTCTAAGCTCATATCACAGCCCTGCACTTGCAGATTAGCACAGTTCATAGGCAGGATGGCCCTGGCAGTCGGCTCCTGGCGGCACGTCAAGGCAGTCCTTGGCAGTGCGGCATCTTGTGCCGAGACCTTGTGATTTAAGGGCAGAAAGCCACGCCGTTTAGGCTTCACACTTCATGCATACAGTTGACTAATGACCACGAAACTGTTATTGCCATGGTTCATTATGTTATGTCAAGGGGGACAATGATTGTTTTTCCAACAAAATGATCTTAATTTAGTGAAACCAAACTGATATCAATTACAATCCAGAAAGGTTCAAAGGAGATAATAATCTCTAAAATGCTGCAGGGTTGTTGGGTTTTATTGCTAATTTGTGCATGTTTTGACAGTAATCACGGAACCCTTTGATGTTTCCAGAGGTTCCCATGGTGCCGCCATGAGAAGTTTTGGCAGATTCCTCAGTCCTCAGATTAACAGCAGGATTTTTTCAACAGCAAGTATTGTACTTATTCTTCTACTTCTCACATCAGAGCTTCAAACCTACATATTTTTGTCATAATACTTTAAAAAGAAAATTTTAAATATAAAATTAAATGGATACTAAAAACCTGAAATCTAATCAATCTAAAAAATAGCTACCTTTTTGTCCTTCTGAGATCGTTTGTGGTTTTACAGAAGACTTCACTTGCTCTTCTGTTTCACCTTGCTGTAAGAAATGCCAGTATGAAGAAAACTAGCTATACTTCACCGTCCTGTAAAGAAATAAATGGAGGGAAAAAAGCAAAAAAGAAATTTCAACTACATTAATTATATGTTTTATGTGTAATTGCAGAGGGAAAATTTAAAACTCGTTTCTGCAGAGACCTGTCTATAAGTATTACTTGCCCAGAATAAGAAAGTAAGTAGTTCTGTTACTTCAGGGTGATTACTGAGAATGTGTAAGATTAAGCATCTGCAAAAATCTGGACTGTATTTCAGACACTGTCTACAGCACCATCTATTTTAGGCACATTTTCAACACAGAAATTCAAGAGTGCTATTCACTCTCTCTCCCCTTTGCAGATACCTGACTTAGAAAATTCCTAGAGCCTCGTTGTTCCTCCAGAAAGTACCCAAAGCACCTAAATATGAGTTGCCATGAATACTCTACAGCAACTCAGCCTGGCCATCCAAACCTTGCGTTCCAGGAGTCACGCAAAGAGATGTCTAAACTCTCTTTGCATCTTTTGCCTTACATTTGTTGACTTTACTAGGCACTGGCAATTACAAATTCTGTTCCAAATCACTAGTGGTGGTGCCTAATTTTATTGCATATAGTGGGCAACGACTGAAGTAACCAATCATCTGGGAAGTCAGAAGCTTCAGCTCTAAGTCCTACTTGGCCACAGGGAGGTTTCAAGCATTGCTCTCATTCCCCAAAGCAGTATCTAAACCACCAACTTGAACACAAGGTTGGGACAGAGCCTTTTCTGTCCCTTCTTAGGGAACCTGGGCCATGGTGCCAACTATAACAGGAGGAGAAATGGAGTGTGGACATAGAGTTGCCAGGGAAGATAATGACCGTGTCACCTCTACTTTTTTATTTTACCAGTATAGCAAAGTCCTGACACTGATTGTCACCACTTAGGAATGCTGTTATGGGGTCATCTTTCATCCCTGCCCTAGGAAAATGAGATTCTTCAGGGGAATCTGCTCCTGGAAAAACCGCTCCTGTCAGCCCCTTAGCTTATCACACCAGACAGCTGGCTCAGGTAAAGGCCCCCGGGGGCTTCTCCAGAGCTCTGTTCTAGAAGAGCACTCTTCAGAAAAGAGAAGATCCAGTCCAACGCAGCCTGAAAGCCTCAGTCACGCCTGTGTTGTCATCAGGGACAAGGTAATGGTCAGGAATGAATGAACAAGTAGACAATAAGGAAAGAAGGGGGGAAAAAAGAAAGATCAGGTGCAAAGTCTGTGGTTGTTGAAAGCGATTTTATATAAAGTGGAAAAAGCATCCAAATGAAACCATTGCTAGCAGTGTCTGTTGGACTCTGGCTGTCATCAGACCCCACAGCTTTACTGAGCGCTGAAACAAAAAACAATGACCCAGAGAGGCTCCGAGGGGGATATACTTCTCTGAATGGACTAGTTGTAAACACTACATTCTCCATTTTAGAAATAAACTTCTGAAATTAAAAACCCTACTGCTACTGCTTCTGTTTGACCAAAACTGAATTAATGATTTTAGAAAACAAAACCTAACCAGTTCATTGTATTTCAGGGTCTGACCCATCTTAGAGCACTAATTGTGCAGTGTGTAATTATGCATCTACTCTGCTGATACCTTTTTCTTTTACATTGCTTAGTTTTGTGGGATCTTGCACAGATTTACTTTTTTGGATGTCCTCTGAAAGAGCAAATGCTAAAGACAGTATATTGCTAGTCTCGTGGTTCAAAAGTCTTTGCCCATTCTTTTGAAATGGCTGTTATTCTAAGTACTTAAAAGTTGTATTTGGTGTAATTGAGGCTTTTGCTTCTCTCTATCTATAGGTCTTTTGATCACCTCCTAATTAATGAAGTAATGACAACCAATTATATTTACATCTAACACAAAGCATATTGTTAAAGTTTGTCATACCCACTTAACTTTCCTTTCTTGCATGCTAACACAACACTGTAACCTTAACATTTTTGCCTTTCTGCCTTACTGCTGCTGGGAGCATTAATCAGTAAAGTTATTCCATTTTAACGCTTTAATTAAGTGGCAATTAAATATGAAGAGCTGAAATGTCTGCATAACTCATGTCTCTCAGGATGTCTCTTTTCCAAGCAAAGTCTACAAAAGACTTAAAATGCATTAGGATTCTGTCATTTTGCTATGGACAGAGCCTCATTAAAGCCATGAAAGGGAGCTACACACCTCTCTGCAGGGCTAAACCCATGTTTTATCTCTGATTTGAGTTATCTGTTCTCTGAGTCAGAGCCCTGCAAGAGCACAAGCCTCAGAAATGGTGGGGAAGGCCCACTTCACTTTCTTATGTTCATGTCCATCGGTACTGTCGGGTTTTTTGCCAAGGAGAATTTGAATTTGGCTCTGTGGTTAAGGCAGAGGTTCCTGACATCCTCTATGGAACAAAAAAGTTTGTTTGTTTTCTCTGGATTCAAGTAAAATTCTGTTGGCCACCGCAGATGAACTTCACCGGGCAGAACAAACTGACTTCTTACCAAGTCCCATAATAGTTCCTTGACGTGAAGAAAAGCCCATGTTGCCAGATGCTTGATTCATTTCTAATTTTAAAAATAGAGTATCTTTCAAAAAATGAAAAACAATACGGGAACAAAGAAAGAAAATTACTTACATTCTAATTGTTTCTGTGTAGTGGAATTAACTAGGAATTTTCTAACAAAACATTTTTCACGGGGAAATAACAAAGCATCAAACCCAAGCGGTTCACAGAAACATTTTGGTTTTGACATATTTTTCCCAAAACAGAAACAGGATTCTGACAATTGAGAAGCCGTGTTCCTTAGTGGTCTGCTAAAGAGCCCCGGTTTCCTTGTGTGTGGCTGAGGGACAGCCCCGCTCTGTGGGTTCTCCGGTGACAAGTAACTCGTAACCCCAAAACAACCTGTCATGGAGCCAGAGGTTCAAGACAGTCCAGCTGTGCTGGTGGCTCTCAGACACACAGCGGTCCTCGGGCTCCCTTCGGCATTGGGAGAAACTACCTTTATTCTGGGAAAAGGTCTCCAACTGTCCCAATGCCAGAAACTTCCCAGAAACCACTCTCCTTTTTAGATTCAGCAAGTGGAGTCCTTGGTGCACTTGGCAGCGTGCAGAATCCCCGACATTTCATATCCGGCTGCTCCATGTTGCTTTGAAAAATGAGAAAAAGAAAGTATTCCTGCAGACAACTTTTTGAGTCTCTGGGCAAATGGTATCTTGAGCCTGAACTAGCTCCACCAGGTCACTTGCTTCCCCTAACACCTTTGAACACGCTGCTATTGCAAACTGTCCTCTGGCACTCTAACTGAGCACTAACTGTCCTGGGACAGTTCCAGAGTTCAAGGGTTTAGTGGGCCAATTACCAATTACTAGCTAGCTCCTTTCTTAATAAAGTTGAGCATCTGTTTTGTAAACAGTTCTGCTAAGAAATATATTTTCATTTTATAACTTGGTCTGTAATTCTGAATTATGGAGTAGCGCTGCAGAAATGAAGTCACAGAGATCCTGCAGCCTAATTTACCATTAAAGGGTAGATAAAATGATGACCAAATGTTCGGATTTACAACGAAAGGTAAAGAGGAATTCTCATTATTCCAGGTCAGAAGATGAAATTCAGCTGGAGTCAGGGGGAGATTGCCCCCCTTAATATCCACCTCTTCATAGCTGGTTATCTGCACTCCGATTTTGGCATTACAGCAGAATAGAGGGCCAGGGCCCACTAGGCATTACACGGAAAATAAGACTTGCAGAACAGAACAGAAGAATGAGGAAGAAAATATTTTTGCAGAAAACAAGTCCTTCCTCAGGAAAAGAGGCATAATCCCCTGGCAGTTGGGGAAGAGTGGGCTGGATACTGCGGGCCAGTAAGACAGATCCCACATCCCTGGTTACAGGAGACTCTTACAGCAGCCAGTATTAGATAAAGGCTTCTACGTACTGCTTTGCTGAGAGCGTCTTCCTTCTCACAAATCGCAGGCATCAATCAAGGCATCAGGGCTCAGTTTTTCCAGTTACAGAATCTGGGCTCCAGTTAATGGATCGGATAACAATCAAAACAGCACAGGGGGAGAAAAGGAGACTGCATTTGCAACCAAGACACTATTTAAGATGAAAGGTAAACAAATGATGTGATTTTAATGTTTCAGCCCAATCAGAAAAGTCTCCTCTGCTGTGGATACTTACTGTTTTCCTGTAAATTCATAGCCCTTTACATTTATTCCTTTATTCCACAGCTATTTTAACACACAGCTTAGTCACCCGACCTTTCTAATATCACAGCAAGGCAAAAGCTGGCTTCTGACCCCCGGCAGCCTCCTCGCTGCAGACAGCTGTACCTCGGACCTGGCTGGCACTAGGAGCAAGTGCTGGGAAGTGCTTACGGAAGTCAGAGCAGCTCTTCTTCTTACCCATATTTCTTGCTTTGATTTTTCTCTATGCTGATCAGATGCTGATTCTCTGTCAACTCTAAGATATCTCAAACTCATACTTAAAAGTGTTTCACGCTTTTTTTTTTTTTTACTCATTATGTCAGGAGTTGACATGATTTTGTCAGGATTGCAAACACTTGCCAATGTTCCCCCTTTAATCTCCCAGGGAGGCAATTCTAGGTACGAGACTGTTGCATCTCACAGCTCTAGCAGCAAATAAACATATCAGAAACTGAGCTGATATTTTTGTATGCTTCTGAGCTGCTCATTTTCATGCTAGATTTGGGCTAGTCCTTATTACTTCCTTCTTGTGCAACATGTTCTGTCATGGAAAAAATGATCTGTTTGCAATTGAAAGTGCTGCTGATATAAGGCATTGCTCTAAGAAAAAAAAAACACAGATGAAGAAACACTACTTTAAGTCATTTATTCTAGCTAGCACTTGATTTACCCTAATATGGACAGTTACACCCCAGATAGTCAGAGAGATTGCTCTACTGCAAGGGAATTTTCTCCTGAGCAACTGGAGGGGGGCAGCAGGAATGGCAGCAGGATCACCCCAGGGACCCCACTGAATCAGAGTAGTTTTGAATTCCAGCTAGGATTGCACAAGAGACTCTGAGAAAGGAGCCCCAAAAGTATAGAGAATCAGTGACAGTTAGCATACTTGTTGTGCCCTTTCCTCATCAACTTTGGTGACCGCTTAAACACCAACCTGACTGTCTCAGAGCATCGTGACTCCTTATCCTGCAGGAGAATTTTCTGCCACCAAGGTAGGTCCTGTCAGCGGCACTCATGGCATAGCTATAGTGGTGTGATCTAGATCTCTGCAGCAAGGATTGTGCAGAAATCTGCGTAATTTTTTAAATCCTTAGAAAGGTTCCCAGCACGCTGGGACAGCATGGGAAAAGGTTCTCAGGCTGAAGGTGAGACAGAGGGAAGTGATGTATAGAGACAGATCGTTTTTACTCTAATTAGGTTCCTGGTTCACATCAGTTCCTTGTTCAGCAAATTCTTACAACAGTCATAGGATGGGTCTCATCCCTATCCATACACGTAGATGAAGTTTAACTTCTGTGCTCTTGATTAGGATGAGATTACGCAAATTTTAAGTCTTTGCCACAAGTAAAAGAAAACACCAAGCATACCCACTCCAAGTGACTATATTTTCTGCAAATGCTCTAAGTGATTAAAAGGCTTCCCACTGAAGTGATGGGAAGAAAAACAGGCATTCCCTGTGTGACATAAATGGACAGACACCATTAATGAATGGATCCTTGTGTTATGTTAAAGGTCCTTCCTCTTCAG
The DNA here is from genome assembly GCF_964195595.1 of Calonectris borealis. NCBI lineage: Eukaryota > Metazoa > Chordata > Aves > Procellariiformes > Procellariidae > Calonectris > Calonectris borealis. Next base: position 19,702,565 of record NC_134316.1, read on the forward strand.
GAACTACAGATACACCAGTTAGCAACAAAGCCTCAAGCTCTAAGTCCTTAATGAAGAAATGAAATGTTGTAGGAACAAGCACCTGTGTGATGCCATAATTGTCATGTGTAAGGGACGAAATCTATCTTAGGACTCATTAAAGCAAGCAGTTCGGGAACATGCAAGCCAAAAGATTTTGGAGCATAGCCTCATTGTTGAAAGGCAACTGTCTATATTCAACACTTTCTTTAGCCAGACCTATGTCTCCAAAACATCTGGAATACCTGCGACTGAGGGGCAAAGGCATTTAGCCTGGGTAATACTCAGTGGCACTAAAAGACAGCTGGACCACTTCACTTTGACCAAGGGGTAGTGAGTACCTGTGCTGCTGCTGAAGCTCAGCAGGTGACTCTAAGCCTGTGACCCTCATCCTAAACACTTGCCTGCCCACTGGCCCTTTCCAGGGAGGTCTTTTTTCTCTGCAGTTGCCGTCCACTGCCCCCCTCCTCCTCATTTCTGCCTGCTCGCTGCCCAGGCACCTGCTTTAAAAAGTGGTGATACCCAGCTGACTGCAGCTCTGCCTTTGAGCATGGACAGAAGATTAAAAGTAGGATTTACATCTTCTTTTCTGATGGAGTATTTAGGTTAATGAGCCTCAGAGGTAATGGTAAAGAACTTTACATAAACTAGTACTAATGGATGATATTCGATGGGTTTTATTCAATGGGAGCAAAATTTGATTTTTAAAGTGCAAGTCTGCTCAGAAACATGACTGTAAAATCACCTAGTAAACAAAGCAGATCTGTTCTGTGTGTTTTTTGAGTCATGCCAATGTTTTCTTTAGGGTGAGAAGGCTCTGCAGAAAGGTTGTATAAAACATTTAATTTAGCCCCTTGTATGCTGGTAAGATAAAAAATTAATCTTCAAATTATCTGCCCTTCAGTGCAACAGTCTCTCCAAGATATGACATACACTTGTAGACTAAATAAAATGATATTTCAAAAACCAGTATTTTGTCCTTAATTTGAGTAGCAAAACACTTTACAATCTGTATAGAAGTACACTGCAAAAGATGGCTTTTAAACTGATTGCAAACTCACCCACCTTGTTATTTACATGCTCAACTTTAAAGACATCAGGAAAACAGTTCCCAAGTTTCTGCAATAAAACCTCATCCAGTTAATTTCTTTTTCCAGTACCCTCCTGAATCAGCTCTTGAAGCAGGAGATAATTCATTCTGGGGGAGCGACAGAGAAAAAACATGGCTAACAGGAGTGTTTCTCCTTGTAAAAGGACAATTTGCAAAGCAGTAACCTAGCTCTTGCTGCATAAATTACAAAATATTTAGTATCTAGTTATGACAAGCCTGTTACATGCTACCCCCTATGCCTCTGCTCTTTCAGATTCCAGACAAAGAAATTGGAAGAAACAAACGTGGGGAACCTTGAAATTGTCACTAACGGCCCTCAAGAGTAAATGAGGGCACTCAAGAGTAAATGTTTTATTTCTTTGCAATACTTCAATACTAATAACTTGTGAAACACATTTCCTTCCAAAATGATTTTTTTAAGATTATATAGGGGTGTTTTGTCACCAGCACTGAACTGTAGCAGTCCTGCCAAGAAACAAGACTGTAATGTAACAGCAAACAAAAACCCATGAGGTATCAGCGAACAGCCAGAATACAGTGTCCAGCTGAAAACGTGGGGGGAATTCCTTTTATGTACCTGTACGGGAGCATCCAAATTAAAATATGGGCAAGGCTAAAGTCTTACTCTCACACAGGGTGCCAGGACAGTTCTAATGATAAGGGGCTTTGGTTTACAGCTCATCTGGAAGGCAGCGTCTCTTTCAGCACAAGGATGTTTGAATTTGTGGCGAAGCAGCACTTCAGAGGAAGGAATGGCCAGTACTGCTCCCTGGAGCACCTAGGACAGGCTTAAGAACTTTCTCATCAAGCCACAAACCAAGCTTGCACCTGCTTACTCAGAACTAGGAATATTGCAGCCTGAGATGCATGACGCCGACTCTAGTTCTTTGGGCAGATGAAAATTCCTGTTTAAAGCATTACATATAAAAGATGAAAGGAAGAAGAGCAGCCTGTATAACAAAATTAACTCCTACTTAGAAGAAGAGAGAAACTGACCATTACAAAACATAATTTTTCTTACAACAAATAGCACCACAGTGCCAGTGCACAGCATACAGGGAATGGAAAGGAGATGTGATGTAGGGAGAATACAAAAAGAAGGAATTAAAAAAAAAAGAATTAATCTGCGATATGAAAAAAGTTGCATTTAAAGAGAAGGTTCTACCCTAACAGCACTATCCTATTTCTGTTTTTATAGAAATAACTTCAGAAAAACAATCAGTTTGTGCTTCTAACTGGACTATAACATTTCCTTATTTTCAAAGCAATTCATGGAACATGCTGGTTTTGCTCTAACTAGCTTTAAGATTTTTGAGCTTGACTATATAAGGAACTACATGTGTGTGCATAAGAACACGTAATTCAATATCATGCCTGTTTGGCAAGCAGACAGAATCAGACAGAATCACCTGTCTGTACAGGTTACATCTACATTGCTGGCATGAATAAGAGAATCACAAGTACAGACGTACACCAGGAACAGCCTATTTTAGCAAGAAGGCTGGACAGCTGTTGCTGTGAAGTTCTGACTAATTACTGCAAAAGAGTGTTGCAGAAAAGTACAAAATGGATGCAAATATATGCTTAAAATAGAAAACTTTTTTTAGTCTGCCTCTTTAGTACATTTAAATTAAATGTTTTGCTACTTGTTTTGCTTTTTTACAATGTTACAGTTTTACACTGAAGCAATATATATTTTCCACTTCTTTAGTTTTCTAATAACTGAAGACTATCAGATTTTCAGCAGAACTGCTTTCTATTAAAAAGTGTCACACTTAAAATAGTCATCATTTCTTCTGTGTGAATAAAATCACATTTAGGGTCTTATTAACATTCTTACTGTAAGAACAAAACCACCTCAAACTCAAAATTGGTTTGAGGTTGCAAAAAGCCTGGGCTATATTTGCAATCAACAGCACCTTCTGATATATTGAATTTTCACAAGTCAAGAAGACTGAAACACTTCCACAAGCTATATTCTTCCTTCAGGGATGGCAGTGTGAAATCAATGGAACGCTTAAACCACATGAATGCTATAAAAATCCCAATGTTATAATCCTAAATATTTTTCCTGGCAATCTAAATTATATAATAATATTTCAAAGAATACTATTCATACATAAAAGTATTTTTTTCATTTTTAATATTGAAACAATTCTGTTTTGAAGTATCTTTACTGCGCTGAAAAAGCTTTAATATATTAACTGTTGGTGCATCAATAACCTGAACAAATGTTTCACTTTAACAGGTGAAATGATTCCACTGAATAAACAGTACTATCCATATGAGTAAACATAAATAGTAATCAAAGCCTTTATTTTCAGTATTTTATATCTTGACTAAACTATTCTAAAATTCAGTTAAGACAGTCAGCTAATATTAGGATTTAAGTTTGCAACCCTTCCCCCCAGCATTTACGATTTAATTAGCACAACTTTCCCATTCTTTTTATATGTGGGCTAATTCAAGTCAAAATAATTCTTTTATACTAATAACTATAACATAAATCATTATTTGAACTAACTAGTTTTTAATCACTTAAGTCAATATAGTCTCTCTCTTATTGCTTTTGAGCAATCTCACTATTTGGTATACCTAGACCCTCTTTATTCCTAGAATTCATCCACTGGACAAATTAAGACTGTTCCCATAATCAGCAAGTAATTTGTTTACATTAGTGTTTTTCTTTTCTCTATCCAACTTATCCCACTTCAGGGCATGTCTAATGTTCTCAGCCCTGATTAGGCTTTTGCTTTCAATTCAAAAAGTAATTTTCCCTCCAGGAAATAGGAAAACTTAGTACTGCATGTGTCACCACTCCAGTCAGAAAACCCTCATTTGCTGTGTGCTCCAATATGTAGAATGAATCTCCAGCCTGCAGCATGCTCCTCAGGAAACTTCTGGCTTGGAAAATTACAGATGTCGTAGAAGTAAGTATTAGGCAGAAGTAGCAGAATTATAGCAGGGAGATCTTTTCACAAGGTGAGTAGGCTGGAGGGTGGTCCATCTGGAGAATGGACCCATTCTCCACTTGGCCCATCTGGAGAAAGCCAACATCTACCAGAGCTTTCCTTGGCCTGGTATTTGTATGCTCAGTCTTTGCCAGGGAGCTGCAAAAGCAGCCGTGAGCACGGTGCGTCTCCTGAGCTACTCCCCCTTCTGCAAGGGCTGCAGTGTAAATAGCTTGGGGACGGAGGCTGGGCAGTCCGGCGCTGCCTGCCATGTTCCTTCCAACGTTCACCTGGCGAACTCGCAACGTTTCCTTTGGACACACAGATCTCCTACAAAGGTCCCTGCTGCATGCCACCTGAAGGACTATGTTCCATTCTCAGCAGTGTTTTGAGCAAAAAATGCCTTGGCTTGGGAGTATATGGACTTTTTGAAAGTTTAATTGTGTTAAATCACTCCAGAATATAGGATTTGGCCATCCAAATCATTTAGGCCTTCCAACAATTTCAGATATCTAAGACTTATTATCTGTCTGTGTTTGGAAAGTGGGATCCCACAACAGTGGCCTCAGCCGTGTCCCACCCACACTCGAAGGCAAGGCCTGGGCATGCCCAGCCACCCTTCCTCCCTCTACTTCCCCCCATCCCCTGGTTTCTGCAGGAAAACAATGCAAGCGTGGAGCCCCAAAGTGAGCAAGGGTTTATTTTGCTAGGTCTCTCTTTTCAACACGTGGGAGATGAAGGGAGCAGTGGAGAGCACAGTGGAGAATATCGACTGCTCGGTTTAAATGGAATTTCATTGCCTTAATTCTTCATCTGTTGAATACGGATAACAGTAATTTCCTCACGCTCTTGTCTCCAAGTCATACCAGTATATGTAACACCAGCAGAAGGAGGTACAATTAATTACAGCTGCCAAAATAGAGACTTCCAGCAACGTACTCAGCTCCTTAGAGGACTAAGTTCTTCAAAGTAAAGATCTGTTTATTTTTAGCTGTTTTTTGATGAATCTTTTTCCATTCAGGGTTTTTTTTTCCATTCCAGCATCAGTAAAGATATTGTTATATCTGATTTCACTGCTTAAAGTAAGTGCTTCTCAGTCCATGATCAGTTCTATTTTAGGCTGGTTTAAAGTCTATTTAATTTGAGATGTATGCTAAGCAGGGTAACATAATTGCACATGTCAAAGCCTGCTTCATGCTAATATTAAAATGTTGCTTTGATTTCCTGAAGGTTTAAAAAAACATAAATCTATGAAGTTGCATGTAAATGTCACAAAATTAATTTTATCTGCATTTTAAAAATCCAAGTGAAAAACTGCCAAAGAACAAGATTCTATATGCAGTGTGCCGAACACATTACCTTTTTTTTTTTTTTTTTTCCCCCAAGGCTAACAGGGATAATGAATACATGCTATCATAGAACCTGGGGAAAAAAGCTCTGGCAGAGGCACAGAAAGGTCATCTCATCCATTCGGTGCCCGATGATGGAATTAAAGATTCCAGCGTCATTCTTGCAGGATGTCTGGTTAACCTGCTTGCAAAGACTCTGGTGATGGAGTCTGCACAGCATTCCTAGGGAGACTGCACAACTGCTTCGCTTTACTTAGTGTTAGGAAACTTTTTCTAACGTATAACCTGAATCCTCTTTGTTGCAATTTAAGCCCATCAACCTATGTCATAGATGTCACGCACTTCGAGAATACTGTGTTCAATCCTTCCTGCATCGGATTTTCATATATTATGTTCTCCCTCATTAATTCCTTTCTTTCAGCTGTGCAAGTTCCTTGATTTCTTCCGATTTTTGAATAAGTTCTGTTTTCTAGATGTCTGATCATACCAATCATTTCCTTCTAGACCTTGTTTCTAGAAGTGAAGCAGCCGAAATCTGAAAACTGTATTCCAGACAATGCTTCTCAGTACAGCATATAGTGGAAATACTACACTGCAATCTTCCTCATACGTTTCAATGCGATTTTTAAAAAAAATTTTTTACAAAGGCATAGCAACAGTTCTGGACCAGAGACAGGCGGCAGGCCCCTGCAGAACCCCATTTGATACATCCTTCTATTCTGACAATGATCCAGGGAAAACTACTCAGTGAAAACAATTTCCAGCTGGCCCCATTGCAAATTCATCACAACCACATTTCCTCACGTTGCTTATCAAATGTGAGGCAATGTCAAAAGTCATGCTAAAGACAAGATATCAGAGATCAGATGCTTATTTCTTATCCACAGGGCTAGTTACCTTGTCATACAACAAAATAGACTATATTTGACAAGATCTACTTTTGGTAATTATTTTGATCATTACTTGACTCCTTGTTTCCATGTTGATGTTTACAAATAGTTGATCTGATTACCCATTCAAGCAATTTTCAGTGAATTAAGGTTAAGTTGTTTGGGCTATAATTTTCTTTTTTAATTCCTTCCTGTCATCATGCCTTTTTTAAAGACTGGCAAAATGGTTGCCATTATAAGTTGCCTGGAATTTCAGTCCCTTCCATGAGTTGCCAAAGGGCTCCTTACTGCTTTAGTAATTTCTTTGAATGTTCTAGAATGAAGTTGAGTTGGCTTAAGTGATTTGAAAAGATCTGACAGATTTAGGGATTCTAACCCGTTCTTTTACTTTCTCCTTTATCACAAGTGTTAATTGTACCACACATCAGTTCAGAGTTGACCTTTTGAGGAGGCGGGTGCAGAAAAAGGCATTAAACATTTCAGCCTTCTTGGAGTAATTTGTTAGGGCTCTTCCTCTTTCCTGCACAGCAGACCAATATTTTTCTTAGTCTTTCTCATCAGTATTGTGTGGATGAATGAGTTCACATCACCCTTGATACCCCTTGCTAATAGCATCATGTTTTGAGAAGCTGCATTTTTTATTCTGTTCCTGTATTTGCATATTATTCCTTTTATTTGTCTTCACTGATCTCATTTTCTATCCATTTTCTATACGCTTCCTTCTTGTGACTGAAATGAGTAACTAACTTAAAATTTAGACATGTTGGTCTTTTACTACAATTCCTGTCCTCCTTCTACATTTGGATCACTTAAGCCAGCATCTTTTGTATCTTTTGTCCGAGAAACTGCTAGCCTGCCTTAACTCATTTTTTCTTTAGTTTTGATTCCTCTGAGATCGCACACTGCAGATCCTTGAGTTTATTAAAAGTTTTGCTCTTGAAATTCCCTGGTTTTCTGTTCTTCCTCCTTCTCCTCTAAAGAACAATGAACTCTGCCACTCTATGGTCACAGAAGTTGCCTTCTACAAATCCATTGAAACTAGGATAGAATCAAATCCAGAAAGGTTTCCTCTTAAGTTGCTTATACATTTCAAAAACTTGCTAGAGAACTTGTGCTCATCTCCCAGCACATAAACCACTAAATAGATAAACCCTCTATTATGATCAAGTCACGCCCTGGAGAATCTTGCCAGCTCCCCACAAAAAACCTAATCCAAATCTTCTTGAGAGGGTGTAACTGATAAAATTATTTCCTCTACAGACTTCAGAGTGCTTTTAACTACCTACTGCTCTCATTTAAGAGAGACAGAACCTGTGGCAGAGAAGTTATAGTCAGTGTTGCCAACAGTGGTGTGCTGTTTTGGTTCTGCTACTGCCTGGGTGCCCATCTTTAGATTGCTAGGGTGGGATTTATTTCACCTAAATTTCAACACCGATAGTATAAATATCTACCTTTGCACTTGGCTCCTCAGCTGCTTTTTTCCAGTCAGGGAAGAGGAACAGACACATTAGGACATATTAATTCATCTGACCTATTTTAGATTTCTTCTGTAAAATTGGATGACTTGAAGATCACTTGAAGACTCTGGCACTAACAGAAGTAATACAATTTACACAGGAGAACTGCCCTGGCCTTTCCCCTAACCTTGTGGGTTACAGCCCTGTGGTTTAGCCTTGTGTTTCAACCAGTGTCCAAGAGAGAACATGCTAGGCCATCACTCCTGCACCTTTTTTAGATCTTGCTTGTAAAAGTATTTCCAGGTTGATTTAATTTCATACTTCCTTTCTGTTACATGGTTTGCTTTGTTTGAAGATTTCTACTTTGTTCTGCATATAGCAGAGACTGGTGGCCGTTTTGTCATTATAACCACTTTTCTCCTTTTCACATTTTTTCCTACATCTTTGCTTTATACAGATCTGTCATATATTACAGAAAGCTTTCAGTAAAAGTTATAGTGAACCGTTCACTTAAGCAGGTAAGTCTTTCAAAGGTGGGGAATGTTTTAGTTTTATTAACATATGCTGCCTTAGGCTGGTAGCAATTAAAAGTTAAGCGAGCTGACAACTACCAAGTAGTCACAGTAGTCTCTGTAAAGCACATAAAGGGCCTCAGTTTACCTGCAACTTCCCTAAAGCATCAGCCTAAGCACCCCTTACTGGCAAACACAGAATCAAATGGGGGCGGGGGGCGGAGAGAGATGAAGGATGGGAATGGAAAGTGAAGAGCCTTTTGCTCTAGAGATGCCTTTCCCGAAGCTCCTTCCCAAGCCCAAGGGAAGGGAATCAGTCCCATCCTCAACCTCAGAGCACCCACGTCTTTCAGGCGCTCAGGGCTATCAGTGCAGGAGTATTACAATGCATTTTTAAAGATGACCTATAATTAATGAAAGACTTTTTTATATACAGTAGACAAAACTTTTTTCTGAAAGTATCAAAATGAGAGAGGAAACATTCTTCCTTTTTTTTTTCCCACTCTGCCAGCTCCCTGCATGTCAAATAAACCTCCTTGCTCTTCGCTGCTTCTAATTTCGTTGTTTCTGGCTGCTATTTGTTTCCTCTTCTTGGCATGGGGCAAGCCTTGTTGTTCCTCTTTCTTTTGTAGCTCCACTTTTAAGACATCTATTGAGCGAGATATTTTTTATCTTTAATTAAAATCTTCTTTGTAGTCCTCTTAATGCAAATTCTACATTATTTGGAAAAAAAATAAACCCTGTTCTGTTCTGTTTACACAACAAAGGCCAGCAGGATTGTTTCAATACTTTCCGAAAAAACAGCCTCCAAAGCAATCAGTGTAACAATTTTTTTTTTCATGTTGTTTCTTGTATATCTGTGAAATATTTCAAAGCAAAATGTTCCCTTCTAAATTTCATCTCCTTGCTCAATGTTACTTACTCAGCCAGATGCACTTTCCACTTTTAAACTATCACCATACAGTTGCTGATACATTAATTACTGCAATGACATTTTTATGAAGCTGTTTCTTGTATACTATTTCTGCTCATCAGAATTCCTAGTTTTCTGCACTGAAACTATGAGATCTTTGGATATTTTGTCATTGTGGAAACTAATTATCATTTTTAAAGGATGCCAAAAGGAAAAGGACAGCAGACATGACACATTCGGTAACCCGTATTCCACCCTTCCAGGCTACAAGTGGAATATGCTTGTCAAGTCAGACACTGCAGGATGTGGTAGATTCAAAGGGAAAGAGAGAGCGAGTGTCACTGTAACTCAAGCAGTCATGACCTGTATTGATATTTGGGGTATTCCTATCCTTCTGGCTACTCTACAATAGAAGAAAGCAGGGGAACCATCAATACGTTACCTTCAACAGAGTTTGTTGGAACTAAATGTTTTATTTTTAATTGTTTATCTGAAAGAGAATCTGAACAGCCTGGTGCAGTCTTTGCACTCCTGCTGATGAGTATGGCAAGATGACAAAAAGTACTTTATATGCAGGAAAGGACTCAGAGGCTTAGTGGCTCCAGGAATGTAATCTAGTCCTTGCATGCTCTGGTTCTGTACATCGTACCAAGGAGAAGGTAGGCACCTCAGAAGGGTATCTGAAACAGGCCCCGTGCCGAACAAGTAGTTCTTCATAGGAATGTCTCCATCACTGAGAGCAGCCTTGGTGAAAAGCATCTTGGAATCAGTAAAGGATCCATAATACTGAAAATGATGTACACATCGCCCTCCACTAAATGTAATCTTCATCAAGAACAGCCAGAATCTATTATTAGAAAAATCCAGAAAGTGACTGAATCTATGAAAAAAGAAAACGCTAGCTCCTGTGAGCTTACCTCATTGTCCCACCTGGGATTACGGAGCCCTGGTTATGGCTCAGTGGCTAAGCAGGTCGTTTTGAATTATTAGGGCTGCTTCCAGCATAAACAATACTTAAAGAAGAAAAATGTTAGCTAGGAGAACAATGCACCTTGTGCTGTACAAGTTCAAATAGTTCAGGCATGGTCCGGTTAGATAATGGTGCATCCTTTGGTCTCTGTGACTCTAGGAGTAAGCTTGGCCCTTGGCCCCAGGTGGAGCATTCAGTGCAGTTGCCACCCTTTGTTCAGTCTACATATGGTAAAGACAGAGTGATCTGAAGGCTACAAGCAGTAGCCCAGCTCTCTGGTTTTAATGACCTTGATGGTTTGCTGGGCATTACCCCCCCCACACACTTTTTTTTGCACAGCTGTAACTCATACTCAGTATTAGGTACTGTATTTACACGGGTGGAAATGAGGAAACTGGCACTTTCTCTGACATTGATGAGCACTCCCTCCTTCACTCCAGGACAGACTGCTGTAAGATGGACAGTGTGGCTGTCTCACCCTGTGCAGATTTCCCCATTAGTAAACGACGCTCCCATCAGCAACCCCCTCGAGGCTGCTTAAAGAAGATGGTGTGACTCCCTTCTGTACAATACGCTGTCTGTTGCTGGTCATCTCTACTGTAAAAATCTCACCCTTCACTCCAGGAAATTTTACCTCTTGGGCCTCAGGTAATGCATTGGTGGACAAATCTCTTTTCTCACCTTGCACCAAAACTTTACGCCTCCAGTCCAACATGCTGCAGCTTCTTGCAGAGAGGAAGGATGCAAATTTTTGTAATTTCTCCAGAAAATGTACCTCTTTTTGTGAAGATGATGTAATTTCCTCCTTTGCCTCACTGCTTATAAACAGTTCACACAGAAAAACAAGAGGCAACGGGCACAAATTGAAATACAGGAAATTCCATTTGAACAGGAGAAGAAACCCTCTTTTACTGTGAAGGTGGTCAAACACTGGCACAGGTTGCCCTGAGAGCTTATGGAGTCTCCATCCATGGAGATACCCAAACCCCGACAGCAGGTGGCCCTGAGCAGCCTGCTGGAGCTGACCCTGCTTGGAGTGCGGGGGTTGGACTAGACGATCCCCAGAGATCCCCTGCAACCTCCACCAGCCTGCGAAAAGGGCAGCCGTATCATACGTCAGTTTGAGGAGTTGCTTCAGCTTATGCCTTGATGACAAGAAACATTTTATTCCATTTAGAGTTAAAATAAACAGCTTTTAATCAAGATTATAATATGGGCTGGGGTGAGTTTTTTCAAAAAGAAAAAGGAAACAAAGTCCTTTCAGTTTTCTTAAGTTATTCAAAGAAAAACAGCTCTACAAGAGATAAGGGTGTCTTGATGCATCGATAAATTCTTTACTTGATGCAATTGAAGTCAATAACGTTTTTTTCCAATGGTTTCAAAGAGCAGAGGAGGATCTAGATGCTGCAAATAGCCCAGTAATGCTAAGCCTCTGTATTGCTCAAGGGTAGCAGCATCCACCTATTTCCAGTGGAATTGAGGGTGCCCAGTGTCTGTCACAAAAGATAAGAAGTGATTCAATGCGTCAATCTTCAATCACCTGGGCAGCAGCTCCCTACCTCTTGGAGACGCTACTGTCTGTTCCACAGAGGTCCTTAGAGAGCCTGCTGATAATTGAGACCTTACAGTCTAATGCTGCTGAACACCCAGAGCCTACCAAATGCTGTACCCCCCATATAAACCACATAAACATCCACTGAAGTGCAAACTGGGACTTAGATCTTGTTTTACTTTCTGGTCTGCAGAATATTTTATTAGTCTATGCAAAGTGGAAGAGTTTCAACAGAAAACACAGAGCCCCAGCTTAAGATTATTCCCCAGACCAGTGGTCAGGGCGCTCTGCTGAGACACGGGGATGTTGCTTCAAGTCCTTGCTGAGAAAGAAGTTGCTTTGATCTCTCACACCCTGAGGCAGTACTACTACCACCTAATTTCTAGGCAAAAGGGACACTACATTATGTGACAAAGGGCTAACTGGAAACCAAAGCGGGCTTATGGAGGAGCCCACCACACATGTGTTGGCTCCTCCCTGCAGGTTAGAGTTAGGCACCTGCCTTCATGGGATGGAGAGGCTTCGATCCCATCTTCTTCCTTGGAATCACCTCCTGGCTAGTCTAGGTAGTCTCCCAGTTGGGCAGGTATTTGTGGTAGCTTCTTACATTTCTAATGTTTCCACTTACTGTATAGGTAACCTTAGTGCTGGATGACACTAAGCAAAAGACACATCAAAATTAAGAGTTACAGGCTGAGCACTGATAGGAATAAATCCTTTTATGGAACAAACTCTAAATTACTAAACTAAGAAAAGACATTATTTATTTTTTATTAGTTCAGCTCTATTTAGCTTTGTATTTTCTTGACAAATGAAAACAGGCTGGTTATATTAAGTTTTGACCTCTTGACTCGATGCACTGATATCATGCTCCGATATCTATGTGACAAACATTTTATGTGAACCTTAATTAAAAAGCCAGTATTAATTGCCTTAGATACTGCAAAACTCTCTTCTTTTCTCTGAAAGCCAAAAACACATTACGGAATTTCTTTCTAGCTAACGTACAGGAAGCAGTTGATGCTACAGGTAATGTTTGAGTGATGCTTTAGCAGTATATCAAAGTCACCTTATTTACTGCAGAAGAAATAAATTTATTTTGCTACTCCACCACAGTAATTTACACTATACAAAAAAGAAAAAAAATAATATGAAGTTTACAAAAGAGATAAAAGATGACTGCTTTTACAACAATTTACTTGCTAAATCAAAAGCTTCTACACTAGCACATAGTGCTGAGCGTAGAAGGTTAGCTCATATTAGGAATATACCATAAAAGCACGTATTCCTGACATAGCGCTTTCAACTGAAGGCACCAAATTTTATTTAGCTGTAGAAATGTATATAGCCACCAGAAGTATAGACTGAAAAACACATGAAATAATCATTCCACTTTCCTCAGAACTAGCAAGGTCACAGCTGGAGTAATACATTAATTTTGGCACACCATGCTGGGGCATGAAAGAAGATGTGGACCATTTGGAAAGGGCTGATAAGAGAGCAAAAATATTGATTTGAGATGTGTGAAACAATATCTATTGTTAGGACCCCAATATGGTTGATAAAAATGGGTGTGTGGTTGCAGAGCCTGCAGGAGAACGCTCCTGCGTGGCACAGCTGAGGGGCTCTGGCCGAAGCACAACAGTCTTGTGAATGTCTGGAGAGCCCAGCCCGCGGCACAAAGAGCTGAAACGCACAATCAGTCTCACAAAACAGCAATGCTACTAAGAAGGTTAAGAAAGAGGGATGCCATTGCTATGATTGAAAGAGTGCAATGCCACTGATGGGATTAAGAAAGAATGATGCAATTGATAAAACACACTGAAAAAGTGACACCATTGATAAGACTGCGAAAGAACAACACCAGGTCAAAAGAAGGGACAGGATGTAAATTGCCAAAGTCTACAAACCATACACAATCTGAAGGAAAAAGGGTTCTCGAGGACATTTTCTGCAGAAACATTGATGGAGCTCTAAATTGTGGGCCACGGAAATCGGCAAGCCAGCGAAATTACCAGAAAGTATGAGTGGATATGTGGATGCTTGTGTTTGCAAGCAGCTACAGGTAATAAGACCATAGATACCCTTCTCTCCTTAACAGTCTCATTTATATAAGATAAATATTAATGTTAAGAACTATTGGCATCAGTTAATACATGTGAGAGGTAACTGTATCACTGCAAAGGGGAGTTACAACATTGTGGCTTTCTGAATTGAAAGAGGACTGAAGGGACACATGACAACCATCTTTGAGTACCTAAGAGGCCATTCTCTGAGTATGAAGCATGGTAAGACAAAAATAATGCAAGTTACTGAACTGCAGTAAGGTAGACATCAGGAAAACCTTTTTTTCTGGTGAGGATAATAATGCACAAGGCTGCATTCCTTGTGGAAGTTGTGGGATCTCCAACAGTGCAGGTTCAAAATGGCAGCTTGGACAAACATCTATCAGGAAAAAAAATTCGCATATAATTGACCTCCTCTAGGAACAGAGGTGGACCAGGTGGACTTTGGAGATCTGGTCCCAGCTCTCTTTACTACGATTTTATGGCTATAGCAAAGGCTAGCATCGACACTGTATTTTGATCATACAAGAAGCACACCTTAAGAGAGATGTTACAATGGCAAACAAACTACAGCAGTTCGCAAAAATGGGCTTAACACTGTTGTAAGTTACTTTAAATTACCAGTTCAGCAGAACATTTAAGCATAGTTCTTGAGCCTTACAGACTTAAGGTCTAAGGACACAAAACACCCAAATCTTGATGCCCTGAGGAAATACAAAACCAGCCTGATGACATTTTTCACAACAAAATTAACTCCAGACCTAAGCAACTCAGTACTAGGGAGATGTTGAGCAGAACCACTGGAAAGTGTCAGGTATTCTACAACCTGCAGGACAGCACAAACTCTCACACGTCCCACACAAAGCAAGGCATCTCAAAACTCCTCTTCAGGGAACAAGTGTTAATGGAGATTTCCTGAAGAATTGCTGTTGGTAATTAAATGATCATTCCTCAGTGTGCGTTTCACACGTGGAGGGAAACTGATGTGAATTGGAGATACCATTACTAAGATTTAGTGACCCCATTTGTCAGAGTGGTAAATGCACACAAGATTGCCTGTCTTTAACTACAGCAAGCTCCGTTTCTCCGGGGCTTTTAGCTGTCCGCAGCCGCCTGAGCAAAGCCTGTCTGTTGACACCCGTGGGCTCCCTGGGGTGCTTACACCGGTTCTTGGGGTGCCCCTTTTCATCTTAATGTACTCTCGTCAGCTCCCTCGGAATTTCTATTCAATATCACCTTCCCCCGAAGGCTCCCTCAACCTGAATAAACTTGGGTTTATTCACAAACGAAATCAGCGGTGCCCATCGACTTGTTGATTCTGCCTCAGAAAGCCAGAAGCGCAAAAAGCCGAGTGCTTTGAAACCCAACCTTTCCAAGTTGCACACTTTGCAGCCGGACACTACAAAATCTATTTTATGGTTCTTGTTAAGACCAGACTAGATCCTCAGAAAAGTCTCTTCTGAGCTTATGAAGCCTATGAAGCCACCTACCTCCAGATCTAAGATTTGCTAGAATAAGATTTCCCAGAATTTAAAGACATACAGCATTTGTTTAAAGCTTTGGGCTTCGGGTGCGACTGTTCTCTCAGAGTCTGCCACCGCATGCCGAGGCCAGGTTCCCCCGCGCAGGCAAGCCAAACTCCCGGGGAGAAGTTCGGCAGCCGCTGCCCTGCCCGCCCGCCGCACAGCGCCCGCAGGGCGAGCAGCCCGCCGGGCTGCCGGCGCCCAGTTTCCCAGCGCTGCTGGGGCGCCTAACAGGAGCGCGCCTTCCGCAAGCGTGGTGCTTCCCGCACCTGCTTTGTGGGGAGGAGGGGAAAGAAGGAGCAGCGAGGAGACAGGACCATGCCCGGCACCGGCGCGAAGCCCGCTGTAAGCCCGGGGAGCTGGGGAGAAGAGAAGGGGCACGCATCCCCGGTCGCCCTCGCCCCGCCACCGCCCCGGCCCCCGCCCGTCCCTCCGCGGCCGCCGGCGGGTCCCGCCGCTCACCGATAGTGGAAACGACGGTGCCCACGAAGTAGAAAGCGCCGGTGAAATCCCATCGGGGCCGGATGTCATCGACGCGGATGCCGGCCACGCTGGCCTCTTCGTACTCCCTGAGGAAATGCCGGAGCTCGGCGCGGCTCAGGTTGTGGCGCCGGGTGAAGTTCTCCAGCCGCTCCTCCCAGCGCTCCTTGGCCTCCCGCTCCGTGGGCAGCTCGATGGCCGAGAAGACGGCGGCGCCGCACAGCATGTACAGCACGATCAGCACCGCCAGCAGGAGGAACCGCGCGTTGTCCGCGTTCAGGCGACCCGCGCTGGAGCAGCAGCCGCCGCGACACGCCATCCTCCGCCCCGCGGGACCGGGCTGCCGCGCCGCCACGCTACGTCGGGGCCCTCCCGCCGCCGCCGCCGCCGGGCATCACGGCGCCGCCCGCCAGGCGTGCGCCGGGCCGCGGCCGCAGAGCTCAGGGTGCCGCGGAGCCCGGCGGCAGCGAGCAGCGCTCCCGGGAGCCGGCCGGCACCTCCGCCCCGGGGGCAGGGCGCTGCCCCGCCGTGCCCCGCACGGCCCCGCGGCGGACGGGCTTCGGGCTGCGGCGCATCCTGCGGGCGAAGGAACCGCCCGTCCCGGCCCGGCCCGGCCCGTCCCGTCCCGCGGTGCCCCTCAGCCCCGCCGCGCCCCGCGCCGGGCTCCCGACTCCGCCGGTTTCATATCCCCTTCCTTCCCCCGCCCCGAGCACGTCGGAGCGGGGCGCAGGCACAGGCACCGCCAGGCGCCTCCTGCCTGCCGGGGGGGCGAGGCGGGACCGGGGCAGCTCGCCCCGCCGCCCTCCCCCGCCGGCGCCGTGGGGCACCTCCGCCCCGGTCCGCGGGGGGCGGCTGCCCCCGACCCCGGGCCGCCCGCGCCATGGCCACCGGGGAGCCGCGGGCCGGGCCGCGCCTCTGAGGGAAGCTCCTCTCGGCCGAGGCGCGGCCGCCGCCCCCGAGGGTCTCCCTGGTGCTCCGGGCAGGGCAGGGCGGGGCGGGCCGGCACCTGGCAGGGCGGGCCGCCGGAGGGCGGCTGCCCCGCGGCCTCCACCCCTCAGAGGGGCGGGGGGCTGCCCCCCCCAGCGCCCGCGGCCTTCCCGCCCGCCGGGGGCTGCTGTCCGCCCAGTCCTCGGCCCAGGCCCGCGGCCGTGGGGCGGAGGAGCGCTGTGCCGCCCAGGGCAACGGGGCCTCTTCCAGAGACCAGGAGTAAAAATCTGCAGCTGATGACATGCCCCTACCATCAAAGCAAGAAAAATTACTCCCTTTTGCCAAAAGAGGGCACCTCTTTCTCTACAGGTCTGGTTATCGATTGCCTTCTCGACAAGTTATTACATCTCCATCCTCGACACTGGGCAGTCGAAGGGAAATTGTGTGTGGAAGACAGAGGCAGTTCTCCAACTGCAATGTGGTTTAAAAATGCATTATTTTCAGGGTCAAAGAGCTCTAAATCCAAACCTTCTGGAAAAATCATTGTTACTATAAAAAGAAAAAGCTAAACTCAGCAATATCTGGCAATTGCTACAGTGCTGAATTCTACTTTAAAATGATTGGGGGCTAGAATTCAGCTCTATAAAACATTAGTATATAAACACTCTTTCTTTCCAATGAAAGACAACCTACATACATTTTGTTTTAGAAAGCAGGTTAATGAGGAATTACTACATTTACTTCCCCTCCCCCCATTTTCTATTAATTATGTTGCCGTTAAAAGGCAATGGGAACTAATGGTAAGATCTTAGTAATTACAAATCTCCCTTAACGGTAGATAATCGTATACTTAGCGTAAGAGGCATTGATGGTCTCACAGCCTGAGGTGTACTTGCATCTCGGGTACCGGTCTGACTCCTGGGGGTGGACTGTGGGCAGTTCTGGGCCGGTGTTCGAGAGAGGATCACCAACTGCCTGGCAACGAAACTGCTCGGCACAGAGAGAAGCCAAGTCCTTTTCCCACGTTGCACAGTAAACCAACAGCCGAGGATGAATGCTTCCTCTTTGTTTTTTCCTATTTGTTGTTGATACATAACACATCATGTTGCAGGATTTTATTCCCCCTTCATTAGCCTTCAACACAGACTGACATATGGCAATTAAAATTAGCAGCAGTGCTGGAAGACATTAAACAGCCAAAAAAAGAGGAAGACAAGATGCCAATCAAACTAACCAGACTCTGTGCCAAGTGCTAAAGGTAACCACATGCTTCCATAAAAATGCTGGTGTATCTTTAAAATTATTGATAGTTCCTATTAGAGGAAAAAACCCCAACCTGTATTTCCCTGCTTTGCTGCTCTTCGCCAGCCAGAAGGAAGATGGATCTAAATCAGTGCTCTCCCAGCCAGCAGAGGCAGCAGAACTGACTGAGCACCCTCAGTCCACACTGAAGTCTCTATCCATCAAAGTTGTTCTTGGGTGGCTTGGATTAGCACAGGGGAACAGGAGCCTTTAACTGCTTGCAACCATGACGTCAATGTGATTGCCCAAAGGAATGTGAAGAACAATCACATTATCCAAAGAATTATCCAATAGGATAATAAATAATAGGAGTTCCTCCTATTATTTACATATTATTTTGTTAGTGAGGAATAGTTATTTTTGTGTTGGTCTTGGGCGTAGAAGGAGCGGAGCATTACATTAATGCAGGTAAGCACACCTGGCATGGTTTTGAAAGACAATGAAGTATACTACTGTCACTGAGCATCAAAAATTGCAAGGTCCCTTAATTTGTCAAATCTGATCTTCACCAAACTAAAACACTATAAAGGACGTGCAGTGATTTAATCTCTTAGAAAGCGGCTTTTTAAGGACATGCTCCCTATTAAGGGATAGAGCAAGAGTGAGCTGATACTGACTGGAATCCTGAAGTAGAAAATGAGAAGATGGCTGACAAATATCACAGGTGTGGCACCTTTTATTGTTTTAAGCTCCTTTTCTTCCTTTACTTCCCCTGTTTTAATTAAGGTACTTTCTTGTAAAAAAGGTCACTATTCCCATTGCTCTTTGGTAGATAGCTGGAAAAACTTGAGTGTGTGGAGAGCACTAACAGTGTAACAACGCAGTCACCTTTCAGAGCGTTTAAGCAAGGTTGAATAAAGAAATGCAATGTGTTCACTGACAAAAGGGAAAAAAAGTTATCTTTTAGTTTCAGGTGAAAAAAATGGTTAAACATACTGCTCACATTTAAATTAACCCCAAATCTGAGTTAACATCTTGTGAGCCCGAACACTGAATGCTTTGCCATTAACCTCAGTGCAGTCACTTGTGGCATCATTATCAGGAAACCTGCTAGGTTTGCCCTACCCCTCAGCACCACAAGCACCCAGCTCCCTACTGTCTATATGTGCAGGCACTTAGTGACAAAAAGATGGGTGGTGGTGAGACTTAGCACGATTGTAAATAATAGAAAAAAATCAATGTATTTACTACTTCTGTTGATAATGTTAAATGCTAACCCTGCAATTAAGAAAGCTACCCTAGTAACGATTACCAACAAATGTCCGGTCAGAACAGAGCTATTATTAATGCATCAGCAAATTACGTGGAAGATTCACGCAGAGATTTAGTTACTCTCTCTCATTGACAGTGTCAGCACTTTTTAAGTAAACATCTCCTTTGGAAGTGATAAGCTGGTACACTTAACTAAAATGCACTGCTTATCTTTGGAGAAGCTATGGGAGAGCTGCCATTTACTCCTGAGTAAATTTTATACATAATGAAATATCTTGCTAGAGGAGCAAAGAAACCAGCCTTCTATTACCTTTGATGCTAAACAAAATTTCTTCTGCAACTTAATAACCTTGATGTTAACAAACTAATTTGAAAAAAAATCCCAAAACTTCATGAACATGTGACACTTGGGGCATCTAGAGTAGGCTAAACTTTTCAACATCCCTGTTGGTTTGCTAAAAGTTTGAAAGAGGTTGCACCTCTGGGGGACTCCTACTGAATGTGAAGTAATCATAGAATCATAGAATCATTTAGGTTGAAAAAGACCTCTAAGATCATCAAGTCCGACCATTAATCTAGCACTGCCAAGTCCACCGCTAAACCATGTCCCTACGCACCACATCTACACCTCTTTTAAATACCTCCAGGGATGGTGACTCAACCACTTCCCCAGGCAGCCTGTTCGAATGTTTGACAACCCTTTCCGTGAAGAAATTTTTCCTAATATCCAATCTAAACCTCCCCTGGTGCAACTTGAGGCCATTTCCTCCCGTCCTATCGCTTGTTACTTGGGAGAAGAGACCAACACCCACCTCGCTACAGCCTCCTCTCAGGTAGTTGCAGAGCGCGATGAGGTCTCCCCTCAGCCTCCTCTTCTCCAGACTAAACAACCCCAGTTCCCTCAGCCGCTCCTCATCAGACTTGTGCTCCAGGCCCTTCACCAGCTTCGTGGCCCTTCTCTGGACACGCTCCAGCACCTCCATGTCCTTCCTGTAGTGAGGGGCCCAAAACTGAACACAGGATTCGAGGTGCGGCCTCACCAGTGCCAAGTACAGGGGGACCATCACTTCCCTAGTCCTGCTGGTCTCACTATTTTGGATACAAGCCGGGATGCTGTTGGCCTTCTTGGCCACCTGGGCACATGGCCGGCTCATACTCAGCCGGAATGTTGCTTCTTGCCTTTACCTAGTGTACTTATCCCTCACAAAGCAGAAGACGCTTCGCAGTAAAGACGACTGAACCTGGCTGTATAAAAGAGATTTGCAGGAATAAAAATGTGAAAACTTTTTCTCTCTCTTTCATATCAGTGACTAAAGTGTGGCTGATAATCGTATTCCAATCTTCTTGGGGAAGACAATATTTCATTTATACTTTGTGAATACTCTATAGGGATATTTTTATTTGAAGATATTTGCAGATTAAATTGTACAATTGGGAAAGTGAGGCAGAGATAGACAGGGCTTAAAAGTCCCTATAAGGGACTCCTCAAGAGCTGTCCTCAGGAACAACTTCCACTTTTGGAAGCCACTTCGTATTTGCATGCTGTTTATCTTCCAGCATTTCAACAGGTAAGAAAAACACGTTCGGGTGATTTTTCCAAACTGCGTAACAGCCAACCACAATTCAGAGCAAAGTTTTTTGTTTGTTCATGCTTATTGGTACTAGAACTATGTACGATAGTGATTTGCACGTTAAGGGAGAAACAGAGACACACAAATCAACTTGTGTGAAGTCAGAACAGAGTCAGAAAAAGAGTTAGTAAAAGAATCCAGGAGCCCCCCCACATTCCTCCATTCTAAGCAATGGAAAATAGTTTCAACTAAAGGATGAACTTTTTATTCTGATTAATACTATAGGGTCACATTGAAAGCACTGCAGCAACATTTAGAAAGCAGTAACTGGGAATTAGTTTGAGTAGAGATAAAATTTGATAAACAGAGAAGCAGAAAAGCTAGTATATTACAAAAAGAAAAAAAACCCAAGGATATAAAGACTGTAGATTAACATAGAAACTTACTTCTCTGAACTTACACAGCTCCTTTCAGCCTCCAGTACTTTTTGCTATGTTTCTTTCTTTTGCCCTTCAGGATGCCAGTTACAGTTGCTCAGATTAAAAGAAACTCAGAGGTAAGGGAGAGGGAATGGTGTGACTACTGTCAGTGTTCAGCTAAAATTCTGACATCCTGGGTCACAGTGTTTAATTCCACAGCTGTAAAATGTCAGCAACTTTACTGATGTCAGTAGAAATATCTGTGGCATTAGGTAGCATCTAGCATTACAAAGAATATTACATCTCCATTCTAGCTTTTTCAAATACACACATTGGGTAGCCAGGGTATGTCATAGTGAATATGTATATATTATATTAATTTACTGATTTCAATATTCAGTTCTTGGTATCACATCTATCTTTATTAAATTTCATTTACCTGGATTTTTTTGTGCAGTTATTTCTGTTACTGTGTTCATATTTGTTTACTGGAAGACAGGCTGGAATATCAAAACCATGGAAAGACTTAGCAGAAGAAAGTACAAGGAATTAACGTATCACTAATTGCTGAAAAAAAGCACATTGGCATTTAGGAAAGCCATCACCCGAGACAGCTATAATATTGTTGCATGTTTGCACATCTAGCATAGAACAAAACGCATGTTACCTTTTATGCCTTTTTACCTTCTGTGATGCTGGATTTAACCTCAAGTGCGGTGAAAAGACTCTAGATAGATCACTGTATCTCTGTCTTGAGCAAACCAAAATTAGATCATTGCTATACTATGCGACTCCAACAAGAAACTGCATAATGTTATGCTGTCCTTGACAGAAGATTTAACCTTTTTGGAATCACAAGCAACCCCTAAGTTTCCTTCCTTGTCCCAGGAGGGAGTAAGCTGGTATTATCCCATTATGTTAATGGCCATAGCAATGCAGTCCAATATTGAAGTGCCATTGCAAAACCAAATTTCCAGTTGTCCACCTCCATCTCTCCTTCCGCAGGGCATATGGCAGCTCTGCAGAGTTTGCTTCCCTTCCATGCTGTGACTTCTCTGAGGGATGCTTTGTAACACCAGCGTGGGACCTTGTACAGCTGGGGCTTAAGAGTCAGTTGAGCTTTTACAAAACATAACCAATTGCATCAGCCATTAAAATCAGCTAGGGCTTGATCAAATTGTTTTAGCCATTTAGGCACAGAAAAGTGCACTATTTCCTTCTTTACAACCTAATTAGCAGCACTGCAGAAATGTATGCACATTGTTTGAACCAGCATGTATTGATATGCATTAACAATAAATTCTTACACTGTTGCTGTAATGGAAAGCACTCAATTTTGAAGGGGCACCAGAACACATTCATTTTCAGCAGTAGCAAGAGAAATTAATCAGCAATTTACTGAGTAAAAAAGATGTTGTGCTGAATAACAATTACTTCTAAAAAGGCAATGCTATTGCCTTTTTTCTTTTTTTTTTTTAAATTTGAACTACCTTTTAAAAATAAAGGAGAAGCGCACAGGTCTCAGACCTAAATATCACTTTAACCAAAGATCCCAGAGTCAAATCCAGTTACATATGTCAGACATTCTGCTGTGGGTTGGACTGATTGTCTGTTTTCTCCTTCTCTTTATTCATAGTTCCACTTTCCAAATGTTAGGGCCCCGACATGAAACAAAAAAATATTAGGATGCTATGAAAAATGGAATTTCAAAGTATTCTGCACAAGAAAAATTCTAAAATTTTATTCAGACAGTTAAGAAGTGTTCTTAAGTCTGTCCTGGCACCTGGGAGGCTGCACGTCTAGAAAATTGTTATTGGATAGCATTTTCTGGCTAAAGGTTTTGTAAAGAGCCTTCCGTCCAGCTCCAGTATGTCATGAAGCCCAACTGTGTTTGGGTTGCATAGCACTGACTGCAAAAGACTGTTGCCACCCTGGAGTTTTAGTTATCTCCGGACAGTTTCTTCAAAACATTTCCTTGCCGTTCTGGAAAAGCATTGTTTAAATGGTTAAAACAGAACTACATACATATCTGTTTCAACCAAGCTCAACCTTTATTTGAACCATTAGTTTGCCTCACACCACATACTGCCCAGCAAACCAAACCCCTAGCCTTCACTCTTTCCTCCACCTCTGCCACCCAGCACTGCCTCACTTCCACGCTTCTACCACAGTCCAAGTTGCTTTGGGTCACAGCTCTGTGTTGGAAAGATTTCCTGAGTTTTCTGAGCAGAACTGATCACTTGGTTTATTTGTTTCCACCAATGGACTTTGGAAGGATCTTCTGACACTGCATTAATCTGAGCCCTGGAGACCTGAAGTTAAATCACGCCAAGTTCCTGGAAACCGAAAAATTCCAGCTGGAATTTAACCAGGAATGCCTCAGAGCTGGTCAAACCACTCTACGACAAAAATAGAAATACTCATATATGTAACATTAATAAATCACATTCTTCACAAATTAAGCATAAATGTCCATTAATTGTTAGCCGACCTTATAGAACTCTTAAAGTTTTCCTCACATGAAGACATCTTCATACTTAGAACTTCTCCAATTCTCACAGAATGAAAATAATAATAAAATAAATATAATAATAAATACATAATAATTAAAAAAAAAAAGATAATACTCTGGTTAAAAAGAAAGTATAACAATGGCTATGAAGTTGTTACCTCATTTTTTAGAGCACACTGCTCCATTTTCATGTTACCTTCCCCGATCCGTGTCTTTTCAGGCTCATCAGGGACAGAATCAAACAGTTTCTGCATGTAGCATAAACAGTAAAGATTGTGCATACAGAATCGAGGGAAGGTGAAAGCAGAAAGCAATCTTTCTATCTGTTCCACAGACATCCCAGCAGCACTCTGACCCGTACTCGGCTCACATTATTTGTGAAGTTCTCAAAACCAGATAAAGCAATAATAATGATTACTGGGCCTCTAAACTGCCAACACGAGCTAAGAAATGAGCAACCTAAACACCCAAGTTCCTGGTATTTGCTGTGAAGAGTGCATGTGAAATTCCTCTGTGTTATAGGCAAGGCTATTCCACTCTCTAGCTCCATTTACCCTTTGGATAAGAGACTGTACAATAATTTTCCCACAATAACTCAAAGCCATAACCTTTTTGATTTGAAAGACCATCTGATAACTGCACCAGAGAACTTGAATTAACTCGAGAGGGTAGAACAACAGGGAAAGGATATGAAAGATGGACAAGAAGCAGTATTTCATAGAGTTTTTCTATGGATTGGTCTGTGACGGAGTAAGAAAACGAAAGGAAACTTCTCCTTGCTAGCCAGATGCGATGACGATTTCCTAAACATACACCTTTTCTATGGTCATTTTTGAATGAAACAGGGATAGCCATTAGATAAACATTAGGAAGTAGTGCACTCCCAGTGTACTCCAAACCATCCTAGGGAATGACACTGAAAAATGAATGAGGTAGCACTGGAACAACTACGCAGTCAGATTATTTGGGATCCAGAGGGAATTCTGAATGAAGTACCACACTATACTACAAGATTTCCAGGCTGCAGAACCAGCTGTTCGTACATCCCACAGCACTATTTAAGACTACTCTTCAGCACCCAAGCCCATCCACTTCAATTTAGTGTTTCGGACAGTACTTGGGTGTCTGCAAGGGGGAAAAAAAAAGAGGATTAGGAAATAACTGACAAGAAGCCAAATACTGCAAGAAGCCAAACCAGCAAATATTAGAGCTTGCATTAGAAGTGATAATTGCAAAGCAAAGTTTCAATCCAATCTGAAATGCACCCACTTAGAAGAAGATGGAACAAAGGATATATAAACAAGGTTGACTTTATTTTTATTTAAATTTTACATACAATAACTTCTATTCCAGCTACTGGGGCCAACTGACAGTCTCATAGAACAGTAAATTTTAATTCATTACAGCTAAAAATGCGGAGAGAATCTCTGAGAACAGTCTACACTTGTTTTAATCTTGAAAAGCATATTGGGAACCACAGTAAGGAAAAAGCATATAAAAAGGTATTTAAAAATGCAGGTTCACTTACAATAATATGGTTATAGATTCTCCAAGAACCTCCCCATTATCAACATTTTAATGGTTCTTTCAACTACAAATTAGCCATTATAGCAGATATTATAGCTTAAAAAACAGAAATAAGCAGTCTTGCAAGTAGCGTGGCAGGCTCAGTGTCAGTAAGTGACATGTCACAGAATACTGGAAACATTCATGATGGAACCCACATATTTCCATGTGTATCAGGGGCGTTAGTGTAAGGAATATTCCAAATCCATGGTTGATCTGTAAACCAAAACAAAAACAAGCTCATGACAAATTCAGTTATTAAATGTAAAGTTTTGATTCTCTTCCACCCCTCCCTTTGGAGGAGGAGGAAGGTCAAAATTCCCACTGATTTTCACATAACCCCATGTGCAATTTCAGTTTACTGGAAATTTTTATTCAGCTTTTTTTAAAAACGGTAAGATTTAGAGTTTTCAAAAGGCTTTTCTTTCCCCTCAAATATTATTTTAAATATAATTATCATAACCCAACATACTCCCCACCAGCTGTAAAAGAATTGTATTTCAGACAGTATACAAGAACAGTAATGCAGCCAAATTTGATTTGGCCCATAGGCAGCAAGTTTTGTGCTGCGTATCTCTTAACCCAATGGAATTATAAATAAGTGCTGTAACGTATTAGTATTTTTCACAGGGACAGTACGAATTCAGTATCTAAGAATGACGCTGCCTGAACTCTGAAATGTTCGAGTTCACACCTCACTTCAAACATTACATCTTTAGATCAGCAACAGGTTTGCAGCAGACAGTTCCCTCCCTCCACTTCTCAGAATACAGAAGCCATTCTCACTCTTGGGAAGGAGAAAAGGCAACACAGCAGGAGCCAACTACTAGTTCTGCAACCTGCTCTAGGCTCCTTCTCCTACCACATATATGTTGCAGAAAAACAGCTGGTCTATGAAGTCAAGCTATTATTCTACTTCTCTGTCCTGGTTTCGGCTGGGATAGAGTTAAATTTCTTCCTAGTGCTGTGTTTTGGATTTAGTATGAGAAGAATGTTGATAACACACTGATGTTTTCAGTTGTTGCTAAGTACCCTGCTAGTCAAGGACAGCTCCCATGTCCTACCAAGCGCAGGCAGGAGGGAGCATAGCCGGGACAGCTGGCTGGTATTCCATACCATGTGACGTCATGCTCAGTATATGAATGGTAGGCGTGTTCCAGGAAGTAGCGATTGCTACTTGGTTATCAGTCAGCGTGAGTGGTGAGCAATTGCACTGTGCATCACTCATTTTGTATATTATCATTATCATCATTATTATTATTATTATTATTTTCCCTTTTCTGCTCTATTAAGCTGTCTTTATCTCAACCCACGAGTTTTTCTCATTCTTACTCTTCCGATTCTCTCCCCGTCCCACTGCAGGGGGTGGGGAGCGAGCGAGTGGCTGTGTGGGGTTTGGCTGCCTGCTGGGTTAAACCACGACATTCTCTCAGGCTACTCCTACTGAAATACAGAGACAACTCCTTCAATCCTTTCAGTGATTTTTCTCAAATAAGAAGTTTCTATAAATCTAGCCTGTTTCTTTTCTCCATCTCCAAAATGAGCCCTGAAGGAAGACAGTGACATTAATCTGTACAATGCATAGATTAAACTGAATTGTTCCGAGGATGACAGGAGTAGTTCATTTATCAAAACCAAGCTATTCATCTACATGATATACTATGTATACTTGCTATAGAAGATTTGCTACATGCTTGTCAACGGAAATTTTAGATAAGCTATTGATTATGATTACTGTTGTCCAATTTTAAGTTTACAGGATCCAATGCCAGATCTCACAATATATGAAGCGAGAATTACTGTAGCAAGAGGAGAGTAAGAAAGTGACAGAAGCAGTAGTGAAGGGATGTATAGATTACACAACAGCACACTGTGACAAATACCACACCAATTAAACATGGGGCAGGGAGAGCATTCCTACCAAGTACTCATTGCTTACTACTAGAGTGCGTTTAATTCTAGTACTGTAGTTCCGTATGTTGCAGTGAAACATATCCCAGCTATGCAAATGTTCTACAAAAGTGTCTGTTTACAGTAGTAAGAGGGTAATAGGAAAATGCTTTAAATTACAACAAAGTTGAATCTGCTTGACTTGAAAAAAGACTTTATGTTTAGACTTTATAAAGACTGATAGGGATGTTACAAGTCACAGGAATGTGATCACCAGAGAAAGAACAGCCTGTGCAACGAATGCCATCTTTCATATAACATTATTATAAAAAGACAATAAAAGCAAACATCGATGTCTTCCCCTGATTTAAAATCACGATATAGCTTCTAGGTGGAAGAAGTAGTTGGCTAGCTTTTGGTTACACTGCATAGGTGATTTCCAAGCACAAAAAAATAAAAGGCATCGGAAACCAGAAGAAACTATAGCACATAACTCGCAGTGCACTGCCAAAAAGTGTCTCTAGGTTTCTGGGTCAACTGCAGGATACCGAGACTTTGAGTGATCTCTTAAAAAAAAAAAAAGTAGTACCATTATTTCCCTAAGCTTCTTTTATCAGTCTCCTGCTTGAGAGCCATTTGTACCTTTTGTATTTTAGGTGAATACCATAAACATTAATAGTTATAAGAATGGGTACAGAATAAAGCAAATGTTGGAAAAAGCATTGAGGAATTCAAGCATACATTCAGATTTGATCACTGACATCTATCTATGACATCAGAACAAATCCAGTCCCACTCAAGCACTGGTATCTGTCACTTGGAGTATATTATGCAGCTTGGACCTATCCATCTTTGCTACCATCTGCAGTTACTCTGTTTAATTTAGCAAAACATACAGGCAGAAGAAGACTTAGATGTACAGAAATAACTTTAGTCACCCCTTAAACCACTCTGAGAGGCTTCAATACCTAATTAGTTCTTTTTTTTTGTGGCTATCTTAATAAAATTTTCTTAAGATAGCTATTAATGTACTTGGAACTTTGTTCCATTAATGGGATGCTGTTGGTTTTATAAAACACCTGATACTATTTTAATAAGCCATGTGTGAAACTATTGCTGAAAGAAATTATAATTCAGTTATTTTTAAAATGTCAAATCCAATTTAAAATTATTTATCACTTTTAATAGGAGCTATAGCAGCAAAAGAAAGACAATGACTATGTACAAATACTGTATGACTGTAGCTGCTTACTGTTGCACACTAAAATGATTGCCAAACTTTTGAAAGTTAAATCCTTTGATCTTTCTGGGAAAAAAAAACGTTAACTGTTCCCTATTTATAGGCCCACTATATATATTTTTAAAGCGCGCTCAACATACCTACCTTCCACAACTTTCAAGTTCAGTTCTTCATTTCTGATACCCTAATTTTGTCTCAATTGCACCTTATTGGAATTAGTGTTATCTAGTGACCCAGTGCCACTGCTTCCTTCTTGCCTCACTTACAAGCAGCAGAACTCTAGCACTAGAGTTAGCACACAGTAAAATGAATGGGGCCATTCCTACCCCACTGCTACTTTAAGATTATCTGAAATCTCAGACAAAGCACTATTTCGGTTATACTCAGACAGACTTCTGAAGATTCTCTCACAACTGAATAGATTATCACATTTCATTTAAAGATAGAGAGCTCCTGGAGAATAAGACAAGTTTTTTCAAGTACACCTGATGAATCAGTCAAAGAATCCCATTTTGGGATGCCATCAAAAAATCACATTTTGAGATCACATTACAGAATATGAAATCATGAGCTGACAATGGTACAACAAGGTGGTTTTGCAAATTTTAACAATAGTATTTTACAAATGCAGTATATTGTGTAGGTCAAAAATATGCCAGCAAGCCATCTCAAAACTTCATGTTCTCGAAGTATGATAGATGGTGGTATGGTATGTACAGCCAAAGCCAGAAAAGTCTGTGAATTACAGGAACATGCAATTGAATGTTCCTCTTAAGAGGAACGGCTGAGGGAACTGGGGTTGTTTAGCCTGGAGAAGAGGAGGCTGAGGGGAGACCTCATCGCGCTCTACAACTCCCTGAAAGGAGGTTGTAGCGAGGTGGGTGTTGGTCTCTTCTCCCAATTAACAAGCGATAGGACGAGAGGAAATGGCCTCAAGTTGCGCCAAGGGAGGTTTAGACTGGACATTAGGAGAAATTTCTTTACTGGAAGAGTGGTCAGGCCTTGGAACAGGCTGCCCAGGGAAGTGGTGGAGTCACCATCCCTGGAAGTATTTAAAAGACGTGTAGATGAGGCGCTTAGGGACATGGTGTAGTGGGCATGGTGTGTTGGGTTGACGGTTGGACTCGATGATATTAGAGGTCTTTTCCAACCTTAATGATTCTATGATTCTATGAATAGTAAAGTATAAAATACAATTAAAGCACCTTTGTGATCCTCTTCCTACAGTTTAAAATACAAGTGTCTTTTGCACTGTGAATGGAGATCTGGATGACAGATATTCCTGGTTGATTTCTAAATGCAGAGACTGGATTCTTACATCATCTTTCACAATATTTCATGAGTCTTCCAATTGAAAAATGTAGCTTTGAAGTAATAAGTGTTCACGTATATAGAAAGCTTACTCACAAATAACCAGAGTTCTTCAAGTCATTCTACATATACATTCTAACATGGAAAACTTACTCCCTGCTGCATAAGGCTGGAAAGTTCTCCCTTTCAGCATTTGCAGAAAGTGCACACTATACTTCAGTCTCCTTTCTCCCATCCCTTTGGATGAGCATGGCATTTAAAAAGGAACTCATCTTGTACCTCTCAATGCAAAAATCATATCTGAAAGATCTCAAGAAGGGGGAAAGGCAGGGTATAGATGTGGGATCTATAATAATATTCACAAACAAGGTAATAATTCCTGAGGCCAGGACAATGACCACTCACTGGGAAAAAAAACAGAAAAAGAAAAAGAAAACAGTACTGCAGTTTAAAAGCAGGATTTGTTTTGTTTCTCAAAGTGTTGATGTGATGAGAAAAAAAAAGTCCTTTGCACTTTTCTGAGGCCTTTCCCAAGTTGTTCTAAAAAACACCTCGATGGACTTATGTATTAAAGTTTCAAGTTCCTCCCATACAGCAGACGATTTCCCCAGTCAGTAAACTGTGTAATACCTAAATCACAAATTAAGTGATATTCCTCAACTACAGCAAGCAGCTTGTACCTCTTCCCACGCAAAGGTACAAAAAAACCCTGGGGCTGTATCCCTTTGTGTAGTCTAAGTCTGTTGTAAGAAACTTCTCAATAGGGTGAAACAAAAGTGATAGGGGAATCAGTCCTCAAACACTCTAAATGAAATGCTGTGCTTTCATGAGAGGATCAGTCAACTTGTATTGGTAAGAGAGATAATAGCAATATTGCAACTGAGATGTGACAATGGAGCTCAATGGGAAGATGATTTTATACAACAAAATAGCAGTACTCATCTGAAAGATTCTAGAGGGAAATAAAAGTCTGAACATTATCAAAGGCACAAAGAAATTTTATTTATAAAAATATCTTGCTAGGTAAGACTGGCTGTTGTGTGCATGTTTCCCAAATACCAGACTGGATCATTTTCTGTTTTCCTTCCAAGGATCTCTGAAATTATATTGCTGGTCTATACGTTTCTTTTATCTTAGTATCATCAATACATTCAGCTTTGTCATAGTCTTTTTTGTTATAACAGACTGAATCTGTTGGTTAACAACAGAAGAGTTCAGGAGATTGTTGTATCTATACAGTTTATCTGTCAAGATACTAAGTAGTACTATCAGCTACCATATAATTTTATTTTTTTAAATTCTTTAAATGTTTTGCCCTGAAGATGCATCTGCTGCCCACAAATAGCGTTCTGCTATTCAGCTGACTATCAGAGGTGAACAACTGCAATTGCTCAAAACAGCAATTTGCAAAGAGTTAATAATGTACATGTTGCACACAACAAATGTTATCTGCTAAAAATTCATGAGGTCCTTTTTCACTTCAGAGTGGAATGATCTTAATCTTTATTTTAAAACTGCCAGATGTAAAACGTGCATGTTATTCACTGCAGCAAGAGAAAGATGCAAGCTATGTATATCATGCATAATAAAACTGTTTTGTGCTGGTAATTTAAAGCAGCTGGAAAGAAATAGTCTAAAGGAAAAATGCTCAAGTAAAAGTTCTCTATGCAGCTTTAACTCTGATCTGTTAGGATGACATATTGTTACATTTCCTCAGACTTCAACTACAAATCTTGCACTCTGCACAAGATGGATCAAATCACATATAAATTAAATGACTAGACTGGGCATAATACATCTATCCTGAAAAAGAACCATCAAAATAAAAGTGCTTTTTTAAATTCTTCGGTTGACCAAGTATTGAAGCAAAATATTGACCATCTGGTGAATTTGCCATCTCATTACGATGCTCTCAAGGATCTGAAGCATATTTTGGAAGATCCCTCTTAGCCAAACACAAGCTTTGACTTCAAAGAAACTGGCTAGTAACGTGGCAAATCAGATCAGACAATCTAGTGTCTTCTTCTGGTCTTCAGGTCTGTAATGCTATCAAAACAATATAGGCAAGTGGTCAAACTAAATGGTGACTCTGTAACTCAAGTTTCCTCCCATACAAACTGTTAATTTCTTCACCGTCATTATAAAAAGCTTGAAGAAAAACAGGTTTTGCTGTGTACTCAATTGTTACACTTGGACTCTGGGAGGCCATCTGAGGAAGCGTCTGAAGTCAGGCTGTCTTAGGAGAGCTTCAATCCCAGACTGCAGGTTTACCAGTCAATAAAAACGCTTTTGGTTCCACCTAGGAAGGAAACGGATGCCAGCACTGACTGAGATTGGTTCCAACCCCTGCTCTCTGCCCCAGTATATGAACTACAATGACAATGTGTACTTGCTGCTTGAAAAAACTGAAAACTATACTTCTAAACATACTCAGACTTACATTTACCATTGCTCTGAGTGTTAAATAAGTGAAATATTTTCTATTCAATGTAGTAGTATCACTAGAAACAGGATTAGCTTCTAGTTGTTATCTTCTCAGAAGAAAGGGTATTCTCTTAAGAGTTTTTACCATGTTAAGCATACTGAGAGGACTTGAAATTCTCTAAAAATTCATATAGGATGCTGCCAGTTGAGTTCTTTCAAACTCTAGAAAGTACACAGGCTCCATGTAGCTATGCAATATTAAATAGAAAAAAAGGAAGTTACTAAAAAACGTGAATGACTTCCCCAGAAGTCTTCTTTCTTAATGTCTTCAAAAATATTTTAATTACTTGACAGAGAAAGTGGAGAATTCTAGAACTTTGGACAAAAAACAAAAGTGGGAGAAAGGTAGAGACCATGTACAGTGACATTTTCCCAGAATACAGCAGGATACAGCAGGTCCCCGTAAGGGAGCTTAGAGTAATAAAAGCTCCTCTAGCTTAGCTGGACAAAACACTGATCTCTTCTTTCAGGGACTCTGTCACTAGCACAAGGCAGGATAAATGAAAATTATCCCCACTCTTTAAATAATAGGATAAACACAAATATCTAAATCTACCAGAGCCGGAGGCAAATATGCCATTGTGCTCGTTTTGGCTGGGGTAGAGTTACTTTCTTCATAGTAGCTAGTTTGGGGCTATGTTTTGGATTTGTGCTGAAAACAGGATTGTTTTCGTTATTGCTGAGCCTATTAAACTGTCTTTATCTCAACTCACAAGTTTTTTCACTCTCACCCTTCCAATCCTCTCCCCCATCCCACTGTGAGGGGAATGAGCGAGCGGCTTAGTCGTGCTTAGTTGCTGGGCTGGGGTTAAACCATGACAGCCATGAAGTTTTTCTTGTTTTTATCCAACACAACAGCAGTTTATGTGTAATAAACAAGATGGAGTATTACTAGTTTCCTGAAATCACTACAAATATATACCAAATGTAATTTCACCATACTCCCAATTCCCACTCATTGAAAACTAGACAAAATATCAAGCACTGAATATCTGAAGTTACAAGGAAAAGGTCAATTTGCTCTTCCACATAAGTGTGGCAATGGAACATTGAACAGTGAGCAGGGCCCTTCACAAGGGAGAGAGCTGTTCCTGTGAGACATGTTACAGATCCTTTAGAAAACAAAATCACAGCTGTCAGAGGTTGAAAACTTCAGCTAGAGAACTAAAGAATTGTTAAGTGGACTGTTCATTTTTCCACAATGCTTCAACTTGCATTAAAGCAAATTTCCATCTCATTTGCCCACCATTCTTTCAGCCTCTCATAGCATGAGATTTGATAGCTTTAGCCCCCAGTTACCAAGAGTAAAATAGATTTTCCTGATGGAAAATAATGAAATACATTTTAGTACATTTTTACAAATTGTTAGAATGGCCCAGGAAAGAAATCTTCAACAAAGAGCAAAATAACAAAGACTAATGTAATTCATATGGGGAGAGTAATATGTAGTTTCACTCTAACTTTAGGTTAATCTCAACTGAGCTGGAACCTGTCTTATTTTCTTGTATATACATATATTTTCTGTATACTATTAGTCAACTGAATAGTCAGTTTCTTTCCTTGATTTAAATACATACATTGAAGAGAAAACTGAATGAGAAATAACTTATCAGAAATTACCTACCCCCCTACTTTATGGGGTTCTCTTCCAGAGGGTTTAAGCAGTTCCAGAACATTTTGAACTAAAAGCTCAGAAAAAGCTTATATAAATTCCTGCCTTGTAACCCAGTCACAACTCAAAGAACTGCTGATAAATATATTTTTAGCTCATCCCCTTTTCAGTAGTGCTATAACAGAGATCCGTAACAAGTGCATGAGACTAATAAATCTGAAATGTGGCAGAATAATAACGCAGAAAAATGTTTCAGAAATCTTTCACCTGCTGAGGTCTCCCTAAAAAAGCAGGAAACAGAGCCAATTAAGCCGAAATGTAATCACACTTAAATGTAACTAGAAAGTTAACTGCAACTCACTAGGAAAAAAAGCAGATGAAGTAGCCCAAAATACTGAAGCTTACTATAATACAACAACGATCTGGTTTACAATACATGTAAATCATAGATTCACTGATACATTGAGCTAATTAATCACGTAATCATTACTTTCTGACAATTTTTAGGTCCAAAAATATTTTTTTCAAGCATGATGGTGTGGTTTGTTGGTGGCTTTTTTTTGTTTGGTGGGTTGTTTTTTTGGTTTTGTTTTTTTTTTTTTTTTTAAATCATCCTATGTAGTTAAAATGAGCTACTTGACATGGAAATATTTCTGGTATGATTTCTCTCACAGAAGAAATCTTACAAACTCATCTCAACTTGAAGAGACTATGCTGCTACCAGCTATGGTTTGAGATCTACTTAAATTTTATTCTTCAGGAAGATCCAATGACTCTGGTTGGCACAAGCATGGAGTTTACCTGTCCATGTATTGTAAAATGTGGCTCTGTGCAATTCTGAAATACAGCTGAAAACTAAATGAAAGCAATGGGAAATTTTTAAATATGTTACTTGTCACAGAGGTGATATATCATAATTACCCTACCAGTGACATCTTAAAGCACATCAATACATCCTTCAGTGACTACAGCTTAGCCTATGATTACATTTCAGTGAATGATAATCCATCTCTCTGGGTAAAAAAAACAGTGCAAAAAAAAAAAAAAAAAACAACAGCGCAAAACCAAGTTATCTGTCTCACAATGACCTCAATTTATACTCTTTAGAAATCTTTGGAGGAAGAGGAGGAAGAAAATCTTCATGATTGTTTCTCCAAGAGATCCTATTTTTCAGTTTTGCCTGAACTTGAGTTTTAGAAGGAAACTCGCTGACTAATGAGGCAAACCAGGCAAAGGTGGACAAGTCTTCTGCATTTTTTTTCCTCCCTGTTATATGGGGTGAGAGAAAAGTAGGACAGGGACCAGATTATTTCATTATTATTGAACTTAATGGACTTTAAAAGACTGTGGATCAACCTCATGAATGATTATGGTTGAAACCAGACAGATTATTTACATCGTTTACTGACGAGTTTATCATTGTATGTCCTGAGATGTATTTTATTGCTTTTCACGATGCATTTCCTTCACTGTAACAGTTTTCACACTGGAAGTCCAGTCCCATCTGATAAACACCAATTAATATGACATTAAAAGAAAGCCATTGTGACAGAATAACAAAGAATCTCTGCAATTAAATTATTTTCACAAATTAAATTATTTCCACAAACTAAGGAACTGTTTTTCTTTCACTTTGTTACATTATATAATAATATAATTCTGTAACATTAAGTATGTCTGAGCCAAGATTCAAATTTGCACAAGTACAGGAAAAAAGGTATTTTGGTATACCTATCTTCTACTTAGAACTTTACATGGCAAAGGTATGGCCCTGCTCCTGACCATCTGTTGACTGTTCTGCCTACTGCTCCTCCCTCCTGCTCCTGATAGGATTTTTCTGATTATATGAAAGTAATGCATACTTTGTTTTCCCGTGGTTAGAGAATCTGAGTTCATGGAAAATACCCCAGAGCCTTTTCTCCTTCAATTATAGGGACCAGTCAATACAGTTTCTTTAGCGAAAGGATAATTACTTGCATTTCTGCTTCTCAAGACTTTATTAAAATAAATCTATTTATATCACTCTCCAGAGACTTTGGGAGTTGATAACTGTATTGTTAAGGACAGATTATTTTATGAGTCCATCCCATAACATGGGAATTCTTTAAACCTCTTTTCCACCAGGAGGCTGAGGAACGGAAACAGAATATTCAGGAAAGAGATGTGAAAAGGCACAGGCAGCTAACTTTGCTTCCATTGCCAAAGCCTAGACAACTTGAATTCTGACATCTGTTCATATCACGGGAGAAAGCTGAGACTCAAAAGTTGAAATACAGACAAATGAGTTCTCTGCAGAAATAAGCTTTCCATGCAAAAAGTGAAAAAAGTTATTTGGAAAAAGATCTTTACATTTAGTTGAAATATGCATAAAACTCACTGACACAGTAGGTTAAATGCAGGAATTAAAACAAGAACACTATTAATTATACAACTACATTTTCGCACAAGGAAGACAGTATATGTAGGACATTTGTGGTGGTGTGTTTCCCCCCTTCCCCTGGGCCGCTCTATGATCTCAGGAACTCCTGTTGGGCCTTAGCCATTGTATAACGAGTTGGGCGGTTGAGCGTCCCTTGACTGTACCAGGCACTCTTACATGGCTAAGGTGGGGAGTGACACTGATCGTACAAGGAACACCGGCTACCTGATCAAGGCAGGGAATGAAAACAGGGGATAATTCGTCATCCCTGACAGCCCTGAAGCATTCCCTACCTGGATCATAACTCAAGTGGAACAATACCATTGTTACTGTGGTACCGTAATGACTATCCTGGATCACCCCGGACAGTGGCCAGCATGGAAATTTACTGATGACTAAAGCCAATCATCTTGCAAACCTATAAACAGTGGTCCCAATCAAGACCCTTTGAGTTCTCCTGGACCACAGCTCCCTCTGAGTGGGACGCCTCTCAGAGTTCGCAAACTCTCAAGACTCTGATATTCGGAGGACCATTGGAACCTGGGCTGAAACACTTCTCGGCTGAGACACTCCTTGGGGCTCAACCCTTTGCCCGTTGAAAAATGCCAAGATGTGAGTATTTCACGAGGGGAATTTTTAACAGGTATACCTTTATAAATTTATCTAGCTTTAGGCCTTTATAAATTTATCTAGCTTTAGGCCTTTACAAATTTATCTACCTTTGGGCCCTTATGTGTGAATTGATCTAGATCTCGTGTGTGTGTGTGTGTGTTTGTGTGTATTGACTTAGATAACCAATAATAAGCATAATCTGTAATACTTTAGTAATTGTAGTAAACTTGATTAACTTACTTTGTAACTGTTAAATTAGTCAATGATTAAGTGCTGTCAAAATCTTACGATCTACCTCAAAACTGTGAATGAACTTTAGATTGCTGCTAAACACATATAATCCCTTAGACATAAACCGTTGACCAAGTCTGAGACTAGGGGTAGATCCAGCCACACCCAGACTCCTCTCTGAGAAGGAGTTTAGAAAGCAAGGGGGTCTACTCTGAACCTCGTGACTCAACGGGAGGGTCTCCTTATCCCTTTTGTATTAGACACAAATGGTTGTCCAAGTCTGAGACTAAGATTGGATCCAGCTGGGTCTTCTCTGAACCTTGTGACTCAACGGGAGGGTCTCCCTTACCCTTTTGTCCTCAATCCCTGCACAAATCATTCCAACACAATTCTGACACAATTTTCCCTGTGTATACTTAGTCCATGTAATAAGTAATAGAGTGAACCTTGCCATCGAATTCTGTTAAGTTGTGCTTTTATAAATTTCTATTAAAATCGCTTTTTGCTGATATCTTTGCCAGTGATTCTTTAAGTGGCCTCAAAACCACTCATTCATGACAACATTTAAGAATATACACAGATTTTAATTTTTATTCTTTGTTTTAAAATTTCCAAAAATTTAGGTATGATCTTTTAGAAAAACCTTCCAAAAAACATCAGTATGAGCATTAGTCAAAAAGCAGACAGTGCATACAAGTCCCAGAGCATAACAGTTCCCCTTTAGTTAGCTAGTAATCTAGGCGCAAGCCCTGCCACCACTCCCTGAAACGACATTAACAATACTTAAATGGACAGCGTGTTTTATACTAAATAAAACAGTATAATAGATTGTATTATCATTTCTACATTGAGCCAGTACTTTTTCTCTGGGAAAACTGAAATACCATTTAAAAATTCTTTCAGGTAAGTAGTAAGCTCTTAAAGCAGAAAAATCGTCTTTGCAAGTTATAAAAGTAACATGCATCATATTGAACAGGTGAATGCCTGGCTGTGTAGCTGGTACCATACTCAAGGTTTTGGTTTCTGTGATCACAGATCTACTTGTGAGAAGGCTTGTTGGGAGCTGATGGGATTCACCTGACCAAGTGGGGCAAGAGCCTCTTTGCCAACAAGCTGGCCACACTTGTAAGCAGAGCTTTAATCCAGACCCAGTGGCAGAAGGGGATGGAGTTATGAACAACACAGAAGAGCCAGGGGCTGCTGAAGCATTAGGAACCAACAGGGAAACACCTGTGAAATGCTGCAAAGGAATTAGGGTTTGTTCCTCTAAAAAAGTGACACGGTCAACAGCCTAGCTGAAGTGCCTCTATATCAATGCACACAGCATGGATAACAAACAGGAGCTGGAAGCCACTACACAGCTAGAAAGCCGTGATCTAATCGATATCACTGAAACTTGGTGGGATGAATCACATGACTGGAGCAATCAATGGCTATAAATTGTTAAGAAGGGACAGGCAAAGAAGAAGGGGCAAGGGGTTTGCCCTCTATGTAAAAAAAAAGTGGATTGACTGCACAGAGCTGTGTTTGAAAAACAGTGATGAACAGGTTGAGAGCTTATGGGTGAAAAATCAGAGATCAAGCCAAAGAAGGAAACCTCATGGTTGGTGTTTACTACAGGCCGCCCGATCAAGAGGATGCTGCTGAAGCATTTTTACTTCAACTACAGGAAGCATCATGCTCACAGGCTCTGATCCTGCTGGGGGACTTCAGTCACCCTGGAATGTGTCTTTACTTTTATTTACTATGTAAGACTCTATAAGTCTATTTACTTCTTAGCTTTTAAACATTCTTTCTCCCCACATCATTTGTTAGTTCAAAAATCTACAGAAAGATTTGAGTTGCTATAAACACTATCTTTCCTGAACTCCTTGTTACTCTCTATTATTTCAAGCTCTGCTGAAGATAATGTCTTTTTTAGATCATGGCATCTCAAAAAAAGAATTGAGTTACAATCTTTTCGCATTAGTTTTAAGAACAAAAATATAAAAATTTACTCTTCCCACATATTGCAGGTTGCGTATCATCATCATTATCCTCGCATCAACATCATTATCCTCAATGTATTTTTAGGTTTTCGAGCCATCATCACCCCATAGCAGCACTTACTTATCACTTTCCTGATTTGCATGTTCTAGAGATAGTCTTGGAAGCTGAGAAGGTTGAGATTTTGTAAATCTCGTCAAGCGTTATAAAATAACCCCTCCACCCCTCCAAGCAGGATTCCAACATGGATCTTCAAGAAAATGAAGTCTGAAACCATGAAATATAGAATGGACCAAAAGCAACTCTTCTTTTTTCTGATTTGCAGCAATTCTTTCACATTTGCTCTATGATATTTCTTTCACACCCCACTTCCAGAGGATTGTTTTTCCCTCACACCCGCTCTCTTCCAAACATTCTGCTTTCAACACTCCTTCCCCCATTAGTTCTGCAGAAAAACATTCTGATTCCATAAAGAATATCTATTTTCTTAATGCATACAAGAATCCCAGAAGAGGAATGAAAAAATAATATTTAGGTTGTTGATCCAAAACTTAAACAACAATAAAGAAAAAATTAGAACCAAAAGACTCTATAGTTGCTTTCTTTGAAGTCACAAGCAGAATATGGGACTGATATAATCTCAAATGCAGTCGTGCCACAAAAATGTTAAAATAAAGCTTTGGAACACAGCAGTGTTCAAATGACTCAGAGTTACTCAAATTAGTTTGCTCCATGTATAATATACCTAATTTTCTTCTGAAGTCACACCTTACCTTTGCTTCCATACTGTTCTGGTGGCAGGTCATAAGGTACAGGAAAATACGTCGCTGAATCATTACTTTCTGAAAGCATTTTCCTTCTCACATGAAAGTAACCTTTGTCCAATCCCTATGAAGGAAGGGAGACATACAGAAGAAAGACTTATTAGTTTGGGGGGAAAAAGACAAACCTAATCCACAATAGATTCTTTCTCAATAAGAGTCATTTTAATAAACAAAATGTTTTGCTTCCATTACTGAGATTAGATACTTCCTAAACCACCCTCCTGTCTTAAGAACTCAGCTTCTCTTATTACTACTATTTCAGGCTCTTCTCTTTTACAGTCATTGGCTTGGCCCCACAGGTGGGTCCACATTGGATATACTCTACCTTCTCAGTCCCTTACACATATACCAATCTATTTCCATGTTCACTAGGTAAACACACTTGTGGCCTTGCTTGTGTGAGCCATTCTATCCAAATTGCCTGAGGTCTTTGCTAGTACCATATGGGCAGCACATCTCAATACAAGATGTTGCTTCTTTTGCATAAACGCTTATGGACATTGGAATAAAATTTTAATTATTAAACAAAATATGAACACCTTTGGTGTTTAATATTTAACTAAAGGGAAAAGCTTTAAAAATTTTCTCTTTGCTGTTTAGTTTCATCTTGACCATATTAGTTAGATGTTCAGTGTGTTTCATGAACTGAATTAAAATTCAACTCGTGATACGGAAAATCTTCAAACCTATGCTTTCCAGATATCTTGGGTAACACTATCTATGTACGCTAAAAAAAATTAATGAAGATTTGAAACTGCTTGCATAAAAGTTTCAAAGACTACACTCATATTAGAATGACACTGGATTTCAAGCAAGGTTAAGGACTACAAAAAAAAAAGCTATAATACAATGCAATACAAGGGCAGATAGATTTAAAGCGATTCAAGTAACTTTGGCAGATGATATCGCTTAGTCACTTCTCCACAGAAAATTGGATCCCATTCATCAATTGTAATGAGTTATATAAAAGCAAATCTCTAATACTGAGATTTCCAATAGCCTATTGTCAATCAAGTACAATTTGATTAGAACAGACTAAAAGTTTAAAGGTTATCAAGCTTTTATTATTGTTTTCTAAGACATTACTGAACAACTGTATTTTTCTTTCTAAAATCATAGACTAGTTTGGGTTGGAAAGGACCTTTAAAGGTCATCTACTCCAACCCCCTTGCAGTGAGCAGGGACATCTTCAACTAGATCAGATTTCTCAAAGCCCTGTCCAACCTGACCTTGAATGCTTCCAGGGATGGGGCATCTACCACCTCTCCGGGCAACTTGTACCAGTGTTTCACCACCCTCATTGTAAAAAATGTCTTCCTTATATCTAGTCTGAATCTACCCTCCTTTAGTTTAAAACCATTCCCCCTTGTCCAATTGCTACAGGCCCTGCTGAAGTCCATCCCCATCTTTCTTATAAACCCCTTTTAAGTACTGAAAGGCCACAATAAGGTCTCCCCGGAGCCTTGTCTTCTCCAGGCTGAACAATCCCAACTCTCTCAGCTTCACAGGAGAGGTGTTCCATCCCTCTGATCATTTTTGTGGCCCTCCTCTGGACCTGCTCCAACAGGTCCATGTCTTTCCTGTGCTGAGGGCTTCATAGCTGGACGCAGTACTCCAGGTGGGGTCTCACCAGAGCAGAGCGGAGGGGCAGAACCACCTCCCTCGACCTGCTGGCCACGCTTCTTTTGATGCAGCCCATGATATGGTTGGCTTTCTGGGCTGCGAGCGCACGTTGCCGGCTCACGTCTGAATATTAACTTATACTTTATCCAAGCTGTAGGATCCATCAGTCTAAGTTTTACTGGATTACTGTTTTGTGACAATACAAGCAAGCTTCTTAATTACCACTAAATAAT
This sequence comes from Calonectris borealis, assembly GCF_964195595.1. Lineage (NCBI taxonomy): Eukaryota > Metazoa > Chordata > Aves > Procellariiformes > Procellariidae > Calonectris > Calonectris borealis. The sequence goes on from NC_134316.1 coordinate 19,744,331, forward strand.
CCCATTTTATTCAAACATACATGCTGGCTGAATTCATAGTCCCATCTATATACAGTACTTTTAAATACTGTAAGTTCTTCTTTACTGAAGTCTTACTTCATCAAATGTTAGCATTGTAAGTTGGAGGAAGTAACATTAACATGACCACACAAAGCATGGGATACAAAGCAGCCTTACACCTTTTTCTTTGATATTCAAGCAGGATAGTAACAGAGAATAGGGAGAGCTGCCAAAGAAAATGTCAAGCTGTATTACAGCAGTTCCAGCAAGTCAGTTCAAGAAACTCCTTTAGAATATAGATGCTTGTTTTCTCTCATGACCCAAAGTAACAGGAAACTACTAGTTATGATGTAACAAAAACTGTGTATTATTTCAAAGACTAGGTAAAAGCCACTGCCTTTTAAATGAAAGAACAGGGGAAACAAACAAACAAGGTCCACGCTAAAGGACTGTGTAAATGAAAATCCATTTTAAACCCCTTTTATACCATTGAAGTTAGTGGAATTTTGATAAAACTTCATTAAAACCAGGCTACAGCCTTTTGTAGAGCTTAGCCTTTAAGTAACAAGCAATATGTTCAAAACAAACGAATGCAAAGATACAAGATTATTTTTAAAAGCTCATAAATATCTAAGGGTTTGAAACTGACTGAATAGAAAAATACAAAATTCAGAATTACTTAGGAAAAAAAACGCAATCAAGTTGTACAGCTTTACTTCCAATGAACTTGAATCACTCAGGGATTGATAGAAGTTTCATGTAAAAATGCAAATAACCATACTTATGTCTGTAGTGGAAAGAACATGAAATATGCCAGGGATGCTATAGCTCACAAAGAACAGGATCTGTGTAAGTGGTGGTAAGAGCTTTTTTCACAACTCATAGTAGTCAGGTTTCAGTCAGTGAAGGGTCTGGATGCTGTGCAGTCCTAGATACTACTTATAAGGCGACACTGAAATTGCGAACTAAAATGGCTTGTATGAGGTTTGATTGCCCCGAGCACCTGTGAGCTTTTCTCTTGTCTTCGACATGCAGCTATAAGAGAAACGTGGAATGGCAGAGAAGGCTTCTCGGCCATATCGTGAGTTGATTCTTATTCTACAATGAACTTCATATGCATGCCTGGTCAAGAGCACCAAAGTTACACAGCTGTTGCCTGGCACCATCTGAGTTTGAAATTTGTATAACCATTGCTATCAAAGCACATAATGTAGAACAATACCTACTTAGGCCTCTACATACACACATAGTAATCTCAGTTTAATTTAAGTATCAAGAACTATGCCACATGTATTCCACTCTGAAGTTCATAGCAGTGGGTGCTTTTCACACAACATGAAAGAAAAATGCACCACTTGTAGGACATTTTTAATCTCATTTTCTTTCAACGCAGTAATGTTTTTGGTTCTGCTTCATTTCTTCTACCCTCTGTGCCCTGTTATTACTTCAGTGTGTTTCTTCTCAGGCATTTTGCTTCCATCTCTTGTTCTACACCTTTGCTTTCCTCTTCCTTGTTCTTTCTCAGTAGTCACCAGTTACATTTTCCTCTCCTCTGAGAGTCCTATTTCTCTCTGATGCTGTCCTCCAACGCCCCTGGACTCCATCAGCTGATCCCAAAATTGTTTTATTTGTCTGTCAGAATTTAACCTGTAGAGATCTTCCATTCAGGAAATGCTAATCTAGGATAATATATTTAGTTTTCCTCAAAACATCCTGGAGTAAGAGTCTAGGTTATGGAATACATTCTTTAACAAGGCCCTCTGAGGAGATTCACATGCTTTTAAAAATAACTCTCATGTGTCTATCTTCACACAGAAGATCACACAGAAATTGAATTAAGTCACACATTTTGTCTGTTTTGAGCATTTCCTGGATGTTGACAGCTCTCATTGCTGTTCCAAAAAACCAAACCAGCAGGATCTTGCCTAAAAAAAATTCTGCCTGCCTTGTAAATTTTCCTCAGCCATATTTTATTCTTTTAGAATTTTTCCCTCTGCAGCTATATTTTGTTCTTTGACTGCCACTCACAGCAATACATTTTGAAATGTTGAGAGATACATTTCTCAGTTGGGAAAGCATATTTTTATTGTACTTAGGAAACTTCAGATGCTGTTGTGGGTTCTCTTAGTGCCTTAACATCATACATTGTAAAAGTAGGCTTTGGGAGGAAGAATGGGAAAAGGAAGTAGAACAGCTTTTAAAATTCTGCTTTCCAGCCTTTTTTGCCCCAAACACAAGGCAGATTGCAGATTATAAAAAAACATCACATAAGATAGAGGTAAGAATTGCTATCCCTACTTGAGTGGGAAGTAACACTGATATCACTACAGTATTTTAATACTACTGAAGTAACTCCTACAGGAGACAGCTGATTTTTCCACTGGATGATTATTTCCCATGCCAGCAAACAGAAAAAAGCCCACTCTTCAGCAAAACCATTTAAAAACTCACTAGTTTGAGCAGTAAAGAATTAAGGATGCACACAAACTTTACAGTGACCATGCTCCCCTGGCCAGAGGAATACAAAATGAAATCCTTCCTCAACATCGAGGCGCATTTATTCAAAACAGAGCTTTACTCAACTGTATCAAAACATTTTTTTGTAAGAAGCCCACAGTAACAAATCCAGGTATCTAAACCCAAAGTTTCTTGGCTTGGAAAACATGTCTCTGGGAGTCTTTACCACTGGAGTTTGAAAACCTTGTAGCAGTTCTGTGAACACTAAAAGCAAGGTTTAAACATCCCAAAGTCCACATATAAAGTCTTGGTTTACCGACATTGCATTTATTTTCCCACCCCCACTCTATTTCATACAGGATAGGTGACTTCATCTGAAACTAGAGAAATCAAAGAAAAAAGTGGGATGACATTACTTTGGAAGTTGATGTTACAGTCAAAGAGCTTAACCTACTTTACTTTGGTTCTGGTCTAAGTTGAGCTATGACTGATGGTGCTTGGTTCAGTTGTTCGAACTCAGCAAAAATTTAAGCAGTTCCCTTCTGATGATCACACACACATAATGGCTGGCTACTCTCTAATCCAGATTCAGCTCATGCACCCATCCCCACAGGCAACTATAAAAGAGTATCTTACTCGTTACCAGGGAATATTCGCCATCAAATACAGCATTTCAGAATCTGAAATACTATTGTTAGTTGTCTGTGACCAATTATCTAGATATAATCGCAGCATCTGATAGCACTAGGTAGGCAATCATGGGTAAGTTCTCAATTTAATAGCAACTACTATATTTCTCTGAGTCTATATTTCCAAAAGCTGACTGGCTAGTACCATATTCTTCAACACACCCTTTAGAAGATTTAAGTATTCCACAAACTTTTATAACATTTTACAGGTCAAGCTCAGTTTATCTTACAACTTTATCAGACACAGAAGCTGTGAGACGGAACTACTTATTTAGAAAGCTTTCCATTAGACATTTCCAGTATTTTTCAAACAAAATAATTACTGCAACATGCTTCCCAGAACTCCATAGGTTAGGTGATGGCGTTCTCTCAACATGTTTTAATGTTAAAGATGTAATTTATTTCAGCCTCTGGAAAGGAATTCCCAGCAGCTGAAAGAGCAAGCTGAACACGAGGGAGAATGATGATGTAGGAGGCGAGACATAGAAATGAAGATAGAAAGGGAAATGCAGTTCAAACACAGGACACAATCTTTTTTATGAACATTATGTTTTAATCAAGAGAAGCTTGTGATCTAATGTCACCATCAGCTGATTTTCCCCTAAACACTAAAATTGTAAACGGCAACAGCTGCCGCTATGTTGAGAACAACCATTCAACATATTTTTAGGAGTCTGCATTAGCACACCAGGCCAAGACCAAACCTCAAAGAATAAGTTCTTGAAGCATTTTAAAAACCAGACAAAAACTGGCAGTCAACAGATGGCAAGTGAGGAACAATCCACTTCCAAATTTGTATTCAGCAGAAAATAGAAGGCACAAACCACAGAGCTAGTGGAGTTTTTAAGATTAGGAATATTAAGTGTGTGCTATGCAAGTCCACCAGGGTAGTGTGGCCGAGCGGTCTAAGGCGCTGGATTAAGGCTCCAGTCTCTTCGGGGGCGTGGGTTCGAATCCCACCGCTGCCAGGAATGTTTTAACAGTTGGACTCGATGCTCTTAGAGGTCTTTTCTCAACCTAAACGATTCTATGATTCTGAGTCTTAACTTCTACCAGAATAAGTGTCACTAACTTTGTGGTCAAACTGCATAAAACAACCTGAAGAAACAGAACTGTCAGAAGTTGGCAGTATTGAATCGGCATTCCAATAGCTACAGCATACTGAGTCTTTCGAGGCCTAGGAATGCTCAGTTATGTTTCAAAGCACTTTATCTAGTTTGTAGTCTGTGTATTTTTAATCGCAAACAAACTTTAAAAAATTCAGTTTCTAAAAATGTTAGTCTATTCCTAGCTCTCCATTATCTTCACCTAAGACTACTCTGCCACACAGTATGTTAAAACCACACAGAACCAGCAAAAGTCTTGACAACCAGACTAACTTATCAAAGAAGCACTTTCTATGCAGTTAGCTGCAGGGCATATACTTAAGATAGATTTACAAGCTAAGCATTGCAACTTGAATATCAGATGACTGCATGTACATAGGGCAAGTATTAATATTTGTCCCTCTGACAACCTCCTTGTTATCAGGTGTCTCTGCAGGCACTTCCCAGTGAAGAAAGGAAAGACAGCTGCAGTCCCTCTCCCCGCTTTGCTCCCATATACACCATCTCATGTGACTACTGACAGGTGACTTGTTTTTTTCTGGTTGCCAGTCTTCACAACTAAGTATCAATATTTAGGAAACTGGGAGGAAAAGAACTAGGTATTCTCTTCCGAAATATGTATTGAATGTTACATATTCTTGCAAGTTTTTAGATGAGCTTCAATTAAGTTGTGTTCTGAGAGGTCTGAAACTCAAACATAAGACTATCTCATGCACACTGGCAGATTTTAGTACAGCCACCTGTATAGGAGCACATATTTGTGTGTTTTCTATAATTTACATAAGACAAATACGAGTTGTGCAGGCTGTAGAGAAAGCATTATACTTACACAAAGCATCTTTATATTACATACATTTTAATTACAGTATTCGACAAAATCAAACTAAACTTTGTCATGAAGTGTGATATATTAGAATTATGTTTCTCACGTGTACACATTTCTGTCAATCCTGAATGAAAAACAATCAGAGGCTAACATATTACATATCACTTTGTAAAAAATACAGCAGGCCAAACAGACTCAGTGAGTGACGAAAACCTTGAGAACATCATTGTGTCAAAGATTTATATCTGGATCTGTTTCTCCAGATTTATACCTGCATCTCATGTGCACCTTTGTCCCTCCACTCACTACCCTCCTAACCCGAATGATACAGAAGGAAAAAAAAAAAATAGATAAGAGCAGTAAGAACGATCAAACAATCTCCACCCTTGGAGCAACTGAGCAGGCTAAGGACTCTTCAGCCTACAAACAGATAAAGGTCTATAGAAAGAGTGGTATGGAAAAGGTGAATAGGGATCACATGGTTATTGCGTCTTTCAACGCAAGAAGGGAAAACCATCAAATTAAACTAATTTTCAGAACACTGTGCCTCATGTGACATTGTTAAGTTGTGGAACTCGGCCAGAGCAGGTTGTGAATGCTAGAAGCCTACAGGCATTTAAGAGAAGACAAGAGATGTCCACAGAAGAGGCTATAGCCTCTAAGTCAAGAAATTTTCAGGGCTAAACTACTACATACATGCCTGCCCACTCTTCTATAAGCATCTGATTTTGGCCACTGAGAGTTTTGAGATGTGTCTTTGATATGACAAAGTAAAGCCGCCTACTCCCCCAACAGTGGCTACTTTAGAGTAACCAGTGTGCCAAAAAGGGAAAATCTGGGGGCTTGGCTCTACCATTTATAGTGCACAATATATTCTCCTCTGCTGGGTCCTAGCCATTTATGCCTATTTTCATCCAAAACTTCACTGATCAGCCTTCTCCATAGGCTCTGGTTCCAAAACCAGGCCAAAAGAAGGCTATCTCAATGTGATCCTACATGCCCGTCCCTGGTCTCTGCCCCCTTGAACTTGCCCTTCCTATTTCTTCCTTGCATTAGCACTCACCTGATCATGTTGAGCTGGTTTATGGAACAACACTTTGAAAACTTGTGCCATTTGGTTTTGGCCAGTCTGAGCTGGTTTAAAGCACAAGGAATCCACTGAGCACCAGTGCCAACACAACTATGTGAGTGAAGACAGCCACGGACAGGCTACAATCATGGTAGGGTCAATGATGATGTAGTTCCACATGTTAAGCTAATCTATTGCTCTGACATATTTGAGAAGTCATATTCCAACCTACCTTATCAGGTAGTTAATTCTCTTAATAGACTGATCTGCTGAGTCAGACAGGTACAGCAACCTACTTGTGCCCAGAACATGATCTTGAGTTGCAGCAAAGCTTCACTATATATTATTCTTCCTAGGCTGAGGGCTTAAGTCTGCAGCAGTTGTAGGTTTAAGGAAGAGGCCTTGAACATCAAAAAAATGATTGCCACAATCCCAAGATTTTCAGCATCCTTTCTGTAAATCCAAACTCACCCTACAACTACTCAGTGAGATCAAAATCTTGGCCAGGTTTGTATGAGTTACTTTTGTTGATTTGATCCGCTCTATGTATAGAAATTGGATTAATCTACTCTGAGTAACTAACTACTTCAATTCCTGCTGAAGGCTCCTTTTTCACTGAATATAGTTACAACATTTCCATAGACTTTGATGACAAAGGATGGCTCAACAGACAAAATTCTCATCTCTAAAGGTTAATGACACCTTTGAAATGAATGATTTTTGACAGATTGAGATCCCAAGGGTCAGATCCTATCACTAGAAAATCTACTACACGGTATCATTAGACTGAAACACAGCCTTAAAGCAAGTTATCTCAAGTTATGGATGCTAAATTAAATCTCATTTAAAGATACTTAGAACCATCTTCTTGAGATGCTGACTCCTAAAGCTGCATAAAGGAAAAACTTTGCCAAAAGCATTGGTGTCTACTAAATCATTAGTAATGTATTTGATTAATGAAAGGCATGTCACTGTAATGACAGCAGCTTGTACAGATATGCCTGAGGAAGCCTTAAACTAATGTGGACACTGCTAGCACAGTAATCGTAACACGGTACTTACCATGGCTCTATATTAGCTCCAGTTCTTGGACAGTTTTGCCATTTTGTACTGAACTCTACTGCTATAAACATCAACTGGCAATTTTCAATAAAGAAACATCTTGTGTGCATTAAGCTATTTTTGGTTTTCAGACATAAGATTGCGTTATGCATGCATCATAAGGATAAATTTACGCTGCAATAAAAAACATCAGCCGTTCAAATCCTTGATGCTTACAATTGAATTTGTTTTCAGCAGTACTTACTCACTTGTTGGCAGTGACTCATCTTCCCAATATGTATGTTTCTGCACTCTCTGAAAAGCCATTGGGTTCCCAAACAACCCCACTCCAGACCCCACCCCCCACAATCCAGCTTACTTCTATAACCACGTTAGAGATATAAGTGAAAGTTCAGTTTTGAAAATACTGGCCCCTAGCTTTTGCGTTTGACACTGACTATATTAAATATAAATTGTGTTTATTTTGAACTTTAAAAAGAAGTCACCAAGCAACACAGAAACTGTGTTTTTTACGACAATTTTTTCTTATTAAGAAAGAAGATGGACAATCCCAAGATGAAAACTAGAACTTCATTATTGCTGTAAGGTTGGCAGTTATACAGGTGTTAGGCAAGGCAGCACAATGACACTATTACAGTATTAAAGCCTGAAATCTTTTTCTAGGGGACAGTCACAACAATCAGAGGGTAGGGAGCAGTGGAGTAGATTGGCAGCAGACAAATCCTACTTCTCTAATCTGATGTTACTTTGCAGGCATACTATACAAGATTACAGTTCTTGCTCCCAGTGTATGAAATGTATTAATACTCCCTCCTTTTTGCTACCACAAACATTAAAAACAAAATAAACATTTTTCATCCCCTTACTTAATGGTCAAACTTTCAGCAGTGACTCTTCTACACTGCAGGAAGTTTTCACACTGCTTGCTGCTTCAACTGATGTCAAAATAACATAGAGCTACATAGCAATAGGTGAATTGGATCTTTTCCTGAATATAGTGGGGATTGCCAGAGGAACACCCTAACTACCTCTTCCAAAAGGCTGATCAAAAGGAAAAAACAGAATGCGAGAAGTCAAGGACTCTTACACATTTAAAACCCAAGTGTTCTCTGGGGTTCATTTCATAAACAAATTTAGAGTGTGCATATGAATGCAGAATGCAGCAAAAGCTGCTGAAAAGCCTTTAAGATTCAAAGCAATGCAGTCCCGCTCCCACACCAAGCAGAATTATCTCTGGTCCCCGAACAGAAGCTTGGCAAAGAAGGGAGAGAAGAGGTCAAATTTTTGCAGTGTTTCAGTGAAAACTTTCTCTCATGAGAGCAGACCCAATCAATGTCTTTTTTGCCTCTCACCCTGACGACCACAAGGCTTGAGCTTCAATAGGAACTGTTTACCCAACAGTATTTACCAAAACGGTTCCTTACAGTTGCCGTTACTAGTAGAGTACTCATATTGGATTTATAGCAGAATCTATCTCTAAATTTTCTTGTGTAAACAGGCCTGCAGGCTTCTGCTAAAGGCTGGAGCAGATGCTTAATAAGTATCCAATGTGTTTTTAATCATCAGTAAACTTCACTTAGACACTGCATTTAAATTCCGGTTATTTTGATGCAAAACAAGAATAAAAATACACTTCTACTTTTAATAATTCTCAATCTCTAAAATGGCTAAGTGGATTTTACTCCATCTGCTAGGACTGGACTGCAAGCAGAAACAAAAACATTAATAATTTTGGTCTAAATAAACACCCAGAATGATGAAAAAGTCATTAATAGCAGAAAGGTCTAACTAGCTTGCAAAGAAAGTAAAGTTTTAACTTCAGATTGCTGAAATTTTCTCAGGTTCGAGTGCCTCAGAATCTTTTATATTTCTGATAAATAAATTAAGTGCTCCTGAACAAATAATTCTGTTAATCAAAATGAAGTCTGATTTTAGAATAAAACTGAGTTACGTTATAGAAAAACTCACAAGAATGACATCAAAGGCATTAATACTTACTATTTTAGGCATGGGGAAGAAAATTCACAATCTTTTTACATAAGTATTGGCCCCCTGAAAAACATTCTGGTGATCCCCCCCTCCCCTGCTCCACATGCAAGAAATCCTGTGTAGAAAGCAAGGTTCGGGATGGAATGCAAGTCAAATTTCTCAGAGGGGGTTTTTTGGGGTGGTGGTTTTTTGTTTTGTTTTGTTTTTTTTTTAAAGTGAAAGTTTTGCAGATTGTTCAGATCTGAAACAGGTATGGTCACTCTTGGCAAAAAGACTAACTCAATTATTCCTGATTTTCTACCCATGTGAAGTATGTTTTCCAAAACTAGCAATGCATGGAAAAGCCAGAGTCAGAACAGGAATATTCAGATTATGTAAAATGACTGTGCAATCTGGTCATCAGTTATGTTCATACAAAAAACTTCATCCACTAAGTACAATCATAACAGTACCACACGTAAATTCTTTGCTTGGCAGCATCTGGAGGTAATAGTTGCCAACTTCTTAGAACATTATTTTACCCCTGAAGTCAGTTGCTATTAAAAGTCAAATCTTTTTGCACAATTTTTTTGCCCAATGCTTCATTATTTATTATTGACAGTTGTTTATGCAAGTGATGTTTGCTTTTTTTTTTTTTTTAAAAGAGTGCAGTGGTATCAAAACCAATGCTTCCTACTGTAGTAGAAAGTTGTAGGATTTTTCCTATAGGAAGTTGTAGGATTTTTCTTCTTTCAATCTCTGATCAACACTTTTTCTCTTTAAGTTTTCTTCCAGATAAACCATGCTGGAGAATGATGTCTGAGATTGTCTCTAAGATTCACAATATCAGAGACCACACTACTACGTAAACTCCTTCATAAATGTCCAGAGTGATATACAGGAGTTCTTTAGCTGAAACCTGCAGGTTTGTTTAGTCAGAAACCATCAATCTTAGTATTGCGATCTTAGGACACTGCAATTATACAGTTATGGTAGGTAAACATTTTTACGATGTCATAATATTAGTAAATATTCATTTGGGCATACATTATTAATCAACAGAAATTATGAAACATTACGTGAACATCCATGAACATTATCAAGGAAAGATGTATTCTTCATCAGAAAAATATTTCTAAGGACTCTTAGCATGCAAACCCTTTTTCAGAGAAACTTGGAATTTCTTCTCTGGAAAAGAAGAAATTTCACACAGGAAGGAGTTTGAACGGCTTCTGATCATACACTAACTGCTGTTGATAACATTTTGGTACTAATAGGTTTACCAGAGAGAAGGAGGAATCAACAACAGGAACAAGAGACTCACATCTCCCCACTATCAGGCAGTAGATCTAAATAAAACAAAAAACAATCTAAACAAAAAAGGGAAGCTTTTTTTCTTAAATACAATGAAGTCACAGGACTTGCTACCACAGGATTCTGCATGGGGCTAAAATACAGCAAGAGTAGTTCAATAAAGAACTTGATGTGTTAAGAGAATAAACCGAGTTGTGGCTACTAACCATTATGGTTTGGATACAATTTTCATCCTGGAAAGCCTTTAAAATAAATCATAGGGAAAATTTACTAAAGAGATATCACATACATACTGTTTATTGTGCTAATCTCCATGGCATCTGCTACAACTGCACTAAGACTAGACTACAAGCTAGATGGACCTTAGTTGCCACAAAAACATTTCATGTCTCCCAATCCTCTGCTCCACACACTAGAATAATAGTTATTTTGGGTCAAACTTGTCTTCTATATACCAAGACTGCTGTCACATAGGTTTGGAAGATACAATCTTTCATCTTTTAAACAGCCTTTTATGAAGATGTTCTTAGATTTGTACCGGAGATTTTAGAAGACGCATTTGAGAACTTCTTCTCAAAGCAGAAAGTTTGAGAAGAGACAGTCACATGGCTTTGCAAATGCATTTCAGGGAAAGAGCAAGAACGGCAATCAGTGCAACATTAGGAACTGTTTTTCAAGTTACACCCATTCGCATCACTTCAATGTGAATATGCACTCACAGCCTAGTTTTAAGAAGCACAAAAGAAGAGATTTGATCATCCTTTCCAGCAACATTTAGTATATGTTACAATTTTAAAATAGTATTGCCTTTCAGTAACGCAACAAAAGCCACATCAATACCAAATCCATACTTGCTGTGTAGGAAAACAGACTGTTTCTATTTTAAAGAATACCTTGTGTAAACTGCACTTGCTATTAGCTTTCTAACCTGGAAACACAGAACCTAGTAAGTAGATTATTCAGTCACATTAGTATTAATCAATATTTGCAGATTCTCAGCATATCCCAGGATTTGTACTTGAACTATGAACTTACAAATGCTGAAGGCAAGAAAAGGACTCCAAGTTCGTAAGAACGGATCATCAGTTGGGTTCCATTTTTCTCCAGAGCTCCCCAAGCTGCTTTAGATAGATTGGCACTGCAAAGAGAAATAAAGCATTTCAGTGAGGCATGACCTTCACAACAGAAAATGCTTAAGTACCACAGCTGTAGCAATGCACTTCTAGCAGGAGAACTTCAATCACAACAGTTTTTTCATAAAAAGTCATTCAGGTGTTATTCCTTATTGTTATTTTTACAGCACAGTGGGAGTAGCAGAGACAATATATAAAACGGTATTCATACAACACATGTGGATAATTATACAAGCCTCCTTGTGTCATACAGATCTACAAGACAAATTCAGCCTTTTGAATCTGTACATTTCAGAAAGGAACCTGGTATTGGTAAATAGCTTCAATTTGATGACTTAGGAAGATTAAAGGCTAGCTCAATTATGACTAGTTACATTAGAAAACATTTAGTACAGAGCATTTTTGTTTTAATGTGCTGTTCAGCACCATGTTGTAGCTGATCCTTCATCAGTATCTGCTATGAAGTAGATCAAGTTGGGAGTCAAGAAATTAATATAATTCTGTTGTCAAAACCTACTTCTACAGCAAAATATAAAGCTTAAACCTTACGTTTTAACTGACACGCATACTGGTTGCTTTTTGATAGTAGCAAATGGTGGGATAGAAGAAACATGAGAAAAAGCAACCATGAATTTCTGTATTAGGTGGACTCAGCATCACATTTGAATAACTTAATCAGTTTTGGCAAAACTGAAATGTATTTTTCATTCACAAGACATTCTCCCCTCACATCAAGAAATTTCTTGCTCCCTCTTTTGGCATCTTTGAAAACCAAACAATAGAAATACACAGCTAGACTTCAACCTAGACTGCTGAACAATTCAATCTGACAAAAGGTCAGATTCCAAATATTAGGTATCTACATGTTTTGTAACGATAAGACAGTGCAAGGATAAACTTAGGCTTAACCCATATCAGTTTTGTACAAACCAGCATATTCATGTACAGCATGTGTTAAAGAAACTCAAACCAAGGTTTAAAATTACTTATCACTTCAGTTGATGCTGAACCCCAAAATTGGCAGTTACAGCTCAGACAAGATTTTGGTGCGAATGCCACAGTTCCTGACATAGTCATTTCAACTTGCAGCCCCAAAAGGGGCAATGCAATGAAGAAACATTAAATATGGACAAAAATTCATGTCACTACTTATAGTATTACGAGGATTATGGCAGTAACTCACCTGGGCCTGCAATTGACAAGAACTTTATATAAGACTTTTTTCTTTTCTCTGAGAGGTATATGGTTAGTTGTTTACCTTGTAACTAAGAACCATGCAATCTTCTGGAAGTCAGGAGAGGGTCTCATGTATGTCTTAATGTGAGGCATAGCATGACTTCGACCCGAGATTTCTGCTGACCATTTGCTAGAAAAAGAAAAGGAATTCTTTTCATATGCACTTTTATTTTGAGGTCTAAAAAATACTCACCATACTACAGTGCCACGTTTTTGGTAATACTACCCTATACTTTTAAGATTTAATACTTCCCCCCTGCCCCCCCCGAAAGGCTGAAAATACTTTAACAAAATTTTTAATCCTGAAATCCAATCTTACTAGAAGCCAGAAGGGCAGGATTTTTTTTTTTCTTTACAAACAAACCAGACAGATATTGTCCTCCGTGTATCAGGCTCTCCTAACAAGATTTTCCATTCCTCCACTCCAGCTAGCACTCAAGAAATTAAGTCCAAACTTCCAGCCAATATTTCGTCTTTGAAGACTATCAGTGGTTATGCCTTTAAGCAAAGGAGCTTGGCACCAAATTAAAGCTCGCAAAATCCCCAAGCTCATTACAATTTATTATGCATGAAGTACAGGCAGGGAGCAGCGGAGAGATTGTTGACACTACGTTCCTCTTCCCTTTTCTGCGCCCCTAAGCCACCGAGAAATTTGAGGGCTTAAGAAAGTAGAGGCCATATCTATGTATGTATATATATAAACTCGTTTAAAACAACAAGCCATTGCTGGGGTAATTCAGCATTAATGTTACAGAATTAAACTGTAAGCAAGCAGTAAATGTATGTACATAACTGAAGGTATGTAGTCACGGTATTTAGAAGCACTTTCCACTCACAACTGTTAGTCCTCACTCAAAATCAGGAAAAAGGCTTCCACCAAGTACACCTTCCTCCACCAGAGACTTTTCTTTTCTCAGTTCAGAATATAATAGGCTCTGGCTTTGGTTATCACAATCTTGTTTCCCTAATTTAGCATTCTGTTCTAAAAGGCAAATAAAAAAGAAGCGATCAGCTCCAAAAAACCTCTTAAGTGAACTGTGTTCATTTAAAAGTCTAAGAAGATTGAAGTGGAAGGGCTGGAATTATTTACCCAAGTTGACTTCCAGGACTTTCACGAGTTAAGTCAAGAGGCTTTGCAGTTCAAGACCTACTCACTTTAACAACCCTATCCTCCAATGAAGGAAAGAAAACTGTTTCTGAAAACTGGTCCTGTATTCCTAAAGGGCAAGAGCTAAAGCACTGTATGCACATTTGGAGCAAACTAGACATCTTCATACTTTGATGCAAGCCACACTGAAGTCTGTTTTTGAAGAATATATATGATTTTTAAGATATATATGATACAGAAATAGCTAACTAAACTTGTGTTCCCCTACAGAACTCTACACTTTACATACATACAGATTGTAAGGCTATACCATAACTCAACAATTCTTGTTAATAGCTTTTATCTCACAGCTGACCGTTTAGGCAAACATTATCTTTAAGGCACAAAAATAATTAGGTAAGTCCAGTAACACTGTAGAAATGAAAAACAGGAAAAATAGTAGAATTGGGAATTGAACACAGATTTTTTTTTTTTTTGTTTAGATCCATCTCACTGCCTTACTTGAGGATAAACTTCTCCCCCCACTATTAACTACAGTAATTTTGAGATACTATCTCAGTCTACTGCCTTTTTGCCTCCTTATCAGGTTTGAGAGATACAATTAAGTACTGTGTTTTAGTAAGAGTACTACCGCTTCTCTTCCATTTACATTCTACAGTAATCTAATTGTGGTTAGTTTCAATTACAAGTGATTGAAACTGGTATTCCAGAAAGTTAAAATCAGAAAGGGGAGCATACATTTTGGCCATATTTTCTTTAATAGAACAGCACAAGTATGTAAGGACAAAAAGAGGAAAGAAAGTGATTATGTTCTTCAACCAGGTTTGGTTGTTTAGGAGGTTTTCTTGCAGGTTTTGTTTTTTCTTATTTATTTATTTTTTAAAGTAATTACCTCAATTGAAAAACTCAGATGCTTTTAGTAAAAGCATTATTAGCAAAGAAGTATTTAAAAAATATTTTCCCTTCGACTACAAGTCAGCTTATCTCCAGACCGCATAATGGAATGATAAACCAAAAGAACTGGAAGGGATCTCAGATGGGTACAATATCTCATTTAATCTATTTTTAATACAGCTAAATTTCAACTTCACCATGGTACTTTCCTGGCATATTTTAGAAAAAAAAAAAGCCAAAACAAATTAAAAAAAGCCTAAAGTAAAATACAAGTGCAGTTGCTTTGCACAGCAAGGATAAGAGCATATGTTAATATAACAATTTCAGGCTACTTCTAGTCAAATTGTCTTAACACATTTTAAGCTGTAAACTTTTCATCAGAATGCAGCTGGTGGAGGATGTACACAGGACTAATCTCATGTTGCAGTAAACTTCATGTTCAGTCTCATCAGAGATAAATATGGTAAGTTAAATGAAACTAGCTTTGAAAAATTTTATGGAGCAAAACCACAGCTTGAAGTAGTTTTTTTTTTTTTGACAGTTAGAGGCCATGGTACCATGTAAACTAAAAGCTCAAATGTGGGGTGAGGAAAAGGAGTAACGTGAGTAGGTATTTTCAGAATTTGAACAGTAAAACATGAAAGTCTTCTTGCTAGTTCTTTTTATTCTTTTACACTCCTAGGACTAGAACTCCTTAGCACTAATACAACTTAACTCTGACTGTAGACCACTAATCCTGACATTTTTACCACTAACTTGCTGCTATTTCCTCCCTCCCAGTCTTTTATAGCATTTCAGTCAGCAACTTTTTCTTTTTTCGTTTTAATTACACAGCCTCTAATGTGATGATTAGGTGCACTGAATTAAAGATGTAATCTACTTTCCAACTCTTAAAACGCAACAGCTTTTGCCCCTCCTGCCCCTCCATTTTTCCAATAGCTATTTTTGAGTTTCACGTAATTTGTTCTTTTGGGACAGGAGGGAAAAAATGTTCTCTACCACAAATAAGGTAACTTTTGCAATATAAAAAATACTTTGCACTCACTTGCACTGCACTACAAATGTGAATGCTTACAAGTTGTTGCTTTTATATGTACTTAACCACTTGCAAAATTTCAGAAGTATGTTTTTTTTAAATGTTTGATAAATATTTGTTTTACTCTGCAATGAATTTTAGAGTTTGAAAAGGAGACTACACTGCAATCACAGCGCATTTAGCTGGAAGACATACAGCAAGTATCAATTGCCACCAGCGTCTGATATTTCTGGCACAAATGAGGTAAAGGAGCAGACACGGGCCCCTTTACAAGTGGAGCTACTGAGACAGGGAAGCCAGATAATCCTAACATCCTGAAAATTAATCTGTGCAGACACACTCAATCAATAAGCAGAGCCAGGAATAACTCACTTCCTACACCACCACCTCTTTCATCATTTAGTTCTTCCTTCAAATAGTGAATGGGCTTTCCATCTCAAGATGCTGGCAACAAGGCTTGAGCATAGTTAAAACAACTCACATCATTAGTCTAAACCATAAGAAAACAATAGGTCCTCTGTGTAAATGCTCCATCTCTCTCATCATTTATGATGTTAGGGGAACAACACTGTAGTTCTTCGAACTGAGAAGAAACATGATTACTCTTCAAAACTCTACAGGCCTACAGAACGCATAAAGCTCTAACACAACTACAGTTATGGACTTGTCAACAGCAAGTCAAACAAGCTCCTGTCAAACCAATTTCTTCCATTCTCTGAAAATAAAAATTTGACAAAGTAACTGCACAAACATAAGGCATGTGGTATTAAAAGTCAATCAATTAAAATGAGCATTAAAATACAATGTTTATGTACTGCTAAAGCTTCAAAAGCAACAAATAACAGAAATCATTAAGCATTGCAAATCTCTCCTTATCAATGCGTAATACTAAATACTGAAAGGAAAAACAGCAACCCTACCAGAGAGAAAACTGAGCAAATTGCTCATTTACCATTTACACAGTAGCTAATGTAATAAAGCAGTCTAGTAATCATTTGCTGTGATCAGAAAAGTGAAATCAATATTAAGTTTAGTCATCTTATTCTTTTGAGAAATTACTTCAAGAAATTTGAGAAATTACAGTTCAGAGCTGCATTACTGGTTAGTTAAATACACTAAACTGGCACAAGAGATAGAAAAACAGCCCACAGACATTATAAAAACTGTATGTCTGGGGCAGAGGTTCTACCTCTTTGAGTGAGACTATAGAACATCATTTTGCAACTCCATTAATCTCTCCCTACTTCTAAAAAGGAGCTATTCCTCTCCTTTACTGTAAGCATAAAGTATTTATCTTCTTTCAACTCTGGTAGGATCCTAGTTTCTTGCTGGTTTTGTATTATTTTCCAGTGAGGTAAAGACAAATTCCTCTAATCTTTCTACTGTCAAAAGCTTTGCATTATGGCAAGTCTTTAAAATAGCTCATCTTATATTTCACTCTATTGAAACAGGACCTACCATTTTCTGTGTCTCTCAGGTTACCACGGATAAGAAGCTGCTGTATGTCATCTGCTCTATGGTAACAGCTTACATGCAGGCTCTCCTCAAGGGCTAATATCTTGTATTACTGCAGGGTAAGAATCTGCATCTGGGTAGCCACTACAGAGCAGTTATGCAGGGCCACTTGTCATCTGCAACCAATTCAACAGATGAATTTAAAACAGCCCTTTTGTTACCAGAGCAGGACCCTAACATGTCCAATGAGACAGGTATGTGGGTGTTTTCTCATTAAACAGGAATGAAACAATGAATGGTCTCAATATCAAGTAATGTTCTGTGCACTAAATAATAGACTAACTGAAAAAAGTTTACATTTTTCTTCCAATAAGATTCTCATGAGGTATACGCTTATAGAAACCTGAATTAAGGCTTCACAAACACCCCCAGTTTTATGATCTCCTCACTTTTTTGAATCATGACTGAACAATCTTGAAGTCTTGAAGGTGTTTGAAGCTTTCTTCCTTTGCTGAATGTGCTCAGATGGCATACTTCAAAGACAGGAGAGACAATGCCTCACATGTTTTCTGTTCCAGTTCCATTCCTTGGACATTGACCAGCAAGGCTCACAGCAGCAATCATGTTCACTCCAAAATGGATGATGCTCTCTGCAACTAGCAGTTGTATTCTCAGCCCTCTGAATATATACACAACTTTACAAACTCTTACTTAGATACGGGTAAAGTATCTTACCAGCACAACTTCCACCTGGAAGAGTTAAGAGTTTCTGGTGAAAGGAATGGGGAGCTGTGGTCTTGTAAGAGGTTACCAGATTGAATTTTTTTTTTTTTTTTTGATCTGTGCAAAACAACTTTTCCCATTGTTCTCAAAACATGCTTAAGTTTTTAAAGATTCAGCCTGAGGGAGACATCTGGTATGGAATGTGTTAGACTGTTAGAATTTGGCAGTATTAGTAGCAAGTGAAAATAGAAGTTCTTAATGGAAAACGTCAGGCACCTTTAACAAAAGATGATATTACCATAAGGGACTAAGAATTTTTGCAGCAGGACTGCTGCACTCAAAAAAAAAAACCCAAACAAAAAAAGCCTTCCTAACCCTGTTGTGGCTCAGTTGAAATTCTGTTAATACCCAGGCACAAGTGGGAAAGTGAAATACAACTGTAAAAAAACAAACAAACAAACAAAAAAAACACCAAAAAAAGGAAAAAAGAGGAGTATTACTCCAATTCAGAGAAGCAAAGCTTAAATAGAAGTTTACAGAATCCAAAATCTGCTTATGTCCTCCATTAGCAACAGTGCCTCACATAATTTTTCCAGGTAAACAGCACATTTTGACTTTGTTTTGGAGATAAGACCAGCAGATAAGGAAATAAAGGCTTTTATTTTAAGGAGTTCAAGAGTATCATGCTTCTGACCACTTCCCCTTAATTTGCTTTTAACACTCAAACATTACAGCATTGTAAGTTTAAACATACAGACTACGAAAAGAAAAAAAAACCAAAGAATTGAGTTCTACTTACTGAAAATAGGAATGCAACCACAGCTGTTTCTGTGCTGTCTGTATACTGTACGGAAGGGAGCCACCAGCTTAAGGAAAAAAAAAATAGAACGTGTACATTTCTTTTTTGAAAGACATTCTAAAAGGAGCATCTTGGGGAATAAGTTATCTGCACTATCCTCATGACTTATTTTCAGAAAACGGTTAAATGCTCCAGTAGTATTAAATGGTATATAGATTTGTTTGGTTTTTCATTTTTATAATTTAACAAGTTCCTAAACACTATGTAGCAGATTTATACTAGGAAAAAGAGAAACAGTATACAGGCTACAGAATTAAGTCCTCTTACAAGATAGATGTTTATGGATAATTTTTTGTTATGATATCACTTGATGTCAACAGAATAGAATCATTACCCATTCAAGCTAGAGGGAATAAAACAAGCAGCTTTCAGCAAAAAAAAAGAAAAAAAAACAACTACCAAACAACATTACTTTAAAGAGCAAGAACTTCTCTGATGAAATTGTATTTGTATTGATTTGGTCTTTGGCTAATGCATGTTGCGATTTCTTGACACGAATTTAACAAAGAAGAACCAGCCATGGCATACTGAGTTATATTAGTGTTGTGTATTAAAAACATGATGCAAAACCTACTGCATCAACCTGTCCTAGAAGACACCATAAGGTCCTGTTACAAAAGCTTTACTACTCTCAGGAATGCACTAACTGCAGGAGTCCGTGCAGCTGTTCATTTGCACAAATACAGAGTTATGTAATTCACCAAGTTATTTCACAACATGAAAGAAATGACAGTAAGGAGTCATTGTGCAGACTGCATCCCTGACTTTCAAGAGTATCAACTTTGCTAAACAGATACTGTAGACAACCAAATGTATTTCAACAGACTAACTCACTTGTGGGAACCATAGATATCTATAAACTCACTGGCTGCGGTTTCTACATATGTCCAAACACTGCTCAATTCAGAGGAAAGACAAGAGAGCTGAAAGCATTCCTGCTAGCCCTATGTTCAAATTCCACCGATCTTTAGAAGAGCTCAACAGCTACTCCATACTACATATGAGCATAGGTATCTGGCTTGGAACAGAACATATGTTTACGGATTCAGCAATGCCAGAGAATCACTGAATCGTTGAAATTGGAAGCACCCTCTGGAGATCATCTAGAATAACTCCCTACTCAAAGCAGGGTCAAATAGAGCACGTTGCTCCGTACAGTGTCCTGTCAGGTTTTGAGTATCTCCAAGAATGGAGACTCTACAACTTCTCTGAGCAATCTGTTCCATTTAAACATCAGAAAACATTTTTTCTGTAAGGGTACACTGGAATCTCCTATATCTCAATTTATGTCCATTGCCTCTTGTTCTTTCACTGGTCACCATGCAAAGAATCTGCTTCTACTTTGCATCCTCCTATCAGGTATTTATACACATTGATAAGATCTCTCAGGAAAGTTCTCTTCTCCAGGTTGAAGAATTACCCAGCTCTCTCGGCCTCTCCTTGCGTGACAGATGCTCCAATCCCTTATTCGTCTTTGTGGCCTTTTGCCGGACTTGGTTCAGTATGTCCATGTCTGTCTTCTACTGGGAAGCCAACAACTGGACACAGCACTCCAGATGTGGTCTCACCAGTGCTAAATAGAGGGGACAGGTCACCTCACCGCAGCCTCCTGGCAATGTGCTTCCTAATGCAGCCCAGAATGCTGTTGGCCTTCTTGCCATAAGGGTGCATTGCTGACTCATCTTCAGCTTAGTGACCACCAGCACTCCCAGGTCTTTTTCTGCAAAGCTGCTTTCCGCTGGTCAACCACAGTACTAGTGCCTGGGGTTATTCTTGCCCCAGCACAGTACTTTGCATTGCTCTCTGTTGAACTGCAAGAGGTTCCTGTCAGCCCATTTCTCCAGCCTGTACAGTCCCTCTGAATGACAACACAATCATCCGATACATCAACCACTCCTCCTGAGTTTGTATCATTTGCAAACTCACTGAGGATGTACTCTGACCCACCATCCAGATATTAATCCAGATATTACTATATTAATGAAGATATTAAAGTATCAATGCTTGACATGCACCACCACTAGTGGCTGACCTCCAGCTGGCCTTCGTGCCATTGATCACAGCCATTGAGGCAGGGCAGTTCAGCTGTTTTCTCATCTGGCTCACTGTGCGCTCATCCAGACAACTTCATCAGGTTGTCTGTAATGATGTTTTAGGAGACAGTGTCGAAAGCCTTATTAAAGTTAAGATAAACAACATCCAGTGCATTCCTCTCATTCATCAAGCCAGTCATCTCATTGTGGAAGGACATCAGGTTAATTATGCATAATTTCTCCTTTATAAATCCATGCTGACTACTCCCTATCACCTTCTTATCCGTCACGTGTTTGGAAATTGTTTCCAGGATTCTTTGTTCCATCACCTTCCCAGGGATCACAGTGAGGCTGACAGGCCTATAGTTCCCCAGATCCTCCTTCTTACACTTCCTCAAGACAGGAAAGAATTCCTTTCTTTCAGTCCTGATAAATCTTTTCCAACTGCCTTGACCTTTTGAAGACTAATCAACAACGGCCCTGCACTGACATCAGCCAGCTCCCTAGCACGCATGGGTGTAACCCACATAAGTGCTTGCTTTTGAGAAACAGAAACTTCACTGCATCAGAATACAACAGTACCTCTTCCTCTTTGAGGTGGCTGGGGCCATGCTTTTATACAAATATACTGACTTCATGAACACAGGCATGGGAAGACTGAACAGAACAATTGCATACTGCAATATTAAAAAAAAATGACTAATGAGTAGTGAAACAACTTATTCTCCATTGTGTCTGATGTGCAGGGTGACACTACAAAGAAAACACAAGGAGAACTTGGCACACTCAAACCTGAATTTTCTGCCAAAATGAAGGTATGACTGGAGTTAGAACAGAGGGCAAGTGCTGTTTTTTCCTATACAGTGATATATGAACATGGCTATACAGACTTAAACATTATATACCAATGTCCACAAAGTTTTTGCTATTCAATCACAATAGGAGAGCTGGAGTCAGAGCTCCAGTAACAGTAATAAAAGGATTCTACTACCACCTATTCTACCAAGTTCTCAGCAAGATGACAACTTCAGGTTCATTCAACATCAACCATTGAAGGGATTTTGCAGGACATTATGACCACAAAAACCTAATAAATTGGGGTTCATCTGCTTACCAGGATAGCCTTCCAGACTTTGCCTCACATTGTTCACAGTAGGATAAACCTTTGGGGGGGAGGGGGTGGAAAAAAGTAATTTTAATAACACAGCTCTAAATACACAAGCTGTCAATTTTCAAACAAAAATCACCTTAAAGAAAACTTGAGAAAAAAAAACATTAAAAGCTTCATTTTTCAGCATGAATAAAATTACACTGCAGTTTAAAACTAGTCGTGTGCCAGTAGAAGATATCTTTACCCCTCTTGCAGAGCTTACCAAAATTAGCTAGCAAGACTCAACCAATCCTGCTTCAACCACTTCCACGGGAGTCAAAGTAAGCTCTTAACGTTATTTTATGAGATTTTAGACTCATATCTCAAATACAAATACGCAGGAGCAATTAGCACACAGTAAGGGAACTATTTCTGCTCCTCCCTTAACTGTGCTAATAACCTGACTAAAATAACCAGGTTAGAAAATAATTTGTTTAAGGTATTAATCACTCAGGGGTTCCGTTACATCTCAGTAGCAGGAACAGCTGCATCTATAAAACTCAATGGAAGACAAGCTATAGAATGAGAATATAATTTTGATTAAATTGTATATACTCCAGTGTCATGCAGATGGAAATTATAGCACATTTTTATAGTATACCATACACAAGTAAGTGTCACTAAGTGGCATCCTTATGATTTCAGGATGAAAACTACGTTAATGTCTTCCAAGTTAAAAGCAAACCAATGACTATGATTTAAACAACAAATGAATAAATGTTAAATAAAGGTCACTAGCATCTAAAAGACATACCAAATGAACTGGAACATCACATTTAAGGAAATTTGTCACACTGCTGCTTGCAGCCACCAGGCTCTCCTGGAACTCCGAGCACAGCCACTTGGATCCATCAGCTCCCATTGAACCAATGCTTGAGAACTGTCCAACAACAGGCCAGGATTCCTGTGCTGGTATTGACGAAGAATGCTCTTTCAAAAGCTAGCGAGGGAAATTAAAACATTGTTAGACTTCAACAGGCAAAGAAAACCTTAATTAGGGGTTTGATATCATTTCTGATATAATAAATCCTCTATAATTCACTTCTGACAACAGAGATCAACATTCATACTATATATTTAACTTTGCAATAAAAGAGTCATCAGGCTCTCCAAATAAATCCACTGTTCTTTCAAGAGAAGGCCAAACATCACGAGTTTTATCCAAAAGCACCGAAGCCAATCATTAAATAATGGGTAAAAAGAATGCTAGCATCTCTTCCTAAAAACATGAAACATCAGCTTCAGAAGTCACAATAAATTAAACAACTTAATCTTTTTATATTTGGTGGTTGTCAGCCATAAAATTCCTCTCATATCCTAAAGCCCCAGCTACAATAGAAGCCCAGAATAAGAGAGGAAAAAAGAACAATTGAAGAGGAAATTGAAATAACCCTTTTAGAGGAGTTCTTTAACTGTGAATGGAATTTAAAGTCACATTAAAACCAGATGGATATAGGCGCATATTAAATTGTATGTAGCAGCTACCTTTTCCCCCTCCTCTAGAGAGGACACATAACTAAATGGCTTCAGTCATCAGTGTAGTGTCACCAGGTCTATCTTCATTGTCACTAAAAAAATTAATCTTTTTAATCACAGAAACATTTGCCACATGACCATCTTCATCCTTTACAGGCTTTTTCTGTTTTATTTTGTTTTCATTCAGTGTCTTACTAGGCAAAAAAGCCATGCAGAAAACATACATCAGAAAGGGCAAGCTCTTTACGAACAAGGGGAAGTCTAAAAGAGTAACCTTGTGTTGAAAAGCAATGTGATAAATAGACATTTTGTATGTCACTGAAGTCTGCCATGGACAGCATTAAAATTCCATGTAAAATTCACAATAGAATTTGAAATAATGCCACTTTAGCAGGAGATGCAGGTTGAAGATTCCCCAATAATGACAGGTATTTAACAGATGACATGAAATACTTCACCTGATTCTAAATAAATACTGAAAAAGAAGGGGCTCTACTAACTTGAGATGTGCAATCTTGTATGAAGATTTACCATTATGGCTTATCTAAATAACGTGGGAGGGGGTGGAGGTAAAAAAAAAAATCCATGTTCCTAATTATTCAGTTGATTAAAAAAAACAAAACAAAACAAACACCATCAAGATCTTAGAAATGTAGTAGAACAAAACTAAAAACCTGACTGAGTTGATGACATCAGCTATGTGCAAACTGGTTTTTAATTTGATTTTTTTTGCCAGGTCATTAGGGAAAAAGAAACTGTAATAGCCCTTAATATTTAAGTAAATAAAATAAGCCTGTTCCCTATGTGCAGGCAAGTCTGTATCAACACATCTTTCCTCAGTGAGTGCCTTTGAAAAAGACTGTATTTGGTTCCCAGTCACAGAATACTGGATTTTGATAATGTCACACTTGTTAGAAACACCAACAGCAGATAGGAAGTCATTTGAGTGATGGTGCCTCCTCAGATATCTGTAAACACATGACAATTCAGACCACAAGCTGACCATGGCAATAATGCCCAGGAATATTATGTGCAAAGTCTACACTGTCATAACTTGCAAGCTTATGTTACTGCTAACTTAAACTGTGACAATGTATTAGAAGATTGCTGACCATAGCTGGAATAATTGAAAGAAACTAAAGAATGCTCTCCAAAATTATATTTACAGTTAAGAGGGTATTAACAAAAAAGGTTACAGTTTTAGTACCTTTCTGAGCCTAAGATGACCCCACTTTTCTTTATCACTACCTTGATATCGTCCAGGGGTAGAACCAAGCAGATACACTCTACAGAAAGAAAAAAATAACACCAAGTTATTTGCAGCTCTTGAGTGTTTTGGTTTGTAAAGTATTAAGGTATTTAAGTAAAACCTATCAGCAAGGCTGAACATAGAAATGCAACCAGAAATATTTAATCTTTCACACTTAAGATTTACAATATAAAGAAAAGTGGATTTTCAGCTGTATAATTTATTATTAGCATCCTATATGGCTGTCATGCACCACCAGGCTGTTCTATAGCATGGACAGGAACTGCATCTATTTCTGTGTACAAAAATGCAGAAGATAGATGATGACAGCAATAAATGCAAATAGCTTGTTTGGCACATAATTAGGCATGTAATTTTAAGTAAAGCCAATCTATTGCTTCATCCAAATCAGCAGATTCAGGTACGAGATTTCATTTGGGCACCTAATAGCTCAGATGCAAAGTACAGCTTTTTCAATTGTCTTCCTAATATGGTTTAGTAACCTGTTTGACTTTGCCCTGAAAACAGAGAAGAGACCTGCCCAGAGTCACAACAAACAGATGGTTTAAGGAGCTGTTCCTTACTGCATCTCATGTGTAGGTTTATCCATGAGTGAATGTCCCATACATATTTTATATGGCAAGGAACTGATCCTTATCCTAACAAGTGACTCTGCCCTAGCCCATGCATAAATGCACATCAGCTAGGGCTTAGCCAACCTGTCCAAGCTCATGCAAACGATCAAGTGAGTAAGAACAGCAGCTCAGGCTGTTATCTCACCTGACTACAAGGTACATACTTCCCGCCCCGCAATCTTGTAAAGACTCCATGTAAAGAAAAAAGCACATTTTTTATTTTATACCTTCTACTAGACAAGGTTTCAGTCTCTATTTCCACCACAGTTTATGACCTTTTCAGCTTTTCAACAAGTTTTTGCCAGCTTATAAAACTGCTATTAGGCAGCCAAGGAGATTGACACTTTTGGATATATTAAGAATAATTCAGAATTAAGCATCCTGAATTATTTTAAGTAATACCAACAATGTGATATTGGAGAAGACTGTTTCAAGACAAAGTATATTATTGCTTAACGTAACATTGCCTACCAGACACAATCCATGCCTGTAACAGGCAAAATTCTATACATACATATATGGATTGAACTTTGCCTTAAAAGTACAGAAGCCTATTCTTAAAATCCCCATTACAATAACCTTTGCTTATATCATCCCTCTTACATTACAAACCAAATACAACTCAGTTTTTTCCACTGGTAATTTTACTGGAGCAAATATTTAAGCCCTGCTGACTTAAATGAAACTCTGAGTCCTTATTACTTACAGCTACTTTCTGTCAAGTTACTGCTGATGCACCTTTTTTCATTCCTTTAAAATGTATGTTTATAAAACTAGAAGTTCGTCAATTCAACATAATCTGCATAAGATAGATTTAAAAAACTGCCTAAAGTTAGACTCGTGTTTGACAACTTAAGTCTGAAACAAGGTAAGCTTACAAAACAAACCCATGTCTAATAGATCCTAACAGATGTTTAATTTTTTGGAAAAAAGCATGCAAGTTACTATAAATACAAGATAACATATACCTTGTCTCTGATAAATCATGTTCTTGAATCAGATCTATCCATTCCTTGAGCGCAGGTGAATTGTAAGCCATCAAGTAACTTATTAGGTCAGATTTAAAATTAGTTTCAGATTCACCAGCAGAACCAGTTGTTCCTTGAGGTAGCCTTGGATATAAAGGACTCAGCCATATTCTAAAAACAAAGCCACAAAAACAAGGACACCACACATTAACACATGGTTTTATTAAGTGATTAAAGCACATCTGAAGGTCCTAAATGAATACTAGACAGATTTATTGTAATACTAACTAGAGAGCGACTTGCCTTTACAATTACAGAATCGTCAAGTCTTACACTCAATACCGTAAAGCTAATACTTTCAAATGAAAACAACAATCTTGACACATTTATCCATGCATACGTTTACAGCTTTCATCACTGTTAAACAGGCCAGGCTCAGACTTACCAATCAGTTGTCCTTTCATCAAGATTTTCTGTATGAATAGAACACTGCAACGCATTCTGCTAAGCTACTGGTTTGGGTAATGATATAGAAAAACACCAGTTAGGGCACCTGAAAGTTCTGCATAGTTTGAAGAGTAGCCCACAATAGCTTGCCTCTCCAGAACTTCCATCAGAATAAAATAGGGTGGGCACTACGCAGGGAAAACATCTAGCATTTCTTTCCAGTCACACATTATTGTAGCCATGGAAACCAAAGGTTCTGCATTATCAACTTTACAACATGTTGATACTATCTTTTGTAATTCAGAAGCCTATAAAACAGAGAATCCAGTGAACCATCATACTGGTGATACTGGGTATTATTGCAGCGTGCAAAAGCTAAAAAAGAAAAATGTTTTTTATGTTTGACAAGTAGGGCAACTTGTTAAGCATATCAAGTATCTATTTTCATGCCGCCTTGGCTTTCTGAAAAGCTAACTGCCAAATAAAGCCATCCTTAAGTAAAAGATTTAAAGGCAAAAAATCAGTGGTTATATTTTTGCCACTCAAAAACCCTTATGAGAGTTTGCCTCAGACAAGTGAAAAGCCTCAAAACCTTGCCATATTTAATGGCAGCAAAATGGATGTTAAGGTGACAGTAACTTCTGAAACGCTATTTTCAATTAATTTCATGAAGAAATCTTATACCCGGAGTTACTCTGGAGATCTAACTAAAAAATGCTCCCATAAAAATAGCCAAGAAAATAGCCAAGAAAACAAGAGGTTGACGGGCCTTGTATTAACATGGCACTTAGTCCTATTTTTTGTGCTCTAAACAAAACAATGTCCCAAGCTGGCCATTAAGTTTAAAAACTTCTACCAAAAAAAAGGAACAAAATTCCTTCCAAGGAAACGCTACTGGGTCATCTACTGTATAAATGAACCAATGTTGCCAGCAATTATCAGGTTACATTCTAGATACAGTCACAGCAGAAGCAGAACATCTGCACATTCATATTGTTCTTGCAGTATTAAGATTTTTTTTAAATAAAGAGTATTTTATAGCGAGATAGTTTTTTCATAAAGAGATAGCATGGCATAATAAATGATCTTAAATCAGTCAGACTGAGTTTAAGGTAACAGCCAGCTCAGGACATAATTTCGTTTACAGTAGAAAGCAAGTAGAGTTCAGGCTTAGACAGCTACCATCATCCTAGTGTTGATTTTTTTTTTTATTTATTTTTACACTCCTATCTTAGGAGTGTAAGACTTGTAGCACTGGATCACCTGATCTAGTATCCGGTCTCCAGCAGTAGCAGATGCCTACAGAAAATATTAAAGTAAACATACACCTGCTAGAGATTGTTGCTTACCCCTGAGTTTTCTGGTGCCAATCGTCAGCAATAAGATTGGATGTATGTATCACAACTCGAAGACCTTCTTCATATAACAACAACATCATTTTCCTTTCAAAAAAAAGAGATATGTAATACTTCGTCTGTTTCAAGTACACTGAGAATAAGAGAGAAATTAACAATTCATTAAAATGCTCCAAGATCATTATTTTCAAAAGATTTGTTCTGCATAATGCAAACTCTTAGACTTCAATCCATGTACATGCCAAACTCGCGTGGCAGTCATTAGACTATCCCCATATATTTTGTCAGCAGCATCATATGATATATTCCAGCATACAGCTTGACATCTCATGCAACTGATTTCCCAAAGCAAAAATGAATACTTGCAGAACACACTCTATATTTGCTATGTTCTTCAGATAAACTTATTCCTTTACAGATAGTTAAGAAAAGAATTAAGGAACACTAAAAGGCTTTTGCTTATAGCTGAATTTATTAAAACCTAGTTCTTTTCCCTTTTAAAATAAAAGAAGATACGTAGGTAACTAACCATTGGGATAGCAAAAAAACTATTATCTACCATAAACTCAAGCTACAGCACAAAGGAATTTTAAAACTAGTAACTGAGTTAAAAATAAATGTCCATATTTTTTGTAACATAAGTGCTCGAATTTTCATACACAAGTTTTAAATAGTTGTGTAAAGACAGTATATCCATGTAACCCTGAAGGATAAGATGGTATCCATAGAAACCAATGCTCAAGAATGAAAGCTGTAAGGAAAAATGTTTATTTTCATTGCAGTCCCATGGCGAGATGCTACGCAAATGATATCAGACTCCAATTCAGACAATGATTTAATCAGTAATTTCGACTTTTAATGTTAGAGTTCAGCAAACTAACATTCAAGTACCTGCACATTTTCCCGTGCTTACCGCATAGTTTACGCAACATGCAAGACCCCCTAACTATAAAATAAAGTGCAAGATTAAGGTATATAAAAGTGGTAACTCACCAAAACACCACTGTCTCAAAAAATCACCAATGTAATTTAAGTTTTACATCATATGACAGGAATGACGTGAATTTAAGTCTTTATTTTGATGGGGTGAAATCTGTTAAGTTTCTCTTGGAACAAAATTGATTTATTACCTACCAAGATCCGATTTACTGATCTGCTACCCACTTCTTGTGCTCCATCTGCAGTGGAACATGCATTCAGAGATACGCTACCCAGAACAACCCTTTAAAATACAGGGATAAAGAACTGTAGCATTTAACATCACTACCACTTATTTGTCCCAAAGAGCGGTGGAAGAAAAAAATTTGAAGTTGAGCATACAGAGAATGAGAGCTGCTGCTTAAACTGCTTAAGTGAAAATAAGCTAAAGCTTCAAGAACGATCAATTTGAAAAACAACCCCAATTCCTTCTACGTCCCTCACTAAACCTGAAAAGCAAGACTCATTTTCAAAATGCTGATTTCTTTCCTTTATTTGCATATTCTTCTCCAAACAGGCAATGAGGATGTCAGTATGCTTCTACCAGAAAGACAGATATACCTTAAGTGGGCATTTCAGATCAATGTTTTAATGTATTGTCATGCTTTATAAAACGAGTTATACAAAAGGATTAATTGATTAAAAAAAAACTACAGTGCCTTGAAACCAAAGATCTTCACTATGAGACACAAGATTAAATCTGTTCTTATCTGTAGCTTGCAAACTTTGTGACACTTCTGTAGTATCAAAATAAAGTATTTTCTTTGAAGAGACCCCAAAATTCAGTAACTATTTCTAGATCATCCACGTTAACTGCAAAAACTGAGCAGTAACTCAGTGTTGTGTCCCACCTGCCAATGATTGATCAAGTCTGCATTACAGTTTTGGTATTAAGGCATGAGTTAAGAGCCAGGACCTGCAGTTCACTGACTTCAATTGTCTAACTTACACATCTCATATCTACCTAATAGCTGATTTGTTTCCTTAAACTAGAACAATCCTATCATCTATAAATACAAAATAATTAAGGAAATTTTTCTTTAAGACTCAGCAATTTCTATGAAACCCAGTTTTATGGCTTTAAAATAATTTCCAGATAAATGAAACATACACATAGAACATGAAAGATACTACTTTTACATTTCATCAGTTATATTAGGCCTTCAGAATTATGTTTTCACAAACAGTAATAATCTATCTTTCTATCCCATAAATACTTTAAGACACTAGTTATTAGTCCAATTATGGTAACTGCATGTACCAACTCTGTGGTCATCTTTACAAGTGGAGCTTTCTGCTTCACAGCTCATACTTACGTATGGTGAGTTCCAAATGCAATATCCAGTTTAGCCTATAAAATTAAGAAGTTAATGATTAAAAATTCCTATTGTGCATTCCTATATGCAAAAATATTAAAGGAGAGGTGCTTCTTCATTTTGTTTCATTTCACTGCTCTCTAGTGGACAGATCACTAAATACATTATTTTTCCCCTCAACACCTTTAAATGTACTCTCTAATTTCTAGAAGTTAGACTTCAAATGGCAATGCAGCTCTTTGTTGACTTCTGGTCTCTTACCAGCAATATTTTCAGAAACAGTCAGCCTTGCAGAAAAGGACCTGAGGGTCTGCTGGACACCAAGTTGAACAGGAGCTAGCAATGGGCCCTTGCAGCAAAGATGACTAACAGTGTCCCAGGCTGCATTAGGAGGAGTGTTGCCAGCAGGTTGAGGGAGATGATCCTTTCCCTCTACCCAGCACTGGTGAGGCCACACCTGCAGTACTGGGTCCATTTCTGGGCTCGCCCGTACAGGAGAGATACAGACATACTGGAGAGAGTCCAACGAAGGGCCACTAAGACAATTAAGGGACTGGAGCACCTCTCCTATGAGGAAAGGCTGCGAGAGCTGGGACTCTTCAGCCTGGAGAATGCTCGGGGGGAAACCTTATCAATATGTACAAATATCTGAAGGGAGAGTACAAAGGAGAGGGAGCCAGGCTCTTTTCAGTGGTGCTCAGCGACAGGACCAGAGGCAATGGGCACAAACTGAAACACAGGAGGTTCCCTCTGAACATCAGGAAACACTTTTTTACTGTGAGGGTGACTGAGCACTTGCATGGGTTGCCCAGGGAGGTTGTGGAGTCTCCCTCCTTGGAGGGACATTGTCCTGAAGGTCACTCTAAGCGACCCTGCTTCAGCAGGAGAGTTGGACCAGATGACCTCCAGAGGCCCCTTCCAACCTCAACCATTCTGTGATTCTGAAGCATACGATGACTGTTACAAGCAGTTTAATGGCTAACACTGCCAAGAAAAGGTAGAAGCCAGACAGAAATGCTTTTTTATCAGTGCTCTGCTCTTATTAAGGAGTATTTACAGCACAATTTCTAGGGAGAGAATGAAACATGAGTTACAGATGTTAAGAAAATACTTTTAGCCAGTGATGGCTCCAACATTGTGCCTAGTTAATATGGACATGGAGGAGAAGATTAAAATACTTACATTGCATTTTGGGGTACTAACATAATGGAATGCATATAGACTACCAGAAGAATCTGAAGCAGTATACCCAAATAGGAAAATCATTACAAATGCCATTTTCCCCTGCTACTTACTATTAACTACACTGACAAGTTTATCATATGGGACATACCACAAAGGAAACATTATACACAAAAACATGAATTTGTTGTTAGCATATTTGAAATCTTCGTCTAAAATTGTTTCTATTCCGCAACTTAGTGCAAACACGTGATTAGTAAAGCACACAGCAACCCAGAAATCCTGGCCTTGAGAACTCATTATGTTTGACATCAATATAGCAATCTTTAGGAAGCTCAGGGTTATCAGACTGCCTGAGAAGGAAGAAAATTCCAAAATCATTCTCTTCCTAACAAAGAATAAGATACCCCCATGATCAATAACATACTCCACCCAGCAAAATCCTGAAATATTGGCAAGTTGCCATAACCACATCCCTCCCCCAGGCTGAAGCCAATAACTTCATGACTCAAGGACAGCAAAAGTGCAAGCATAACATCAGAGAGAAAATGGCATGTGCCAGGAAGTGTGCTCATAGCAACTTAAATAGTATTATGGTGACTATTTGTAACAGCATTTTCTTGTGTAAAACATATTTGGATGAATAATAATTCTTTGATGAGACTTAAGATTACAGTGACACTAGGACTACATTCTGCACTTTACACAAAAAGTGCTTCCTTTTCAGCCATTACAAGAATTTGAGTGCAACATGTAGTGCAGAAGGTATGCAGCTCTTCTGTGAGCCCCATGACATTTTTGGGGGCAGCCGTTCTGTGCAAACCTTTTGTGAATGACAGTCTACCATAATCACAGAAGACCAGGAACATAGTTACCATGTTCCTATAGTCCTGGTAAGTATATTCCTTAAAGCGTAACAATAAATTCTTGATTTCCCATATAAGGTGTGTCTCTCTTCATCCATAACAAGATTTTTTGAGTGCAACAGATGGTTTAATTTCAACCAAAGGATGATACAAATGTTAATTACCTGACAAAAGCTAATGTTCTCATAAGGGCGTGCTTGTGCAAGCAGTTCAGCTTTGGATTCTCTCTTTTCGCCATGAATGATCAGCAATGGCTTCTTCCTAAAATAAAAGGAGATTACTATTAAAACATCAAGTGAATTAGTAATCAGTCTAAACCACTCCTTCAGGCAGTTATGACTTCTGGCCCCTAAATCTGATAGCCCATTAGGAAGATGGCACCAGAATCTACATGCCTTATTAACTAACACAAAAAAAGCAGTAAATACAATAGAACCTCTAAGAGAAAGACGCTAGAAAACTTTAATTAAAAAAAAAAAAAAGGAAAACAGGAAGCATGGAATAAATCAGACACCAAAATAGAAACTAATAATACAAGATCTTGTAAGGAACTCTTGTCTGTATAGCTAGAAACAGACAGATAAAAGCTCTCAAAAGTACTGATATACACAGTGTGGATCTAAGACAATTTAATCATTGTTACCTTACAGAGAAGATGGGAAGAATGAGATTGAAAAGGAGAGGGTTAGGTCTACTCTGGCAGCAGTTTCATTTTCACTTCCTAATACTCTGTTCTACTGCATTTCCAGTAAAATGCAAAAAAAAAAAAAAAAAAAGAGACAGAGAACTACATCATATGCTCACTTCATCTGCAGTAGGTTGCAATTATCAGAATTGTTCAAGCATAAGAATTGCTTTCATGACAATATCCAGCAACTCCAACCATATCATATCCATGACACATCATCCTGATCATTTTCACATAGTTTTTTGTGCCTTCCTACATTCCCTCCTTTCTCTTGCATTACCTTGCTTTTGGCTCAGTAAGCTGTATGGTGTACTGAGTCTGAGCACTCTTTGACCATATCAGAAACTCTGCATGGCTGAGGCTGGGAATGTACTCCCACTGCCTGGCCCAGGTGCCATCTTATCTGAGTTGTAGCTCAGTTGTAACAACACTGAAACCTTCAGAATTTTAGTCACTACCGCCTTGGACTGTGGCCAGGATGGAAAATTTACACGACTAAAGTCAATCATCTTGCGTACCTAAAAATGGTGGTCCTAAGTGAGATCCTTCGAGCTCTCCTGGACCGCAGTGGGCTGCGCCCAGCATCTCCCTCCGAGTGAAACGCTCCTCAGAGTTTGCAAACTCTCGAGTCTGCGATATTCGGAGGACCGTCGCCGGCTGGCACGGGACCTGGGCTGCAATACTCCTCGAGGATCAACCCTTCGCCCATTGAGAAATGCCAAGACATTTTACGTGAGTATTTCACTGAACTCGAGGGAGATTTTTACAGGTATATCTTTGTATATTTATCCATCTTTGCATCTGTGTGCGTGTGTGTGTGTATTGATGGAAGTACCTGCTAGTAACTAGAGTCTGCTAAAATCTTATGATCTATCTCAAGATTGTAAATGAACCTTAGACTGCTGCTAAACCCATAAATCTTTAGACATATACTGTTGACCAAGTCTGGGACTAGGAGTAAGTCCAGCCAAGTCTACTCTGAACCTCGTGACTCAATGGTAGGGTCTCCTTACCCTTTTTGTATCAGACATAAACTGTTGCCCTAGTCTGAGACTAGGATTAGATCCAGCTGGGTCTTCTCTGAACCTCGTGACTCAACAGGAGGGTCTCCCTTAACTTTTTAGTTCTTGGCCTCTGTATAAATCATCCCAACGCAGTTCTAACACAATACCCTGGCTTCAGCTGGGACAGAGGTAATTTTCTTGCTAAAAGCTTGTATAATGCTGGGTTTTGGATTTAGTATGAGAATAATGTTGATAACACGCTGATGTTTTAGTTGTTGCTAAGTAGTGTTTACATTAGCCAAGGATTTCTCAGTTTCCCATGCTCTTTTCCTTTGTATGCTTCATCCGTGTAGTAAGTGATAGAGTAAACCTTGCTATCGAACTCTGCTAAGTCACACTTTTATAAATTTCTATTAAAATCACTTTCTGCTAATACTGTCAACAGTGATTCTTTGAGCGGCCTCTAAATCACTCATTTGCGACACCATGTACTGGTCTTGAAAAAAGGCAAGAAATCAATAGAGAACTACAACTGTGGTATAACCGTACAAGGAAAACCAAGAGGCTACACATACACAATTAGTAACACTAATCTGCAACTGCAAACAAGTGTTTATCATTCAGTTATAACAGCAACTTGCATGAATAGAATGATTTGGAAACGGTATCATTTCATCTTCATAAAATAAACATACCTGAATTCCTGCGGATACTGTCTTACAAGCCATTCCACATCTATACAGTAGTTAAACTTGTACATGAAAAAGAAAACAGACTCATTAAAAAGAAAAAGCAGAGTTTGTCAGAACAATGAACCACAGCAAAAAAGCTTTCTATGTAAAGTCATCGCTCAATACCACTTACATCATACACAGCATGTTTTAAAAACAGGTGTATTTTTGAATTTCACATGCTTTCTTTCATGTCTCTTAACAATTCAGGAATTAAAGTTATTCAAAAGCATGTATTAGTGTTCATAACATTTAACATGCAGAAAAAAAGAATCACATGCATATAATCTAAAAGCTTTGGTTCAAGAACCATCTCTTTGCCATGTGCTTATACCATGAATGATAACAAAAGCTTCTATGCAATAACAAAAACATCATTCCTAGATTGCAAGGCTTTTTTCTTTCAAAAAAAATCATTTACATGCACATAAATATGCATTTTTCAGTTGCGCATTCCCCGAAAATAGGAGACAGAAAGCAGTCTTATAATTGCCTGAATTCTAAGTGGAACATGGGATGATTTTTATATTTTAAAAAAATTGTACAGTTGAAAACATGTACAGTTCCCTCTCTATTTTAACAGAGTTCCCTGCTAGCATCAGCTACGTGGCACAAACATGGATTATCAAGTTTAAGGTTAATAAAATGAAATAAGCAAGTGAAATCAATTTGGCAAACAGAAACTCACCTGGGCAGACGATATCAGAGTCCCAAAAAGAGGAGACAAAATATCTATTGAAAACATTAAAGCATAATTGAGTAAAAAAAGTTCAAGTAAACATTTCACATCTTGAACAGTTTGATAACTACCGCAACACAAGTGCCAGATTGTTCACAGACTTGGTGTAAGAGACATTCACAATTCAGTTTACTGTTTTGATTATTCAAGTGACCAATTCCCCTGTGAAACCCTTATGGTCTTACATTTATAAAAAGCATTAATCCCCCCAAAGTAGAAAACAAATTTTAAAAACTCATTAGGAGAAAGACCAAGATCATGTGGAGAAAGGGACATCAAACTACTCTCTCCCCTATAGAGAGGGCTGGAAGAATTGTGGCAGGGTAGAAGCAATAAGGGCATAGTTAATGCTTAAAGACTTACCTGTTGCAGACTGATTGTAGGATATGGGTATCCTTAGTTCATTCACAGTAACACAGAAAACTAATCCGACTGAGGATTTATACCTCAATAACTGAAGCACAGCAGCAACTTGAAAACATATCCTACAAATACCTTCTAGGATAGACAAAGTATTTCAAGTCCTCTCTCTATAGAAATCTGGTTTTGCAGGCTAAATGAACAGAAAACTCAGCCCCTCCACCAGCTCAACTAATCACCCAGCAGGACAATTAGTCCTAAGAGAGGACAGGCCAAAAGCCACAATGAATTCACAAAGCAGATAAAGACATAGAGCAGTAAAGCAAGTGAGGTCTCTGATACCGGGCTGCCATCAATAATCAATGCTCATAGGGAGCACATGAGGTTGAGGAAAAGTTACAACCTAATTGTATAGGTCTTCAGTCATTTGTTCTCCTTCAAAGAACTACAAAATTTTTCATGCCTCGTTTTACTGTATTTCTGTGCATAAATCTCTTATTAATGCTTGTTTCTGATTCTGTCTTGTAATGTATGAGATTTCATTTCTGAATGAGGGGATGTTTACAGGTGCACAGAGCTGTTCCCCCTTACATCAAACTACAACTACACGGCATTCCTGAAGCATCAGTATTGTACACCAAAGACTTTACTCCCTCTTGACTTATGCTCACTTCTAACTGAATTGAAATGGGCCCATCAATTCCAGCCACAAAACTTGAGAAGTACTATCTTGTACCGCATCAAGTAATAGTGAATAACTAGGTCCAAACCACTCAGCAGCATGAACACAAGTACAAATAACTACTCAGGGAGCATGGTTATGCACCCAAGAAAAGTATCCTTTTAAGAGCCACGAAGGCAAGTGGTTTACCCCGATTAACTCACACAGTAAGCAGCAATAAGAAGCACCGTACGATTTGCCTTGGCTAAATGCATATTAGATTTGTGCGGCATCATTCAGAAGTTACAACAGAATCGGTATCAGCAAATTAATGCTTTTTACACTATACTTCTAAAAGAGAAAGGCAAAGATAACAGAACCAATTCCTACAACATGCACATTTAAAATATGAAGCCTCTATTACACCAAAGGATATCTGAATTTAAAAATACCCACAAACTAAAAATAAACATTCTCTTGCAAACAAGTCTCCCAAAAGCCCACTCCTGTAGAAGCCACTTGTTCACCTTTTATGTGCAGGGCTCCAGAATTATAGCTCTGTTTAATTCCTCTGACTTTAGTGAGAAAAAACCTGAAAGGGTTTCCTCCATTCAACAAATCCCAGGTATCTTGGGCTTCACTGGGCATTTCACTATAGTCCTCTGCTTTCTGAGTCTCTAAGAGTTCATCATCTTTGTGAAGATTCAGCGGATGTTCTTTGGGTGCATCACATTTTTCTTCTTTCAGCGTTTCTTTGTGGGCATGCTTTTCCTGATCTTCAGGCTCTTCATCGCTACTAGAAAGACACCAGCCTAAGCCTTCCTGGCTAGTTCTCTGTTTTTCTGCTGGATGTATTTCTGTAGAAAATTTTTTATCACTGAGCTTCAGGGGAGAAGCTTTTCTCTTGTGAGCAGCTTTCCTAGCTTCAGAGCAGGGATATTGTGGCCCACTTGTTCTGCCACGTGCAGCATCCAATAGTGAAGATGTAGATGGTTTTTCACTGTCAGAATTTTCCTCAGTACTTTCATCACTGCTAGATACTGTCCATTTTCCGTGTGCACCTTCCTGAAGCATGTTCCTAGGGATTAAAAAACAAAACACCAAAAAAAATTGTGCATTTTTGCTATGCTCAAGTCTGTTTTCCTTCCTAGTTTCCCTTTGCTTATTATTAGGGAGCTTTGCTTTTTGTATTTAGCAGAATCTCCATGCAACTTCAGATTCGGGAGAATTTCATAGCACGCAAGGCTTATTTGTTTCTATGCCCAGGAAACAAAGAAACACGTGCAACGGGAGCAACCATCAAGAGGGAAGCAACTAATGGGGAAATCTGCACATGGAAAACCGGCTAGGATAGGGACACGTACAGGAAAGTATTTCAAAAGTCGAAAGAGTAATTTGTTTCACACAGATATTTCTCACGCCGACCCTAACGCTTAAAGGTCTAGCGCGCTCTGCTGAGGAGACACGGGAGCAGAGAGCCGAGTCACGGCCACTCTTTCCAGCTGCCCCTGCGGGACCACAGCCTGGAACCACAGCCTCCTTCCACCGCCCCCCGCGAGGCCCTCAGCCGCGCCCCTCCGCTAAGCCAAGGGCGGCAGGAAGCCGAGGGCCGCGGGGACGGGACCGCTGCTCCCGCCGGCTCCAACAGCGCCCCGCGAGGCGAGCAGAGCCTGCGGCCGGGGGGAGGCACCATCCCCGCAGCCGCCACCGGCTGAGGCGGCGCGACCCAGCGCGCGGGCCACGGCGCCAACGGCCCCAATGGCCGCTCCCGCCCCGCAGCCGGGCGGCCGTCGCCCGCGCCGGGACCCCACGATCCTGCCGCTCACCCCAGCCGCCAGCTCCCGCCCCCTCCCGCTCCGGGAGGCCGGCGGCTTACCTCCAGGTCTCACCGCCCAGGCAGCGCGCCCGCAGCCTGAGACGAAGAGGGGAAGGCCGAGGCCCGCCCTCCCCCAGCGCAGCCCCGCCCCTCCCCTCCTCCCGAGCCAATGGCGCGCGTCTGATTTTAGCCAATCGACGCCGGCACTGCGCTTGCCCCACGGGAGTCGGTGGCGGCGCGCGGGGTGCTCGGCGGCGCGGGTCCTGCCGCCGCCCTGGGCGCGCTGCGCGCCTGTGGGTCCCCTTGGCGCGGCCGCCGCGGGCCGAAGGGAGCTTCCCCTTCCGCAGCCGTGCGGGTGAGGAGCCCAAGGGGCGACGGGTCCGTCCCAGCCGCGCCCGGTGATCCCTGAAGGGCTTTCCCGGCTTCCCGGGGGCGCACGGGTGTCGAGAGGCACTCAAGCAGCTATGGCATCTCTCTCAAAGTTGCTAAAGCGGCAAAACAGTGGCGTCTTAGTGACCTGAACTAATCTAATAAGTCTTTATTTGACCTTAATACTAGTTTAGGGCAGGTGCACTATTTGCATAATCGTTCGTTCAGCTCGGTGTTAATTACTGTGTCTGAAGTGCCCCCCTAATGAGATAACTGTGTGACGACTTCAAGAAGGGAATGGGAGGAAAACAGATGTAAAATTAATCAAAGTAAGAGTATGGACTAGGTCAAAGCTTGCTCTATCTACCAAGATGAACTGTCTTAGCATTTGGTTCTCGTTACTCGTAATTTATTACAAGCTTGTGACTGCAGTTAACAAATAATGTGTCTTATATCAGCATGCAATACAATCGGCAAGCTACACCTAGAAAAACATTAATGAAATTTCAAATTGTTTGTGTAATTCTATTAGTAGTTTTCTGGAGAGTTGCATGTAATGCTTCTTCCTGAAACAATCTGTGGGTATACTCTTCACTACTATGAGATTAAATGTTTTATTATCAACGCTTGCTGAAGGCCTTCTATGGGAAAAGCTCCTAGGAAAGTTGCATGGTTTTGTATATTATGTGCCTAATCTCTTGTCTAAGTATAGACTATGGAACCAGTATTTGTTTTCTAAAAGTACTTCAGAAAATTTGATGGCTTCTGACTATGCTTGCATTCCAGTCTCTCCTCATAGTTCCTGTCTATATAGTGAC
This sequence comes from Calonectris borealis, assembly GCF_964195595.1. Classification (NCBI taxonomy): domain Eukaryota; kingdom Metazoa; phylum Chordata; class Aves; order Procellariiformes; family Procellariidae; genus Calonectris; species Calonectris borealis. Next base: position 19,784,107 of record NC_134316.1, read on the forward strand.
TTAACTGAGAGACTTAAAGATGCCTGACATTTTTCAAGGAAAAATTTCAAGATCTTGCAGATACAAATTTAATGTAATTTGCTTTCTGGAAGTCTGTACCATGTATTCTAAGTTTGCAAAAAAAGTCTTTTCATAAAAAGCACACAAAACGTAGAAGTAGGAAAATTTTATTTTAACTTAAGAAAAAATTAAAATTAGGTGGACTCAGTCCATTTTCAGCTACTGTAACGCAGTAGATGAACAGAGTTCTGACAGAGATGCGACTAATCTTCAATAGTTTTTAAAAATAGCATAGTTTATTCAGCAAGTGCCTATTTTATTCTTCCCATAACAGTTACTCAAAAAATATTAGGTCAGGTTTATCGTTTTTTAATGCGAATCACTCTCTTTTTCTAGGTGTTTGAAGCATGTGATGAAGATAACAAAGACTATTTAAGCAGAGAGGACTTTAAAGTTGCTATAGTAATGTTGGTTATAAACCCTCAAAGGTATATATTTTTTCATTTACGTTCTGAAGATCCAGCTTACATAAACGTCTCACTATTGAGAGCTCTGTGTACTGACTGATTCGTGCTGATTAGAGTGGATTACTGTAGGTTTGGTAAACAGAAATACCTGCAGATTCTTAAAGTAATTTTCTTATCTGGTATTTATTTCAAGAGAAAATAATCAGACCCCTACCTTTACTGCTGTAGACTGTGATGAGCAGAAGGATGCATTGTATTTCATATGTGTACAAGATGTATGAAATAAGTGACTTACTGAGCTTGATCGATTATTGGTTTTTATTAGTGGTATGCTCAATTTCTTTACTCAGTGATTTCAGTAGATGTGAAACTACTGCATGTCCTAATAATAAACATGTATTCTCAAAAATATAGCTATTTTTCATTTCAAGTAACAGTTGGGCATTTTTAGTCTTGACTTCTCTAATATAAATCTATAGCTGTATAAAAATCGTAACAAAAGAAAGGTTTATTGAGAGAAATCATGTGTTGCATACTCACAGGAAGATACAAGATAAATTGTATGGCTTAATGTAGTTCTGGAAGTTACGTTTCTGCTCTAGTAGTGCAAGTGATCTCAAAAGAAGAACACACATGCAAGATTTCAAAATAAATACATGTGTGTCTGTGAGTTTGTCTTTCTCATGGCATGTCAATACAAGCTTGACCAATATACTATAAAGTATATTTAGCATAGAAATTATGATTCATGTTTCTTCTCCAGTTTGAGCAATCATCTTCCCCAAGGACCACTTGTGACTAATTTTTTGTTTTTACTTGAATACATAGTTTATGAAAATAGTCTTAACAAGGTCATAAACAAAATTTTGTCTATGATGATTTAAAGTAAAAACCACAGAAATGTTTTATTAAACTGTGAAAGTAGTCATCTCTGATACATTTCAGCTGTGGGTAAACATTTTCTCAGTGAGCTAGAGCCAGATCTAAAAATAATTTAGACTTCTAAAGTGAGTTTTAACTGCTGAATTATGAATCTGAAAATGCTCAGCTGCCTCTTATCTATCTTCTCCTATCTGTTTTTACCTTCATGTAAAAATTAGCTGTTCTGTTAAATTCCTTGAATGTTTCTTTCAGTAGGAGTACTCAAAACATGCTTAAGGCATTCAAACAAGAGCAGGTTCTATGCATAAGTCACTGATGGCTCCTTCTTGGAAAGAGAATAGAAGTGGAGGACTCCTGGAAAGAAAGGAGGTGCAGGTTTAGTTACTTCTTCCTGAAAAGATGCCAAGTCACACCTGCTGTGTCTCTAGGCAGTGCTGTGACCACCTGGCTGTAGACCATTTTGTCTCTGCAGCTGCACAAAAATTAATTAAAAACATTTGTTCCAGGAGTGATTCTGTCCTGTAGTGGTTTTGCTAGCTCCTTAAGTGGGCCCAATTCCAGCAACTGTTGCTCTTTACCCAATGACTGCTCATTGTGAAGTACTAAAAGATCCCTGGGTAGACAGATACTTTTCTTTGTGGCTTTTGCTGACATGCATTAACTATGGTTTATGGCACAACCACGCTTTTGCTTTTGCTGATGGCTAGGCCTTGTAAGTGTTCCTTTCAACATTTTGGTAGTTTTTAATCTAGTTCTGAGAAACACAACTTTCTCTGTGCACTAGACAGGAACCAACCGCAGAAGTTACAATCCTAAAAGTTGATTGTTAGGAACCGGTGCCTAAGCATTTTATTGTGCATTTTACTTTGTTGTCAAACTGATTAAAATCAGAAACTATTATAACAGCCCTTGTATGTCTTCAGAAGTTACTAGGAACAGCCCTGCCAAGGAGAGTACTTTCAAGAGCTTTTCCAAGAAATAGGGGATGGTGTGCATGTGTTACTTCTTAAGTTAGGGTGAAACTGTTTCCTCAACCACACTACATACTACAATACATTTTTCATTTTTCAGTAGAAATGGCAATTACTTAGCATCATCAACTGCAATCAAGCAACTGCATTTTTAGTAAATTGTTGCTGCATCTTTTTTTTGGTCATGTTTTTATTTATTCTATAAACTAGAAGTAATACTAACTTTACCCACTAGATGTCATTAACGAATTCTTTACTGGAGAAGGTGGGCCCTAAGAATTTGAATCCCATTCCTACTCCACTTGCTTTTACAAAATAATTTTTTGAAACAATTCTGTATTATTTTTTATAAAATATTATTTTTGTGTGGTTATTCATAGAGATTCTGAACTTACTACTGTTTAAAATTAAGCCTTCTGAGACAAGTAAAACATGAAAATAGAAAGAGATTAACCTGATTGTTGGACTGATACTATATGTATATTCGATATATTAGCATATAAAAATCATCATTTCTGGGAACTTGCAGCATTGTGGGAATCACGTTTGTGGGACTTACACTTTTTTTCTCTGAAAGTTTGGTTCAGTGATGCTCTTTTCCCCAAAATTATTCGAACTGATCTAAAATGCTCTCATATTTCAACAACCATTCAGGACACCGGTAGGTCGACATCTGCTGCTGAACGAGGTGCCAACAGCAGGGCACCCTGACATCAGAATACAGAAGGCCAGTCTGAGCTCAGGGCTGGTTTCAACTTCCAGATGCTCTTCTGGCACAAGCTTTCTAAAAAGGACTCCCAAGTCCATTTGTATGCCTGACGCAGTCTATGTGAGAAGTGTTGCAGGCCAAATGGAATATATAGTCTTAGGTTAACTGGTCACAGCATGTTTGGCTTGTCCATTCTCCAGAATGGAGTAAGCTTAGGTTGCACTAGAAGCTGCTAACATGTCGTCTCCTCCCACGTGAGTTCTCTCAGTGCTGCAACTATGTGCAATCTTGTATTCTAATAGCATAGATGCGGGAGTTTGGACTCACGAGCACTCAGTCATGCTAAAAAGCAGTATAAATATAGCCCACAGTGGACCTCTGTGCTTTCTTGGATATACACTCCCTTTCTGTTCCTTACATTGTTCAAAGATCTTTTCCAGTGATCTCTTGGTCAACTCCTAATTCAGTTCTGAAAAGTCAATTTTTTTGTTTTCATCATGTCCTTTAGCTTTTGCGCTATAATGGATCTTGGTAACACACTAATATTAGTGAGTATTAGTGAATCTTGGTAACACACTAATCAACATGTAAGTGTCAATCCTGTGTTCCTATCAGACAAAATTGTGAGGTAAGATCCTATTGAAAGACAGTAGAGGAGACACATAGTATGTAAAATGAGACCATGGTGGATTAGTTTCAGGATAGTTGCAGAAGCTGGATGATGCAAACAGGTTTTTTTCATTTTCTTCTCATTTTTTTTATTCTCTACCTTTTTATTAAAGTTTTTATTTTAGACAAATTTACTAAATGAATTTTGATCAAACTAGATTTCAGGAAATAGTTGGTTTCCAATCTGAATATTGTAACGGAAAGTTCTTTCATTGTTTAAAGGAAAAAACAAATTTTGGGGCTGATGCTCCAAAAGTTAATTTTGAATATTACAGTTCCTTTGCGTGTAGTTGAACACCAATCTGTATAAAGTTAAGCATGTTTGTTTAAGCATACTTAGTTTAACGTTTCGATATTGATTAGGATTCTATTAGGACTACATATATACTTAGTTTACTGGATGAAAAAGAGGTGGTTTTATTTTAATTAGAATAAAATATTTTCTTACTTAAATGCCATAGATGATGCTGTTGTGTAATATGTATTATTATGAGATCTGTATTTAGGGAAATCACATATTATTGATATAAAATGGAAATCATACAGGAGTTCAGATTTATCACTTCTGTAGAAAACCACTGTGGCATATCTTCTGTGTTCCAGGTGGTGGTGGATTCAGTAATGTCTTCTGTGAGACCACGAACTTCAGGTAGTATGCAAACACCTATCTGTCAATGATTTCTACTCTTTTTTCATTCATAAATTTAAAAAAACTGAAGCTTAGATTCTTAAGAATTTTGAAGAACCTGATGTAGATTAATGTTAATGTATGTGATAGTACGAGGTTCAACAAGGCCAAGTGCGGGTCCTGCACTTTGGCCACAACAACCCCATGCAACGCTACAGGCTTGGGGAAGAGTGGCTGGAAAGCTGCCCGGAGGAAAAGGACCTGGGGGTGCTGGTTGACAGCCGGCTGAACATGAACCAGCAGTGTGCCCAGGTGGCCAAGAAGGCCAACGGCATCCTGGCCTGTATCAGAAATAGTGTGGCCAGCAGGAGCAGGGAGGTGATCGTGCCCCTGTACTCGGCACTGGTGAGGCCGCACCTCGAATCCTGTGTTCAGTTCTGGGCCCCTCACTACACGAAGGACATGGAGGTGCTGGAGCGTGTCCAGAGAAGGGCAACGAAGCTGGTGAAGGGCCTGGAGCACAAGTCTGATGAGGAGCGGCTGAGGGAACTGGGACTGTTTAGCCTGGAGAAGAGGAGGCTGAGGGGAGACCTCATCGCTCTCTACAACTACCTGGAAGGAGGTTGTAGCGAGGTGGGTGTTGGTCTCTTTTCTCAAGTAACAAGCGATAGGACGAGAGGAAATGGCCTCAAGTTGCACCAAGGGAGGTTTAGGCTGGACATTAGGAGAAATTTCTTTACTGAGAGAGTGGTCAGGCCTTGGAACAGGCTGCCCAGGGAAGTGGTGGAGTCACCATCCCTGGACGTACTTAAAAGAGGTGTAGATGTGATGCTTAGGGACATGGTTTAGTGGTGGACTTGGCACTGTTAGGTTAATGGCTGGACTTGATGATCCTAAGGGTCTTTTCCAACCTGAATGATTCTATGATTCTATAAATGAGCTGACCATGGCTATTAAAAAGGATATTATGATTTCATTTAGTTTTGTAATATTTTTAGTGCTTGTATGTTACATTTAGCTTGAACTTACTCTTGCTTCTCGAAGTGACATTTCTTAATAGCAACATTATATAGATTAGTGATAGAGAAAAGTAATTAGTAATTTTTAGTGTTCAGGTTGGTAAGTGATGAAAGAGGTTCTATCAGTTTTTTGATACTGTTCCACTGTTTACTTGGGCAAATACTGGAATCTCAAATCACAGTTCAATAAATATCTCTTTCTGTGACAACCCTCCCATTTATATAGTTCTGCTTGTTTTTTTCTTGTCCTTGACCTTATCAGTTATGCCCATACATCTGTTTGTGGGGTCATGTGGCAAGTCTTATTGGAGAAATGATTCATATAAAAAATAAAGTGGCAAAAACTGGGGTTGCTTTTATCAATAAGTTCCCTCATCCCTTTCGCCACATGGCCCCATAAGTATTTGTATCAATACATTTGAAGGTCTTTGCGGAGGCTGGTTTTGTTTATTCTAGCATTAATGCCAAAACCCATGTTCATTAAACCTTACTTGTAGATCTTTAGTTTAGGCAACAAATACAGAACAAAGATTTTACTCAGATTTTTTTCAAGAGAACAACCACATATGAATGCCTAAACGAAAAATAGTGAACTAGTATATAAAGATAGATTATGGATTTCTTAATACCTAATTGGCTTGAATATTTTTTTAAGATGACCTTTTTGTGTGTTGAGATAGCTTTACAGCCTGTTCTAGTAGTACATAAATTGCCAAGTCTCAAGATCAATGAATAGGCGGCACTCTATTACAGGAGTCATTGTATAAAAGGAAAATTGTATGCTATAATTTTCTGGGCTCGTATGTTACTCTGAAAGGGAAAAAATAAATGGATGGAAAGCTTACATTGCTTTTTATGGTTTCACTTCCATAGTTATCCAATTGAATGGAAAGCTGTTCATGCAGGCAAGTTCAGTATGTTTAGGCAACCTCTGTTATTAAAGAAATTGTGCATGTACAGAACCTAGCAGTTGAGAGCAGCAAGTCTTTGTAATCCTGGAAACTGAGACTGTGACAGTTCTTAATATATGATTTTTCAAGAAGAAATAGGAAAGAAACACTGGAAACTCGTGAGCTTGAGTTTAAGATTTGAATTGAGACAGCAGGTGGAGCTGAAGGAGTTGTGCTTTTGAACCACTGCAGCAAGAATAGGATATGAATGAATCAAAAGAAAGAGAAGTGCAGAGCTTTTGTTATGATATTTGATAAAGAAAAATTCCTGCAGGATACAGTCATGTTGCCTTCTAAAGAAAATTAAATTGTTTAAAATGAGCATAAAGCATGTATGAGAAAGTTATGAGAAAGGAATATTTGTCTGTTTAAATATTGAGCTGAAGTGGGATTTTTTTTGCCAAAAAAAAATGTATCTGCAGAATTTTTATATCAAGATTTTTGCATGTTTCATGGGGAGGCCTGAAGTTTTGAGAGACAGATTTTTGTTTCTTAATTTTTATGTTTTACTTTGATTTTAGGAGAAATGGTCAATTAAGTATTTACAAACTAGCTTTGCATTTCGATTTCTTTCATTTTCAGTTCATTAAAAGGATAAGATAAATGCACAAGTAAGGACTTTCATATAGTATGCGGGAGGAATAACCAATCCAGTTCTACATTCAATTTTATTATGAATTTCATAGGAATCTATATCCGAGGTTGTAGATTATTTCAAGTTCTCTGACTGCTGGGAATGATGCCAGATTGTTTATGCAGCGTGGATCTTTATCTGTGGCATGCAAGGGCTATTGACTTAGAAAAGTCCATGTTTTTCTCCAGTGCAAAGAAATGTGAGATGGCAGGTAACAAGAAGAAAAAAGTAGAAGTAAACAGAAGCATTATACTCAAGTATAGAAAATAGGTGAGAAAATGTAAACGATATTGAAATGTTTGCGTGATCATGATCTAACTTTGAAGACTATTATTTCAGTTTTATTTTTGTGTTTATTTATATAATTAAAATTATTCATAATTTTTAGACCACAGTTGTATATATTTTTAAGGAGAAAAATAAAACTGACTTTTTTGCAGGGAGATTTATTTATATTTTACATTTTCCTAGGTCTATTATTTGAAAAGTTTTTAAATCTCATGAGTGCAAAGAAGGCTGTACAGTTATACATTAATGAAACAAGGCAAATATTTACAGCTTTTGATGTGCAAGGTAAGTTTTTTCTCCTAAATATTTGGAGTATTAATTTAATTCTAAAACAATTAAACAAAACTGAAGGAAATAAAAAGAAGTTAAGATGAGACGTGCTGGATGCTGCAAAGTTAAGTGAAACAGTACCAGAGTGACAAAGATCCAGAGTAACAAAATCCATATTACAATGGACTGCTAAAACAAACAGAGCGTATATAATTTCATATTTGTAGATATGTTTCTTGCACTTCCCTCTTTTTAGTATAGAGATTAAAATTAAGTTTTGGGACTGAACATAGTTTTAAAATATTTCTTTTGTGTTAAGTAAAATAATTTACAATACATATACACGTAAGATGTTTAGCATCTTTAGGTGTGATGACTCTGATCAAATGTGAGTTCTAAAACTATGTCTGTATTAGCAATTAATACAGCACATAGGCATCAGGTCTGTAGAGCAAGAAGTTTATGCTGGGGACCCAGTATCTGTATGACCTTCATTGAGGGAGTTACTTGGACTAATTCTAGTCTGGTCAACAGACTGAATGATCACTAGAAGTTGGAGTGCTTTGGGCGCATGCTGGGACCACATCTTTCAGTTTAATTTCATCTGGAAGGAATGCAGTTTGTATACTGTGATCCCTGTGATGTTAACCATAGTACAATCAGTGGGGAAGACTGGGAGATTCAATTCAAAAGAGCATTCCAAATCTTAAGTAAAACATAGTGACATATTGAGACAAGGGGGAAAAGAGCTTAATTGGTATATTTCAGAGCTTGTGAAATTGTTATATGAAAAGGGTTTTTTACGTTTATTTATAAAATTTTCACTTTGGTGGAAATGCTGTCTCCAAACCATGTCAGGTACTGGTAGGTTCCTTTAATTTGGAAGGTTGCATGTATTATTTTCTTATACTTTAAATGAAGTAACATGTTACAGAATAAGCTAAGTCTGTGATCGGTGTCACAAAGGCTAAAAGGAAAGGGAAGGAAAGGGAAGTAGGAAAAAAAGTTAAAGGCACATACATAATATTTAGCTTCTCTACTTACCGTACAGAGCAGGGAATTATTTTGTGCTATAGAGTGTAATTCTCAACATATTCTTAGACATAAAATGAAAACAAGTGTATTCAAGCTACGCAGAACACAAGGAAGGAAGAATATCGGTAATTGATTTACATTAAGAATGAAGGGCCCCACTGAAGAAATTTAGCTTTCATATCAAGTAGACTTGATTTGTAGATGTGCAAAATGCTCATGATGAGGCATGCATACATGTTGAACTGATTTTAACAAACTTGAGGCTTGAAAATTGAATTCTTGTATTTATCATTCATATATTTTACTAATATTGAACTAATATTTTACTAATATTAAAATAGTCTTTAAATGTTTAATATAATATAGTAAGAAGCTAAAGAATAATGGATTATTTTTCTAACCTACCTGTAAACAACTGTTATGCTCAAAATCTTTTTATGGCTACAAAGGAGAGACACCTGATTCATAAAGCCAATATTTATTTTTACTATATACTGAAATCCTAGCAGTCTAGTCAAAGAATTATTATTGGTACAGATTTAATAATTGCAAAAAAGAAAGAAAAATAAAATAAAGAATACTATGCTACAAAATCTCAATGCAGTTAAATATGTTATACGCCTCCTAACATTTACCCCTGTTTCTGTTGTTATTCTCAGTCTTCCACTGTCCCTATCAGTCCTGAGGTTGACAGGTTCAAGGCAGGCATGGTAGGGTGAATTGCCATTATCCTGACTTCTTCACGAAGGAGTATGATATTCATATTAATGTTTTCTTCTCTCTCACTCTAGCATCCACTTTGGATCATTTTTATATGTTTTCCAACACAGTTTATACCTTCCTCTCTTCATCGGTCTGCAAACCCATATTGCATCCAAATTTACTATACACGGCACATATTACATATTTTAGATACTTGTTCCTTGCTCTCTTTGTCATCCATAAAACCACTTTTGCCCAGCTCCTGTGTCTACATTTCTTTAATTCACTATTGGCGAGTTGTTTATACTCTTGGTCCTCCAGTGTTAGCCTATGCCCTCTATCTTAACATCCCATCCCTGTACTCCTCTACTCTACATGCTGTATCTTTACATCTGAAAGCCTCTGCTATCATGCTGGGTCTATATTTCCCTACATCATTATCTTAAACTCATAAATATTTCATTTTACATAGAAGAAATTCTTGTTACTACTGTCTGTATAAAGCTATGTTTATACTGTATAAAGGTAAGAAGAACAAATTAGACATAGCCACCTGGTCCTTAAAAGAACTGCTGTTACAGATAAAGCAAGTAAAATCTCCAGGCAGGTCAAGCAAGTTCAGACTAAGTCTGACAAGCCTCAGTCCTCAGACCTTGCAAACTCAGTACAGAGTTTGAGGCCTGTTGTTAGCAATGGCTGTACTATATTTACTGGAATACAGGGCTATGAAACATACAGTTAATCTCTCTGCTTTACTTTAACATTGTATATCCTTTTATAAATCTGTAAAGATGTAGTGAATTAATTTGAATTGGTAATAGAGCTTCAGGATGGAGTGGTGTTGTTAAATGCTCTATTTTATGAAAGAAAAAAGATACCTCATTCACTAGTGTTTCTAAGTATAGTAAGTAGGTGGTTTGGTGTTTTTTTTTAATTCCATGGGAATAGGACCACACATAAATATATCCCATACTGATAAAATAATATTTAATGTAGACGTTCTTTCTCCTGCGGGATTGTTTTCTTACAAATGTCAGTGATATACTGCATGTAGCTGCTGCTAAAGTTTGCAAAATGTGGGTGACTTTTCCATTTATATTTGATTGTATTAACTGACCATAATCTTGCCTGAACAGTAGCATAACATTTATTGTTTCTGAGCTAATATTGCAGTTGTATTGAACAAAATGCTCAAGTGCTTATCATGCACCTGGTGTGCAGCTGATTAAAATGCCGTCGTACCATAAAAACTCAAACATTCTCGACACAGGAGTTGCGAAGTACCTGCTAAGGTTAATGGTCTGATGATATGTTCTTTCATGATGGGGCTTTTTGTAATGGGTAGCACACACAGGAATTTTTTTATAATAATGCTGCTGTTCTGCATGTAGCTACATGGATATAAAATGTGACAAGTCCTTTGCAATAATAATTTGTGACAAATGGCTGTCTGTAAGTGAACATGTTGTCTTTTAAAGTGGGATTCAAATTCTTAAAAAAATATTTCAAGTACTGTTTTCCTTTTTTGTTGTGAAGATGAATGTCATATTTGAATTATACAATATTATTAATTACTGCTGCTGAGAAAATATTTGTCTTAGCTGTACCATTTGTTTAGAAAGAATAGGTTATTTGTATGCTAAATCCTTAAACCATGATAATGGAAATAGTAACAGAAGTAAGCTGAAAACCAATCACATGTGAATGTGAGTGAACATATAAATGATGAAAAATGTCTTAGAAACCAAAAGTGGACAGAAAATTCTCATACAGTTTTTAAAGCTAGCAAGCATAAATCAAATCTTAAGGAAGAAAAGAAGGCGTTCATGATCTGCATTTTATGCTGCTGTGCCTTTAGATTGATAGGATCACACACTAGAGGTATATTAGTACTTTTGTATGTATTGGTACTTTCCATACGAAAAATGACCTAATTGTCTCGTATTTCTTTCATGTAATTATCCAGTAATGAGAAAATAACCTGTTTTTCAGACCCACCCCATGGAAGAAATCTTATGCTCTTTTATGCAAGTTTGATTTATAGACATGTACTGCAGAGCACAGTGAATATGAGACATTCATCTTCCTATGGCTAGTTGCCATGGAGACATAGTACACAGTACAATGTCATTCCAGCTCTGGTGATGCCTGCAGTAGTTTATTCCTTTGTTGTTCTTGTTTCTTAAGCAACTGTCTTGCAGCCTTTCGTATTATCACACTTAATCACCTATACAAGTCTTTTTCCTTATCTTTTGAGAACCATCTCTAATAGAAAAAATGCCTATCCGTGTATGTATTTTTTTTTTTTTCAAATCATAGGTTAAAAGCTTGTCCCATGCCCCCTAATAATATATCATTGCCCTAAAACTGGTAAAAGAAGATGGTAAACCAGACTGAACATCAAAGTGTAAGGACCTGGCTCAGCATCTTTATTTACTATCTCCTATCAGGGACTGGAGTTAAGAATGTTTTTCTGTAACCAGTATCTCACTCTAGGAAGACAGAAAGTAAAAATAATCCAACAGATTCTACCTGTCGTTAGCTGGCATTTGTGAGGTGGACAAAAATCCAACAGCTGTCTTACAATACCCACTCTGTTTCACTCTTGTGAGATAAGAAATGAGAGGAACTGAAAAAAAAAAAGAGATCCTCATAATTAATCTAAAAAAGTACTAAGGGTGTTCAGGGTGTTGACAAGAGTCAAACTGAATTATTTTTACATTGAGAAGCTGTACCCTAACACAAGTTCTTCTTTTTCAAGGCAGTACGTATTTGATGATGCACTACACAGGGAACCAATACACAATTAAGGCTGTATGTGTCCCAGGTTCTGCCTAAATGGGGTGATACTTTGCAAGAAAACATGTATGGTTAAAAACATTTTGTGGAGAATCCTGAGTTAACACCTAAAGATAGATGTATCTTTTGGGTAATATTAATAATGAGTTTTGGTTTGTTTTTCCTATCTATAAGTCTGTTACCAATTTTGTAATCCAATTACTTAACAACATACTTCGCTATTTGTGGTGGGTTGACCCTGGCCAGCAATTAAATACCCACCCAGTCACTCACTAACTGCCCCCACAGTGGGATGGAGGAGAGAATCAGAACAGCAAGAGCAAGAAAACTTGTGGGTTGAGATACGGACACTTTAACCAGTGAAGCAAAGCTGCACATGCAAGCAAAACAGAATATGGAATTTATTCACTACTTCTCATCGGCAGGCAGATATTTAGCCACTTCCTGGAAAGCAGCACACCTAATGGTTACTTGGGAAAATAAAATACCATAACCACAAACATCCCCTCCTTCCTCATCCTTTCCCCAAGCTTTTATTGCTGAGCATGGGTTGGAAGGAACCTTTAAAGATTGTCTAGGCCAACCCCCCTGCCACTTATTTCACTAGGTCAGGTTGTTCAAAGCCCCGTCCAACCTGACCTTGAACACTTCCAATGATAGGGCATCCACAACTTCTCTGGGCAACCTGTTCCAGTGTCTCACCACCCTCACTGTAAAACATTTCTTCCTTATAGCCAATCTAAATCTACCCTCTTTCATTTTAAAACTGTTGCCCCTGTCCTGTCACTACAGGCCTTGGTGAAAAGTCTCTCTCCATCTTTCTTATAAGCCCCCTTTATATATTGCAAGGCCACAATAAGGTCTCCCTGGAGCCTTCTCCAGGCTGAATGGCCTCAACTGTCTCAGCCTTTCTTTTATTGCAACAATAGGTGATATCATAAGTCTCTTTACAGCATGAGCAACAAATTCACATGGTATGGAACATCCCTTTGGTCAGTTTGGGTAAGCTGTCCCAGCTGTGTTCCCTCCTAACTTCTTGTCCACCTCCAGTCTACTCACTAGGGGAACCGAGTGGCAAAAAGAAAGCCTGGAGGCTGTGCAAGCACTGCTCAGCAGTAGCCGAAACACTGGTGTGTTATTAACACTGTTCTAGTCACAGATCCAAAACACAGCATCATTTGTGCTGCTGTGAAGAAAATTAACTCCATCCTAGCCAGACCTAGTACACTACTGTAAATTGAAATTATTCATTTGTTCTAGCACTTGTCTAATAAAAAACATCACTAGCTAAATCCTGCAGGAAATGGGAATACTCTTCCTACGGAGCAGTAAGCCGTTATACATCTATTTCACATCTAGTGAAAGCATGGAGCTTTCACTATAAATAAATCTAACACCAAATCATCCTAACAAAAATTTTAAATAGCATTTCTTGTGGATATGACCCAGGTCTATCTATTTTCCCAATCCTACAGAAAATTAATTTAAAATTTTGAACTTTTTTGTGTATATCACTTTATCCGAAGAGAAAGGGACTGCTAAAACAATTGACAAGCACACATATGAATTTTTGCAGATTTGAGAGCAAAACCTAGCATGCGAGTGTTATACAATATGCTGCACATTTACACGCTCATTCCTGCTAAATAGTTCAACATACTTTTTTCTAATTTGGGAAAAAATACCACATGAAATAAATCTTAAAATATTTTTGAAAGTTAGTAATTTAAATGAAGTTAGTTTTTAAATTAAAAATTTGTGCTTTTCCTATTTTTGAGGATATGTCCAAACAAGTATTTGCAATTATGTTAGCAAATTTAAATAAGTCACTGGTTCATGCCTCTTAGTTTTCACTCCTGCTGTTCACGCTGGCCTTCTTTCATCGGTCCTCGAAGTGCACAGTAAATTGTTTTAACATAAACCATTCTTAGTTCACAGGAATCCATTTTATTTTGCATTGCCGTGGAGTAGGGATATGCACGTGGTCAATTACCATAATACATCCATGGTAATACAACTTATTAAAATGTGTTAATGCCACAATAAGTGCTTAGCTGGTCATATCCTCGGGGCTCTCTTTTAAAGACAGTTTCTTTCAGATGGGATAAAACTGTGACATATAATTAAAAATATTAGAATGTGGCAGCTATAAAATAGACCAAATTCAAAACATCAAAGATTAATTTTTTTTTAATTATGAATAACATCTGGGATAATAGCAGCGCAGATATCTTTTTTCTCACCTGCCAACTTGCCTCAAATGTGAATCAGTTCTTTTAGCAGTAGCTTATGTTTATTCAGTTTGGTGATCTCTTTACAGGAACTACCTACACAGATGCTGATTATTTTTTAATTGCATTGGATGATAGAAACTGGGAAAAAGACTGACCCCACCAAACTCATTTCAAGTAGACTATTAAACAGCCATTAGATGACAATAATTCTTGTTCATTTTCATCCAAAGCTGAACCTCTACCCTGAAGGGGAAAATGTTCCTTAAACTCTTTCAGAGCATACTTTTTATTAAAAGTAGATTTTTCTCTAGTGTTAAGAATAAAAGATTTTTTTCAAAATAAACTGCATCTTTTATTTGAAGTGTAATCTGTCATGTATGCTGATAGACTGAAAACCAGATATGTTTGAATTTTTTTTACTTTAGTCAATAGAATAGAATAGAATAGAATAGAATAGACTATTTCAGTTGGAAGAGACCTACAGTGATCATCTAGTCCAACTGCCTGACCAATTCAGGGCTGACCAAAAGTTAAAGCATGTTGTTAAGGGCATTGTCCAAATGCCTCTTAAACACTGACAGGCTTGAGGCATCGACCACCTCTCTAGGAAGCCTGTTCCAGTGTTTGACCACCCTCTCTGTAAAGAAATGCTTCCTAATATCCGGTCTAAACCTCCCCTGGTGCAGCTTTGAACCATTCCCATGCGTCCTATCACTGGATCCCAGGGAGAAGAGATCAGCACCTCCCTCTCCACTTCTTCTCCTCAGGAAGCTGGAGAGAGCAATGAGGTTGCCCCTCAGCCTCCTTCTCTCCAAACCAGACAAACCCAAAGTCCTTAGCTGCTCCTCAGAGGACATTCCTTCCAGCCCTTTCACCAGCTTTGTTGCCCTCCTCTGGCTGTATTCAAGGACCTTCACATCCTTCTTAAATTGTGGGGCCCAGAGCTGCACACAGTATTCAAGGTGAGGGCGCACCAACGCTGAATACAGCGGGGTAATCACCTCTTTTGACGGGCTGGTTATGCTGTGTTTGATGCCCCCCAGGATGCGGTTTGCCCTCTTGGCTGCCCGGGCACACTGCTGACTCCTATTGAGCCTGCTGTCAGCCAGCACCCCCAGATCCCTTTCCGAAGGGCTGCTCTCCAGGCACTCCTCTCCCAATTTATACCTGTGCCTGGCATTACTCCGTCCTAGGTGCAGGATCCAGCATTTTGGCTTGTTAAACTTTATCCCATTAATCATCACCTAATGCTCCAATCGATCTAGATCCCTCTGCAAGGCGTCCTGACCTTCAAGAGAGTCAACAGCACCTCCCGGTTTGGTATCATCAGCAAACTTGCTAATGGTGCATTCAACTCCTGCATCCAGATCATTGATAAATATATTGAACAGAACTGGCCTGAGCAAATTGAACCCTGAGGAACACCACTGGTGACCGGTCGCCAGCGAGATGTAGCCCCATTCACTACAATCCTTTGAGCTCTGCCCTTCAGCCAGTTCTTCACCCAGCGCACCATAAACCCACTCATCCCACAGTTGGACAACTCGTCCAGATGGATGCTGTGAGGGACAGAATCAAAAGCCTTACTAAAATCCAGAAAAACTGCATCCACCGTCTTCCCTTCATCCACTGAGTGGGTGACCTCGTCATAGAAGGATATCAGAGTAGTTAAACGGGACTTTCCTTTTGTGAACCCATGTTGACTGTGCCTGATGGTTGCATTATTCTTTAAATGCTATTCAGTAGTACCCAGTATGATCTTCTCCATAATTTTTCCAGAAACTGAGGTTCCTGGAAAACTGGATTAACAGGTCTGTAGTTCCCTGGGTCTTCCCTCACGCTCTTTTTGTAGATTGGAATAACATTGGCTAGCTTCCAGTCAGCAGGGACCTCCCCGGACTCCCAAGACCTTTGGTAGATGATCGAGAGAGGTGCTGCCATAACATCCTCTAGCTCCTTCAGAACTTGGATGAATCCCATCAGGCCCCATGGACTTGTGAACATTCAGCTGATACAGCTGGTCCCTTACAATTTCAGTGTCCACAAATGGAAAGCCACCGTTCCCACACTCGTGGTCCTCTGACTCAGGGGACTGGGCAGCCCAAGGTCTATCAGTATTATTAAAGAATGGGGCAAAAATGAATTGAATATTGTAGAATAGTACAGTATGAATAGTATGAATAATAGATAATATAAATAGCAATAACTCTTTGCAGTAGCAAAGAAGTTTGCAAGTCTGTGGTCCCTTTGTAGCGGGAAAAAACTGTGACAAAAATAAAAATGAACCATAATAAAAGAACAGCCTCCTGTCAAATTGTTAGGTAGTTTTCTTTGAGTTTAGATTTTGTTCTTTTTTCTTACAATCTCTGCTGCATTTTGAGAAAACTAGTCAGCATCAGAATTGCAACACAATTGAAAAGGGAATATTGTAATATTACATCCTAACAAAACTTAAATGAATAGCTAGTTTCAAGAAATACCTGATGACAGTGCTTGTTTTTAACATGACAGACTAGGTTATTACTTGATTTAATAAACGCTCAAGTTAATTGGCAGCATGTACTGTTTATGATATAGCTGCACAGTGTCCCTTTACTTCATCTTTAGTATTTTGTTTAAATTAAGGATAAAATATTATTAATAGCATTTAAATTATGTATATGCTCTTAGTAATCCTTATATTCCTGAATTGGACAAAGTTTATAAAAGTGTTCGTGTCTCAGCTTTACAAGAATTTCTGTGAGTTTTTTAACGGACTTCTTACAAGGCTTGTAGGATAATGGGTGTCCTCTCACTGATACCTTTGGGTCTTACCGACTGGTTTCAGTGAAGTATCACAAAGAGCTGAGATCAAATACATAATTGGATTTCTGCAAATTTCATAAGAATAAATGAACAAAGAAAAAGAGAGAGGTGCTGTAAGTGCCCCCAACAGAGGAAAGGGTTGTTATGTGAATTAATGAATCTTAAAGGCCTCATAGAGCCTACATGGAAGCAAGACCTTATAAAGGCCCAACTGCAGAGAAGCTTCAGACAAAGATTTCATCATAGACTCTAAAGTCAGTCAATCATAAGATGCAAATCTACAGGAAATCAGGCATCATTAGCTCAACTCTTCACAGAATTATTTGTTTAGTATGATTTATAACTATTGTGTTCTTTTTTTGTAATATTTCCCTCAGAAGTTTGAAAAGCATAATGCCATAAATCCTGAAAGATTTAATAATCTAAGATGATTTCTGAATTTTTAAAATGTATCCACTGAATTTTTTCTCCAAATGTTTTGTACATTGTGCGAATTCTCTTAAAATAAGTTTGATGACAAGAGAAGATTCCCTTTTAATCATGGAATCCTAGAAAAAATAAGATTACAGATACCCTTGAGCATGTGCTGCATCTTGGGTTTTGGTACATCAATGATACTACAGAAGAGGAGTCTTCAGTACACAAATTCATATGATCATAAAAAAGGCCCCAGCATAGCACAACAATGTACCATGACAAGAGGCAATGTGTACAAGTTGTGTCAGGGGACATTCTGTCTGAATATGGGAAAAAAAATCTTCATTGTTGAGGAGAATTAACGTTGAATTTGGCTACCTAGAGAAGTGATGGAATCTCCCTTCTGGGAAATATTCAATGCTCAGTTTGACAGGGCCCCGAGTAACCTAATCTAAGGCCCTACTTTCAACATAACCAGGTGGTCTGCAGAGGTCCCTTCCAACCCATAGTTTTGTATGATTCTATGCTTCTGTGATTTCTGTTACAGCACAAGAACCTCAGAAGTCACAGGACATTCAGTAGCACTTGAGAGACTTAACTAAGGACTAGGGTCACACATTGCACTAGGTGATACACAAATGCTAAGCAAAATACTGTTTGTTTCCCAAAGATCTTGTGAGTTACCACTGAGCAAATAGCAATACGTATGAGAGGCAGTAGATTCCAGAACCTGAGGAGTTCTCTTCATCTTAGAGAAATGAGCTATGTTTCTCTGGGTGCTGAGGACATTTTGAGAACGCAACACCTCCACAGTTTTAAGACCTGTGGCATATATCTCAGTTAGATAGAGATATGGAACTGACTATCCTTAATGTTTTTGGAAAATGATCTCAACACTCAGAAATGTATGCACCTGTCATAGAACACAAACTGGAATGATAAAAAAGAAGTCAGTGTGCCAAAGCAAAAGATTCTTCTGAATGAGATGGAGTTGGATTACTATCATTATGTGGGTCAGTGGTCCGCATCAGACCTGAGGCTATGTTAGGTAAGACGTGTCCTATGCCAAAAAGATAGCAATAAATGGTGTTTTTTTCTCCCAACAAAGATTGGCTAGTGTCACTATTTAGTGATGGAACAATATAGCTAAAAGAGTGATTGAAAGGGCTTCATTGATGTGCTCTGGATAAAATTTCAAAGTGTTGAATTGTTGGTAATTTGAATCAACAGATTTTGTTAACTTCATAACCAGTTCTTTTAACGAACTTTCTGTGGATTTGTGGTCTGTATGCCTTTCCTTGCTTTTTCTCATACAAATACAGTGCTTCTAAATGTAAGAAAGAGCATACGTGGCTTTCACACAGAACTTCAGTGTCATTCACAGGGAGTTGGTACAGGGAAAGCTCTATTCAATCCATTGATTCAGTGGAGTCAAGAGGACTCCATTTCCTGTCATTGTGAACAATTTTTAGATATTCTAAATAAAATGCTAGCCATTTAGAATCCTTTGTTAATATCATCCTTGAGCGCTCTCAGTACTTACCTGCCACATATTCTGGAGAAACATACCCTCTTCTGTTATTATTTTGTTTGAAAAGAGCTTTGTGTGAAAAGGCCTTAATTGCCGCACTCTAGACTTCCTTCTCTCAGACGTGACCAGAAACTGTGGCTTCAGATTTCTTCACTCTGTGTTTGTGTACTGTAGCAGTTGTAGGAAAGGTAATTGATTCACACTAAATTCTCTTTTCCTTTGCAAAAAAGACCTTTCATGGCAATTTCTCACCCCATTGGTCTTCGATTTCTAGACTTTTAAAGTCCTATCATTTCTAATTCTTTCATCCCATCCCACCCCATCCCTATTCACAGTTATTTTTTCCTATTTTTCTTTCTTTGTCTATGTTGGTTATTAACTAGGAATAGGAAAAAAACTTGTTAGTGAGTAAAGTGCTCCATAATTATTCTTTATTTGGAACGTCTGATGATGCCCACTGTGATAGGCAGGTAATGGGGGAGGAAATTGTTTATTTGTCAGATATGCTGTTGTTATCCCCATATTTCTGTAGAACAACATTCTTTTTCCTAGGAATCATGTCATACTTTTTAGAAACTTTTCAATAATTCAAACTATTAGTTTCCCATATGAAACTCGTAGTTCCATTTCAACCAGGAACTGTCCCTGTCCAGGTTCTGTATCCTAGAATTGTACAACAGCTGTGATTGCATTCTCTGCATTGAACATAGACTCTCTTAAATAAATTCTTTTTATTTATTTATTTTCACAGCCTAGCCAAGGCTGTTGAAAGTTTACATTTCCAATTCTATCATCATGTGTATGGCATCTGAGTAACCTGATGTGACCTCTTCTCATTATTATTTATATTTGGATCCAGACCAGATATTAACAAGACAAAATGAGCAGAAGAGCCTTTTCTCAACATCTGATGTACCACCAATGCTCTATGTCCTCTTTTAAGACTACTTGGCATGACATAATCTTTCTATCTTGATATGGGAGATGCCATGTATATGCTGTATGAGTATCGCAGGTGTATTCAATCTACTCCCAATCCTTGCATGTGTTTAACAAACACTAATGTCTGAGAAATTCATTCAACAATTTGGATCATTTGTTTCTCTTTCAGGATGTTTTCCTCCAAGTTAATAATCCAGTACCGGTAGGCTTTAGAGTTTAAAGGACATTGCTGATGTCCAGACAGTTGGTTAGCTCGGAAGCAGAGATTGTCCTCTTTTCCTTCACCAATTCCAAATTTCTGCTAACAATCCAGAATTCACCAAGACTTCCTAGCGAGATAAGGTTGTGGTTTTTATCCCCTGTAGAGTCTCTTATACCAGTTAAAGTGCTTTCTTTATAGAGTTTGATACTTATAGGAATTATGAAAGAATTGGTTTGGGAACTGCAAACCAATTGCAACAAAACCAAAGTTTTTCTGGGTTATGATGTTTCAATCAATTACTTGATTGACTGACTATTGAAAGCCTGTTGTCAGAATTATGTAAGTCGAAGGCATCAGAATACATGTTCACTTTGCAAGCAGTAGAGTACATTCCTGGGATTGCTCAGACACATGCAGAGGTCATATTTCTTACACTCAAAAAAGCATAGGGAAACAAATTCAGATTTTTCTATCAAGGTAACCCATCACTCCATATTGCCAAATAGCCTGCAGAAACAGGTAAAGAAATTATTTCAAGTCCTTCATAGTTTGAAGTCTTATTCTCCATGCTAGTTATGAGTCTTTGCTGAAAGTAAACAAAATTCCATAGTTAGAATGCAGTTTTACTGTTGAGAAGTTGATCAATGATCTCTGTAATTTAACTGGTAAGTATATTTAGCAAAGCAAAAATAATGATCCTTTTATAACTATCTTGTATTAAGGATTTTTATTTTTTTATTTTAGTATATTCCTAGTCAGTCTATCTACTGTGTTTTATGTGTGTGTCTTTGTCCTCTGATTATAAACTTCTAGTACTGTTAATGTCTTTTGGAATCAAATAATTTTAGGAAATGAGAGAATGAACAACCCTTGTTTTCTCAACAGAGAGTTTTGATTTGTCTTGTCTACTGTAACTGACAATGTCTCTTGCTTCAGCTAATAAATACTAAGCTGTTTGCTTACACATCTAAATCACAAACTTGGCAGCAAATTGTCTTCTTCCTTCTATTGGTCTTTATCCGCTGGGTTTTTCTCCCATGAGTAACATTAATATGGTGTATGCACTACAATGCCAAATGTGGTGTTAATTCTTTACCTAAGTTAGTGAATATAAATACATAGTGGTATTGTCTTCTGCTTATGCATAAATATACGTAATATGCTGTGATAGAATTTTTGAGCATGAGTGTTATTCCAATTTAAGGACCTAATAAATTTTTCCTTATATTAATTCTATAGTGAAAAATAATAATTCTGAAAAAATTTAAACATTTTAATGTAATTTTAAAGGGCATGTCAAGTTTTATTTGAAAGAATTATATAAACTATTTACTCTCTTCCTCCTGGCTTCTTATGTAGGAAGGTTAATAAATTCTTCAGCCTAACTTTTTCATGCTCACAAACTGTGCTTCATAAACACTTCAAATGGAGTCTTGTCTGGAGTCATCTAGTTAAAAAGGTCAGTAAGGAGTCACTGATGCATTTAATTAACAAGACTGTAATTAACTAATTTGTTCTCCGGCCTTCACCTTAGTGTTGTTCTTTTTTCTGAAGATTGATTTTAGTAAATGTGTGTTATGCTTATTTTCATATATGTATATACCATAGCCATTGTTTTACAGACCCATTCCTCTGTTTTTCATACTTTTAAAATCCTGACTGTTTGGGACTGGAAGCTTTTCATAGTCGGCCCCTTCTAGTAGTGAATTTCCTTTTGTATTTGCTGATGTCCTTCATTTAGAAGAAAGTAAACAACGGTCATGCCTCACATGTATGCCTAAAGATAACTGAGGAGGGTATGAATTTTAGCGACTATAGCTTCTGAAGTCAAGTGATTAATATTATTGGTGTTCAGAAATCATTGATTTCCCCCAAGCAGTGTCAGTAGTTAGAATTTAATGGGTCTGGAAAATACTGTTCTTACATGTTAACTGTTCTCCATAGTAACAGCTTGTAATAGTTTGGACATTTTTGTCTTCTATATTGTTTTACACTTTCACTTTTAGGGGTGGAAAACCTAAGTACCTACACAGAAGTTGGAAATAACTTCTTTCTGTTCTTCAGTTAATATAGTTTTTGGTAGCAACAAATGCTAATTTAAGTCCAGAGCTCAAGTAAAAATGTCAAGAAATCTGGTAGCAATCCCATAAAAATTTATAAAAAGTTCTTAATCTGGTTATGAAACATGATTAGGATTTTTTCACTGGCATGAATTGAAACAATGTTATCTTGCTGAACTGAATGTATAGTGAAGCCTACAGAGGCACATACATACATTTGCTGCTTATTTAGTGCATATAATGTTATTGCATTTAAAATCTGCATACCTTGCAATGTAATAAGTTACCATATACAGCCTCCTAGTCTCATGTGAATCCTTTCATAGTCTCATGTCTTGATAGTAGGAGGCCTTTTAGACATTAGAGGAACTATTACCTACTACTGCATCTTTAATGGGGAATCATGAAGCATTCTTGATAGACTTTAGGGTCATTCAGGTTAAATTGGTTCAACCTTCTGCAACTTCAGCAAGGTGGCAGATGTCCAGCCACAACCAGGAACAACTGTGATTTACCTTTGGTGACCAGAGAGATACGGGGTCTCTGATCTGGTTGGCTTGTTTGCTGAGGCTGGTGCTGGCAATGGTTCCTGATGGTCTAGGAAGAGTTTGTTGGCCAGTATATGCAGGGCCTGCTTTGCAGGGAATAACAATGAAGAAAAGCACACGTTTATTTTGGTTCGAGATGTCATCCTCAAATACAGCAGAACAGAGAAGTTGGCAAAAGCCAAAGTGAAACAATGAAAAATAGTGTGAACAAAGAGATTCCTATTTAAACAGTTTGCAGAGAAATAAGTAAAAACCCCTCTTATATCTCTGCTTTTTCAGTAAGTGCCAGAGGCCTAACATGTAAGATGGGGAAAGTAGAATGCTTTATTTAAAGTTTGTTGACATTATAGATTCATAGAAATCTTGGGAAAAGGAGGGCAATCGGTAGAACATGGACATGGACTAAATCGTGCTTTGTGTATGAATGATATCATATATTAAAAGAAATCTTAGGAGAAATTCTTATATTGATGGAACTATTGATTTCTCCTCCCTTCCTCCTCACCCCTTTTAATTCTTTCTTAGTCCTACGAAGACATGTATAAAATGGAACAAGAATTTTGGGGTAAATGGGAAAAAAAGTTCCATGCCAAAGAATAAAGCTTTCTCCTTTGTGTCAAAAGAGTGATTCAAGACTGACATATCATATAACTGCCGTTAAGGAAACACTTATCTTGTGCATTGCCTGTTGATGGTGCCATTTGGCACTTTCACAGAGGGGTACAGAATACTTTTGTCAGTGCTTTAATATAGTTTTGATTTAAGAAGTCATTCTTTATTGTATAGTTCTGCGCAGAGTTAGAGGTCTTTTGAAGGCATCATGTATGTGCTGACATGTAGAAGAAAGACTTAAGAACAGGTAGCTGAAGTGAATTACAATATGCTCCCTACTCTGGAGTAGGTTGACACCTTGACTTTTCATTCTATATGGCGACTTTTGATCAATACTACTCCTATTTTTTATTTCATCATATACCATTCTGGTTTTCTAGGGAAATAGGTCGTATGCATTCACCCTTTCTGTGTATCCTGCCTTAATTATTTTTAATATATTGGCCAATTTCAACCAAACGGGAGTATTGTGGTTTAACCCAGCAGGCAGCCAAACACCACAAAGCCGCTCACTCCCTCCCTCCCTCCACAGTGGGATGGGGGAGAGAATCGGGAAAAAAAAAATATTTGTGGATTGAGATAAAGACAGTTTAATAGAACAGAAGAAGAAGGGATAATAATAATAATAATAATAATAATAATAATAATAATAATGGTAGAATATACAACATGAGGGATGCACAATGCAATTGCTCACCACCCGCTGACGGATAACCAAGCTGCGATCGCTACTTCCTGGACCATGCTTCCTATTTATATTTGAATCATTAGAATCGTTCAGGTTGAAAAAGACCTCTAAGATCATCAAGTCCAACCGTCAACCCAACACCACCATGCCCACTAAACTATGTCCCTAAGCACCTCATCTACACGTCTTTTAAATACTTCCAGGGATGGTGACTCAACCACTTCCCTGGGCAGCCTGTTCCAAGGCCTGACCACTCTCTCAGTAAAGAAATTTTTCCTAATGTCCAATCTAAACCTCCCTTGGCACAACTTGAGGCCATTTCCTCTCGTCCTATCGCTTGTTACTTGGGAGAAGAGACCAATACCCACCTCGCTACAACCTCCTCTCAGGTAGTTGTAGAGCGTGATGAGCGATGAGCCTCCTCTTCTCCAGACTAAACAGTCCCAGTTCCCTCAGCCGCTCCTCATCAGACTTGTGCTCCAGGCCCTTCACCAGCTTCGTTGCCCTTCTCTGGACACGCTCCAGCACCTCCATGTCCTTCTTGTAGTGAGGGGCCCAAAACTGAACACAGTATTTGAGATGCAGCCTCACCAGTGCCGAGTACAGGGGCATGATCACCTCCCTGCTCCTGCTGGCCACGCTATTTCTGATACAGGCCAGGATGCCGTTGGCCTTCTTGGCCACCTGGGCACACTGCTGGTTCATGTTCAGCCGGCTGTCAACCAGCACCCCGAGGTCCTTTTCCTCTGGGCATCTTTCCAGCCACTCTTCCCCAAGCCTGTAGCATTGCATGGGGTTGTTGTGGCCGAAGTGCAGGACCTGGCACTTGGCCTTGTTGAATCTCATTTAGTTGGCCTCGGCCCATCAATCCAGCCTGTCCAGGTCCCTCTGCAGAGCCTTCCTACCCTCCAGCAGATCAACACTCCTGCCCAGCTTGGTGTCATCTGCAAACTGACTGAGGGAGCACTCAATACCCTCATTCAGATCATTGATAAAGATATTGAACAAGACCGGCCCCAAAACTGAGCCCTGGGGAACACCGCTCGTGACCAGCTGCCAACTGGATTTAACTCCATTAAATATACTGAGCATGACGTCATATGGTATGAAATACCCCATTGGCCAGTTGTGTTAGCTGTCCTGGCTATGCTTGTGCACCTGGCAGAGCATGGGAAGCTGAAAAGTCCTTGAAAAGTTTAGTCCAACAACTAGAAATACCGGTGTGTTATCAACATTCTTCTCATACTACATCCAAAACACAGCACTAGGAAGAAATTTAACTCTATCCCAGCCGAAACCAGGACATGGAGACAAATAGTTTCTAGAACTTAAAATTTTAGCAACATGTGGTTTTTTCCAGCTGAGGCAGAAAACATGCTATTTACTCATTCTGAGAAATAGAAGCAGGTTATCTGTTAAGCCTGTATTTACTCAATTTTTACATACATGTAGTTTTTAAACATACATAAAGCTTCAGTCAGTTGTGGCATACTGCCTCTTATTCAGCCAAACAACAAGGAAAAGGAAAAGGAAAAGGAAAAGGAAAAGGGAGAAGCATGAAGAGAATTGGAAGTTTTGTGAGTGAGGAGTCACTGAGGAATCAGGTTATTGTGGTAGGTAGATGAAGCAAATCTATAGAAGACTAGATTCATTATTTCTCTACTCATTAAACATTTTGTTTCTGCTCCTCTATGTAATTTTTTTTTCTGAAAGAGAAAATTGGATTGATGCTGACAGCATCTGTTATTTGGCAAGGCTAATTCCTTAGGACATTATTAACCCCTTTCTTCCCTGCCATAACCCTGTCTGGCTTTTTGAAGAGAATTTATTAAAATATTCCATGACTCTGAAAGAATGTAAGAGAACAAAAATGAATAGAGTTAGGGGAGGCTGAAGGATGGCAGGTGGTTGAATTTCTTTCATATTCTATAATAGTTTATAACGAAGCTTTTTCAGTTTTTGATGTTAATATGAACCTTTAAAGGTAGACACCTGTGATGTCTACATAGTAAGTCTTACAAATCTTTCAGAGAAAGCTTACTAAAGTTAACCTGTTTCCTATTCTGTGTGTGCTTTCAAGAAACATACAGGACCAAAGCCTTCCATTTCCTAATTGCTGAAGTAATTGGTTTATCCAAGATATTCTGCATTTTAAGTCCTACATTTGCTCCTGTGTCTTAACTACTTCAAATTTACACTTTTCTCTACCTCCAAGACGCTGCCATATTTATGAAACAAGGTCCATCTTAGATGCTAACTCATGTCGTCTTTTGCCCTCCCTGCGGGTCGATTTTTGGTAGCCTTTCTCTCTCTTCTATTCTTGACTTCATACCTCTGCCCAAGTTAACAGATACATTTCTTTATACAGAATATTTTCTGTATCATCTTTTTTTTTTTTTAATTAAATAGAGATAAAAATGAAAAAAGAGCATCAACATTGAGTATTAAAACTATATTGGCTGTTTAGGAATTATTTTAAAAATTGTATAGATATTCTTAGGCAAGTTACTCTGAACAAGGTGTGAAAAAATGTGGAAATCAACAGCAACACTGAGTGGGATAAAGTATTGGAAAAGGAATGACACAAATTAGAAGTAGAACATGTTCAAAGACAAATGAATATATATCCTAATGTTATGCATGTTGCTTAGCAACAGGCAGTAAAAATGTGGATGAACAAGTAAGTACAAAAAGTAATTAAAGGAAAGAGGCATGTGCATGGCATGGTACGGTATAATAACCAGGAATACAAAAAAGATGAGAGAAGTAAAGAAAACAGTTTTAAAGAATGTTAAAAGAAATATTGAAACTTTTTTTATTCTTTGTAGACTAATTTTTTCCCTGTAACATTAGCTAGAAAAAAATGGGCAGCAACTTCCTCTGTGATAATGCCTTAATATAATATAGTTTACCCTAAGGAAACATAAATTTAAAAATGTGAATTGACTATAAAGAAAAATGTGAAAAACCCCACAAAATTACAAATTTAAAATATCATAAAAGTTTATTTTGCAATTTATTGTAGAATTAACATTATTTCAGTTACTTAGAAAATGAGCATTTGAAATAATACCGTTCTCTTTTAGCAAGAATCCAATTTGCCCACAGTTTCTGCCTCTGAATCACTTCTCAAAAGACTCTGTTCGTGTGGTTGCTTTTAAAGCTTCATTTTCTAATGCTTAGACAAAATTCCTTCTAGTACAGTTTTTCACTTAACTGTCTTCAAGTATGGTTTGGAATTTATGAAGAATTTTCTATAAAAATCTATCAAAATAAATATTAGGCTTTTTTTTTTCTCTGTGCCATTGAATGAGAAAGTTACACTAAGGGTGTCTAACATACACAGATCAATGAATGCATTTAGAATGATTGTCTTGTAAGAGGAGTGAGAGGATCTGTGGTTTATATACCTGCCAAAGGTTATTGCATACTCTTCTGCAAATTGCTGTACTGTTTGTGCCTGAGTTTCCTCATCACAAAATGGCATTTCTCACCAGCCACACTGAGCACATTAATATTGTAATCATAAATGCTTTTACAAACTTTGACTGTTCGTACAGTGATCATGCCATAATGGAGGACTGCAAAATATTATTGTAATGTATGCCTGTTATTACATGAAACTTATTCTCATAATGTACATAATCAGTAAGAATTATTGAAAAACAGGCTACTTAACAATAGAGATCAATCTAAATTAAGTTCTAGTCTGTTGTTCAGATGTAGTTTTTTATATTTGTTATGGCTATAATAATTTGAATGATGACTTGAATAAAGCCATGTTGTAACAAGGGGCTGAAATCTAAAATTAGTGGGAAGGACTCTACAGGAGACTTCTCGAAATTTGCACCCAGAAATGTGGGATAATTTGAAATCCCAAGAGTCTTCAGGTTCTGTATTCCCTTACTCAGCAGGAATTTGTGACATCATTAGGGTGCTCCAAGTCCACATACAAGGATAAAAGCTGTTAATATATATGAATATATATACACATATATATGTATATTCTGTTACCTGAATTGATTGTAGGATAGATTCCAACTCTAATCATAAGCTATTTGATTACTATTACATCTGTACTTGATTTTTTTTGGAAACCGTGAAAAACTATGTTTACTAAGTTTGTTTTAAAAGAATATTAAATATGCAGAATCAAGCAATCAAAGATGGATTTGCTGCATGGTTTTATTTGACCCATTTCGAGATTATGCATTTTGTAAAGGTCTTCAGTTATGTGACTACATATTGCTTTCTTTTCTTTTTTAAAGAAAGAATTCCCATTTCATTGTTTCATTCAGAGTCATCAAGTGCAATTGTTCAATTAATAAGCATCTGCTCAGTGTTATTGCTGAGTGCATGGCTTTGTGCTTAATTTAATCCATACCATTCAAACTCTGCAAAGTTAATTCAGGTGTGATTAATCAAACTGTAAAGCCATTTTCATGTTACTGTATCCTCTGGTACTGCACCACCAGTAAGTATTGAGACTTTCAGAGTCATAGGCTGTGGTTCTTGAAAGTGTAACCTTTAAAAAAAAAACAGCTGGGTGATAGAAGCTTCTTTGTGACAGCAGAAGATATGAAGGTTAATATTTATCTTTGAAGGTATGTAATAGAAGGATATTCAGGTCTAAATTTGCAAGAAGATCCCATTGTTAACTAATTTAAAAGCTTAGTCCCAGGTTGTGTATGGAATTTATTTACTTGATAGCTTCTAGTGGCTGT
The DNA here is from genome assembly GCF_964195595.1 of Calonectris borealis. Taxonomy (NCBI): domain Eukaryota; kingdom Metazoa; phylum Chordata; class Aves; order Procellariiformes; family Procellariidae; genus Calonectris; species Calonectris borealis. The sequence goes on from NC_134316.1 coordinate 19,812,893, forward strand.
TCCAGTAGTTTCTTCACTCCAATGTTTGCCTTTGCGTCATTGTCTGTCTTCCACTTGGCTGTGTCACAGTGAACAGCCATATATACAGTTTTCCAGAGTGCTGAGTACAAGAAAGTCTCAGGACTGTTAGGATATCACAGATTTAAGTGTGAAGATGGCATTTATTTAAGCAGAACAGTTATATTATTATTTGATTTTATTGGATATGACTTAATATGGTGTGTTACTAACACTGAAACGAAAATCTGCTTTAACTAAAATCAGTGATAAACTATGTAATACTATGCCAAACTAAGTTGACCACTTTAAGTACTCTATGTAAAAAGGAATGCCCCCAAAACATCAATGAAAAAAACAAATTATTCCTGTTATCCAGAACACAACATTACCTAAAACCAAAAGAAAATCCTTTGTCGGTAGTAATACTGCTTGCTTTCCTTCCTCAGTCTTGAGAAAGGAAATCCTCACTGTTAGCATAGCCGTTGGTGATTCCAGTTCTGTGATTAAGGGCAGTTCCTGCAATCCTGTTTGTAAATACTTGCAAATATCTCTGCTACCTCTTTGCACATGGAACACCTATTCCTAAGCCTGTCAGGAACAGGAACAGTTGAGCAACAGCAAGGCTATTGTTCCTCTTTTGAGCCATGAAAGCAAAAGAGTAAAGAGTGGAAAACCAAGCTGAAGAAGATCTAAGACTCTCTGGTCACAGTTCACAGCTAGTTTACAGAGAGAAAAGAAACAGATTTAAATGAACGTTTAAACTTACTGAAGTTCTCCAATGTGTATCAGTGTTCTAACAAAAACACTATGAATATGTATATCATTATCAGCTTCCGCGAGGAGTCAAAAATTAGTAGTATCTTTCCTCTGTTACTGTTTCTGCTGGCCTTTTTAAAGGTTCAATATCAGTAAATAAGTGTCATTTTCCTTCATATTTTATAATTGGTCCCTATGAGGAAAATCAACTACTTTGTGTGGAATGTGCTCTAAAAGTAGAAGTGTAAAGTACTTATATTCTTACAAGATGTAGGTCTGCCTTGATTCAGCAGCAGTGAAATAAACAAAATGAATATTTTAATTAATCTGACTTGCAGAGCACTTGAAACAATGAACTCTGTATACAAACATAGCAACAATAAGTCTCCCAGAGGAGACATCTCAGGCTTGTAGAGTAACTGGATGAGAATGCTTAGAAAACAGAAAAATTAGATCCAGTAGGTTCCAAAATACTTTCAATCCAAAAATTGTTGAATTTCTGTACCAAGATAATGCTGAGATTAATCTTAGCTTGTACATCTCCGTATTTTTTTTTTTGTCTTTTTTTTTTAATTAGAAAGCTATTTTCAATATGCAACTTGCCTTTAATGAAGATGCTATTTAAATGTTGGTGGGAAGGCAAGAAAACACTTTTTTACTGTAAGGGTGGTCAAACACTGGAGCAGGTTGCCCGGAGAGTTTGTGGAGTCTCCACCTGTGGAGATATTCAGGAACCAATTCAAGACGATCCTGGACAACCTAGCTGTCAAGGGGGTTGGACTAGATGATCTCAAGAGGTCCCTTCCAACCTTAATGATTCTGTGTTGACACTGAATTAAAAGATAGGTGTGTCTATTCTCAAGCAAGATTATGATTCCAAAGTACTCCACAAATATTAACTGAAGTCAAGCTCCCAAGATTTTTGAAGGCTTTTTAGAATAACCTTTTGGAGAAACTTCAACCATGTTAGCTATCAGTTAAAATGTATTCCTGTACAACGGTTAATGAGAATAAAAGAGTAAGAAAAATTAGGCCATTTTTAATTTTCAAAAGACTTGTAAGGAAGTGCCCAAAGGTTTTAAAATTCAATATAGAAGATGAACAATCAAGTAGCAATACTTACAAATGATATAATGTTATTTATCTTAGTTATACATAGAGAAAGTATTGAAGAGTCAGAGGCTCCCAGTAAAGCTAGGAGGAATGATTGATAATTGCCCAATGATTGATAAGAGATGTGTTCAGCAATAACGCTGATACAAATTAGAATGAATAATTATTGGGTTTCAGATATCTTTTATCAAATTAAGAGAAGTGCTAATGTTGAGTTTTCACTGGAAATGTAAAATTCATTTCAAAGGGCGCTAAAATATCCAATAAGACTGCAATAGAAAAAATACTATGAACAAGTATAGAAATGTGTGAATCAGAGGTATGTTCTGCCTTTGAACACTAGCTTTCTCCAGCTTAAAAAGAACTTAAGGAAACAGGAGCAAACCTGGTTAGACTTCCACATGAGAGGAGACTGCAGAGTTGGGGACTCTTTAGTTTAGGAAGCAGATAAGTATTAGGATACATAGTACCAGTTCTTATTATGGATGTAAAATGATATAATTCCATTTTTCATCTGATGAGGGTAGTAAAGGGGTAGTAATAGAACTGAATGAAAAAATTTCGTTTTGCTAAAAGGTTATACTTTTTTATATTTGTTTTGGCCCAGACCAGAGAATAGTTGTCTAAAGAATGCATTCCATGAAATATAACCCAAAGTTCAAAGCTTAGCTGTGTTCAAGAAGTTGAGACAGTTATATGAATAATAAGGATATTTGCAGTTACATTAGTTATTTGCAGTTACACTGACAGTACATTACAGTTACACTGAGTTTTTAATTAAATTACATTGAGAGTTACATTACAGCCAGTCACCAGCTGTAGATGGATTAGATTAAGAAGGAAAGTTATCTGTGAACAACCCATTTAATGGTTTACTACGATGGAGATAGATACCCTTCTTTGAAGGGTCTAGGAATAACTGTTGGAAGGGAACAGAAACTGAATTAAACAGGTCTTCCGTTGATTCTCATGTTTCAAGAACACCACCACACAAGATCTCTTGGAAACAGTTGACTCTTGCAACCACCACATTACAAACGGGAAGCTGAGGTAAACAGAAAGTTTACTGTCAATCTGAAAATCCTGCTTCATTCTGAAAATGATCCTGTATATGTAATTATAAAGAATCCTCTTTTAAAGTTTAGAAGTTTTTTTCAACCTGCTTTTGCCAATTCTTACTTGGTGGCTGTGAAGCTGCTTCTGTCATGTATTTTTCCCCCAGACTTTGAAGAGGACGTTTTCTGAGAAACCAGCAGCAAAACTGAAATTAAAGAAAAAGGATAGAGATGTGCATAGAGAAAAATAGCATGAATAGAAAGTAAGGTGATATTTTTCATAGCTGCACTTGAAATAGAAGGCCTTTAAACATTGTTTGAAGATAGAGCATTTTTTAATCAAACAAAGTAGAATAAGGTATAGTTCTTTTGGAGAGCACGAGCAGTGGAAGCTTCATAAATAACTAATTAGTGTATAGTACTTCTCATCAGCACATCACAAACCTCTCTGCATAAGAGATAGTGTCATTCTTCCATTTTACAGAAGCAAAATGTGGTGATCTCATCAGAACTGACCAGAAAAATGAGAGTAGCAGGCATATTCAAGGCATATTAGACAAATGTCAAATTTTTGTTGTTGAGTGTCTATTAATGCTGTTTTCTATAAATGAAACATGGTAAAGTGTCTGTCATTTGTTAAGTGTTCTTTAGATGAAAAACATGTCTTCTTTTGGTTTGGTTTGTTTTTTCTTCTGGTTGCTTGTTTGCTGTCTTTGGAATATATAGGAATGTTCCACTTTGCATGTTGAAACAAAGTTTCTGTGTTAGATTAGTATCTGAAAGAAAGACAAAGTAACTATCCTATCAGTTAAGCAGATAATTTTCTATTTTATTTATCATTATGCAGGAACATTATTTAAGGACCATGAAAGGTCTTTGAGTTGGAAGCTGGCTTTCAGCTTTCGTGGATATAGTAACAGACTGGACAAATGACGACACTGACATAGATGAGACAGGGTTATAAAGTAATATTTTATATAGACCAATTGGTTCAGTTGGAAAAACTGGAGAAGTTTTCAGATGTACCAGCTTTTATTGAGGTCAGAAAGCCAAGCCTTTCTTTATCAGTCTTGAGCATAAATTCAGTCTTTATCTGGATTTGTGCCAGAATTCATCAGTTGTAAATGGGTATCTAGCTGCTTGGGCTGAGAAATCAAACCTTGGCCACCTCGCTCTCACATTGCTGGCTAGAGAAAAGAGCAAATAGAAAACTGTTCTACTATGGTGAATATCTAGGTTGGATTTGGCCTTTGGTCTTGACTCTTCAATCTTTCTTTAAATCTTCTACAAATATGTATTCAAATTACAGGCCTTTATACAGATAAATCAGTGATGCACTTAGACTTGACTGAGATCCATTGACTTTAATGGCTATACTGGTACTTCAGCATATGCACAAGAATCAATTGGTTAACGAATACTGCCCTGAACTGGGAGTTAAGAAACATACATGAGACTGTTTTCACAGGTACACAATAAAATATCCAAAATTTTGACTTAGATTTAATGTGAAAGTTCTGTAAGATATTAGTGCTATAGAGTAGATAAGAAGAATTTAGACTTAAAGCACTTTCCAAATCCTTACACCCTATTTCTTTTTACTTCCTTGGTAATCTTTTTTTTTTCCCCTAGTAAAAATCTTCCCTAAAGTAACAAGCTACCTGTTGTAGAAACAAGATCTATCCTGAGAAGAAAGAGATTCCTTAAAGATATGTTTGTTAAAGCAGACGCAGCCATGTGCTTTGCTTGGAGGGAGTGAATCAATGTTGTGATAGTAGGAGCTAATAGAAGTCCTTAGCAAAGACAGAATAAGCAGAACTATGACGCTTCAGGAGTGTACATCTGCTGCTGTAATTATTCCTGGACCCATGTGACGACCAATTCCTCTGCTGTCGGTTGGGAAACTAGCCACTGAAGTGTTGAGTTTTGAATGGGATCCCAACTTTATATTACTCCCTGAGAGTGATTTCAGTTTAATTAGTATTATGAAGAACTCTACCATGTACATAGAATCATAGATTTTATAGAATACCAGGTTGGAAGGGACCTCGAGGATCATCTGGTCCAACCTTTCTTGGCAAAAGCATGGTCTAGACAAGATGGCCCAGCACCCTGCCCCATATTAAATGTGTCCAATGTTGGCAAATCCACCACTTCCCTGAGGAAGTTATTCCAATGGCTGATTGTTCTCATTGTGAAAAATTTTCCTCCAATCGGAATCTCCCCAGGAGTAACTTGTACCCATTACCCCTTGTCTTTTCCATATGACTCCTTGTAAAAAGGGAGTCTCCATCTTCTTTGTAGCCACCCTTTAAATACTGGAACATGGTGATAAGGTCTCCCCTAAGCCTTCTTCTCTCAAGGCGGAACAAACCCAGTTCTCTCAGCCTTTCCTCATATGGCAGGCTTCCCAGTCCTTTGATCATCTTTGTGGGCCTTCTCTGAACCTCTCCAGCCTGTCCACATCTTTTTTGCGTAGCGGGGACCAAAACTGAACACAGTATTCCAGGTGTGGCCTGACAAGTGCTGAGTAGAGTGGGATAATGACTTCTTTATCTCTGCTGGTGATGCCCTTGTTGATGCAACCCAGCATCCTGTTGGTTTTCTTTGCCACAGCAGCACTCATATTGAGCTGCTTTCCCAGCCCAGTAGATCCCAGCCTGTGCTGCACTCCTGGATTATGTTTTCCCAGGTGCAAGACCTTACACTTGTCCTTGCTGAACTTCATAAGGTTGTTGTTAGCCCAACAACAGCCTATCCACGTCTTCCAGCCTATCCACGTCTTCCTGCAGGGTGGCTCTCCTTTCCAAAGTGTCCACTTCCCCGCTCAGTTTGGTATCATCATCTGCAAAATTCATCAGGGTACACTTGATCCCATTATCCAGATCACTTATGAAGATATTAAACAGCATTGGGCCCACTATCGATCCCTGGGGGACCCCACTTGTGACAGGTTGCCAGTCTGAAAAGGAGCTATTTACCATCACCCTCTGGGTGCAGCCTGTCAGCCAGTTCCCCACCCACCGCACAGACCACTTGTCTAGACCGTAACGCATCAGTTCCTCTAGGAGGAGGCTGTGGGAAACTGTATCGAAAGCCTTGGAGGAATCCAGGTAGACAATGCCCCACATCACGAGCAGGTTACTTTGTCGTAGAAGGCATGTGCTATGTATGCGTATAGAGGACATCCACAGCCACAAAATTATTTCCAGTTTTAACTGATCTCCTTTGTTACCCCAAAATCAATGAATGCTTTACAGTTACAGTGCTATTTCTGGTCTTTTTACTGTTTATATCATTCTCTTGCTTAGCATTGTTGCTCTTCTTACAACAGCCCTTTTCTCATTAGTATTAAAAGGTCTGTATCTATTTTTCTGCCTCCACTAGACACAGAATGGATTCTAGAAAGGAATAAGGGATTTTTGCTTTTTTTAATACACCCAACATAGCATTTTCCTCTCCCAGTTTCTAAAATTATGTTGTGCCTGTATTGTTTAGAAGTGGAAGGCTGGCAGTTGCAAATATACAGTAGAAATGGTAAAATGTCTTTATAAGCATAGTGTTCAATAATATCCCATAAATATAATAGAAAAATGGTCTGATAGTTTTGATTCCTAATAAAACAGGTAACTAAAAAAGAATTTAAAATTATGTAGGGTCCCAGAGAGTTACTAGATCTACTGTAATTATCTTTATGAAAATACTATTATGTTAAAAATCATGCTGTCATATTTGAATCTACTATTTTTGAATATTTTATATCAAATAGTCTTTTATTCCAATGTCTCTGAGAAATACTGCTTTTAAGGGAGAGTTAAATGTGGCTTTCACTATAATGTGCATACAGTTCATGCATACAAGCTCAGGAACTTTTGTTAGCAATGATTTTCTAAGTTATGTGAGTTCCCTGTGCCTTGTAGGGTCCCATTTGACAGTACAAATGAATAGGTGTGACACTCTTTATTAGTTTTCCCTTACTGCCCCTGGCAAGGCAGAATTTGGACAATGCTTGATTTCATTCTGTGAGATACAAGGTTTGGTGATAAAGATGACCGTGTAGATTTAACATACTTACGATTTTGTACAATGTAATTTACACGACTTTCTAATTTAAAAGATAGCATTATCGCTCTCTACAACTATCTGAAAGGAGGTTGTAGTGAGGTGGGGGTCGGTCTCTTCTCCCAAGTAACAAGCGATGGGACAAGAGGAAGTGGCCTCAAGTTGCACCAGGGGAGGTTTAGATTGGATATTAGGAAAAATGTCTTCACCAAAAGGGTTGTCAAGCATTGGAACAGGCTGCTCAGGGAAGTGGTTGAGTCACCATCCCTGGAGGTTTTAAAAGAGATGTAGATGTGGCGCTTAGGGACATGGTTTAGTGGTGGACTTGGCAGTGCTAGGTTAACGGTTGGACTCGATGAGCTTAAGGTCTTTTTCAGCCTAAATGATTCTATGATTATACATGTGTTATATGGACCAAGAACTGACTGAATAGATTTCAGAAAGTCATTGAAAAATTATCGTTGAATTGAGGTGTTTCCTTTTGGGTTTTGCAGTTATTAATACAAGGCTTCATTTTATTAAACATTTTTGTGATTTGTCAGTGCTGGTAGAATATGTCGATGACACTAAGATGGGCAAAATAGCAAAGAATGATGGTGAAAAGGCAGTTAGACACCCACCAATGGAACAAATTATCAAGAGAAATAGTGAATTACCTGCTATTTTAAAATAAATATTGGTCACTTTAACTACATAGAAATTATTTGACTCAATGCAGCCAATTAACAAAAAAAAATTAAGTTATTGCAGTACCAAAAGTCACACTAGATTTGCTAATGATTCCTTTTAACTTTAAATTTTATTAATCTATGAAAAACTCTCTCAATAACCAGTAGTTATATTGCTTCTTCCAGCAGCAGAAGACAACTAATTCTGTTTGTATTGTTATTTAGGAACAGCTGTGATCAAGTCGGATTAGCATATTAATCTCTGTGATAACCCTCAGACAGTCTATATGGGTATGCGTAATAATGTACCCAGCTACTAAGCTCATCCATATGCATGGCTCACCATTCTCAGAGAATGTCTTCAGGCTACTCCTAAGGCCGTTGTTGCAGGCTCACAGGACGATGTAGACATACATAGCTGAGACCTCTACTAGAGCAGCACTGTAAATGATGCTAGTGAGTCAGTCCAGTGAGTTGCAGAATGTATCATTTCTAGATCTGGGTCAAAATCAACCATCTGCTTTAAATTCAAGGTCCCATACCAACAATGAGGCATAATTGCCACTGAGAGTCCCCGGAGCGCGGCGAACAGGGCGGGCAAACAGGGCGTGGCGCGTCAGAAGGGCGTGGCGCGGCAGTTCGCGCCGGCAGGGCGCAGCCCCCCTCCAGGCTCCAGAGGCCAGCTCAGCTCGTGGTCGTTGCCCTCCCAGAAGAGGACCTGGCCATGGTATCCACTCGGCCGAAAGCCATCGCCAGGAGAAACGTGGCGACCCAGACGGAGCCCCTACGCAAACACACATCTGTCCAGGCCTCCGGCTGCAGGGAGTGCCTGAGGCTGTCCCTTGTACAGGAGGGCAGCAGAGACGACGCCTGCGTGCGTTGCGACCAGGTGGATGATCTGCTCAGCCTGGTGGCAGAGCTGAAGGAGGAAGTGGAGAGGCTAAGGAGCATCAGGGAGTGCGAGAGAGAGATAGATTGGTGGAACCGCACCCTGCCATCCCTGAGGCAAGGGCAGCACACGGAGGCTCCGCAAGAAGCGGAGGAACCCCTGCCCTCTTGCCACCAGGCAGAAGGAGGAGACCCAGGCGACGGAGGGGAATGGACACAGGTCCCTGCTCGGGGCGCCAGGCGAACCCCCGGCCGGCCTTCCTCGCCTCAACCTTCCCAGCTGCCCCTACACAACAGATACGGGGCTCTGGAACTTGAGGGCCAGACGAACGAGGACGAAGATGAAGGCCCATCCAGGGGGTTGCCCGAGGAGAGGCAGCCAGCCCCACAAATTACGACTGCCTCCGCTAAGAAAAAAAGGAGGGTAATTGTCATTGGTGATTCCCTTCTGAGGGGGACCGAGGGCCCAATTTGTCGGCCGGACCCATCCCACAGGGAAGTCTGCTGCCTCCCTGGGGCCCGGGTGAAGGACATTACTAGGAAACTCCCTAGTCTCGTGCAGGCCTCCGATTACTACCCGCTACTGGTTATACAGGCTGGCAGTGAGGAGGTTGCAGGGAGAAGTCCCGAAGGGATCAAAAGGGACTTCAGGGCGCTGGGGCGACTGGTAGGAGGATCGGGAGCACAGGTAGTTTTTTCCTCGATCCCTTTAGTGGCGGGGCGGAACACCGAAAGGAACAGGAAAACTCATCGGATCAACACGTGGCTCAGGGGCTGGTGCCATCAACAGAATTTTGGCTTCTTTGACCACGGGGAGGTTTACATGGCACCGGGCCTGCTGGCGACGGACGGAGTTCAGCTGTCTCGCAGGGGGAAAAGGATTCTCGCGTGTGAGTTGGCCGGGCTCATCGAGAGGGCTTTAAACTAGATTCGAAGGGGGACGGGGATAAAACCAGGCTCTCTAGAGAAGAGCCTAGGGACCGCACGCCATTGTCGGGGGAGAAATCCCAGCTCAAGTGTATCTATACCAATGCACGCAGCATGGGCGGCAAACAGGAGGAGCTGGAAGCCATTGTGCAGCGGGGTAGCTATGACTTAGTTGCCATCACGGAAACGTGGTGGGATGAGTCGCACGATTGGAGTGCTGCAATGGACGGCTATAAGCTTTTCAGAAGGAACAGGCGAGGAAGGAGAGGCGGTGGAGTAGCCCTGTATGTTAGGGAATGCTTCGACTGTCTAGAGCTCGATGGTAGTGATGACGAGGTCGAGTGCTTGTGGGTAAGGATGAGGGGGAAGGCCAACAAGGCAGATATCCTGCTGGGGGTCTGTTATAGACCACCTGGCCAGGAAGAGGAGGCAGACGAAATATTCTACCAGAGGCTGGCAGAAGTCTCCCAGTCGCTAGCCCTTGTTCTTGTGGGGGACTTCAACTTTCCGGATGTCTGCTGGAAATACCACACGGCAGAGAGGAAACAGTCGAGGAGGTTCCTGGAGTGTGTGGAGGATAACTTCCTGACGCAGCTGGTAAGCGAGCCCACCAGGGGAGATGCCTCGCTTGACCTGCTGTTCACGAACAGAGAAGGGCTGGTGGGAGATGTGGTGGTCGGAGGTCGGCTTGGGCTTAGCGACCATGAAATGGTAGAATTCTCGATACTTGGTGAAGTAAAGAGGGGGGCCAGCAAAACCGCTACCATGGACTTCCGGCGGGCGGACTTTGGCCTGCTCAGGACACTGGTCGAGAGGATCCCTTGGGAGACGGTCCTGAAGGGCAAAGGGGTCCAGGAAGGCTGGACGTTCTTCAAGAAGGAAGTCTTAAAGGCGCAGGAGCGGGCTGTCCCCATGTGCCGCAAGAAGTGCGGGCGGGGAAGGCGACCGGCCTGGCTGAACGGGGAGCTCTGGCTGGGACTCAGGGAAAAAAGGAGAGTTTATCACTTGTGGAGGAAGGGTCAGGCAACTCAGGAAGAGTACAGGGATCGCGTTAGCTCGTGCAGAGAGGAAATTAGAAAGGCAAAAGCCCAGCTAGAACTCCACCTGGCCACTGTCGTGAGAGACAACAAAAAATGCTTTTATAAGTATGTTAATGACAAAAGGAGAGCCAAGGAGAATCTCCATCCTCTATTGGATGCGGGGGGGAACGTTGCCACCAAGGATGAGGAAAAGGCTGAGGTACTCAACGCCTTCTTTGCCTCAGTCTTTAGTAGTCAGAATGGTTATCCTCAGGGTACTCAGCCCCCTGAGCTGGAAGACAGGGACGACAAGCAGGATAAACCCCCCATAATTCAAGAGGATGAAGTTCATGACCTGCTATGCCACCTGGATGTTCACAAGTCTATGGGGCCGGATGGGATCCACCCGAGGGTTCTGAGGGAGCTGGCGGAGGAGCTTGCCGAGCCGCTCTCCATCATTTACCAGCAGTCCTGGTTAACTGGGGAAGTCCCGGACGACTGGAGGCTCGCCAATGTGACTCCCATCTACAAGAAGGGCCGGAAGGAGGATCCGGGGAACTACAGGCCGGTCAGCCTGACCTCGGTGCCGGGGAAGATCATGGAGCGGTTGGTTTTGAGGGTGCTCACGAGCCATGTGCGGGACAACCAGGGGATCAGGCCCAGCCAGCACGGGTTCATGGAAGGCAGGTCCTGCTTGACCAACCTGATCTCCTTCTATGACCAGGTGACCCGCCTAGTGGATGAGGGAAAGGCAGTGGATGTGGTCTACTTGGACTTCAGTAAGGCCTTTGACACTGTCTCCCACAGCATTCTCCTAGAGAAGCTGGCGGCTCACGGCCTAGACAGGTACACTCTTCGCTGGGTAAAAAACTGGCTGGACGGCCGAGCCCAGAGAGTTGTGGTGAACGGAGTTAAATCCAGTTGGCGGCCGGTCACGAGCGGTGTTCCCCAGGGCTCAGTTTTGGGGCCGGTCCTGTTCAATATCTTCATCAATGATCTGGACGAGGGGATCGAGTGCTCCCTCAGTAAGTTTGCAGACGACACCAAGCTGGGCGGGAGTGTTGATCTGCTGGAGGGTAGGAAGGCTCTGCAGAGGGACCTGGACAGGCTGGATCGATGGGCCGAGGCCAACTGTATGAGATTCAACAAAGCCAAGTGCCGGGTCCTGCACTTCGGCCACAACAACCCCAGGCAACGCTACAGGCTTGGGGAAGAGTGGCTGGAAAGCTGCCCAGAGGAAAAGGACCTGGGGGTGCTGGTCGACAGCCGGCTGAACATGAGCCGGCAGTGTGCTCAGGTGGCCAAGAAGGCCAACGGCATCCTGGCCTGTATCAGAAATAGTGTGGCCAGCAGGAATAGGGAGGTGATCGTGCCCCTGTACTCGGCACTGGTGAGGCCGCACCTCGAATCCTGTGTTCAGTTTTGGGCCCCTCACTACAAGAAGGACATGGAGGTGCTGGAGCGCGTCCAGAGGAGGGCAACGAAGCTGGTGAAGGGCCTGGAGCACAAGTCTTATGAGGAGCGGCTGAGGGAACTGGGGTTGTTTAGCCTGGAGAAGAGGAGGCTGAGGGGAGACCTCATCGCACTCTACAACTACCTGAAAGGAGGGTGTAGCGAGGTGGGTGTTGGTCTCTTCTCCCAAGTAACTAGCGATAGGACAAGAGGAAATGGCCTCAAGTTGTGCCAAGGGAGGTTTAGATTGAACATTAGGAAAAATTTCTTTACTGAAAGAGTGGTCAGGCCTTGGAACAGGCTGCCCAGGGAAGTGGTGGAGTCACCATCCCTGGAGGTATTTAAAAGACGTGTAGATGAGGCCCTTAGGGACATGGTGTAGTGGGCATGGTGGTGTTGGGTTGACGGTTGGACACGATGATCTTAGAGGTCTTTTCCAACCTGTATGATTCTATGATTCTATGATTCTATCTCATCTAGCTTGGACAAAAGGAGTGAAATTTAATTATAGTTTTAATAATGCTGTTTGGTTAACGAGTTTCTGAAGTGTCTGGTATTCTTGTTTGGCTCAAAACTGAGCTTTCTAAACAATTACAAAGTGCTATCAGGGTTTCTTTGTAAGTCACAGTAAAGACCGTCTTTTTACAGCTACCATTTAGAGGCAATCTGAACTATCAGACAATATATCCAGGCTCTTCACGTTGCTATATTCTCAAATGGAATTATGCCAGAGCTGAGGGAAATGGGAAGTGAAATAAATATGGGTTTTAATTCTCATTTGACAGATCAAAAACTGAATCACAGAAATGAGACATATAGAAGACAACACACAAAATCTGTAGGTGAAACAGAAACTGAACACAGAGTTTATGAGTGTAGGCAGGTATAGTGACCCCAATCTCATTCTCCTTTCCTTGGACAGGTCTTTTTTCCCCCTCTCATTCCTGTTGCAACTGTTTTACCAACCATTTCAACTTCCATTTTCTAATATTGTGAAGAAGACATCCAGCATCATAGTTCTATTACTGAATGTGCATGGGTCTATGTACTTTCGCAAAAGAAAACAAATTCAGAGTTACTGCATGGCTACTGCCATCTTTCTGAAATAATTGCATGGTTTTTATGTTTTGCCTCAGGTTCTGTGTGTGCCTCACCTTCATTAACTTTGCTGAGAAACCAAAGCAAAGTGCAAACTGAAATTACTGCACCATAGCTGCTAAAATTAGGCAAAGTTTGCAGTTTTGTCATTGGAGACCTCATACTAGCCTGCAGTTAGTCTTACTACCCAATTACATATAGGTGAGCACTGAACAAACATAGAAACACTGAAGACCAGCATAAAGAGAAATAATTATCTGCTTGTTATGCTAACATTGAAGAAGTAGTAGAGTTAAAGCTAGCCTCCTTCTCCTTCTGTCTTCTCTTCTCAACACCAATTAGTAATAAAACATGGTTTTCTCCAGGGAGTCCTGAGTCTTAAAACATGCTTCAGCAGGGTTATAGGTGATATGGTAATTATTTAAAGATGAATCAATTATGGACACTGGGGCTGTAGGCAACACATCACTTTGACTTATACTTCGGTATTTGCCCAATTTTCATTAAAACAATTGGTCATATAATGCCCATGATATGAATAGATTCCAGAGGTTTTTAACAAGAAGTAAAACTGTGATAACTTGATCTTTGAGCTCTGGAGGTCAAAAATGTAACCTTTTTGTAGAGCTCATTAAAATGAACATGATAGATATGTGCAACTATATAAGAAGTTCGGAAGACTCCCTCAGTAAAGAGGCTTTCTTTAAATAGAAGCCCCTACCTGCCCTATATGTGTATTTTTTTATGATTTCCAGCCAATACTAATTATCTTACCCATCTCTTCTGTTTAATAAAGATACATAAGCACTAGTAGCAGTTCTGCAAGATACCTAAGAAAAACATGGAGCCTGAAGCAGTTTCTTTTACGTGTGCTGGATGTGACTGAGGATCTTAAGTTTAATATGTTTAATATCTTGCATTTATGCTTTTTTTCTGTAAAATAAATACTGTGAATGTTAACGTTCCCCAGAAGCATTATATTTGAAATCTTTAAATGGTTGAAACTGAAGAATTGTATGGAATCTGCAGGTCCCGATAACGACTTAAAAATCTGTACTCTGGTTTTGAAAATTAAAAACATAATGTTATTAAAGATCAAAAGAATGTCAGTGTTTCAAAACCATGCTACTAGTATACTTTTCCTTAGACGCTAGTAATATGTAAAAATTTACTGGATAATAGTTTAAATGGAGTAATATTTTATTGTAGGAATGTGTCATACAAATTAAGGAAAAATAATTCACAGCTCTTGTTCCTTTGTAACCAAATTAAATATTCCAAAATGATTCCATAATCTCAAATAATACAAACCAAGGCATCTCCTTATCTTAGATGGTCAAGATTTTGCATGAACATACGGAGAGACCATACTTATATGAACATATGGAGAGATTGTATTTAAAATTAGATTAAATCATGTTTGAATTAACTGAATGATGTACTATAGGCACAGTTCCACTGTATGCTGTACTATAGGCACAGTTCCACTGTATGCTGTTCTACACTGCCCATTTCTTGTGCTTCAAGGCTAGGTTGGAGGAGCCCACTGTAACAGTAAGAAAATCATTCCGGTTTATGCCAATTTTACCACGTGATTCCTGTGTTTTCATAGCTTTCAACCCCTGGTTTCTTTGCTGAGACTGCCGATGAAGTTGTTGTAGGTGTTGTAGGTGGTAGGTTTTTGGCAGAGGCACTAGCTTGTAGGGAACTCAACTAACACTATCACTGGGTAATCATTGGTTTTAACAATTTTAAGAATTTTAAAGAACTTACATCAGATATAATCTGGTAAATTGAAGGTGAAGTCCTCTGTCCAATTATAAATCTCTTCCAAGTCAGCCCAGTTCCCCAAAATATACAATTATTCAAAGAACTTACTAGTATGAAGAGTGGAAAAAAAGACAGAAATTCCATACCTCCTTGCATTTTTTAAGTTTTTTGAGCAAAATGGCATTATTGTACACAGGAATTTGAGAATTTTTTGCTTCTGGAATAGATTCTATTTTAATATGATCACCTAATAGTTGTTACATGTGAAGAAACATGTGTGCATGTTCTATTTCAGCTTGCATTATGTTTTCTGAAGTGATTGCACTGAAGTGTTTTATATTTTATGCTGTTTCACCTTAGTACAAATAAATGTAAAATTAAAACAATAAAGAAAATGACTGAAGTTGCACAATGTTCGCATTTTGAACTAATCATATGTATACTTCAGGAGATTTTAAATATTGGTTTTTAATAATATATATGGGTACTCTTCTTGAAACATTATTATATTCAAAATATTTTAGTATTTTTAATCCCCTCCCCGCCCCAAGCAACATCTACAGAAGCTGAGATCAACATAGTAGATGGTTTATTCTAAAAATCAGTTCAGTTCTTCAGCTTCAGAAAACCACAGTAGTTTTCAGATTAATGCTTTCCTCATGTAACCTATTATATTAACCCAAAATCTTGAATTTTATGTAAATATTAAACATCATTACTGGCCAAAGTTAGTAGCAGTCTGAGGCTTACTCATTTTTTCTTAAGATACCAAGTTTTTTATATGTTTGTTAGGATCTCTTTTCCTGGCTAACCTGAACTAATAGTAACAATAAATAATAGAAGCTGTTCAGCATTGCTTCTCTTGGTTCACCAAAAATGTTAGCTCCAAGCATAAATATACCAGGGAGATGCCTGCCTGTAACATTTCTGTCCAGCAGACTGAATCATCACCATCTACATACACTCTCAGTTAAATGGTTAATTCCATCACAATTATGAATTCCTATTGGCTTTGTGGGACAGGATTTCATCCAAAGAGATGAAATGGACTTCTAATTTGGTCACTTGTGTTCTCAGTAACACCTCTTTAGATGAACTTGGAAAGATCTCTCCAATTTATTTTTGTTTTAATTTCTGCGGCAGTTTCTAGTGCTTCAGAGCTTAGCTGACAAGAGGGTCTTTCATGCAGAAAACACTTTTTCCAATTCTTAAATCATGATTAGTGGAGGCAAAAATTAGCGTGTTCTCGACAGAATCTCTCAGGTGTTTTTTTGGCCTTCCTTTTGCCA
Source organism: Calonectris borealis (assembly GCF_964195595.1). Lineage (NCBI taxonomy): Eukaryota > Metazoa > Chordata > Aves > Procellariiformes > Procellariidae > Calonectris > Calonectris borealis. The sequence continues at coordinate 19,828,990 of NC_134316.1, forward strand.
AAAATGAAAATGACATTTCGTAAGGTACTTCCTTTTGGTGCCAGTTCCAGTTAGACGTTTCATTATGTAAGTCTAGATTAATAAAAGAATTCTACATATTTCTACTATATAGTTCCAATCAGTTGGTCTACTTTCTGCCACCTTTTGCTCCCCTCTTGTTCTATTATTTACTTTTATTTACTTCCTCCCATAGATTGCTTGAGATTTAACAGGTTTCTTCCTTGAAAATTAATCCTAACTGTTATTGTACCTTCTTACTGAGTGGTCTTCTGTCAAAGTACCTAGCTCCAAAGAGCTAAGAATATATGCCTACAAAAATAGATTTGCCTATCCTCCTCTTCAAAGGGAAGAGACTCCTCAACACACTTACCACATTTATAAAAAGATATCCACAAAACAGGCCCATTCAGCTATTGCTGAATTCTGTTTCTTCCTTGATTTGACATTTCTCTATGCCACTGAATTTGTAAAAGGCAAATTTGGATTTACATATCATAATGACTAGCGTAGTCTATATTTAAATGCTTTTCCTAAAAAGCTGCCTCATCAATGGTTAAAACCAGGAAACCTCTCAGTCACCATGCAGTTCCACAGCATTCCTAAAATCCTTATTGAAAGTATTGCTTTGCTAAAATTGTTGTTTACTATAAAATCAGTGAACTCATGTTTCTGGGGAAGCACAGCTATCTGAATATAGATAGGCTGCTATGTGGTTTATATAGATACGCTACAATTTGGTTCTGTTCCTGAAGAAGCTGTCAACATTAGTATCCTCAGAATTTACATAAACAGATACAAGAGTTCTAGATCTTATCCCTGCATGTATACTCTTGATTATCTTTTCTGTTATTTCAAATTTGTATACTAAAGCACTATTGAAGTGTTCATTTTATTTGTACAGATGTAACTCAAAAGCTAAGCTGGAATTCAGTTTTTGATATGTTAGGAACTTGAAATTATTTATGTTAAAAAATCTGACAAAGATTTGAACATGTAATTCATTGCCAGTAGCCCACTGCTTTTCTTCTTATCGAAACTGGTTTTTTCATAATCTTTTACACACATGAAATATATTTTTCATATACGTGTGATTATTGCAGCATGCTGCTTTCCATGCCTTCCTCGTATTTACATCAAAAGTTTCCCCTCACTTGGGTGTATCTGCCATTTATGACTAGGGTTTGGGTTTTTTTACTTGGTTGAAAGTGCAAGCAACATGTTTTTCCTAGAAAACATATTTAGTGAAATTACAGTCTTGTTGGCCATATGGTGCTTCCTACAGATGGATGATTATTATGCAAATCTTTTGATTAGTGAGTTTCTGCTATTCTAGGAATCATTTGCTTTGTATGTGTTGGCTTTGTACACATTTAGTTCCATTCTTAGGATGATCTGGGACTGTGCCAAACCTTTGATAATCTCGGTGATACAGTTTTTTACAACTTTAAACTTTTTCTTGTATTTATGGTTTATTCCATTTTCTTTGTTCATCAGGCAAAAGAATTAACTTTTATTTCAGTTTACCATATGAGAAATATAATGCAAGAAGCATCGCTCATCAATAGCAAAATTTGCATCTTTCCATCATAGACTTTGCCTCCATGGTTACAGGCATGTAAGATTGGTGAGGGGACCTGTCAAATAAAGTATTTCATTTTATATGCAATGTTTCGTACGCAACCAGAATCTAGTCTGATGATTCCTACTAGTTTTTCTCCAAATAGCAAGTTTTGTAGTTGAGCACTGGACAGATTGATATATAATGCTAGGGTTTTTTTATTTCTGTATGGTTCATAAAGATTTTGGATAGGAATTGTATCTGCAGCTCTTCATCTATGAACATGGAATGTGAAAATTGTATGCGAAAAGAAAACGTTACTTTTTGTAACTAGCCCTTCTGTTAACTTTAGATTCCTTAGATACAAGGGGCTAAGGTCTGTGAGTGATGAAAGCATTCAGTATATAGGTAAGTCAGTCCCTTACTAACATAATATACTCTTTATTATGATTTGTTCAGGCTTATGTAAAATCAGAGTTTTTTCCACTGCCTCGAGCAGGCTTAATATTCATAAAAATTAAAGCATTCCTAAATGATATAGTTGAGGTGCATGGACAGTAACATCAGACTTCTTATTTCTTCAGAGAGGTAAAAATTAGACCTTAGTACAGCTGAGATCCAAGGAGATGTGAGAGATGTCATTTAGGCTCTCCCACAAAATGGTAATGCTGCACATCACAGTATGTGTTCCAGGAGTGGATTTTTGTAAATTAAGCTAATCTTTTATCTTTGTCACAAAACATTCTAATGAGTGCATCTACTAAACCGAAATTTAGGTTTTGAAATGTTTTATTTCACACAGTATTTTGATGTTGTGCAAATATTTCAGACATAAACAGTATAAAATGATACTGTTATAACTTAACAGTATAAAATGTTATAAAGTGATATTCCTTAACTATATAATTCAAGGTTATAGTGAAGGAGATGGTTTCCAAGAGTAAAATAGTATTTTATGATCAAAGCTGTTGCCTTCCATCCATTTATCTAAATCAGTTCATTAAAATATTTAATGAATATATAGATACCTATCCCGTAGAAAACAGCTCTTGTTTCTTCAAAGGTTGCTGAAGATAAAGCAGTTTTATCTATATTTAAGGTAAATACCTAAACTGACTAGCTGTAAAGCCAAACTGAATAATTTACTTCATCAGAGGCATTATTGGTTGGAAATTCTGGGGCCTGTTACACATGAAGGAAGACTAGATGGTTATAGCAAGCCATTCTAGTTTTAATGCCATGAATCTATTAATCATCTGTCTGTAAGCACTAGAATTTTAGATTTTTTGAGCCACTACAAGGTAAAAGAACAATTTCACTGTTGTCAGATGGAGACCTATTTGAAACACTATATTTCTGTATATTGAAAAAATGCCCTGTTTTCTTTTCACTAGTTAAGACTTTGATATAGTAAGACATGTTTTTTGCTACCTGTAAACCATTATACCTATATGAAATAATGCTCTTAATTAACTTTTGAAAACGTGTTTAAATACTTGATAATCTAAATAATGGAAGTGTTCCAGAAGTGGGTCCTACTTTGAGAGACAATAGAGCCTTCTTTGGACCTTTTTTTTCAGTCTGATTTTGTATGTGAGGAATTTTATTGTTTAATACTAAATATTTATCACTTTGCTCTGTCTCTCTTGAATTTTTCACTGTATCAAAATGAGATGTTTGTTTCAGTAAGGACCTTCTAAATAGCCTGTCCATAACTAAGTAGATAGGGCAACAGCTGATAAATAAAGAAACCAAATCACTTTCTGAAAGCTTCAATATCAAATCAGTTAAAATTTAGAGAATTTCTTTGGTAGGGACCAAAGGTAGGTACAGAAGCTGGACGACTTAGTTTCTCAGTTTCCTATCTGAACCTTTTAAATACATGATTCCTTATCCCTCCTGGTTGCAAGTCTCAGTGCTGCTGTCAGTTTCTCTTTAATCTGCTTGACAGTCCTATCTGTGAGTGTTACGACCCTCAGTTCTGGCATAGCACATGACCTATACTGAAATATTACAGTACTATTCTCTAGTTCTTGCCAAGACTTACATATAATACTGTGTAGTGAGTGTTCAGTGTGTATTAATGATTGCTACGAATTGCGTTAGTAACTGCTAATTTTCCCAGTATTAAAATCCTTATAAAAATATCCTTCATCAGAATCTTCCTATGCGGAAATATCCAGCTAGTATTGCTCCTATAGCACTTTACTTGGAATAATATTCTTATCAATCCGTCTAAACTTTGGCAATTTCTCACTCCGCTCTGAAGACATTGATAAAGAAACTTGCTGTACATCCAAAATGTTCATCATTTGACTTAGACCATTTAGCTATAATTATTTTCCAACCAGTACATTACTAATTTAACAACATCATCATTTTCTACTATGTTTTCAACTGGAGTAACAAGGAAAAGTGCATATAGGTGCTACTGAATACAGCTGAATACAACTCTTACGTTTTGTTAGGAACTTGGGAAGGAGCTGGTAAGAAAGACAGAAACAGAGAGTAATAAAGGAGAATATATTTTCTTTAACAGCATTGAAGATTTAAGCATAGGAGGAAAGGTAAGGTAGTCTGGAAAGATGAATATGAATTTAGAAATATGAATTTAGAAAAAGGAAAAAATTAAAGAATGATAACAGGGGAATTAGGCTGTAAATGCCACTGTGTTAATAGAGGAGAAGCAGGTAGCATAGATTCAAACTATGTTGAGACATTAAACTGATTTCTTCTTTTTTTATTAGTTTGCATATCTGCTTTCTGACCCATTCACACATGAAAAAGATTGGGTTTTTCTCTCTAAAACAGTTAATACAAAAAATATTATTAAAACAATGTTATCTGCACAGAAGTATTTAATAAGTAATCTATTGAAAAATATGGTGAACTTATGACCTGTGAACAATCTACTGATCGATAAAGTCATAGTAAAGGTTTAACAGTATTTTGTACCTTTCAGAACTGTATTTTCTTTGTGGGTATGTTAGAGTGTATATGAATTTGGTTTTATTGTTCTGTTTCATAGTTACGAGGTTAAGTCTGTATTGTGATGCCACTATCATTAAAATTTCAATAGGCAGAAATATTCCTTCATTACAAACAAATTTATTGCTTCATTGGTTTGCGTAGTAAAAATGTGAGGAGCTACAAAGAGAGCATGAGTCTCCTCTATAACAGAAAAATGGTTGAATGGAAGGAAAGTAAATACCATTTACTACAAATGTACAATGTTTGTATTGCATAATTACCCACCAGAATTCATAGACAGCTATACACTTTTCAGCACTTAACTGTAATATTTTGTTCTATTGGACTGATGATGATTGAAAGTGTAATTTCTAAAACACTAAATGGATAAAGCTGGTCAGATGCAATGAAGAAAATTACTTTTGGAGAATGATGGTCAGCAAACATTTTTCCTTCCAAAATCCCACCACTATTGTCAGATATTGACAAAATAAAAATTCGAATGTAATTTCTTCATAGAAATTGCGAATTAATATCTTCACTAGCTCTAGTAAGAGTTGAATAAGTCAGATACAGTCTATCTTTTAATGTTTAGACCATTATTTCTCATTGTTTTACACTGTAGCTAAGAACTTTATGTACCTTAGCTGTTTAGATGTCATACATAAAAGAACTTTCAGTGGTGGCCTCCAAATGTGCTAAAACCTAGCATGTGCTATTTCATGTGCTACTTTTGTTTTTAAAAATTCTTGGTTTTGTTAAAAGTCCCTTTATCTTATTTCCATTTAAATTATAATATTGCATTTAATGTATTGTTTTTATTTAAAAAAAAAATCAATTCATTTAAAAGAAACAAGATTTGAAGAACTTGTGTGCTTGAAATCTTGCCTGATTTATCCAGCTATCTAGTGAAAGATATTACCTCTTCCCATGAATTTTTCAATTCTTGGACTATCTCAGTTGTGACAACATTACATTGATTTCATCATAACTGATATTCTGAAACTAAAACGTTCTTTATCTTACTGAAACTGGATGTTGGAGTTCCAAATTAAAGAACTATCTACTCATTTGGAAATGCATGGGGAACTAGTCTTATTCAGAGACATGAAATTCCTTTCATAACATGTCTCTTACTTTCCAAAGTAAGAGAATTGAGCAGTCTGGCCATGCCATATTTACATTTTCTACCTTTTCAGCAACTGATCAACAATGAAGAAAAAAATTAGAATACATGAAAGCTGCATTAATTGCTTCTATAAATATCTTTCTTTTTGTCATTGAAAATAATGATGAGTAGCTTCTTCCGTGATCACAAAAACTTGCCTGTGGAATTCAAAAAGTTAGTTTTTCTTTCATTTTTAATGCTAATATTAGGCTAATATAGGCTATTGAGACACGGCAGTCCTTAATGTCAGCTCTATGCAGTCATCATCCAGTTCTACATCTCCTTTGCACTTGTCACAGGTAGTGCTGCCTTCCAATTCTTCATCTGCCTGGATGAGATTAAACCTAGCTAAAACAACTCTGAAAAGAAAAAAGAGTACACAAATAATATTAGTAGGAAGAAGTACCTTACCTTAGTAATATTTGTTCCACTTCAAGGGTGGATTAGAGGAACTTTTTCTTCAAGCTGCCAAGTCACCTTTCAGACTGCAATTGATATCCTTTTAGAATCCACAGAATTACTGGGTGAGCCAGAAATATGCAAAACCACACTTTTTTTTTTTTTTTGTGCATATGCAAATAAATAGAAGACTGCATTCTGTCTTACAACATGTGGGCTGTGCTACAGTGATGCTTGCCTTCATGAACTGATGAAGATATTCCAATCTGATAGTTTTTGCTGTAGCAATCCATGTGCTCAGATAAGCTGTTTAAGACCATCAGTCTGATGTTTCCTACCCAGCAATAATGTTTTCTGTATGCTTAGCTGAATTTGGTCGTTTAGTGTTCATACTGAAGACTTTTAATGCTGTTGGTAAAAGGTACTGGAGGTAGTGCTTCCCAAATTCCAGTAATGACTTTTCAACTCTTAAATCCATTGTGAACTACAAAGCTGTGTTTTCTCCATGCAAGAGAAGAAGCTTTAAAGCTCTTACCAGAAGAGAGAAAGTTGACTTAGTCTTGTTGTCTTCAGGACCAAAATACAAATTCCTTACTTCAACTTTTTTTCAATAGCTGCAAGGAAAAAACAGCAAAAAAAAAAAAAAAACCAAAAAAACCCCAAAAAAACAGGGAAAAAGAAGCACAGGTAGGAATGAAAAGAGGAAAACAACCCCTTAACTGTAGTTGGCTCACAGTTAAACTACTAAGCAGCTGTGATTTTATCTATATGTTGGACAAAATGGGGAAAAAAGGTCTTCTTGTGTTGGATATCATAATAAAATTACGAATTACCTTAGTGATGAGTATAATGAATATCTTAGGAACTCTTATGTCCTCAGAGTAGGATCTCAGTATCTTACAGCCACTTTTAAAGTGTATAATGAGAGATTTTGGGGGAGTGAAGGGTTGCATTCTCTCCGTGTTGTAAACAGGAAAGTTGAAGCACGGAGTAGATGAAATGGCTTGGCTAGTGTCACACATGGAACAAATAGAAGCAGCATAACTGAACGCAGGCCTCTAGTTCTAGACTAGACCATGTGTCTTCCACCCATATTTCTTCTTATGATTCTGTCTATGATTGGTTATTAAATTCATACATCATTTTTTTAAGTGGAATGACACATTCCACTGTTTATACAGTGCCTTTCCAATTGTATATGATTTCCTTTGAGAAGCAGAAATGTGACTTATTTACAGAGCAAGCCTTCATGGGAAAGAATATGGAATTTATATCTAGATAGTAAAATAGACATTACTTACTACTCTGCTTTCATTTGTTTTTCTGTTTTGCTTATAGAGCTGTTGACAGTTTGTTTGCAGTATTTCAGCATAAAATAAACAGTTGCATCTGATCACAGAGATTTTTTGTCATTGAGAAAACCAAATTCTAATAAATAAAGATAATTATAAGTAAATTTACATGTAAATTAATAATGTCATGTGGTAGCAGATTTACTAAATTTTCCAAAACAATCACCATTGCAAGTTAGCTCTCTCCTTTTTCACATGATCTTTTTACATCATCTACACTGCTAAATAATGGGATCTCATTACTTTCTGTGGGATAGGTATAGGGGATCCAGGGTGCCTAACTGCTTTTATGTATTTAATTTAAATTGTTTTTTACTGCCACGCCTTGGCAGGTGTGGAAGTAGGAGAAAAAGCACGCTTACTTTCAGAAAGAGAGTTTAGGGTGGGGAAAAATATGTTTCTTTGCACAAAGACACTACAGATCCTCTGTGGACATTTTACTTTTTGTTCCATACAAGCTTCCATGCTGATCAGAGCTTTGGGCGCTTTCAGGATTAGGTCTATGTCTGAAAAACAGAAAAGTACACGCATAAAATAAAGAGTAAACTGCAAAGATGAGACTTGAATAGTGGGATGGCATCTGATTAAATCCTACATTTTAAAAATACATTTATTAATTAACGGGGTGAATAACGAAGTTACTGGTTAATACAGAATGTCAGATTATTTATGTTGGCTGAGACTCTGTGAGTTTATCAAGATATCCAATGGAACCTTTAATGCAAAGTAAATTGGTAGCCCAATAGGAGATGAACACCATTACCTAAAGAATTAAGATTATAGGTAGCCAAAGGAATGGTTTGCAATAGTCATGTGCATTCTCAGTTCTAAATTAACTCAGCAAAAAGGAAATGACCTGCATACTGTCATAGCCATGTCAATGAATATCTCCGCTTATATTCAGCAATACCAAAACCATATAGGGATAGTGTTGGGAAGTAAAAGGAACAAGGAAAAAAGCAATATCGGAATATTTGTAACATACTAGTGTAAACTGCTGTTATTCCTTTTCTTGGTTGCTCCCTGTGATTCAGTGGAAACTGATAGTCTCATCTCTCATCTTCTTTTAAGGATTATTTACAGGGGATGATTCATCCCACCTATCTTAGATGCCTGTGGTAGGATGGGATGCCTTCCTCTCAGGAAGTGCCTCTCCCTCTCTCCAGTGGCTAGACGAAACCAAGATAACTAGTTTCAACTAGACAGAACTTTTTGATGACAAGTTAGACCACATAAATTCTACCTCCTGACTCAGAAGGGCTTTGTTTTTAATGGAAAAATTCCAGAAACAGGCAAAAAGTATTATAGATAAAGGCAAACTTACACCTTAGAAGAAATTGGAAAGATTGGGATCAGTTAGCTTGGATAAGAGATGAATAAGGACGTGCATGATTGAAAGAAACAAAAAAGAGGATGGTAAAGAAGATAAGGAACTCTGAACTAGTACTTATCTTCTATTGTAATAAAAGTACAAACACCATGTGAAAAAATGCAATGAGGCTTGCATGAACACAGAACACATTATATAAATCCTAATATTCAATAGTATTCAGAAAAGGCTTAAGCCTTTTACTCCTATGAGGAGTAAAAATACAGAAAGTTATACTAAGTAGATTTTTATTTAGGTGAGAAAATACCAACACGTAGAGTGTAAGGCAGCCACAGATCAATGGGCACTGGGAAGAACATTCCTCTGTGAATGCATGTTTCCATACTTAGGACTATTGGCAAGGACTAGTATTTTTTCCTGAAGTGTCTCCTATTGATAACTGTCAAAGGCTGGGTACAAGATAAAACCAATTATTTGATCTAGTGTGGCAATTTTTGTGTTTATATTCTTTTTTTCTAATGTGAAAACATAAGGTTAAAGAGAAAGCTAGTTCATTTCAGATGCTATGCAAATGGATTAGGTTTTGCATTAAATCCTCTTATGGTGTTAGAGGGTGCAGTTGTACCAGCACATTTATCCATAAAATGTGAAGTAGCTTTCTATAGATTGCTGTAGGAATGTATAAATTTTGAAAAAAATGTGAAATGCCAGTGAAAAATTACACTCTCTGAGTCCAATCAGATTCTTGTTTTGAAAACATCAACCTGTTATTTTACTCTTTTCCACTACCTTTCTTATCTATTACAGTCATATCTCAGTAGCAGAGAGAAAACTATAGAACTGATTCATGAAAGAAAAAGGAATTTTACCAGTGAGCTGAAGAATTTAAGTGTAAATTCTCTGATTTTCTCACTTCTTCAGGGTTTTTTTTTTAATCAATTCATCTGTGGATGTCCTTTACGACACCAAGGAACAGCTTTTAATGAAACTCAGTATACAATGTTGTTTTTGTGATGGAGCATACACCTGGTTCACTGATCTCTGCTTTCAGCAGTGAAAGCATGCACTTCCCAGTAGTGGGGATTTGCAGAAACAGAATATTCTAGCTCCGTATACTGGTAAATAGCCTTCTTTCCTTTTAAGAATTTTGAATAGAAATGTGTTGCTTCTCTTTCTGAGACATAGCATACGCTGGTATTGTGCATCTTGAAATAACTTTAATATGATATTGGTAAAACCAGGTTATTCTTCTTTAGTATGTCTATAAAAAGTCTCTTTTTTTGACATAAATAAAGACAGTTTAATGAAAATATGGTTTGGCCAGTGTAGAATAATGGATTCTATAAAACATATTTATTTAGTAAGTTTCGTAAATAGCTAGGATTTCCTCTGAATTTATGATTTCTGTAAATCTGAAAAGAGATTTATTTACCTCTACTGTTTTCTTCTTAAACTTGCTTTTAACATGTATTTGTATTTTTATGCTTTGATGCATATCTTTACTTCTTGTTGAATATAGTACTGCTATATAGGACCACACCTAATGAAGCATGCAGGTTTAATGATAGTTTAGTTCAATGTTTGAAGTATATAGTAACATATCTTTTACTGAAATAGTCTAGCTAGCTGGCCTGGTTTTCTTTAAATAAATAATAATAGATCCCTTTTCTAAAGAAAAAGTATAACTTCAGCAACTGCACATTTAAAGATTATGTTTGTATGATTCCATCTGTTTTTATCAAGGCAGCTTTTGAGGCAGTTTAGGTTATCCAGCTCTATGCTACCCTTATGTGATGCTTTATACTGAAACAGATGGTGAATCCAGTTGCTAAACAGGGAGAAAAATGAGAAGAATTAATCAGAAGTCATAAATATCTGAAAACCTCAAAGTGAAAAACGTTTGACACACAGTTAATGCTATTTTTACCTCTTATACAATGTTTTTTTCCCAATAATATTTAGTAAATGGAAAAATTGAAGCACAAAATTCAGATTCATTGTAACTAACACTTTTTTTCAGGTTCATTTGTTTTTAAAATAGTTTCCTAAAATAATTTCCTAAGCCCTCTTTTTCTATCTAGAAAAAATAATTTGCTGTGTTCTCAAATTGAGATGAAGGTGCATAGGAAAAATGTGGAAGAAAACAGAACACAAAAATATCAAATCGTTGAATGAAAGTATTTATGTTAAGGTGTCCGTCATGTGACGTACTCTTCCTAGAGTGCAGATAGCATCAGTGAAATGTGTAAATTCCTGATACCGTTTCCAGAATTTAGTATTACCTCCCAATTGATGTTCCTTGAGATTTATGCCTCAAAAAAATTAATATAATCTGGTCCATTGGCACTGGAAGAAAATTTATGATTTACAGCATAGAATACAAATACTCTTAGAAACTTGCATTTTCACATCACTTCACATTTCACAATCATATATGCAAACGCATTAACCCATCACTGGAATAAAGGCACCTCTGAAGAGAAATGTGGCAGAAACGTATGGCAATGCAAGAATCAAGTTGGAATCAATACGTAAAGCCTACCATATGCAATTACAGAGAGTTGTTTAGGTAGTCAGAATGTAATAATCAAAGGTATAAGGTTCACTGCATACTTCAGTAATTCTTATTTATCTTGTGAGGGATTTATCTTTCATGTAATGCTAGTGCCTGTATTTCTTAAAGCACACAGAAGACCAAGAAGTCTGTTCTGGTTAATTAGTAATACGAATAGGTGATTACAAGAAGACTTTCTGATGCAAATAAAATGAATTGAGAGATACTCATTTTTCACTAAGTGTAGAAAAGTTTTAGAAAACATTCTTATTAAAAGCTGAATACATACAAATTACAAAATCTTGTATGAATGCCAATGTTTTAACAAGAGGTCTTGTTGACATTTTACTTTTTCCAGTAGGGCATGTAACAAAATGGTCACAGTCTTCCTTCTTCTATAAAATATTATGGAAAAGTTTTGTATCTGAAATTTACCTCAAAAATTGAATCTTTAGAATAATATCATAGTTCATGCATAGTTTAAGAAATCAGTTATGTACATCTGAAGGTAGAAGATGCAGTGTGATACGTCTACCAAATGAAGTATTACTAGAAATCTATTATAGCTGCATCTCTGTGCTTCAGTACGTCAAGAGGTATATACTAATTCCACCTGCTGTTAACACATGGCAATATTAAGAACCAGAGCTCTATGATGTATACTAATATGCCAAAACTTGTCAGTGTCTTTTGCATATTATATGCTCCATCAGTTGTATTTGGCTTGTTAAAGTCACATATAAACAGAAGGATTTATGTTTTGCTGGAACTTTAGTGAATAATGCTAATTTACTTTGAAAAAAAGAGACCATTAAGTTTCTTACAAGTTTGGTTTTTCTACTGGGAGCATGATAAAAGTGTGTTATTTTCCTGTTCTGATTTATTTTGTTTTTCTTCCTAAATGAGTTGTGCTGGACATTAAATTTGCTCAGATACCTTCTGCTTTTCCAGACGCATGTCCATTTAACAGTCTGCTGATCTTCTAGACTATTTTTTTTGTTGCACCGGTTTTTGTTTGTAAGTAGATATGACAGAGGTGATGTTGATTTGCATTGAAATTTTAAAGAAGTTGAACTGACCATATATGATGAGTGAGTAAGAACACTCAATATTATTTTCAAAAAAAATTCTGTAACATTATATAAGCTAGACTTTCCATAAAATTTTTGAAATTTTATTTTTACATGCTGCCCAAACATTTAGCAAATAAATTTTTCAAGGGACCAAAGCTGACCTCACACTTACTGAAATATCTTGCCAGCATGGGACAAAGTAGACTCTGAAGTATCTTTTATGTGTCTTTAATGGCTGAAGTGATGTTTTCAAATCTTACAATATTGAAAACTTCGGCTACCTCAGTGTATGACAGCATGATAGCTATTACAAGGTAGAAATTTCTTACTGCACAGTTTTGTTTCACATATTGATAGGGTACCTTGATTCCGTTCCTGTTTACTGAATTTCTCTAATTATTAAAAATAAGCACTCCATAAACCGTTCCCTTTATGTAGCACACTAACTGATATTAGTTCCTATTTTCCATTGCTTTTTTTTTATTTTGTTCTTTACGGAAATTGTGTCATGGTTTGAAAAGGATAACATATGTTGAATGCTGTCCTCCCTAGACCACATACAATATTATAAAAAGAAATTAAAATAGTAATAAATATTTGGTAACCTGTACTCAAAACAGATCTTACAAACCAGGTTTAATCCAATGTTGCTTTAGTGGTATTTTTACTAGTTTTCTTCTTCAAACTAGTCTTTTAGACTGCACGCAAGTTTGATTTACATCACAATGCAATGTTAGTTTTGTGTTTACGCAGCCACTAAGGAGCATCTGATTAAAACATTTCACAACATTTCACAGTAGTAGACAAGCTTCTCCAAAGCACTTCAAATGTTGCAGTAACTGAAAATGTAAAAGCGGTCTCAGCAAAAATTACCTGATAGGAAGGTTATACGGTCATTTTCATGCTCTTTTAAATACATCGTAGAAAGGGAACTCTGTAGAGAGTTATTTCTGCAGTGGTGTTCTGCTGCTCACCCTGGAGGAAGGTGGTGTCAGCGTTCCACGGGAACAGCACTGACAGTTCCTGCAGACCTCAGGACATCCCAGACACCTCTCTCTCTTGCGCTCCACCGCAGTCTGCTAGCAGCAAAGAACTCCAGCAAGTTGACAGATGGGTTGTACTCAGTCAAACGTCCTCAAGGGCTCCTTGGAACTCCCTCTTGAGCAACCATACTTCCTTTTCCCGCAGTCTACGTCGAAGCTGCTTGGGTATTCATGTGTCACCTGTCTGCACCCTCAGTTTGGGAATCACAACTAGGATTTAATTTTGAATATATCAATGAATGTACAGTCAGAATCAGGCAGTCTCTCATCCCAGTCCCATGTGCATATATCCTCAGCATCCAGGATTGGCAAATACGTATTAATCTCTGCTACATTAGTTCTGAAGCTACAAATCCTCACCACATCTGATGACATGAACTCCCCACTGTCAAAGACTGCATCGGCACATTCATCTATGACACCATCTGTTCAAGTGGTCAGTTTTCCGGTATTGTTTCTCTTGTAGGACATCCTGTTATTGTGAAAATTTTCTGTTACTGGAAACATAATTTTCCTCATCATTATCCTTCTTTTCTAGCTGGATCATAACATACTAGAAGACTGTTGAGCACAAAGTGAAAAGCTTTTCAGAATAGCTGTTCTTAAGGGATTAAATAATTATCATTGCTGTCCCATTTCTTTCATCTTATAATCAACTCCAAGATAGCACTGGATAGCTCAGTTGAAGTGATTATATATTTGAAATAGAAATTATTTGATCTTTTTGGTATCACAGTGTTTAAGATTTATTTCAATTACTGTTAATATATTTATGGTTCGTTGTAACTGTCCCCTTACCTGAAGACTTGAGTGACATTTAGAGTATAAATCTGTCTAACAGGAACTGATATGCTAGAGGTAAGATTTCAAACTCTCTTATTTACATTGATACTAATAAATACAATTAAGAAATTAAGAAATATTTCTGTACCTGAATTAGGTGTGGAGAATGGGAACTTGATGCCTCAGAGAAGGCTTAATGGGAGGAAGGACCTTTCACTTGAATAATCATCAGTTTTCAAAAGCTTTTATTACATGATGATTATATAATTGTTAGTATCCCTAAGATGAATTGATTACAGAACAGTTTTTGTTGATAAAACCAATACTTTAGTTAATATTATATGGCATCCATTTTGATAATTTGTACAGAGACACTAAGATTAGTATGTCCCTGAAGAAATTTTCATTTCTATTTGTCCTTTGCTGAATAGAGTGTTTCTGGATTTTCAGTCCTTTTTTTAATTTCATCTTTGCATGCGAGATGTGGCATGAGAAATTCAGTTTTTTATATCACCTTAAATATATTACTGTCTAATAAAATTTAAATGGAATTATTAAAAGTGCCTAACACACACATTACTTTCTGGGTCTGTTAGGCATTTACAATTCTGTCTCACTGAAAATAAATTACACTTAGGTCCTTTATGTTGCCTCTTAATATTTTGCTTCTTTCCTAAACGTTTCTAAAACACATTGCTCTGATGTATTTTTTTTTTAACAATTAGATTAATTGTCACTGACATGGAATATCCTGGTTCATGTAAGACATGCAGTGCCACTACATTTGGAAGAAGGAGCGAATGCTCTTCTACTCAGATATTTATATGTACTTTATTATCTTTGTAGCTGAGTAATTTTCAGAACAAACGGGTAACACTTAAGTGTGATTCTGTTTTCCTTCATTGTCTCCTATTACAGCAAGCAAAAAATTGTTATATTTTTGTGAATTTGTTTCAAACTGCTGAATTATTATTACAAAAGAACTAGTTATTGAGATTAACATCCAAAAAGTATATCTTGTACTCAATAGCAAGTGAGAATGCTTTAGATGTTAATGAGCATTTGTTCAACTGCTTTAGACTATTCTCTGTCAAAGCTTTATCTACAACACAAAATAAGCTTTGTCCTTAACAGGACAGAGCTGCAGGTTCTCAGTTGATCCTTTAGGTATTCTGTTCCTACACTATTGGACACCTTAAAGATAATGACAAAGACATAAAACTTGGCTCAGTATTTTACAGGAGCTAGTGTAGAAGATGAACGCAGTTTTGATGTGCTTATAGTGCCCTGGGTTGCAGCGGAAATGTGCTGCTGTGTTCTGTACTATTTTGAGTTTCCTAAGGGCTAATGGCTTCGTGACCAGGATATTGCATTGCTGTAGTCCAGCTGAAAGGTGACAAAAGCATGTATTACAGAGGCCAAATTGTCAACAGTAAAGACGGAATGAATTCTTGTACCTGTTTTAGAGTTATTGTCAGAGAGAGAAGTCCAGGATCAGTTCTAAATTATAGCCTGACTTGCCTAAATAGGGTTGTGTAATGTCAGCCAGTAGGTACTTCACTGTGCCACAAGCTCCTTAAAGTGTTTCTTCCTGCCATCAAGTGTAACTTATCTTTTTCTCCGTTTCTGCTTCCACCTTCTGCTTTTTATCCATGAGCTCAAGTACTGAGGCAGTTTGGTGACATTGTGTTACTGTATTCAATACAATATGATAAAAGAGTGGAATTTTGTAATGCCCACATAGTGTTTTCACTGGAGTTCATGACACCTTTCCAGTTCTTTCAGTCTCTGTGTCTGTATTTTAAATAAGGTTGAAGAAAAAGGGAACTGTGAGGTACATTTTTCTACTGCTCCTCTCTGGTTATGACTCTCTTGAAATAAACTGTTTCAAAACAGTCAGCCTCTTTTACATACAGTTCATAGTTCATTAACTATGTCAAATGCTCTAGAGAGGTTGAAAAGAAGGAGCAGGGATGACTACGGTGTTCATAGTGTGAATTGTCTGACAGAGACATAATGTGCATTGTCTGACAGAGACCATAATGTGCTTTCTATCCCGTGTACTGCAATAAATTCAGATCCTGACAGGTGATTGGTAGTATCCGGTTGAAAGTGTAGGCAACAAGAATATAATAATCAAGGTTTAGCAAGAATATATTTTGAATGTGGATTAGATGTGTGCAGATAGTGCTACCGCATCAAGTTGCTGTCTTAACTTGTGAAGCTCAAAGCATGAACTTTGCTGCAGCATGGCAGCTGCACACAGATGAGCAGATGTGCATTTGAAAACATGAGAAACAAGCAGGCTCTTCATGAAAGGTAAACATTTAAGAGTGTGAGAAAATTGCATCGTTCATCAAGGAGGACATTTGCCACTTCTTTGAAAATTTGCATCATGGGTTTGCAGCTTTGGACAAATAGGAAAGCTTAACTCATCACCTCTCAGCCTATTCATATGTCCATGAACTTCAATACTCAACTTTTAATCTTTTTAGAAAGATAGCATCCTATGTCACCGAGTATCTACTCTGTGAACATGCTAGAACATTGTTTCAAAAATGACTTAGAGGATTGAGTATTGGAACACCATTATTCTTTTCCAACCTATGCATTTTATTTGAAACTTTTCACATCTGATCCTACCTAGCTTGCAAGATCTGAGAGTGCAGCTTTAAATAATAAGAAAAACCATGAAATATATGTATGTGTGTGTCTTCTCCTGCAATCTGCAAGTTAGCTAGGGAATAGCATTCTTCTTTTTCAGTGTTGGAACAAAAAAAGTTAAGGTATGGAGGAGGCAGAACTCCACACCATCTAGTTACATTGAATTTAGTTGTTTGATTATTTAACTATTTGCACTTCTCCAAGGAACACGAGGAGAGTGCAGGTGACCATCTGCTCAAACTGAAGCTTTAGGTGGGTACATGCTCTCCTCTGCTTCTAGCAAACCTAGGTGAGCAAGGGTAAACAATTGCCACACAGGGAATGCTTGGCTAAGCAAGGTGATGCCTCATGAGCCATCTCAAAGATTCGGCAGCTCTGGCAAGCAGGGTGACCATTTGCCTCGTGGAGTTTAAGGAAATTTTAACCTAAGTTCCAGTTTAGGCAGCACTTGGATGGACTAGTACTCATCTACTTCGATTACTTCTTTTCGTGTCCTCTTTTTTAGGTATAAGCTCATTTTTTCCAGTCTTTGTCTTCTGTATTTTATAGTACCTTGTTAAATGAGACCTCAAGCCTGATTGAGGCTTTTAGGCAACAGCAAAAGATGAACATTAGTGATAAAAATAGTTAAATTTTTTAGCCATGAAGTAAGGTATTTCATGTTTTCAAATAAATCTATTCAGAGGAGATAAAAGGATGAAAATATTAAATACATTAGATATAACTAAAAACTTGGTTTTTAAACTCCCTTTTTTCCTCAGCTGATGAGTTAGTACTATGGAGACAATAGTCAATCTCTGAGTCAGCCTCAGTGCTTTTATCGAGTAATTAAAGGCAGAATTGCTAGCTCTAAAGTTAGGTGTATCGTCCTCACAAGGATGATGGTTTTAAAGCAGTTACACTAAGTAAAATGGGAAGAGATGAGGGATTATTTGACATAAGTATAGTGATTAAATTTTTTTAAAGATACTAGCTTGAATATTTTTACATTACAGGCTATACAATTTGACTCATTTTTTCCTAAACTTTTTTGTTTTATTCTTCATTTTGTCTCCTCCTAGCCTTTGTCACTGGTTCTTGTTCACTAGCCATTTGATATTGAGTATCATCTCTATGGAGGTACACTATGGTCATGTAAACAGCATCTGACGGAAACGGAGGAACTGAATTCCTTTGGGCAATTTCTGTTTCCAAATAATTTTTTGGCAGGTTAGGTGTCTGCATCATAGAAGTATTCTCTTCAAAAAACAGACACCGGGGTTGAATGCTGTATTCCAGTATTGGTGTTTTCCGTGGCATTTTGCATCTGCAGCATAAATAGCACTTCTCCCTTATTTGTGTAACTAAAAATGAGTTCACTCTTTATGTCTTCACTGCTCCTTAAAAGCTCACGCTGGGTTGCTTTTCCACTAAGATTCCAGATTCTCTTTATAATCATCTGTCTGTGATAAACCTCCCATTGGGGATATAATCTGCATTTCTTTTTCCTAGGCTTCTAGTTTTGACTCTGCAAAAAGTGATTTTGTTTGAACAGGCAAGCTTAATGCACAATTCAGACTGTTGTATCCAACTACCATGTCTTCCACGTTACATACTGTTGCGTCATTCTCTGAATCATCCATAAATTATATATTATTTCTAATTATAGTATTCTACAACAT